>NC_062565.1:123356265-123981265 GCF_022837055.1 Prionailurus viverrinus | reverse complement strand
AGAACAGCAGCTTCCTGAACAGTCTCTCAACCCTTCACCTCAGAGGCAAGCACTTTACATTCTTTTAGCTGTTTCTTCTGATACTCTGTACTTACTTGCTCTATATTTCCAAATAACATGCTCACAGAATTCATTGATTATTTTCATTTTCACATATTATCCTTTGACCTCCTGCTACGGAAGATGAGACAACGCATTATCTGCATTAGAAAATGTAAACATACACAACAAAAGCCACTCAGTTGCCTATTGAAAACGCACAACAGAAGTTTTTAAAAATTATAATGCAAATGAACTGGCAAACTCCACAAATTTTCTGTTGGAACTAATCAACACAATTTAAAGTTCAAAGCAGTGACTTATAGTGTATAAAGCTAAGGCTTAACATTCCTCACTCCTTTTAGATCTAAGTGTCTCTTCATGTGCTTGCATTAGGTTATGAATTAGACACGGATTTGGGTTGATTCTTCATGAAACATTTTAGTACTAAATAATTCTGAAAATGTTCTGCAGTTATAAATCAAGATATTTAAAATCAGAAAGTCTTATATATGTTTCTTTCTAATTAATGTATATTGTTTCATTTTACAGAAAATTACTTTCATTTTTCACCTGGCATTTAACTTGTAAAATTATGCTTCATTTCATCAAGAGATCTTTCCAGTATAAACAATAATCAACACAAGACTTTTCTAATTTAAACAAGTCAAATGGAAAAACCCTTTGGGACATATAAAAACATCAATCTATCAACAAACTTGGGAGTTACTGCTTCACACATAGAAATACCTTAACCGTTAGTTATATGAAGCTCAAAGAGAGTTATTAAATTGATCATTATTTATTAAAGAGATTATCAAATTGCATATTATAATTGATTGTAGGAGGAAAAATAAAAAATATCAATTTGTAAATTTAAGTGACAATCAGGATACCAATACAATGGCCCTGAATTTGTTAAGTAGCAAAATTTTGTGATCTAGTCAGTGCTGACTTAAATGCAATAGAACTGCAAGATTTATCCTGCAAAAATATCACTTTCTTATCCCAACAGAACTTTCCACCTTAAATTCAGTTTTATTAATGACTACCTCAAATATAATTAAAGGGAAAGCCATATCAAAATGCAACTATTGTAGGCTTTTACATCCAGAGTAAGCAAAGAGTAATTTAACTTTTCATGCAACATAAATTCACTTACATCTAAAAGTTTAGTATATACATGTCCCAGGTACTAGGGACAAAATAACAAAACAGACAATCTTACCTACCCTGTAAACAAGCAATGTGCTTTATTAACACAAAATATATTCAGTACCAAAATATCCTTAGAAGAATCAAGCAAATATATGAATGCAAATATTCTCATTCTTGAAAAGTAAACCAGAGACAACTACGTTAAGATGCTTTCCTAACATCAGTGGTGAAGTTTAGTGAACCTTTGCCACGAAGCAAAACCTGTGATAGAGTTACAAAGACCCATCTAAGATATCTGACAGGCACAGAATATTAAACAACTCTTTGATCACATTAAGGATTCAATCACCATTCCTCAGATGTAAATAGTGTCATATCATTAGCCACATAATTTCTTGTGATTTGATAAACAAATGTAGAGGAATTAAGAACTATCTTAAAGGATGAGGTAAGGGCACCTGGGTGGCTCAGTTAAGATTAAGCATCTGACTTCGGCTCAGGTCATGATCTCGCTGTTTGTGGGTTCTGTGCTGACAGCTTGGAGCCTGGAGCCTGCTTCAGATCTTGTGTCTCCCTCTCTCTCTGCCCCTCCCCTGCTCGCGTCCTGTCTCTCTCTCTCTCAAAAATAAATAAACATTAAAAAAAAATTAAAGATGAGGTAAAATGATCATTTGAAACTGCATACGAGCTCCCGCTCAGCCGCGTTTCTTACCTATTTACTTTCACTGACCTTTTTTTGTGGGTAAGGGGGACTAGGTAAAGTTGAAATGAAAGGTTTGCAAGGCAGAGTACATATTCAGCTATACTATCTGTTGACTTTGGCTGACCTTTTTTTATGGGGAAGGGGAAGAAAGAGAAGTGTCTGCCTGTGGAAATCTCTGTGCTAATAAACATAAGGATCAAAAAAGCCCATCAACCACACCAAAGTTAAGACACTTACTATATAAAGGCAAGTCCCATGAGAGTCAATGCGACAAAGATAAAAGGCATTTCTGCATCTGCTGCTTTGTTAAGATTCTAAGTTTACTACAATATGATTAAAGACCATTTTCCTGCTCATGCAACATAATAAAGCTATTTATCTTATTTCACAATTAAACAGTATCACTAAATATCACATTTATGAGAAGGTATTAGTAAGAAACATTTTCAGTGTCTTATTTTACGTGAGCAAATACAGCTTATTTTTCTCAAATGTTTTTATTTTAAAAATTACCAACCCACAAAAAAATTACAAAGAACATAGTGAACACTCATCTATTCTTTGTCTAGACTCACCAATTATTAAAATTTTACATTTTTCTATCTTTATACATACACATATAAAAGAATACTTTTGCTGAACGTTTTAAACATAAATTGAAGAAATCAGAACTTGAGTGTCTTTTTGTGATTCTGCTTGTTTTTTAACAATTTTTTTTTTTAATTTATTTAGAGAGAGAGAGAGAGCAGTGGAGGGGCAGAGAGAGAAGGAGAGAGAGAATGCCAAGCAGGCTGTGCATTTTCAGCTCAGTGTCCGATACGGGGCTCAATCCCAAGAAAAAGATCATGACCTGAACTGAAATCAAGAACTGACGCTCAACCGAGTGAGCCACCCAGGCGCTCCTGTTTTTAACAACTGTGATCAGAAATATAAGAGCATATATTTACAGTGAGTGATACAGTACAAAGTTTGAGGCTTATAAATATGTGAATGAAAAAGAGAAGGAACTAAAATTTATTGAGTGCTTGATATGGGCTTGGCACTATGGGAACAGGCTTGCATACACTGATATTTAAATCTCATAATAATATGTTTTATGACCGAGGAAACAATGGGAGGTCAAGTGTCTTTATAAGAGATTAAATATAAGAATACCTAGTAATGGCAAATCCAGGATTTTAAACCAGATCTATTTTTCTATTACAACATGCTGCTTCTCTAAGCAATAATTTTTAAACAAATATATAATAATTTAGAGAAAAATACAGGCTGAATTGAAGCAGAACTGGTCAGGTGGTCATGGATTTGAATACAATGGTCCACACGTGCTCAACTTTGTATTTGTGCCCAGCGTGCACTGATCTGGCTCATGCTGCACCTTCACACAGTGTGCTTCCCCCATCCCATCTCCACAATGTGACGAGAACTGCCGTTCACAGAGCTCCTCCAAGGTTTAAGCACCATAATTATCTTATTAAAGTAAGGCGAGGTAAGGCATGAATGATGAATACCTTAACTCTCCCTACAGTACTTACATTTTAAAATAGGAAACTTATTATAACAATTCTCAAGGTATCTGCTATTTCTTTAAGCACTTGTTATGTGCCAAGAGTGTTTATAGTTTCATTTAACATTCCGAACATTCTGCAAAGCAGGTATCATTTCGTGTTTTTCACAGCTACTAAATGGAGGAAATGGCCTATCACCAAGTCTAATGGACTCAAAAGAACCTATGTTTACCCCACCACATAAAGGATTTTGAACCCATAGAGCTTTCCCATATGTCTCCAGAGAGCAAAGAATGGGGAGACATAGTGCTGGTTCTAGATAATTTCCTACTCCCACTTAGTACTTCTTTCTCAAAATTTGGAATTTTATTAACTTATAATCTATGAGTAGATAATTTAGAAAAAGTTAGCAATTCTGTTGTATCTTGAACTTAAATATTCTTTCTGAATGAAATAGTTACGAAGCCTTGGTCCTAGACTGTCTAATCTAATCTCTCCCAATAAAAACTTAAGATTATATAAGTTTAACTATGTTCTATGTCCAGGAATAGATCCTATTTGTAACTTGGGACTTAAATATATTTCAATAACATAGTAATATAGTTCACACAAGGACATCTGATATGTACTTACCCTAGTAACACTGCACGTGTTTAGGAATCTGACTTTTGAGAGGAACAAGAACCCAAAATAAAGAAAAAAAAACACAGAAAAGTGAGTGTGTGTGAAAAATGGCTATTTTTAAGTTATGTGAATTATATTAAGTGAGATTAAAAATAGTACATATAAAAGCAGAATAACATGCCATCTGCAAGTGAAGAAGCAGAGAGAAACATAAAAAGTAAAAGAAACTATAAAGTAAAACTTTCTGGGGCCACGGTTTCTCAGGACAGTTCTACATTACACAGGCAGTTCAATAACTTACACACAGTCAGCCTTGGTCAGAGAAGGTTAGACTTTTGTTGAGAAAGATTCAAGATTGTAAACATACCTAAGTTATACTCCAATTAAAGAAGTGAAAAAAATTTAAGGTAAGGATACCTGAAATCCCACCTATCAGTAATCTTCTTTAAATTCTGGTTAGATCTTTCCAAACGCTTTTCAACAAAAATGTGTACACATATGTGTATGCTCGGTTGTATATACAGTTACATGTGTATCTGTATACACATATTTCATAATTCTGAAAGGTTTTTAAATCCATGCTTGTTTTATGTGTCCACCACTGTCAAGACGCAATTATGTTGAATACTTCAACTCTGAAACAGCTATAGGTATTAGAAACAATACTGTATTTTGGCAATTTAGTCCCTAAGGAGATAATGTTTACGTAACAGGGGAAAATTATGTTATTTGGAAATACATAAAGGCCTGGACGTACAAGACGTGCTCAGGTATTGAGGAATATAAAAAGTACCAGATCTGGAAATAAAAGATCTAGGTTCAAGTTGGGCTCCATTACTTGCCAGCCGTGTGATAATGGCCCACCCCTCCACCTCCCTGGGACAACTGCCTTCTGGATATGGGAGTACACACCCACGGTAGCATTGTACGGATTAAAGTAAATACTGTATGTGAACATACTTTGTAAACTGGACATAGCTAATCAAAAATAAGAAGTTAAATATAAGAACAGATATCGATGTGGCAGAAGTGGAGGCCTAAGACTCTTCTCCTCTTGGACCTATCCTGCTCAGCATTCCTACTGCCTGAAATCCATTCAGTAGGGCGCTACTGACCCGGGACCCCCAGCACTGCCACAAAACCAAGTATGCCCCTACTAAGAATTACTGCGGGTTTAATTTAAAGTGTCAATGTAACTAGGGAAACACACACATTAAGCCTCAGGTCCTTTCACCTCCATACAAGTAAGTGGATAAAAGTGTTCTTCCAAGGGGGTAAAAGTCACGGAGAGGACAGGAGGTAAAGAATGCTTAAGTCAAGTTTATCTGGTATATACCTTTCCAGACACTTTTCAATGAAAATGTACATCTACACACACATTACAATCATAAAAGCTTTGTAGAATCAATAATCATTAAGATCGCAATCACCTAGGTCTAGCCCAGCCCCAGTGGAGTGCTTGATATTGGCCACAGTGGGAAGGCTTACGCCACTAAACTTCTATTTCCAACACCACAAATCAGGTTGCCCCCACCTACCTAGAGAGCCAGCTGTTAAACATTTATCAGGAAACCGCTGGTCAGCCCTTACTGTGTTTTATGTTGAATTAACAAACTGTGAATAAATTTAAATTGTATCATTATCAGGCCTTATAAAGAAGAAAAGGACTGCTAAAAATGCTAGTGTCTTGTATTTATAATTTCAGAGCTCAGAACTGACACTAAATTTAAAAGTTATGTACTTGGAGAACACGTTGACAAAAAAGGTTCACACTGTCACCAAGAAACTGAACTCCAAGGTGGCAGAGGACAACAAAAGGCCAGGTTGAGGCTGCCTGCTTCTGTTGCCATGAAATACAAATTATTATCTCACCCCTGGAGACTAGAGCTGAAATGGGCCTCAACCCCAAAGGGAGGGTCTTCTGTCGTCATCCATTCTGGTAGTAGTAATACTGACCATAGTAGCAAACACTTACATAGCACTTACTCTGTGCCAGCATATGTGTATATTACTCATCTAATCCTCATAACAAGCCTAGATGGTAGGTACGATTATCCTCTCCATTTTAAGGAAGAGGACTTCGAGCTATGCCATTTTAAAATAGTGTGCTCAAGTTTATACAGAAAGTAAAAGGCAGCTGGGCTCCATAGTCCGTGGTCCTGACTCCTATGTTATCAGGGAATGTGCCAGCCCACAATTAGTCCATGCAACTTGGACTTTCCACTATCCCAAATCTGTATTTGTGACTACATAGCTCCCGGCTACTCCCACTAACCCCAACGCAAACGACATGCTTAGGACTCCCTTTAGTGTGTTTCTACTTCTCTGCAGGCCTTTACTTTTATCGTTTCCTCAGCAAGATATTCTGAACCTTCTATTACAAGGGCTGTCAGATAACAGACATTCTATAAAAATGCCTGAATCATAGAACAGAGTACAGCTGTACCATTTTGTAACCAAAAAGGAGCTTAACAGTTGAGTTAGAAACATTAACATTGTTGGTATAGGCAGAGTGAGTTTCACATCATACATGCTTGGATGAGCACAGTTTGAAAACACTGGAATTAAAACTCACTTCATATTTTTCTTGCCAAAAATTCTGTAAGTCTAAAAGAAACACTGTTATTTGGTATCTTGCTACCGAAGACCATCGACAACAAAATGTTTGGAAGGTTAGAGTATTTATAAAAGTATCATGAAACTGAAGAGTATTCGTCTAAGGCTAATTTGATCATTTTAGCCTTTATCAATTTATGAAAGTTCTATCTTTAAATATCCGAGATTTGCTACCCCTGGAAGAGACAAAATGTTGCCTTTCCTAATGAAAAAATGTAATTACAGCAGCTTTCACTTTTCCTTGGCTGTCATACATAGCAGATCTTTTGATTTCTGACTGGGATTACGCAACAATCTACTTAGTATGAAACCAAAAACAAGCACTCCGAATTCAAATCACGCTCATGCATGATTGCAGGGCAAACATGGCTCAGCAGAAAAAGAAGTAACCTAATGGACAGCACATCAGAGGAAGATAATATGCTAAAATCTACGGTGATAACATTCACAGAAGAATGGAAATAATTCACTACAAAATATTATAGATTTAGTACTATTATCTTGAGTGAAGTTTAGAAAGAACCAACATGTACTGTTACCGAGCATATTGCCCATCAGCTAATGGGAATTCTGGTATTTTCATAAAGGCTGGAGTTTTTATTTAATCTAAACACACTAAATAATTTCATATGCTATGTTGCATACTACTTTTTAGATTTCTATTATTTACTCAGTGAAACATAATGAGCTACTATATAAGTAAACTACTTAAAGCTCTTTCTATTAGATATGATAGTATATCTCCATAAAACAAAAATATGGAACTTGAATTTTATGTTACTAAATCACATTGTCAGTTTGGATATAATGTCTACAATATAAATTATTTTATTTATTTATTTTTAAAATATTTATTTATTTTTGAGAGAGAGAGAGAGCAAACAAGGTAGGGCCAGGGAGAGAGAAGGAGACAGAGAATCAAAGCAGAGTTCAGGCTCCAAGCTGTTCACGCAGTGCTGACGTGGGGCTCAAACTCATATACCGTGAGATCATGACCTGGATGTCAGACACTTAACCGACTGAGCCACCCAGGTGCCCCAATAGGAACTATTTTAAAATGAATTTTTAAGGCCTTAAAAAACTAAATAAAATATAAAAATGAGCAAATAGATGAAATCTTATATTTTAAGAGTTTATGTTACAAAAACTGGCCACACCCAACCTAGAGGCAATAACTGTATAATTATCAGTGCTAAAAATTAAACAAGTTACGGGTGGTCTTTTGTCTTAAATCTTTTTTTATTAAAATGAATGTTCTGGCACTAAAAATATCATCAATCCAATGAGATTTAAAATTCTTCAGAGGATAAATTTAACTCATATCACATGGGGTAAGAAAATCTACCAAAAACATATCTTTTCTGACCTTTCCAGTGAGTGGTCACCACACACAAATAATGCGAGACATTATTAGAGTATAGTTAAAGCCACATTCTCAGCATGTTTTGAGAATTACAAGATATAGTACCTATATTCAAAACTGAAATTTTAAAAAAATGATTTTTTCTTCTGTTTATTCACCTTCTCATAATAAAGTCTTTGACAGTCCTATATTGAAATACACAACTATTAACCTCCAGTTACATTTAGTCTGAAGGTAGAACAGTAATTTAGTAGCCACAATGTATGTTAAAATTAAAATTCTCTTTCTGGAAAAAAGAGGATGTTGCTTCTACATACTGCCTTTGATGGAAGTTGGTTTAAGTTTTTAATCCACTTCATATTGAGAAAATACCATTTTTACAGAGGAAAAATAAAAAGAATACCAGGCTTCAGGCTTGACGAGGGATAATAGTCCCAAAGACCTTAAAATGGCCCTGGTGAATGGAAGCTTAGGGGACACTAAAAGCTTGGCTGGGAAGGCAAGAGAAATATAAGAGAAGAGTTAAAGGAAAATACAGGATAAAGGAACAAGGTACAGGCTAAGGAGGAAGTCAACGGGGAATTGAAGATTAATGATGTAGGAGGGAGAAGGGGTGATTTCAAGGAGTAAAGTTCTGAAAAAAACAAGAGCATATGGGATTAAGAGCACTCATGTCCAGTGGTAGCAGAGGAATGGATTAGTACAGATTTAGATAATCTGCAGGCTTGCGGTAGAAACTGAGATAATTTGTGCTTGAGCCCTATAGTTTTCTGTTGTTGTTTTTTTTTTGAAAAAAGAGAAAAACGAGGTCTTTTACTGAATAGGGTTGGTGAGGTGTCTTGAGAAGCGAAGCAAAGGCTGGAAACAGTTTAAAATTAGCACAGTATTTTTAAGCATGTCTTGTTCTATAATTCTTATAATCATCTTGTGAGGATAGACAATATTAATTCCATTTTACATATAAAGAAACCTGGACTCTAAGTTATATAGGAAAACTACCTATTAAATGTCGTTTCCACCTGTATGTTAAGGATCTCATATTATTTAATTATAATTTCACTTTTTCCAAATGCTTACAGATACAGCTGTGACACTTTTGATCTTATAGCACTTCACAGAATCATGACCTAAGTCATTCCTCTCCCCAGAAGCACTAAACATCTATCTTCCAATCTCTGTCTTGCTCAGGATTCAGGAAAGAAGCAAAGCCTACTTCTTAAAAATGGAGAGAAAAGTAAGGCCGTGAGCCTCACATTGTGATCATTTTTGTGCGTGTTTAGTTGCCTACAAGATTTTAGAGTAATACAGTTCATATTCAAAAGCCCAGTCTTAACAAATATTCCTGCGACAAATCTACATCTACAAAAGTCAGGCATTTCCCAACTGAGTCTTCAAGGATACTTAAGTATACGGATAAAACAGGGAATGGCCAGTAGGGTTAAGATCATGATGACAATTCTGAAAAGAAAGTATAGGTAGTCACTAGGCTTCTCCCTTTAAACAGGACAGAAATGGATTTAATATGTCCCTTCACAGGATTCCCAAATCAGAAAGACCCAATTAAAACCGTTAGGGATGCAAAAAACTCCAATTAGTGAGATTCTGTTTCACAGAGACATGGCTTTGCAATTCTGAAACTGCTTTCTGAGCATTCTAGGGTTTGCAAATAAGTCCATATATTGTGGATAATGGGAATTAGGAGTTACAAATTTGGAAAAGGAGAAAAAATAGAATAAATACTGTGTAGTGTAGAATTGGAACTGGGATGTATGTCTGGAGACACACATACACACACATATATATTCATACATAGATGCATATGTGCACACACACATATACACACTCATCTACATACATTCACAAACATACATATACTTATACTGATTCTTTCAACTATAACAATCTCAGTCTTAAGATTCATATAATTAACCCTGAAGAAATGGAATTTCACAATTTTTAAAATCTAAATTTAAAAGAAATTGGCTACACAACCTACTGTGTAGAAAGGTGTCATTACAGGAATAACTATCAGGACAAAAGGCTTTCAAATGGAGCAGCAAGGCTATCTTTAAATAGCAAAGAATTTATGTATGCGGCAGTTATAAAAACAGAAAAAATACAGTATTAATCCCAATGGCATAAATTCAAATGTGCCCAGCTCAGATCATTTTATTAGTACGATAAACACATTATCTTTCATAAAAGTTGAAAAGATACAAATGCTACTTAGTATTTCACAATGTAACTTATAAAAACCACCGTACCTTACAGTAAAATCATAGGAGCAAGAGGCCAGAACGGAAGCATGAAACGGTGAAAACTACAAAAACAAAACAAAACTTTCTCAAGTTAGCTGTCATTATAACTTGCTGCTTCATAAGGTTATTCCCACAAGCATTACAATAAATTAAAGTTTAGTCAAGACTGTCACTTAAAATTCTGCTTTCCCAAACCTTCCATGCCTTAATTCAAGGCAAAAATCTTCTAGTCTCTTAAGTATCATCTGCAGGAAAAACATTTACTTTTATATTCTCCAAAGAAAAATAATTCTTTAAGCTTTTTAGCACTTATTTAGAATAAAATATTCCCAAAGGGTGGCTATTCTGGAAAAATTAAATACATTTCATAATGCCTATCCAAAAATAACTCCTACAAATATAAGGGATTTAAGTATGTGACAGTACAAATATATAATTATATAATTTACCAATTTACAAATACATATTATGATTGCTATTGGCAC
Organism: Prionailurus viverrinus; assembly: GCF_022837055.1. Lineage (NCBI taxonomy): Eukaryota > Metazoa > Chordata > Mammalia > Carnivora > Felidae > Prionailurus > Prionailurus viverrinus. The sequence goes on along the minus strand of NC_062565.1, from coordinate 123,970,511 downwards.
AAGTATCAAATAATCATTTAAATGTTAAATAAAAACATCTTTAAAAGAATTTTTATGTTATTCATACAACACAGCTAATGAAAAGGATAACAAGGACAAAAACTGCAAATTTAAAGAGGAATATCTTTTAGACAAATAATCAACATACTTTAACAGGTTTCCCAATGTAATTATATTTCTTCAGTTTTTTTCTCTCCAGTATTTTAATGGTTATACATATAAATAAAACTACTTTCAAATATACTTTATAGTTTACAAAATACTTGCAGAATACGGAGTTTCATTCTCAAAAGCATTGTGAAGTAAATACTGAAAGTATTTCCCAACTACGAAAACCTGTGTACCATTAAAACAACATGGCGCTGCATCTCATATGTTGGGTTGCAGCCAATAAAAATTAAAATACTAATTTAACTAAAATTTAGAATTTTTCAAATAGGAATAACCCAACTATTTAAAAGATCAATAAAGTACTTCTTTACCCATAATGTAATAAAACAAAAAATGAAATTGGGAGATGTCACTTAACAAGATATTTTCCGCAGTGACTTAGCAAAACCTACCAATAAAAGCTGGGAAACTAACATAAGCCACCTCATAACCAGGCAAATTGCTTGGGAGTAGCAGAAAAAAATTATCTTTATCTCATCCTCTGCTGTTTGCAGAGTGGAAAATTTTCTATACCCCAAATGTTTGTGAATATCCACACGTATTACCCTGTTAGAGAAGGAATTAGCCACCTCTCTATAAACTTCAACAAAAATACCAAGAATTACCCAGTTAAAAACACATGAAAAGCGGGGCGCCTGGGTGGCGCAGTCGGTTAAGGGTCCGACTTCAGCCAGGTCACGATCTCGCAGTCCGTGAGTTCGAGCCCCGCGTCAGGCTCTGGGCTGATGGCTCGGAGCCTGGAGCCTGTTTCCGATTCTGTGTCTCCCTCTCTCTCTGCCCCTCCCCCATTCATGCTCTGTCTCTCTCTGTCCCAAAAATAAATAAAAACGTTGAAAAAAAAATTAAAAAAAAAAAAAAATAAAATAAAAAAAAAAAAACACATGAAAAGGAATAGTAGAATGGAAATGACAGAATAAAAATACATTTGCAATTAAACTTAAGCACTGATTGGCTACATTGTCCCAATTTATTCAGTAATTATTCAAGTATTTTAACTAATTTTAGCTTTCATTTTTTATCATCATTAATTGGCTAACAAAAATATGCACAAAAAGAATCAATATTCCCAACCTCTAAACACCTTTTATATACGCTTCATTGATAATGTTTCTGTTTATGCTCTACCCATAGAAAGATGAGCACTTACTTTTACTCTCCTAATAGCATACGTGTGACCCAGAAGTTCGAATACTGGTTGTCGTATGTTCCGCAGGTCCCAGCCCCTCAAACTACAATCGACTGCCCCCGTCACCAGCAAATTCTGCAAAATGATTCACAAAAAGGTGAGCAGTGCACACGTCAGAACAAGGTGTAGTCTCAAAAGCACTGTGGAGTCTTCATTCTACCTTTAGTAGTATCAATAAGGACATAAGGGGTTAAAAATCATGCCTGACAAATGAGCCCACCTTTCTCTTCAGTGTATTCTGAGGCTTCACCAGGTGTTAAAGGGCAAGAGGCCTGCTAACTTAGGAATATGGGGGAAGGGCAAAGGGTACAAATTAGGTTATGTTTTTCTAAATCTAATTCAATCATTGTGCCCCACTCTCATGAGCCATGTCTTAACATGATATCTAATCATAACTGAGACCTTGTGTAAAAAGTGGTGATTCTTCTGTCTAGTCAGGTTTTACCAATCCTTCCATCTAGAGTCCTCGGTGAACTCACAGTTCCTGGGTGAATTGGGCCACGTGCTGGCTCCAAAGTCAGCCCCATCCCATGTCAACCAAAGCAGCAATTCATTGTCTGAATGTGCTGGGTTCCAGTGTAAGCTCATTTGAGGAAAAAATTTCAGTGATTTAAAGCAAAAAAAAAAAAAAAAAAAAAAAAAAAATTAACAACTCTCAACTATGTATCAGCACCTTTTTTTAGAATTCCCCAAAGTATAACATATAGTCTACAATTCATTTTCCTATATGGAAAACTCATTTATGATGACAGAAATTTGAACTGCAGTTATCAGCACTGAAATTTTTATTTAGATCAAGTATTATTATTGAACGTGTACTCTATTTTCTTTTAATCTATTTTATTTCTTTTTAAAGAACTCTGCCAATACAATGCCCTCTTAACTTTCATTAATAAATTTAAAACTGAGAAAAAACAGGCATATGTTTTCTCCATCTGTCACAGTCAACAGACCACTTTAGGACATAAACAGTGTATCAATTCATGTTTAATCCACTTCTGTTCTGAATTCGTATGCTCATGTGGTTAACTGAAGCTTTGCAAAAAGGCACAAACGGACACTGTTATTGAAGCATCAAGTTTGGTCAGGCTTATATGGGAAGATGAAACAAAATTTAAAAACTGATGGACTTTCAAACTAAAAATCAAGTTAAAAACAGTTCAGCAGCCTAACCAGCAAAGCGAACAAGAAATAATAGCAGATGATACAAATTGGTGGGGTTAAGAGCAATAAAGGAAAAAAAATTACATAAATTGTAAAGCAGTTTCCCAAACATGCAAGTAAGGCTGCACTGTTGAACTTTGAGAATTTCTATTTCTTATCGTGCCTGTTTTATGTGCACTTAAATCCAATTAATGCTAATGTGGGTCGCTCACAGTCATCAATTACAAATGAAGAGGGACTGCCTTTAACCTAATGGTCCATAAACACCATCAAAGTCCACACAAACAAGGGTAAAATAAAATCTAAAGCATTTCAACATTAGCAAGGGCTCAGCAGCTCAGGACAGATCCAGACAGGGTACCTCATTGTATTTACACCAGTCACAACTCAAAATTTCTGCCTGATGTGCTGGAACCACAATTCTGACTCCTGTTGACTTCACATCCCAGATTCTCAGCGTCTGATCACCTGATGAAAGATAAAGACTTGATCACTTTCCATCACACCACTTGGATGCACAGTGACATTGTACTCATGATGATAAATTGAGGAAAAATACACTGTTTTACTGTTAGGATACTGCTGTCTTCCTCTCTCTCTCTCTCTCTCTCTCTCTCTCACACACACACACACACACACACACACACACACACACACACAAGGTTTTTAACTATTATAATGCATAGGAACTACTAAAAGTGATGAACTACAAAAAGTAATGCGCCATGACAATGTTTTTAGATCTACTTAAAGCAGGAAATCTGAATTTCACACTGACACAAACACAGTAGCAACTAAGAGTGCATTTCTCTTTAGGATAGGAAAAGGCCCTGAAAATCCTCAGCTTCCAGTAAATAACCCTGTAGCACCCTATACCAGTACAATCTATAAAAACAAAATGCTAACAGTTTTACTGTTAAATGTGGGCAGTCTACCAAAATAGAGAAATTTTAAAGTTAGCTTTTATGTTTACTACATTTTAATGGGCCAGGCGGAGGTATATTTTTCTCCTTGGAAAAAAACAAGTTGAAAGAATTTAAGGATTATATTTTGCATTGGTTTACATTGCTTAGTTCCACAAAGTTATCCCTGATTAAATGTTTTATATACTGTTTGCCTTCAATTTTTATAAACTATTAGGAAACAACAAAATGACCAGATGAACAAAACTCAGGATCTACATATCTATATCAACGGTAAATTATAAACAATAACTGATGCAAAGAGAAAGCTGGTAAGGCCTGATGAAAGAACACAGTCTATGGTGTGATGGCAGGCAGGTCTTGAATTCCATTAGAAGTTGTGCGACCCGGAACAAGCTACATAGTATCTCAGACCGATTCTTCATTTCCAAAAAAGAAACAGAATGCCTACATGTAGGGCTGTACAAGAATTTAGTGTAATAAAGTGTCTGTAAAGCACTTAGCATGATCTCTAGCACATAGTAGATATTTTAATATATGGTATACAATAATGCTAAAATTTTAAATTGTCTTTTACTTATATATGTTTTCCTACATTCCCAATTCTAAATCATATGTCATGTATCTAAATATAGCAATTTTAGGCAATGGGTTTTTTTCTGATTTCTTTGGAAGTTGTTTAAGAAATGTAAGAATTGCATTGTTGGTGGTAATGAAAGGTAAGGATTAACAATGGGGCTCTGGAGTTCTAGGGCTTAATTCTAATCCAGCTCAGTCTTTTGCTCCCTGATGATGTTTAAAAAAAAAAAAAAAAAATTCAATGTTTATTTATTTTTGAGAGCGACATAGCACAAGCAGGGGAGGGACAGAGAGAGAGAGAGAGAGACACAGTATCCGAAACAGGCTCTGAGCTGTCAGCACAGAGTTGAACTCCTGAACCTCAAGGTCATGACCTGAGCGGAAGTCATCAGACACTTAACCCACTGAACCACCCAGGCGCCCCTCCCTGCTGATGTTTAATCAAATTACTTAACTTCCCTGATTCTCATTTTCCTTACCTGTGATAAAATATTTACTTTATAAAGTTTAAATGAGATAATGTTTTTAAAAATAAAATCAGAAAATATACCCATGATTAGAAGTCATTCCCACCCCTATTTATAATAACATGAATAACAGCGAATATTTATTGAGTGTTTACTATATACCAGGTGGTGGTCTAAACATTTTATATGCCTTAACTTTTTAAAAACATAACAAGTGAGATAGAAATTTTGATCATATAAAAAGTAATTTTTGTAGTAATTTACAAATGGGGAAACTGAGGCTCATGGAAGTGAAATAATCCCCGCAAGAGAGCAAGCAATGGAACCAGGATTGGACCAAGAGCCTAGGCGGGCAGGCTCCCCAGCCTGTGTGCACCACACCCACCCTGCACTGCTTCCTAATGCTACTGGAGGGGAACTGCCATATGGCCAATATTGGCTGAATCTTGAGGAATTATTCTTTTAACTTCTATGCTTTTCCAATAAATTGGAGAAAAAACATTTAATCTCACACACACACACACACACACACACACACACACACACACACACACACCATTCTACCATATTTGCCCCACGGTTATTTTAGAAATAAAAGTAGTAACACAAATAAAGGTTGAAACCTCTATTGTAGTTTCAGTCCCATTCCTCATCGTCCTTGCTCAGAGGTCATCACGATCATGAATTTGGCATCCCTTCAGTCTGTGTTTTTGTAATACTTCCACTATATTTTTATGGATCCACATATATGTATCATTGCTTTGTGTGTGGGCTTTGCAGTTTTTTATTTAAAAATACCATCTTCAGGGGCGTCTGGGTGGCTCAGTTGGTTGGGTGTCCGACTCTTGATTTCAGCTCAGGTCATGACTTCATGGTCATAAGATTGAGCCCTGCGTCGGGCTCTACACTGGGTGTTGAGCCTGCTTGAGATTCTCTTTCTGTCTCTCCTCCTCCCTCTCCCTTCCCCCCCTACCCCCCCCCATGTGTTCATGCATGCTCTTTCTCTCAAAAAATTTTTTTTCAAATAAATAAAAATAAAATACCATCTTCATACTCTTTTCAAATTTGAGTATAGTTGCCATATTAGTTTCAGGCGTACAACATAGTGATTCAATATCTCTATATGGTATGCTGTGCTCGCCACTGTATAGCTACCAATCTGTCACCACACAATGCCACTATAATACCATTGACTGTATTCCCCGTGCTGTACCTTTTATTTCCATGACTCATTCATTCCGTAACGGGAAGACTGCATGTCCCACTCCCCTTCACCCATTTTGCCCATCGCCCATCCCTCTTCCCATCTTCTTACTTTTTTTTTTAACGTTTACTTATTTTTGAGAGAGACAGAGAGAGAACATGAGTGGGTTGGGGGCAGAGAGAGCAGGAGAAACACAAACTCAAGCAGGCTCCAGGCTCTGAGCCATCAGCACAGAGCCCGATGTGGGGCTTGAACTCACGAGCTGTGAGATCATGACCAGAGCTGAAGTCGGATGCCCAACCGACTGAACCACCCAGGCACCCCTTTCTTCTTATTTTAAAAAAGATTGAAAACCACTCTGATAAAAGAAAGGAACTTACATTTTTGGATCTAGGTAAATATGATGGGGATGGGAAGGAATGATGAGTTTGAAAGTACCAAATGGAAACTGTTCAGAATCGATATAGACTAGAGCTTCAGATATCTTCAGGAGCCCTAGTCATAGTCAATGTCTAGCCACCAGTCAGTAGAATTTGTTTCAAAATTCTAAATACCTTTGGTAAAATGATCTTTAGGCTCTCCCTAGCCTTCTGAGTATAAAGCAAGGTGGCATGGGTATCTAGTGTTTGGACTTCCTAGCAATACACTTCTTATAGGACAAGCATCCTTTTCTCACCATGTGACTCCAGAAAGACCTATGGCTCAACACAGCTGACCACCCACGGACAGGTCCAAGAAAGACCAGTCATAGTATCTTATTCCCTGTCCTGACCACAGCTGATAGGTGAAAGGTAGGTACTTGGGGAAAAATGACAGTCCCTCTCTTAGGATTCATAGATTATTAAATTGAGGAGCTGCTGACGGCCACATGTCTCACTGTTTGGGGAAAGCCAGCTTGCAGAATGAAGTTAACAAGCAGAGAAAAGTCCAGATTAAAGACAGAAAATATGTACTGGGACTGTACAAGCATCCCTTCCGTTTCTGGGGTTGCATTTCAATAAATTCTACAAAGACCTAAGAGAGCTCAAGTTCTAACACCTGTAGGCAAAGGAGACCCCTTACCATCATGGAGGGAGTAAATGGAATCCCCTAAAGCTTCAGTCTGGAAAAAGCCTAGCCCCAGAGAAGAACATTTGGTTGAGCACAAGGCTTCCACTAAAACATAGGAAATACCTAAATGATGTACAGAAGCTTTCAAAAATTTATATTTAATATCAGGTCTGAAACTCTAAAGTCCGCTACAGCTACAACTAAAGCACTGTTGAAAGTTGAATGTGCTGTGTTCATCCTAATAATTACATTTTATGGGTAAGTGAATGGTTTAGAGTACAAAGCCTTACAGTGAGTGTGGACTAGGCCATCAAGAGGTAACTTATTCTAGCAACATTATAGATGAGTCTCGCAAAACATAATGTTGAATGAAAGAAACCTGAAGGAGTAGTATAAGAAGAGGCGAAATGAATCTATGCTATTAGAAGGCAGGACAGTGGTCATCCTGGAATGGGGTAGGGGAGCCTCTCAGAATGTTCTGTTTCTTGATCTGGCTGCTGGTACACAGATGGGCTCACTGTGAAAATTCTTTGTGTCATACACTTAAGATCATGCACTGCTCCATGAGTGTATTATACTTCACTAAAAGATTTAACAAAACAACAACAAAGACTGGGTGTGTGGCTACTCCCAATTTCTCTGGGACAATATTTTGGTTCCTCACTACCATATGCAAGCAACATTCACGCACACGCAAAAACAGCCCCGGTCTAGGGTGTCCCTTCTTGCAGCTAACTCAAGGGACACAAAAAGATGGAAACCGTTCTGAAGGAGCTAAGAATTCCACTTACTTACTTCATCCTCCTTTGTTTTCCAGGTAGGAGAGACAGCTTCTGGCCAAATGGTACCATGACTCACTCAACCCTTAGCCACCAGGATATCTGTATCTATATTGTTTTGTTTTGTTTTGTTTTAATTGCATTTTCCAGACAACTGGCCTTTCATTGCCAGCCAGACGTTTCCCAGGGCCCTGTGATAGTGCCATGGACCCACCTGAATTACCAGCTTCTCTTATCAGTTGCAGACCCACCACTGGCAGCAGAACCAGTGAGTTTAAGTGCACAGTATGGAGTAGGAAATGCTGCCTATGGCTACGTCTACTTTTAAACTGCATCAGGTAAGAGGAAGTTGAGTAAGGAGAATGAGCGTAAATGCTGAATCTGACACTGTGAACAGAGCAGCAAAAAGTGCATACTGGGCCCAAATAATTGAATTGAATTGAAATGCCAGATGCTTATCAGATGTGACAGGACTTTTTTCTAAGAGTAGAATGAGGGTGGGTTTTTTTCTTTCATTTTTATTTGTATTTTTTTAACTACTGGACCCCTTCATTCAGGCATGACTATGACTTATGCAATTATGTGGAGTCTGTAATAGCAATAACTTAGTTTTCATGGTTCAAAGAAAGTTTACTTCATGTTAATGTTCTTTATGTAAAGACGTAAATATTCTTCCCTTCTATCTCATATCATGAACTAGACAGAATGCGATGTCTTTAGAGAACTCTGCTTTGGAAGGGAAATCTAGATCTCAATCTCTAAAAACTCTCCTCTTTGGCCTGTGTTAACTTAGCCAATGATAACAAGTTTAGTTCTAGATTTGCAAATGCCATTTAACTTTGAAGGTGACTAAATTCTTAGAATGATCTAAATGCTATATTCTTATATATTATCCTAAAATGCAAACTGCTATAAGCAGTTGAGTGGCATAGTTAATCATATGTGTGCCACGGGATTAGACATAAAATACATCTTGATGACCTATCATATAAGCTTCTACTATTTGCGATATTTGTAAAAACAAAGATTTTGTAACTTTGGGCTCCACCACCATGAAATTTACATTTGAGGGTTTTTTTGATGCAAAGACTATAGCATGTTTTACAACAAGCTCCTGTCTGTAAGCAAGAAGACAAAGTAAGAAAATTGATGAAGACTCAACTATCACTAACAAAACTGAGAAGAAAAAAAAAAAAGCTAAGGCGTTCTCAAACTATAGAAACCACTTCCTCTCCGAATTTAGCACCGAAACCATTCTGTGGGTTTTTAAAAAAGAGATGAGGGGCGCCTGGGTGGCGCAGTCGATTAAGCGTCCGACTTCAGCCAGGTCACGATCTCGCGGTGCGTGAGTTCGAGCCCCGCGTTGGGCTCTGGGCTGACAGCTCAGAGCCTGGAGCCTGTTTCAGATTCTGTGTCTCCCTCTGTCTCTGACCCTCCCCCGTTCATGTTCTGTCTCTCCCTGCCTCAAAAATAAATAAACATTAAAAAAGAAAAAAAATAAATAAAAAAGAGATGAACATTAAAAGAAACATGAAATTCCCATTACACCAACAGAAACAAACCATTAATCTGGCATCTCAAACAAAGCTGTACCATAGACTAGAACAGTGCTTTCCAGATGAGGCTGATCACTAGATTCAGCTGGGGCAATTAAAAAATATGCCTCCCAGGGTCGCCTGGGTGGCTCAGTCAGTCAAGCGTCCGACTTTGGCTCAGGTCATGATCTCATGGTCCGTGAGTTCGAGCCCTACATCGGGCTCTGTGCTGAGGGCTCAGAGCCTGGAGCCTGCTTCGGATTCTGTGTCTCCCTCTCTCTCTCTGACCCTCTCCCGTTCATGCTCTGTCTCTCTCTGTCTCAAAAATAAACAAACATTAAAAAAATTCTTTTAATAAAAATTTAAAAAAAATATGCCTCCCAGAGGTACTTTATTCAGTAGGACTAAGATGAAGCTCAGAATTTTGTTGTTTCTTTTTAAAGCCTCCCCGATAATTCTGATGGTTAACCAGGTTTCGGCATCACCGGCCTAGTATGTTATTACACAGCCATGCATTCTAGAGTCGACCTGGAGCAAGCTCTTCAGATAAGCACCGGTAATTCTTATGGTGTATACACATTCCATGGCCATTCCAATGCTCCTCAAATATGCTCTTTTCTCGCCACCTCCTGTTCCTTTGCTTTCCAGCTCTCATCTCTGGACTCTTGGTTGTTCACAGGTAACAGCATGAACACTATTTCCTCAGGGAAGCTTCCCTGACCAGTCAACTTTGACAAGCTCAAGAATCCTTAGCTGTGTTTCCACAGAATTCTGAGCACACATGTTGGTAATAGAAGGCAGCATGTATAGAGCCCTTACTCTGTGCCAGGTACTGTTCTTAGCCTTTTACACACATTCGCTCACTTAATGCTCCTCAAAACTCCATGATGTAGGTATTATTATCACCCTTATTTTTGAAATGAGGAACGAAGGGAGACAGGAGTTAAGCAGCATGACTAAAGTCAGGTAATAGTGGTAAAGAAGAATTTTGTCTCAGGCATCCCAGCTCTAGTCCATGTTGGTAACCACTATACTTACTGTGTTACCTCTCCAAAGAACTTCGCACTCCTTAACATTGTCCATTGCTAGTTTTTGTTTCTTAGCATCTCTCTTTTCCACTGGATTGTGGCTCTAAGAAGACAGGAACCCTGTCTTGTTTTCTTCCTCAATGTATCTTCAGTGCCTTTCAATGCATCTTTTAGAAAACAGTGAACATTCACTTAATATCTGATGGACTCACTGTCAATGTCCCTCTCAACAATCAAAATTAACCTTAGATATGTTTTTAGACTTCTAATAATTTCATTACTCCCATATCTTTTTTTAAATTTTTTTTAATGTTTATTGATTTTTGAGACAGAGACAGAGCATGAACAGGGGTGGGTCAGACAGAGAGAGGGAGACACAGAATATGAAACAGGCTCCAGGCTCTGAGCTGTCAGTACACAGCCTGATGAGGGGCTCGAACCCACGGACTGCGAGATCATGACCTGAGCCGAAGTCGGACGCTTAACCAACTGAGCCACCCAGGCACCCTCATTACTCCCATATCTTATATAATAGTAATAAAAGCTATTTTAGTGTTTGCCTGTGTAAGGGACTCAGCTATGTAAAAGAATACACATGCCCTATAGGAAACATATGAAAACAAGTCAAGAAAATATGCAAAGAAATTCATCTACCTCCTAATACACTGTGCATAGGTTGGTAAACACATTGTCTCATCTCGCCTGAAAGAGCAAAGGCACAGTGAGAGCTTCAGAGCTTGCCCCAACTTTTACTGTACCATAGACCCTCCTCTTAAGAGAGTGGAAGAAAAACTATAAATTTTTTCAACCTTATTAAATAGGTTACTATTTGAAAATCATTATGAAGGAATATTTCAGGAAAATGGCAAATGCTTAATAAACCTTCCAAAGAGTTTCTAAAACCATAAAAATGGCAGAAAAAATGCCTTTACTTTATCCAATTTTTTAAAAAAAGAAACCTATTTTATAGCTTATATGTCCAGTGCTTGGTTTTCATGAAATCCCTTCTGATTTAAGTGTTGGATGTGCATACAATTTAGTGAGTATCGGCCTCCTAGAATGTATCCAGCCACTTCAACCTAATCACTGTTCACTCTTTATTCTTGCTGTATGTACTTTGAGTACCACTCTCTCTCTCATTTCTCATTCCCAATTGCAGGAGCTAAGCTGGGCCCAAGCCAGTCAACATATTACACTCCCCCCCCCCCCCCGCCCCCCGCCACGCTCGCCTCTCCTAGGCACAGTGATTAGTTTAGAAACATTCACATGGACCATCAGATGAGAGAAAATGAAACTTCCTAGATGTCTGAGAAGGAGACTCATGATTTTTCCTACTGGACAGAAACCAGAAATAATACAGGGTTCAGAACTGCTGCCATCTTCCTTTCACATGATGCCTGATACAACTCAACTCAAGAGAGCACAGAACAAGAGATGGCAAGAACATCCACTAAGGCCTACATCCAGCCATGTATATAAAGCCAGATGGGATTCTGGACATTTCAACTATGTGAGCAAATAAATTAGCTTCTTACTTAAGGGGGTTTGGTTCAGAATTTCTTTGACTTTCAACCAAAGAAGTCCTGGCTGATATGAACACTGCTTACATTTATTTCTAATATAACACATGAAGGCAATGTCTTTAAACAGATAATCTTTTTTCTATTGAACCAAATGGACTTTGTGATGACAAAACACTGTTTTATGTATTACCTATCTACGATGTGCAGATAGTTAAGTTTTGTGGTTATATTGGTAACTGTCTATACACAATTAGTCTTTTTCTTCTATTCAGTCTCATACACTGAATATTCCATATGCAACATCCAGAGTTAATATTATGTATACCATACCATACAAAAGGCCATTGTAGAAGGAAGAGGTGTGTGTGATTCAGCCCAAATAAAAGGCTAATATCCACAATTTGACCTGACACTTAAATAAATTCAGTTATATTAGTTCAAGATTTTGTCACCATCATATTTTGTCACGGTCATAAAAAAAGCAATGATTAAAAACAAAGACAATTTTAGAACCTTAATAATAGTATACATTAACAAAATTACATACAATAGTAAGGTAAAGGAATTTTTTCAAAAATATATCAGTTGGAGGAGTTTTACTTACTAATACTTTTTCAAACATGTGAAACTATACTCATTATTAATTCCAGTTTATTATGAATGCTGCCAATTAGAGCTCCCAGTAGACATGTCTTCACTGCTTCACTAGAAAGGAAGTATGTTCCAGTTCATTTTGAAGACAGATCTATTTTACATCACTCATTTCATCCAAGGTTTGAAATGAATCTTTTGAAACTATAGGACATAAGGCCAAAGGGCAACCCTATTCGAAGAAAATAATGCTAATGTCAACCTAATTCACATCCTTAAAGAATTTTAATTGAACTCTGCATTAGGGCTTTTCACCAATAGTAATATTATGACCATTATGCTGAACTATGGTCATCTTCAGACTTGATTAACCATCAGCACGAAACTCATTAGCATTTACACTAAATTAAAAGCATAAAGATGACTAACTCCAGATATACAGGCAGGCTAACGGGTTAGTTAATTCAAACAAGCATATCAATATTGCTATTACTTATTAATATACACTCAACCTTATAGTTAGCTGCGCCACAGAAAAATTTTAAAAATCAAAGAAGGGGGGCGCCTGGGTGGCGCAGTCGGTTAAGCGTCCGACTTCAGCCAGGTCACGATCTAGCGGTCCGGGAGTTCGAGCCCCGCGTCAGGCTCTGGGCTGATGGCTCAGAGCCTGGAGCCAGTTTCCGATTCTGTGTCTCCCTCTCCCTCTGCCCCTCCCCCGTTCATGCTCTGTCTCTCTCTGTCCCAAAAATAAATAAACGTTGAAAAAAAAAATTTTTTTTAAAAATCAAAGAAGGAATTCAGGTTTGGAAAAGGAAATGTGCCAATGAAAAATATATTACTGGCCCCATCCCAAAAGATTTGGTATCTTGGAAAAGATCTAACTCAGATATGGACAAAACACTATGACTCAGACAACCTAGAAATTTTTTAAATAATAGTAATAACTTTATAAGTATGCTGTTCTTCATTCTAGAAAACAATGCCGTTAACTTTAATCATTGCACATTCTTTGACTTAACCTCAATACACAGAATTTACTATCATTTGCTATTATCTTAGGATCTAAGAAATTGCTTAATCTAATGGACATATTTGTCAATATACAATTTACCTGAAGATTTTCAGCTCCAAGTGTCTTTAACCAACAATATTTTAGAATTCAGGGACATTTGTTAAGTTTTTAGAAGAAAAGAAAAGAAAAGAAATAAAAGAAAAGGATTTCTGTGACATTATATTTGCTATGGAAACCACTCAACATAATTCAACAACTCAGGGCACTGATATAGTTTATTAGCAAGAAATTTATCCTACTAATTGCCTATTTGGAGATGCTGGATAATTAAATGAGGAGACAATATTGGACACATTTTATATCTTCCCCTAGCTATTTTCTTCTCTCTTCCCCTAAACAACCAGACTGCACAAAAGAGCTTCCATTTATTTATTTCCCCTCAAGACTGTATACAAAGTGTGAGCAAAAATTTTCTGTGAAGGACCCAGCAGTAAATATTTTAGGCTTGAAGGGCCATTCCATTTCTGCCATAGCTACTCAACTCTGCCACAATAGCACGAGAGCAGCTATAGACATACAATCTATGTCTGGGAGCTTAAGTGGCTCAGTCGGTTGGGGGTCCCACTTCGGCTCAGGTCATGATCTCAGTTTGTGGCTTCCACCCCCACATCGGGCTTTCTGCTGACAGCTCAGAGCCTGGAGCCTGCTCCAGATTCTGTGTCTCCCTCTCTCTCTCTCTGCCCCTCCCCTGCTCCTACTCTGTCTCTCTATCTCTCAAAAATAAATAAACATTACAAAACAAAGACATACAATCTGTAAAAGAATGGACATAGCTGTGTTCCAATAAAACTTTATTCATGAAACCTGTCAGTGGGTCCTTTTGATCTGAGGGCAGTAGTTTGTCAACCTAGGCTCTAGTCTAAGTTTTCTTCTATTTAGTCTTTCCTGGGTGCTCTGACATACCGCAATGGCTTTAGTTACCATTTATGAGCCAATGACACAATTTATTCACAAGGCTAGACTTCTCAGCTCCAAAGTCAACCCCCATCATTTCAACCCCATGTGTCCCATCAGTTCAATGTGCTCTAAAACAAACTCAAGATCTTTTCTTTCAAATGTATTTCTTACCTCAGTTATGACATTAACCACCCACTACTTTATCGTTTGCAGGAATCTAGGAGTTACTCTTTACTTATCCTTCTCTCTTCCCCTCTTCTACATCTTATACAACCATCTCTAAATACCACTCCAGTCAGCCCAATTCCTTCCAGCCCTTCTGCCACCATTATTATCCTTGCCTTCATCTCTCTATCTTCCTGCATTTACACCTGCTCATCTCCCAACTATTCTCTACACATGACCAGAATGAGTTTTTAAAAATGCAAGCCTAATCAAATCACTTGCTGAAACCTCTTCAGTACCTTTCCCATGTCCATAGATAAAATCTAAAATCTTGAATCCAGTCGGTAAGGTGTGATCTGGGTGCCTATCTGCTGCCCAACCTCATTTTTACTACCCTTTCCTCTTAAGCGATGGTCTCCCTGGCCTTCTTTCAGTATCTCAGATGCACCAAGTTCTTACTTGTGGACATCTTATTCTCTCTGCCTGGAATGCTCTTTCTTTGCCTGCCAAGGCCTCCCACTTTTCACTGAGCCAACTCCTTATTCATCCTAAATGGAAGCCAGAAGCTTACCAGGCAAAAAATTGATAGCTTTGACTACCAAGAAATTCAAATGCATATACAGTAAAAAATATATATACAAAGAAAATAGGGGTGCCTGGGTGGCTCAGGTCATGATCCCAGGGTCATGGGATCGAGCCCCATGTCAGGCTGTGCACTGAGCGTAGAGCCTGCTTGAGATTTTCTCTCTCTCCCTCTTCCCCTCCCCTGCTCTCTCTCTCTCAAATTATATACAAAAAAATCATCCAAATAAAATAAAGTGTTTAAAAACAAACAAAAAGTTGGGAAAATACATGTAAGATACAGAAGACTAATTCCTAAATATAAAAAAAGAGCTCATGCATCAATACAGAAAAGCAGCAACATCTCTCAGTAGAAAAATGGGCCCAAAACATGAACATGCAGTTCACAAAAGAAAAACTCTGGTGGTCAACTGACATATAAAGAATATTCACTATCCCTCATAACCAAATATGCAAATCAAAACAAAAATTAGGTATCATTGTTCACTCATCAAATTGGAAAACATTTAAAAAATTAAGGTGCATTTATTTATCATTTCAAGGTCCAAATGTTAAAGTAACTATTAACCTTAACATTATCAGATTCTCACTATCACCTAGACTGGGAAAGTTGTTGTTATTGTTTCCATTAATCTATAAGGTGTTGCTGCTCTAAAACAAACACTTTTGAAAGTAATTAGTGTCATATAGATTATATTTATGAATATATTCCCCCAAATGGTCTAATTTAATCATGCCTCACATTGGAATGCTCTGAGCAGACACCCGGTTTCTCCTTCCTACTACTTGTTCTCTGAGTCAAGGGCGAAGTGACTCAAGGAGGCAGCCTGGCAGAGCAACCCTGTGTTGCCTATGCCAATTAATTGTTCACCTTTGTTTCATTTCTACACTTTTTACAGCTTTAATGGCACTCAATACATTACACAAATTATCTAAAAGAAAAATGAAGCAATGTATATTAAAGTGTCAGGGATTTTAGGAAGGAAAAAGTATTCAGAAAATTCTTTAGCCAAATGTTTATTGGTAGTAGATCAAATGAAAAAAAAAAAAAAAAAAAAACGTAGTGTACCTCTTTTTCTATCTTAAATTTGTTTTAATTTCATAACTTTAAGTATATAATATAAATTTATGCGTATAATTCATAAAATATAATTGGAGAATGTTCTTTTCCATCAAGTTTATTTAAAACTAGAGTCTAAGAACTCCTTCTGAATGGTGTTCTGATTCACTCAGTTCAACTATAATACTGGACTAAGCCGACTAAGAAATCTCCACAATCAAAAACTGTTTTATAACAGCAATGTTTTCAATGGGGAAAATGAATTTGGGACAGGAGATTTTCTTTTCTTTTCTTTTGTTTTCTTCTTCTTTTTTTTTTTTTTTTGAGAGAGTGAGTGAGCGAGCAGGGGACAGAAGCAGATGGAGAGAAAGAGAGAGAGAGAGAATCTCAAGCAGGCTCCATGCAGAGCCCAATACAGGGCTCAATCCCACAACCTTGGTATCATGACCTGAGCTGAAATCAAGAGCAGGATGTTCAACCAACTGAGCCACCCAGGTGTCCCAGGGAAGGAGATTTTCTGACTCACAATCTCACAATAATAAAATTATTTTCCTGAGGGGCTGGATAGCTCAGTCGGTTAAGCGTCTGACTCTTGGTTTCAGCTCAGGTCATGATCTCACAGGTCATGGCTCAAGTTCCACGCAGGGCTCTGTGCTGACAGCACAGGGTCTGTTTGGGATTCTCTCTCTGCCCCTCCCCCGCTCATGCTCACTTAATCTCTTTCTCTCTCTGAAATTAAATAAACTTTAAAAAAATAAATAAAATTATTTTCCTGTACAATTTCAACAACAAAAGTTTTATAGCTATAAGCATATAAAACCTAACACCACTAAGCAAAAGACATCTGACATTTTCCTCAAGAATACTCCCCATATATATTTTTCATTTTTATACCATATGTTCTGAAATAAGAATAAGAATTTTTATGGAGGAATACAAGAAAGGAATACAAGAAAATATTAACAGTGGTTCTATGGAGGGGGAGGGATGAGGGCTTATTTTTTATTTGGCATGTTTCTGCATTGTTTGAATTTCCTTACTATGTAATATGGTCAGAATAGGGATTATCTAGGATACCATTTTTGTTTTTCCTTTATAAATTTATTTTTTGAAAGTTATAAAAGAAGTAAAAAATAGTCATTGTCTTACTTTGTCAATCACCACAAATATTTGTCATTAATTAGCACATACTACACCCTCTTGTAACTGTTACTCAGACTTAGCAACCTTTATTCTGATAAACAAACCAAGGATAATGCCATCTAAGCAAAGGAGCTCAGTGGCTAATAAAAAGAACTAGAATGTTTCCCAATTTTGGCAGATTTATAACCAGTTATAATATGCCTAAGACAAACCACATTTGTTCACTAGGAGTTGAAAAGTAATCCAGGCCTGGCTAATTCTTGTCTAGAGGTTGATAAAGAATGAAACAATCCTAAAGAGCACAAAGAATAGTAATAAAGTCCCTTTTCCCTGCTAATCTCAAGTACACAGTGCCACCTACTGGGGAGAGTAAGGCCACCATTCACGACAAGGCTTTTTTGGTAAATGAATTATTTACCTGAGGCTGAAGCAAAGCAACCAGGGATGTGGGGAGACCAGATGGTGCTATAAATGACACTTTCGTGGCCTCTAAAGGTGCACAGAGACTTTCCAACAGTTGGATCCCACTACAAATAAATTAACAGATCAATTTACTTAGACGTAAATTCAAGTTTATGTTTATATATACATATATATAATATACAATACAGCATATATGTATTTATTTTTTTATTAACGTTTATTTATTTTTGAAAGAGACAGAGTGCAAGTGGGGAGGGGCAGAGGGAGAGGAGACACAGAATCTGAAGCAGGCTCCAGGCTCCCAGCTGTCAGCACGGAGACCAATGAGGGGCTCGAACCCACAGACTGTGAGATCATGATCTGAGCCAAAGTCAGATGCTTAACCGACTGAGCTACCCAGGCATCCCTCTATAAATGTATTTACATATACACATGTAATATACATTCATATTTCAATTTTTTTTAGTTTATTTATTTTGAGAGAGAGAGAGAGAAAGAGAGAGAGAGAGAGAGCGAGCATACAGGGGAGGGACAGAGACAGAGGGAGAGAGAGAGAATCCCAAGCAGGCTCTGCACTGTGAACTCACAAACCGTGAGATCATGACCTAAGCCTAAGTGAGACACTTAACTGACTGAGCCATCTAGGCACCCCTCAAAGATTTTTTACAGTCTATTTTTATATAAAGCAAAATGGTATTTAAGGGGCTAAAATAATTAATGCTGAGTTAATTGTTGTTAGTTCACAGACAAAAAATTAAAATTTTTTAAATTCTAACAAAGGCTTTAATACAGTTTTTTGAAAAGAAATTAGCTGTGCAATTGAAAAGATACAGAAGTATGTTCAAGAGAAGAAAAAAAATTCAATGGAAACTTTGGGGAAGAGAATATTGGTTTTAAATACAATGATTCTGACATACCAGTTTGACAGTTTGATCCCATGAGCCAGACACCACGAGCTGTTCACCTCTGGTCTGGCTCCAGTCAACACTATAGACCTAAAAACATTTTAATGTGTCATTCAGAAAGCAAAAGAGCATCAAGTTAAATATTACATTGTATCTCTTTAGAACAGCGATAGCCAGTTAGAACAACCAATTTACTTCATTGAAACATCAAATAAAGTCCTACAAATCTCCACCATGGTGTCTGAGAAATGGAAAGGCCATTTTGTCCATTCCTCCAGACATATTCCTTACGATAAGATTCCATTCTAACAGAGTTCTACAGATGATTTCCCAACCTCCTTCACTAAAACAAATTATATATATTTTTAACCTATCGACAAATCACTGTTTGCAGCACCTTGTAGAAATGTCAAAGCAGATTAGAAAGCTAGTCATCTAAAAAAGCTTGCCAGGTCAGTGTCCATCAGATAGCATTAAAATTCAGTTAATAACGCTATCTGGCCTTTCTTAGAAAAAGCTTAGAGGAACCAGGTAATCCTTTCCAATCTCTTGGTAAACAGCTGTAGTTACCCAGTGCTGCTATTCTAATCTAGGCATTACTGCTTTCAGTGAACCATTTCAAATGAACCATTTGAAAACTTATGGAAATATTTTTCATTCTGTCATTTTTACACAACAGACTATATACAGATCACTACTGTAAGCTAAGTTCAACAACATATATGCATAATTATTCTCCATTAAAATAGTCCTGACATACACCCGAGTACCTAGCACTAAAAGTGACCAGCCAGCAGATCCTTCTGAGTCTTAAAAATTCTAGCTACCATATTTATGTAGGAAGCAGGATATGCAGTTTGCTGGGGCTTAAATATGGGTTACCAATTCTCTGCTGTCTGGCACTATGCCTAGCCATGTTGGCACCTTAGTTTCAGAAAACAAAATTGGTAATACTGATCCTGTCTTTGTTTAAAACTTTAATATTTTTCTCATCACAGATTTTTCTGCAGTATTTCTGATTTTTTAAATTACTGCATTAAGATATTATTTGACTATTGAGTTGTCGGGGTCCTCCTTAATCATGTACCTAAAGTGAGTGCTTCACCCACCCTATTCTAGTCCTGGCCCTGCTGCTGTCCATATTCATGAAAAAGAGAGAAAATCAGTTGGAACACTGAAGAAACCACAATCCAGCAACAGAAGCAGCTCATAAAGAAGGGGCAACAAAAACCAAAGAGCTGCCATGGCCATCTGTTAGTTATGAATGGAAAAAGATAGGCTTGGAAGCAGTCATTGTGAGCTGAAGAGTCTGCTTTTATCCTCTAGGCCAGGGCATGGCACATTTCTTCTGTAGAGTAATATATATAGAGAGAGAGTATATATAGAGTGTGTGTGTATATATATGTATATACACACACACACACACACACACACACACACACACACACACACATTGGGCTTTATGGGCCATTTGGTCTGTCTTTCGGCCCCAGTAGAGCACAAAAGTAGCCATAGCTGATACTTGATGAGTGGGCATAGCTGTGTTCCAATAAAACTTTATTTACAAATCAGATAGCAGGCTAGGTTGGGCTCTGTCCCATGAGTAGTAGTTTGCCAACTCCTACTCTAGGCTGATGTGAACAGTCAAAAATAACCACAATAGCAAACCTTTCTTTAGCACCTGTTATGTGCCACATGTTGTCATAAGCATTTTACCTATTTTATCTCATTTAATTTTTTTAATGTTTATTTCTTTTTGAGAGAGAGAGAGAGAGAGAGAGACAGACAGACAGAGCGTGAGCAGGGGAGGGGCAGAGAGAGAGGGAGACAGAATCTGAAGCAGACTCCAGGCTCAGAGCTGTCAGCACAGAGCCCAACGCGGGGCTCGAACCTACGGACTGTGAGATCAAGACCTGAGCCGAAGTCGGACACCTAACTTACTGAGTCACCCAGGTGCCCCTATTTTATCTCATTTAATCTTCCCTTCTATGAAATAGATACTATAACAAGACCCAAAATGTATAAATAAACTCTTCAAATTCCTAAAGCTAGTTAAGTGACAGAGCTGAACTCTGAACCTCAGCAGCCTAACTGCAGAGTCCACCCTTAATCACTACGTGAGGCTGACTCTACATCATGCTACCTGAGGGCACTGTTGAACTGGAATGACCTGGGGCTGCAACATTAGGGAAGTAAAAGCCTGCCCTTACTAGTATCGCCCTTCGTGGGAGCCCAAACTGATCCCACTTTGTTTCCGTGAATTATCCAAGAACGTAAAGCCCTTGTCCACTGTCCACTTGGTGACCTCCCGCTCATTTGTCAAGACTGGGCTCCACCACAGCCTTTATGAAATAAGCCTCACCTCGATAAAACCCTTCATGATTTAAATGTTTCCTTCCATGCACTCCAACAGCACCTTGCACCTACCTGTAATTCAACATTTACCATATTTTATGACAACTTGTGTTAAATACCTACTAGATTCTGGAAGATCCGTCATGTGAGCAAAAACCACCTTGTATGCCTATGCTTGTTGCAATATAATAAGCACTCAACAAATGGGAGTTAAAATAGTTTATCCATCTGAATTTACCTTCACAATCTGCATCACTGCTAAGTAGTTATAAAGAGCTACTGTTTTCATTTCAGAGGATAACTGAACAAATATAACTAAAAACTAAGATCAACATCTCACACTCCACTGCCTCTACACATGTCCAGTATGACACGGGATTCGAAACCTTATGACTTCTTACCTTTTAAAACTGCAAAAGCCCCCATAGGGGAACCCAGCCCTAATGAGAACAAAAGATAGAAGGTAACCACGCTGACGGCGGTGTTGCTGCCAGCTGTCTTATCAGTCACACAACGAAGTGCAAGCAGTAGGACTCTAGGACAAAACTAGGGACAGGATCCCCAGGGTGATGTTGAAATTGGGATAACACAAAACGAAATAAAGGCAACCTCAAGGGGCGCCTGGGTAGCTCAGTCAGTTGGGCGTCTGACTTTGGCTCAGGTCATGATCTCGTGGTTTGTGGGTTCAGGCCCCACGTCGGGCTCTGTGCTGATAGCTCGGAGCCTGGAGCCTGCTTTGGATTCTGTGTTTCCCTCTCTCTGACCCTCCCCTGCTCGTGCTCTATCTCTGTCTCTCTCTCTCAAAAATAATAAATGTTTAAAAACATTTTTTAAAAAGGCAACTCAAAAAATATTTTATTTGACTGTATTTAAAATATTAGGATACAGGAAAGTAACTTAAACAAACAAACAAACAAACAAACAAACTACAGTGGGGGGGGGGTGCCTGAGTGGCCCAGTTGTTTGGCTCAGATCATGATCTCACGGTTCATGAGATGGAGCCCCACATCGGGCTCTGTGCTGACAGCACAAACCTGCTTTGGATTCTCTCTCCCTCTCTCTCTGCACCCCCCCCCCACTTTGCTCACTCTCTCTCTTTCTCTCTCTCTGTTTCTCAAAATAAATAAATAAATATTAAAAAAAATAATAATAAAACTACAGACATAAGTACAAAATGGGTGCTGGGATGGAAAATTCAGCTTGATGCCCAGAAGAGAGGATCCAAGCAGGACCTTGAGGCCTGGCTAAAATGTCAATAGCAGAAAGCAGAAGTGAAAACAGTGATCAGAACTGCACCTCCCCCGCCTCCACAAAGTCATATACAGGCATAGACAGCACCCAAGGGATCAGGACTAGGGAATACTACCGGATAACACCAAGGGTTTGTGCCTGGGGACTATCAGTGGTGGTGGCATTAACAAAATGGGAAGACTGGAGGAAAGAAGATAATGTGTAATTTTAGACATACTGACTTTGAAGTGACAGCAAGATAGTCAAGTGGAAATGTCTAGTGGGAACAGGGTTTGGGCATTAACCCTGAAAAAAGTTTACAGTCAGAGAGATGTTTGAGAGAGAGTTGAAAAAGGATGAGTAGATTCCAATATCCCAACTTCAAGTTACCTCACTGATCTATTCAACAAGTATTTCTTAAGCACCTACTGTGTACAAGGCACAAGGGGAAGGGGAGTACAATGTTAGACAAGACAAAGCCTCAGTCCAGATGGGTCATATATTTTAGCAGAGGAAGACAGACTATAAATAAATAATTTCAGAATGCGATTTTAAAGGAAAGCTACAGAGCAAAATAAAGCAAAGGAAGGAGACTGGAAAACAATGTAGAATTAAGAGGTCACTTCTCAGTAGAGTGGTTAGGGAAGATCTCTCTGAGCAGGGACCTGCGTGCAGGAAAGACAGAACTCTGCACGTTTGAGAGGAAAGGCTCTGGCAGAAGACTAGGAAAAGACCCTGAAGCAGGAAACAAGCTTGTCACGTCTGAGGAACAGAAAGGCCAACTAATTAGGAGAGACAGGATCCCAAAAGACCATAGTTCCAAGTTTGTACATAATTTCTCTTAAGAGGCTACAGCCATCAACTCCTAAGCTACCTACCACCTAGACTGTAGCATCCTTCAACTGCTCTTCCTGTGCATCCTGGCTCACCTCCAATTCATTATCTGCATTGCATAAAAACACAAACGTCATTCCCCCCCAGAAAGCCCCTCAATGGTATCATGCTCTGTGGCTCCTGCAACTTACCATCTTCACTCCCACACTGACATTCATCCACGCTGCTGCTTATTACCCAAAGGTCGAAATCATGCAAAACTATGAGTGATTTAGGGATGCACACATATGTAGTAAAACGAAAAAGAAAAGAAAACAGAAATAGAAATTCATAATTAGTGGTTACTTCTGGGAAGAGGGGAGGAAAGAAAAGAGGAGGAAGAAGGGTAGAATCAGAAAAAAGTAGACAGAAGATAGCATCTGTAAGCAGGGGCTCCAAAAGCATAGGTAATGTTTTATTTCTTAAGTTAGATGATGAATATGCAAGCATTCATTATACATGTTTACTTCTTACATATATTCATGTAAACATGAAATCTTTCATGGTGAGTTTTTAAAAATCTTCAATGTCTTCCCACTGGTCTTAGCATAACAGCCAAAATGCTGACTTTTCCAGGCACACAGGCTCAGTACCCGCCCTTCAAGAGGGCACTTTCCTTTGCCTCTAACCCTATTCCTCTGGACTCTCTCTACCTGAATAGTTATCTTTTAAAGTTTATTTATTTACTTATTTTGAGAGAGAGAGAGAGAGAGAGAGAGAGAGAGAGAGAGAGAGAAAGAGAAAGAGAGAGAGAGAATCCCAGGTAGGCTCCGTGCTGCCAGAGCAGAGACAGATGTGAGGCTCGAACTCTCTAACCTGTAAGATCATGACCTGAGCAGAAATCAAGAGTCAGATGCTCCACTGACTGAGCCACCCAGGCGCCCCTCCACTTGAATAGTTAAATCCTACTCTCCCTTCAGACTTAAGGATGCCATCCTGGTCCCTTCCTGCAGAGAAGATCCTCTCCTCTTGTAGCACTCCATACATTCACAGCACTTATCACATTATAAATTAGATAACCAGCAGCGTAAGCCTCCCTCCCTAGAGAGGACAAGGACTCCAGCAGGGCAAGCACCATTCCCAATTCACTCATCTTCCCCACTAGGCTTCACACAGTCCCTTGCAGACAGTAGGGTTAATCAAAGTTTCTAGAATGAATGAAGGGGCAGAGAAATCTGCATGAAGAGCACACCTCACATCAGTCCAGTCCTCCAACCTTTCCCTATTTCCAATTCCCCTGTCCACTCCCACTCAAACAGTGGACATGACTTAATGGTCCAATTAAGCATAAAAAAGAAGAGAGGAATGCAGTTGTGCTTTAAAAGCAAGGTCCTCTAAAGGCCTATCTTAACTAATTACTCTCAGCAGTGATGAAGAAAATTGAGAAACTGCAAAAAGAAAAAAAAAACACACTGAACAGTATTTTGCGTTGCTTTATGAAATCTGAACCTCATCAAAACCACAGTTTGAGAGGACAAATTTTATTACTGAAATCAATTCCCAAAGAGCTCGCTTTTAATCTACTGTATAGTGCTGCCCTTTTTAAGTTGGTCTATTTAATTAAAAATCATCAAATAAAAACTATGTCCAGAATGTTCATACTTATCTGTATCAATACAAAGGAAAGGGACACTGACTTTTAATTACTGAGCGATTAGAAAAGGCTACATATTTCTTTTAATGTGAAACAATTTTTTAAATTTATCATTATAGAAATATTAAAATGTGCATAAAAGAAAAAATATCATAATAAATCCCCAGGTATCTATCACATACTTTCCAGAATTATCAACATTTTGCCACCTTGCTTCATCTGTCCTGTTACTGACTGACTGACTGACTGACTGACTGACTGACTGCTGGAGTATTTTAACATCAGACCACTTCACTCATAAATACTTACGCAGATAAGGATATTTTTCTTGTTTATATAAGCAGAAGGCCATTTTCACACCTAACAAGATGAATAACAGTTCC
The DNA here is from genome assembly GCF_022837055.1 of Prionailurus viverrinus. Classification (NCBI taxonomy): domain Eukaryota; kingdom Metazoa; phylum Chordata; class Mammalia; order Carnivora; family Felidae; genus Prionailurus; species Prionailurus viverrinus. Next base: position 123,945,629 of record NC_062565.1, on the reverse strand, counting down.
TTAATATCATCTAAAACTCAGTCCACATTCTTATTTCCCTGACTGTCTCAAAAATGTCTTTTTACAGGTGGTTTATTTGAATCAAAAACTAAACAAAATCCATATTTTACACTTAGTTGTTATGTCTCTTAGATCTAATCTAGGAAAGTCCTCCTCTCCCATCTTGTTTTCCCCACCCACCCTTCCCATGACATTTATAATTGTTGAAGAAACAAAGTTAATGGTCCCATAGAATCTTCTGCATTCTGGATTTGGCTAATTGTCTCTCCTGGTGTCAACATTTTCCTCTACTCCTCCCATTTCCTTCAAGTTAGAAGTTAGGTCTAGAGGTTTGGTTCAATTCAGTTCAATCTTTTTTAAGCTTCCTATTGCATTAGGTGTATAATGGCTGGTTGACCCACTTTTAGTGATCTCAAAATTGTTCAAAAGATATATAAATATTAAATTAATGTTTTAGCATTCATAGATAATCTTTGCCTACACTCATTATTTCATTATGGGCTACTAAATGGCGACTCTATAATTGTGCTATTCCTTCTGCATTTAATAGTCAGGATTCAGTTATGAGAAATTTTCCACATCAACCACTCAATTACCCCACAATAAAATTCATATCAGAAAGGCAGGATAAATGCCTTGATTCTTCATATTTACTTATCAATTTTCAGAATGAGGCCATTGTCCTAGTAATCTTCAGTGATGACCAGCTGTTGTTTTTTAATGTTTACAACTCCATGTAGTGGGTAGAAATATACATATAAGTGCGTATCTCTGTGTGTGTATAGTGTTCCAACTCATTGCTGTCATTCTTTTTGATGTTGAAATTGTCCATCATTGGCCACTGAGAGCCTTTTCAGGTTATCTGTTCCAAACGTCTAATGTGATCCCAGTGGACTTTCACAGTCTTCTGACACAAGAAGATGTTTTGGATTCACCTTGTACATTTCCTGCCAGTCCTGGAATCAACTATTTCTCCAAAGATCCCCAGATCCTTTTAGTGGGAAATGGTATTTAGAGGCAACAATCTGGGCACTAGGGATATCACTGAGACTGAGTTGTCAATGCAGCTCAGTCTTTATAGTCCAAAGAACCAGAACAAATGGACTTTTTTAAACAGAGAAAAATAAATCATGAGTCTGTGCAGATACTTCCCAGTTTTAGGATTAAATGTCTCTATTTAACTTCTTTATTCTCATATTACTTTTCTCTTACATAAAAATTTTTGGTTTCTAATAACATAATTACTGGTATATGTGAACCTACATGATATGAGAGTTTCAAAATAACAATACTTATCTTTCTGAATGCAGTTTAAAACTTCCTTGCAACTCTTTTTGTTTATCAGAAATATCTTATTCGGCATGGACAATTACTAAACTGTATTTCTAAAGTCACTTGAAATCATTATTTTCAATACCTGGTTATAATGCCAATTTGATACATCACTAGATGAATGTGTTTTCTGCTTGTTTTCAATTTTCAGCAATTTTTTTTTCCTTTTTAATTAAACAGTGATTTTTAACTTCGTAAAATATTTCAACTTTTCCAAGGCCAAAACTGTGATATAAATTATATTTGGAAAATTAGCCATCCTTGTCCCCTGCCTCCCCTGATATCTTCCCCACCCTTTTTAAAGGTAACCATTTTTATTGGCTTTTGGATTCTCTTTCCATTGTTTCTTTTTGAAATATATGCAGATATATATATATAAAATTCCTCCCTGTCTCACGTTACATTTACATAAAATGTAAATTCTACATATATTTAAACAGCTCTGACAATAATTCAATAGGATAATTTCATAGACTATCAGATTATAGCTAAACTAAAAAAAAATTTCTAGTTTCACATGATTTAAAATTATCAAATAAGATTGCATCATTCTCCTACATAAGTTTCCTACTAGATCTAAATTAGGAGATATGGGATTCTAATTTCTAGATATGATTCACTCACCAACCTGCTTTAGAGACAGGCACAGTGTTTGAGACCCACAATGAGTGTATGACAGAGACACTACATATATAGTAGCCATATTCATGCGTGAAGGTCATTCTTGACCCAAAAATATTCCATCACAGTTTCCATCTATTTAAAACTATCACTTTCTCTTCGTTAAAAAGTTTTAAAGCTTTGAGGTTACCACTTCACAAGGTAAATCAAAAGATGCATTTTATTACGTAGTTTTTAAAATCTACATTTTGAATCTACAACCCTCAAAACATTAGACAATACACATAATAAGGTCATCAGAACTGAATGCCTATGAAGTTAAAGCAGTGGCTTCTAAACACTACTGTACATTGGAATCATCTGGGAATCTAAATCATGCTGATTGATGGCTGGCTCCAACCACCATGAAGATTTTTAAAAGGTCCCTACGTGATTCTATATGTGGCAAAGTTTGAAAACCACTGAGTTAAGACAAGCACTTTCTACTTTGTTTTCATTTCAAATAGTAAAATTTAGTACCTAAATTAGAGTCTAGTCATATCTAGCATCTGGAAAAGTTGGATTAAGTGGAAAATGGCTAATACTTACACATCCGTGTATATCCTGTTGTCTGCCCATACTGTGTGGCCCCAAATCTACAAAATTAATCCATCTCTCTCCTGAATATTCAAAGCATCCAGTGCAACCCCAACTAGGCATTTAAGGCCCATCAGGATATAGCCCTTCCCTACCTTTCCCGCCTCATCTCCCACCATTCCCACACAGACACTCTGCTCTAGTCACACCAAAGGACCTGTGACTGCCTTGAACATGTCATGCTCTCTCACACATCTGCACCTGTGAGATGCTCTTTTCTACTAAAACTGCCCTCTTCCCCTTGGGCTGCCAGTGAATTCCTGCTAACTGTCCAAGACTCAGCTCAAATGGCATCTCTTTTGTGACGGTCCTTGGTTTCTCTATCTGCACCTTCTAGACACTTCTTTTCAACATGATCACATTGTATTAGTTTGCTTGCATGTCCCAGATCTACTACCAGAGATTAGCACCTGAGTCTTATTCATATTTGCAACTTTGAAGACTAGCATATGCCTGGCACAAAACATGTGCTACCAGTACGGACAGATCTAGCTTTTTAAATACAAGTTAAAACTTTAAAATACTAAACAAAGTAAAAAAAAAAAAAAACCAGAAAGAAAAAGAAAAAAAAAGTGAATGCTTTTCAAACATAGTAGTGAAAAGTAGTGAAGGATATTACATCCTATTCATAGTAAAATCCAACAAGACTCACTGACACATAACTGGAAATTATTTTTCCCCATAATCACAATTCTATGGGGGAGGGGATGCTTTAAATTTATTCTAGATTTTAAGAAAAATCTTATTGCAGTAACCTAATCCAGAAAAAAATGGCTAAGCATGACTAAATACACACAAGGAAATATATCAAGTTCAATTGTGCCCCGGAAGAAAGGAAGAAACGAAGGAACGGGGGGGAGGGAGGGAGGGAAAAAGGAAAGAAAGATAGATCCCTTCAGCTGACAAGTCTGTTGTTCCATTTTAAACATAAATGCAATTTCTAAAGGGAACAAACTGGTATTAAATGCATGACTCACTGTCATTCTGCATTAATATTTTTTATGGGCATCCATCATTGTAAACTTTTCAGCTTCTATCATATCACAAGAGTCAATCATTGATTTTTTAAATTTTTTTTAAAAATTTCTTTAATGTTTATTTATTTTTGAGGGGGGTGGTGAGGAGGGGCAGAGAGAGTAGGAGACACAGAATGCAAGGCAGGCTCCAAGCTCTGAGCTGTCAGCACACAGCCCGATGCGAGGCTCAAACTCACGAACCGTGAGATCACGATCTGGGCCAAAGTTGGACACTTAACCAATTGAGCCACCCAGGCACTCCATTCATTGATTTTCTTAAAGTAAGCAAGGTCTTAACCACATGGCACATTTTTACTACAAAATGTATAGCTAAATACACTTCCTCCACAATGAAATACGAAAAGCTGCATACTTAGTTCAAAGGTAAGTTTTCATAACCAAGAACTTGAAGTGGGTCCAATCTTTTTCCAAAAATTTAAGCAAATTGATAAGCCTATTATTTGACAATGAAGACAAATGTTAACTATTTTTCAAAAATTGTAATGAGCACATTGGGAACTAGATGTTGATGTAAACCTTAAATTCAGTATATGTCACCTTGAATGTCACTCCTAACCCACTCTCTTAACACTCTGGAATCTTCACACAACTAATCTTTTTAGCACAAACGACTAATATTCTTGCATTTAACAGGCATCCTTTGAAGGCCTTCTATGGGCCAGGTACTGTGCTAGACACAAATCTGAAAGTAAAATTGAAAGATCTACGGCTACCTTGAGGGAAATTTTGAAACATTTTAGGCAAAACACCGTAAGGGAATGTCTTTCCCATCACATTCATTAAAAATACCTTTGTAGTTTTATATGACTGAGAACCAAACTATTTTCTTTTTTTTTTAATTTACTTATTTACATTCAAGTTATTTAACATACTGTGTAGTACTGGTTTCAGGAGCAGAACCCAGCGGTTCATCACCTCACACCTGTCAGAATGGCTAAAATTAACAACTCAGGCAACGACAGATGTTGGCGAGGATGCAGAGAAAGGGGAACCCTTTTGTACTGTTGGTTCGAGAGCAGACTGGTGCAGCCGCTCTGGAAAACAGTATGGAGGTTCCTCAAGAAAATGAAACCTAGAACTACCCTGCGACCCAGCAATGGCACTACTAGGTATTTATCTAAAGGATATGAAAACCAAACTATCTTCTGTGCTACCCGTATACATACACACAGAACCTAGATACATGAACTGGTTTAGATTTCAAATTTCTTCAGTAAGCTCTGTCTCATAATCTGCATTTGATGCTCTTGCTCCACTATATTCTGAAAATCCCTAGGAACCTTACTGCGGCCCTAAAGGCAATCTTGTGACGCCTTGGTGAAAAGTCTGCCTACTTCCGCCTTAAGGCGGGATAGGGCAAGCATACCCTACAGCGGGAAGAAAGAGATGGGCCTCTTCTAGAGGAAACAGCACTACAGCATACCTACTACTGGGGGCGTTTTTACTGCCTAAGAAGAAGCTTGACCTTTCCTTCTTTCTTAGCTCCTTAGGGCAAGATGTACTTAATGTCGGAATAATCAAATAACAAATGACATCTAACATATGCAAGAAATACTAAAGCTTAAACTTCCAGTCCCCTTGTTTCCATCCCCAAATGGATTTCATCTAAAACAAAACCAATCAGCCCAGAAAGACCTGCCTTCCTACCTCCTGAGTGTGTTCCTTGTAGACCTGCAGTGGTCCTGCGGCTTTGGCCGTGTCCCAGAGCTGCAGCGAGCCATCGCCACTACAGGTGACCAGGATGTGTTCATTGTTCTCACTCCAGGTCACGTCAAACAAACCATCGTTCCAGTCAAAGCTACACCAGGAAAAGTAAAATAAAAAAAATCTGGTTGCACAGGCAGCTGAACATAAAATAGGAACCACAATTTTACAGTCTTTCAAGTTTATCACATATTTTAACACCCATTATCTCACATGGTCTTCACAACTATGGAAGAGAAACAGAGCTAGAACTTGACAGACCCAGAAATGAGTTCAGAGATGTGACAGGAACATCCCAGGTCACACAGCAAGAAAACTGTGGAGCTGGATTAAAATTCGGTCTCCCATTTAGAAATTTGGCGCTATTCATGAGGGCAGGACGCCATACCTGGATGCTCACTGTTTTGCGTTTTTTTGGGTTGTGTGGTTCACAGGAGGGAGCAAGCACTTCACAATACTAATTTAGACCAAGAATTTCAACTTCCCACATAAAATTTCGCCTGAGCTGTGAGCAGGTCATGATCTCATGACAGAGTTTCCTTTCCTTTCTCTGACATTGACTAACCCAGATGGAGGTGTTAATGAGTCCAACAGTCAAGACAGCCATAGAAACAAGAAACGGAAAGCAGTGCTAGATAACTCACAAAATGGATAATTAGCTCCTGAATGAATTAACCCCAACTATGTGAAGAAGACAGCAAAGTTAGAAACGTCACACAGTATACTAGTTTACATTTTTTTATGTTTAAGTTTTCTACTTTATAAATGAACACTAAGAGACAAGGGCTTTAGAAGAAAAGTGACATAATCACAGTTTACTGGCAAAAATAAGTTCTATATATGCAAATGCTGAAGTTTCTTTTCTACCACAAATTTAAAAATGAAAAAATATTTTACCGATCAAAAAGATTCAAAATCTAATTACATTAAGGCTTTGGTAGCAAAAGAGGATACCTGTAAGTTTAATCATTAGAGCCACCTTACCTTCTAAAAAGTCTAAGCCCAGATTCATTTTGATCCAGTATCAGAAGGGTTCCACAGCCTAAGGAGAAAAAAAAAAAAAAAATCAAGATCATGCTTTTGAACTTGCCCAGGGGAACAGCTAAGGTGAAGGGGTAGGGGGGGAGGTTGCTGAGGAATGAGTACCTAATTTTACTACCACAAATTTCTCCCTCAAGTTATTGAGACCGTGTATACAAATTGATCAGGACTGTGCGCTCCATTCCTGTTTTTCTATATTGCACCTCAACCATGAAATATTAAACTTATCTCACCTATGCTTGGGATCCAGACACAGCCCTAAAGGGGGGGGGGGGGGCGGGGAGAGATATCTGAATTAATATTGTATGGCCAGACAGGCTGCCAGGCACATAAACCTCCCAAATGGGTGTCATAATCCCTATTTCCAGGCAAGAAACCTTTGGCCGACAGATTCCAGAAGCTCTGCTTCTTCTACTGCATCACACTGCCTTGCTAAAAAATCTGAAATACACTCAGCATGGAATTTTAAAACAAAATACCTGGTGGAATGTACCACATACTAGATGGTAAAGTGCTGAGTAGGTTAGTCATCTACCCAAAATGAATTATTTTTCTAAGGGACAAGCATATTTTAAAAGATGTATTTGTTATATAGACTGAGGGAGGAAAAACACTCAATTTAAACAGGATTTAAAAAAAAAAAACACCTCCTTGTACGTTTTTACAAAGGATTTAATTTAAAGTATCAAACTCATGAGTTTCAACCTAACTGGTGGGTAAGTATTGTAAACTTGAATGTAACAGTGCAAGCATTAAGAGCTAAGTGGTGAAAATATAAGTAAATATTTCTTGCCTTCTGAATTTTAGAAATCATACCATTTTTTTTCCGCCCTAGGGCCGAAGAAAAACAACTATCAAAAGCTGACGTTATGCAATGAATTATTTCACAGAGCTACTGTGCATAAATAACAGGTAAGCTTTAAGTTAAAAGAAGAAATTTTAAGAATGGAATCCCACCTTCCAATCTAGTCCTTGAAAAGAGACAGTGAACTTGGGGTCCCTGGGTGGCTCAGTTGGTTAAGCATCCCACTGAGGTCATGATCTCCCGGTTTATGCCCTATATGGGGCTCTGCACTGACAGCACAGTACCTGCTTATAGGATCCTCAGTCTCCCTCTCTCTCTCTGCCCCCACCCCTGCTCAGGGGCTCTCTCTCTCTCCCTCTCTCTCTCTCTCTCTCTCTCTCTCGAAAATAAACATTACAAAAGAGAGAGACAGAAAGAGAGCGCGCACGAGTTAACCTGAACCTCCAACTACTTGCAAACGTGTGTATTCCTCCTGAGATAACAAGAGGTAGGGGCAGAACTTGATCAATTTCATGATGGCAATTGTGGGGAGACTCCAAGCGTCCGCTCAAGGCCATCCTTCTTACGACCCACAGCCCGGATGCAGACTGTGAGGAAGGTGGACCCATTAGCAGGTACTCGGGTGACCCTGCGGACTGTCCCCTTTACAAGTGCTGTCGGTCCCGTCCGAACGGCCAGAGGGGTCACATCCGCTGAGCCCGCTCAAGGCAGGAAGCGTGTGCCTGGGGGTGGGATTGGGTGGTCAGGTGGAGGTGGAGGAGGTGCCCTAAGGAATAAGAGTATGGGCCAGCAGGCACCTCCCAGATGCTACTTCCGCAACGTAACTGAAAAGGATCATAGACCCAGACCCACTCCCCACAATGGACAAAGGAGGAAGCCAGAATTCGCGCGCTCCTCGGCTCCCCCTGGTGTACACGTGTGGCACTGTCTACTGTCGGAAGTACTTTCCCACCGCAGGGTGAAGCTGGGGTTCGGATGGAACCCGCCCCCGCCCCGGGCGCTGCGCGGCCTCACCCGCGATGCCATAGTGCTGCGCGGCGGCGCAGGCCAGCCGGCCCGGCAGGTACGGGGAAAACTCGGCCGCATAGCCATGGCGGCCCGGCACCCGCAGCGTCCGCACCGCTCCGACGCGCGCCCCGCTCATCCCGCCCGCCGCTTCTGGGCCTCGCCGCCCTGGCGCTGCCACAGCCGTTTCGGATCAGAGGCGGATAGTCCCGACTCGCCAAATTAGAGACCCAGGAAGACGAGGAGGAAGTGAGGACACCCGGTGCCCTGAATGCTGGATTTCGATTGGTCCGGAAAGGAAAGGGCTCTGACTGCTACGGAGTCCATCTTTGTTTTGGGCAAAACAAAGTGATTTGCGCCACCTATCTTGTGTTAGACCTAACGAGGCAGTGTGATTCTAGGGTTAGGTGACAACTTTTGTTTTAGCACGTTAGCCTTTACTGCGCGTTTTGGGGGTTTTATTTATTCGTTGTGATTTTGGAAGACTGGCATCAGGAGGTATTTCTGATGATTATAAAATAAGGGGCGCCTGGGTGGCGCAGTCGGTTAAGCGTCCGACTTCAGCCAGGTCACGATCTCGCACTCCGTGAGTTCGAGCCCCGCGTCGGGCTCTGGGCTGATGGCTCAGAGCCTGGAGCCTGTTTCCGATTCTGTGTCTCCCTCTCTCTCTGCCCCTCCCCCGTTCATGCTCTGTCTCTCTCTGTCCCCAAAAAAATAAGTAAACGTTGAAAAAAAATTTTTTTTAAATAAATAAAATAAAATAAGACAAGTTAGGGCCGCCTGGGTGGCTCAGTCGGTTAGGCGGCCGGCTTCGGCTCAGGTCATGATCTTGCGGTCCGTGAGTTCGAGCCCCGCGTGGGGCTCTGTGCTGACAGCTCAGAGCCTGGAGCTTGTTTCAGATTCTGTGTATCCCTCTCTCTGACCCTCCCCCTTTCATGCTCTGTCTCTTTCTGTCTCAAAAATAAATAAATGTTAAAAAAAAATTTTTTTTTAAATAAAAAAAAATAAGACAAGTTACAGCAACTCTGAAACCAAGCGGCGAGCCAAACAGGCAATTGATGCTGTGTTGCCCAAGGTAACTTGAAGCAATATTAAATCAGGTGGGAGTGAAGCTTAAGGAAAAAAGACATCATAAGCAATTAACTTTTTAAAAATTCTCACTACATATATTGTCTATATGTAGTCTATTGTATATACTAGTGTTCAGATATGGGGCTAATTAAGACAAATTAAATCTCATCCGTTCATTCAAAACTTTACCAAACATATACTATGCAGAAGTATGTTTATACCAAACATATACTATGTATTCAAAACTTTACCAAACATATACTATGCAAATTATATATAATTTGTCAAATATGACACTTTTGAGAGTGAAAGGGAGTGCAGTTAATAATGAAGCCAGGTAAACCAGCACAAACCTTGTCATATGGCCAGCTTAACTGTACAATTTTAGGCATGTGGATTTCAAAAGCAATGAGATGTAGTCCATGCCCTCAAGAGATTAGTGTAATAAACTTGTCAACAATTAAGTGTAATGAAAATACTGTAGGTGCTATTATAAATAAATAAATAAATAAATAAGTATATGTGTGTGTTTAAAAAGAAAGTTGTCACTGCTTTCAGGAGGATTGGAAGAATGGAAGGAAAAACTTCAGAAGGAAGGTAATGTTTGTGGTGTGTAAATGATGATGTTTTATTTAAATAGAAAAGGAGGTGGAGGTCATTGTAGGGTCAGCAATAACATGAGCAACCCAAGAGACAAGAAAAAGCATGATCCATAGGAGGTCGTAGCTGCCAGGACTCAGCCTGACCAGATAGAAGGGGTATGGTGAAGGATACTGAGTGGAGGGACTAGAGTGTCCTACTGGGGCTGGATCCTGAAGAGTCTTGTCTGCCATACCAATGGAATTGGATTTCGACTGTAATTTAAACAATGGGGAACCATCAGAATTTTCCAGTGTGATAAATTAAATGACCAAATTTTCATTCTAAAAGATCTTCTGTATCAAAAGGTTTTCTGGATAAATTTCCAGAGTATTATAATGGGTGCCTGGGTGGCCCAGCCGGTTAAGCATCGGACTTCCACTCAGGTCAGGATCTCACGGTTCAGTTCATGAGTTCGAGCCCCACGTTGGGCTCTGTGCTGACAGTTCAGAGCCTGGAGCCTGCTTCAGATTCTGTGTCTCCCTCTCTCTCTGCCCCTCCCCTCCTTGCACTCTGTCTCTGTCTCTCTCTCTCTCAAAAATAAATAAACATTAAAAAAAATACTGAATGTGGGTGCACATCTGGGTGGCTCAGGTGGTTGAGCATTGGACTCTTCATTTCGGCTCAAGTCGTGATCACAGGGTTGTTGAGATCAAGCCCCATGTCGGGCTGCACGCTGAGTGTGGAGCCTGCTTGGGATACTCTCTCTCCCTCTCTCTCTGCCCCTCTCCTGCGTGTGCATGTGCACTTGCACATTCTCTCTTGTTCTCTCTCTCAAAATTAAAAAAAAAAGAAAAAAAGCCTGAACTTCTGGTTTCTGGTTTTACCTGTAAGGAGCTTGGAAGTTACTACTCTGTCCTAAAAATCTGTAAATTAACTAATCTTCTTGGACTTTTAAGAGAGGGGAAGACACATAGCAAACCTCTGTCCAATCTCAGATTGAAGAGATAGACAGATGAATACAGGGAGACATGACTTATCAGAGTCAAGCCTCAACAGTGGAGACTACCAGAGGAACCAGCGCCTAGGTAGGAAATCATGAACTAGGATTAATAAATTACTGGAGGCACAGTGTGGTGAAATCTTAGAGTTAAAAACCCCAGGGGGGACCTAGTCATAGGGAGGGACCCAAAATATTGTGAGTGTTACCTCCATGAGGCCAACTAGGTTCCCACAGTAAATATCAGAGAAAAATCATCTTGTGCTTCTGGTAGGTGGAAGGTAAAGGAACCATTTTGAAACATGCCAGATCACTCTGTTCTTAACAAGGCCTGACCTCAGAGAAAACTAGTTAACCACATTAGAATTTTAGGCTAATTCTAATTAGCCTAACTTAGGCTGATTACTGAGTGACCTGAAAGAAGGGAAATAGCCAATCCCAGCCCATTCTAGACATCCTGTCCTACTTAAGGGAGAAAAATACTGAGGAACACTGGGGAGGTTCACACTCCAGAGACACAAACTAGGCTAAGACCGAGATGTAATTGTAAGAATATAGAATGCTTCCCCTGTCCCCACACCTTACTACTACATTACTAAAGGCCTATTCATAGCAGACCTTAAGTATGTAGTTCAGTCTATTTTGACGAGTGCGTATATCCATGGAACTAACACCCCTATCAACATATAGAACATTTCAATCCTTCCAGAAAAATTCTGTGCTCCTTCCTAGTCAAACTCATCCCTATCCCTGTCCGCAATCAACCACTGATCTGATGTTTTGCCTGTTAAGAACTGCCTGTATTCCAGGACTAGAAATGTATTCCTTGTGGGTTTTTTAATTGATTACTTGGAATATTAATCTTTTAAATGCAAGTAGGTCACACAACACTTGGACTTTTACAATACTTTCCCTAAAGTTGTGGAAAACAGAAGAGTTTTGACTATCATTCGACTATCATCAATCATTTCTAGCTAGGAGGCCTTATAGACTATAACAGGGTGAAATGAAGAATTCCAAACATTTCAAAAGCCAAACTGGACCTGCACATTTGTAATTCTGCAGCAGAAGCCAGCCTAAAATTCTAACTTTTTTTGTTTGTTTTTAGCCGGAAATTATATGGATGCAAGGTGCTTATGCTTGTTCTCTGGTGTTGATATTAACTTCTGATTGCTTATGAAATCATAACATTTCGGGGGTGCATGAATGGAAAAATGTGAAAAGGTTTGTAGGTTTTAAATGGGTTGATCTTTAAGGTTCTGCAACAGGAGTTTACCAAGCCCAAGAGGAGTTGCAAGGCATAGAGTTGCTGGCTGTTATACACACATTATTGGGATCACTGAAAACATATGAATGGTTGATTGGATAAAATTAAGTGCAAAATTTAGGTGTCTCAAATTTTATGACTATGCTGTGGTTATGTACGAAAATGCCCTTATTCTTAGGAAATACATAGGAAATAATGTAAGGTAAAGGGAAATTATAAAAGAATGACCTTTCAAATGGTTCAGAAAAAAGAAAGGAATATGGACATGTACAAATAGATTGATAAAACAAATATGGTAAAAATGTAAAGGACTTGGGAATCTTGGCAAGAGATATATGGGAATTTTATGAATTATTCTTGTAATATTTCTATAAGTGTAAAATCATTATAATGGAAAGGTTTTCTTAAGTATATGACTAAAGATTTTACTCATTCAGATTGTTCTTGTCTAATTAGTTTGAATTAGTAGGAAATGGTTCTAATGTGTTAAGTGGTACCCGGGAGCGGGTGAAAAATTCTAGACTGGTGCCCACAGAGTCTCTATTGGTGAATCATATGCCAGAAACATCTGTTGTGTGATTTTACTGTGACTTCTGACTTGTATAAGTTTGAGGGAGTATGTTTGGGAAAAAAAGCAGAAGTTTCCTGCTACTGAAGTCGAGACTGAAACAGAGCTCACACTATATTTCAGAGGTCATCAAGCAGAAAAGTCAATGGGGAAATCCAGGTCAACTATAATTCCCATCATGACTAAGCAGTGTTAAAGACTCTGACTACAGTGACCTAGAAATGACCCGAGAGAGAAATCAAAGCAGGATCACTCATTTCTAGGATTCTTGGTAAGGTTTACTCAGCAATTCATAAATCTTACCATTTACAATAAGCATAAACCTCTAAGATCAGTACATATATTTCACTTTTGAATAAATATGCAATAGAGTACAAGGTATTTCTGTGAACTATATATGTTGTTTATATATTTGGATTTTTACTTTTTATTTATTTCTTTTGAGAGAGAGAGAGAGAGAGTGCACAAGCAGGGGAGAGGCAGAGAGACAGGGAGAGACAGAATCCCCAGTAGGCTCTGTGTTAGTAGCACAGAGCCCTATGCAGGGCTCAAACTCACAATTGTGAGATCGTGACCTTGAGGCGAAATCAAGAATCCAATGCTTAACCTACAGAGTCACCCAGGTGCCCCATGTTGTTTATATATTCTTAAGAAAGAGAAGTTTAGCTAGAGAAACAAGTTGCCAGGTATATAGGGAATATGTATGATCATCTTAAATCTGAACACCAGACATTAAAAATCTAGTATGCTCATTATGCGCCTTGAATTTCTTAGCTCTGGAAGACAGCATATTCTTCAAAAGCTATCATTTCATTTTCATTGACTAAGAAATAAAAACAATACTGGCTTCCTTCAAACCTGTTCAGTCCTCTTAGTCAGAAAGGCAGGAATGCTTTCACCCGAAAAATGAAATCTTACAAGTTGTCTGGCTTTTTTCTCAGAGTCCCTGAGATCCTTGATATTTTCTAATACAGTATTTTTTCTTTTGTTTGTTTCTTTGCTGTGCTGTTCCTCAAACACCCAATCAGTCTCCAGCCTCAGGGTCTTTGCACTTGCTATGGTGTTGTTTGAATTTCTTTTCTTTTCTTTTTTCTTTTTTCTTTTCTTTTCTTTTCTTTTCTTTTCTTTTCTTTTCTTTTTTCTTTTCTTTTCTTTTCTTTTCTTTTCTTTTCCTTTCCTTTCCTTTCCTTTCCTTTCTTTATTATAGTTTGTAATACAGTATTATTCACAGTAAAAAAGAAGTCACTATATTATGAGTCAATTCACTATAAGTAATGATGAATAGAAATTTCAGCTCTAGTGTTGCTGACTATGTGACTTTCAGCAAATAATTTATCTCTTTGAGCCTCAGTTTCCTCATAAATAGAGCTTTCTATGAGGGGCAAGCACAACAGTGAGGGATCTAGAAACCACATTACTGAGAGAATTGTTTAGGAGAACTGGGGTATCATCACACACCTATTAAAATGGCCAAAATCTGGAACACCTACACCACCACATGCTGGGGAGAATAGGGAACAACAAGAAATCTTAATTCATTGCTGGTGGGATAGCAACTGGTGGAGCCACTTTGGAAGACAGTTGGTGACTTCTTATAAAATCAAACATACACTCATCATATGATCCAGCAATCTTGCTTCCTGGTACTTACCCACAGGAGTTGAAAACTTATGTCCACACAAAAACCTGCATATGGATGTTTATAGCAGCTTTATTCATAACTGCCGAAACTTGGAAGCAAGTTGTCCTTCAGAAGGTGAATGGATAAACTGTGGTACATCCAGACAATGGGATATAATTCAGAACTAACAAGAAAGAGCTATCAAGCCATGAAAAGACATGGAAGAAACTAAATGCATATTACCAAGTGACAAAAGCCAATCTGAAAAGGCTACATACTGTATGATTTGAACTATATGACATTCTGGAAAAGGCAAAATTACGGAGAAAGTAAAAAGACCAGTGGTTGCCTGGGATTGAATGGTGGTGGTGGTGGGGATGGTGGGGGTTGGGAGAGATGAATAGGCAGAGCGCAAAGGATTTTAGGGCAGTGAAAATATTCAGTATACCAGAATGATGGATACATGTCATTTATACATTTGACTAAACCCATAGAATGTACAACACCAAGAATGAGTACTAATGTAAGCTATAACTTTGGGTGATTACGATGTGTCAATGTAGGTTCATCAATTGTAACAAATGTACCACTCTGGTGGGGGCAGGTGATAATGGGGGAGGCTATGCATGTGTGGGGACCTGTACCTTCCCCTCAATTTTTCTGCAAACCTAAAACTGCTCTTAAAAAATGGTCTTAATAAAAAAAAAGTCTGCTGCATTAAAAACAAACCTTAAGAGTAGTTAATGTTCTTAAATAAATTGAAAAGTTTTAGAATTTGGTTTTTTCTTGACTATCCTTCAAAGAGAAAACTTTCAAGAAGATAACAAAGAAAAATCTCCCCTTCCTCATCTCACTAACATGCATTGCCTACAGATTTCTTTTGAAAGATTCTTTTGTTCCCTACACCCACTGACATTTCTGGGTGTTCTTTAATGCTGCCCCTACGCAAGAAAAATCTTTACCTTCTTATCCCACAAGCCAACTCTCTGTCCTCTCTCAAATTCTCCATTAAGGTTGACTTCTTCCAGAAATCCTAACTCATCTCTAAAACTTGACTTCTTTCAGAAATTCTAACTCATCTCTAAAATTTAACTTCCAAATTTGAAAGGAGCTGGCATTTAATATAATTTGCAAGAATTATAATTGCTTTTCTTGTTTTCTTGTTATACAGGTCATATCTTTTTTGTTACAAATTTAGTGAATAAAATATTTGTAAGGTACTTATTAAGGTATTTAAAAAATTTTTAATGCTTTTTATTTTTCAAAGAGAGAAAGAATAAGAGACAGAGAGAGAGAGAGACATCGGTGGAGGGGCAGAAAGAGAGGGAGACAGAATCTGAAGCAGGCTCCAGTGCTGACAGCTCAGAGCCCTACATGGGGCTCAAACTCACAAACCACAAGATGGTGACCTGAGCCGAAGTTGGACACTTAACCAACTGAGCCACCCAGGCGCCCCAGTCTTAAGGTTATTTTTTTAACGCAGAAAGCGGCGGACTGAATGTCAGGACTCTGCTTTATGTTTTGAGGCATATTGCTTTACCACTTTGGTACTCTATTTTCTCATCTGTAAAGTAAGTATGATAGATTCTGATCCTTTTTACCTCTTAATATCATGACTTTAAGACTTGCTATAAAGAAAAGTTATTATAGTTGAAAGCTATTTTTATTCGAACTAAGACCACCAGAGGGTGGCCAGGCTTTATCCCAAAACCTGGATTCTGTATTTCACACACAACAACATTTCCTTTTCGTAGTGAGTTTCGGTAGCATCACAAGCCAAAGCTTAATTCAGAAAGTAAATGTTGCTGAAAATCATGCTCCTCAACAAGAAAGTTAATGGTGCCACAAAATTAAAAGAAATAAAAGGACAACAAATTGGTTTTCTTTAAAATTTCACCACTTGTTTTTAAGATCTTCATCCAAAGATTAAGAATATGCAAAAGCTGGGGCGCCTGGGTGGCTCAGTCGGTTAAGCGTCTGACTTCAGCTCAGGTCACAATCTCGCGGTCTGTGAGTTCGAGCCCCGCATCGGGCTCTGGGCTGATGGCTCAGAGCCTGGAGCCTGTTTCCGATTCTGTGTCTCCCTCTCTCTCTGCCCCTGCCCCGTTCATGCTCTGTCTCTCTCTGTCTCAAAAATAAATAAAACGTTAAAAAAAATTTTTTTTTAAATTAAAAAAAAGAATATGCAAAAGTTTTCTTGCTGTGTACTTTATAATTGAAAAAAATTAACACATGCACATGGTTAAAGAATTATTCATAGAGTGCACAGCGAGAAGTGAGTCTCCTTCTCACTCCAGACCCTTTAATTTTTCAATTTCTT
The DNA here is from genome assembly GCF_022837055.1 of Prionailurus viverrinus. Lineage (NCBI taxonomy): Eukaryota > Metazoa > Chordata > Mammalia > Carnivora > Felidae > Prionailurus > Prionailurus viverrinus. The sequence continues at coordinate 123,929,022 of NC_062565.1, read as the reverse complement.
TCCTCAGAGAGAATATATTGTTTACTGGGGGGGGGGGGGGGGGGGGTAGTACAGAACAGTGCTTATAATAAGCCACCATTTGTGTTTTCAGAATACGTGTATGCGTGTCTATCTCCTGCCTGTAAATTCATAGAATATCTCTAGAACAAAATACAAGGAGACTGCTAATAGTGGTTGCCACTGGGAAGAAAAATGGAGACCCTAAAGCAATAAGATGGAATCAAGACTTACTAGTCACTATTATACTTTTATTAACTTCTAACTTTATACCATATGCAAGTATCAATTCAAAGTCCCCACAATACGTCTTGGAAATCATTCCATATCCACACATAGTTCTAGTTCATGCTTTTTAACAATAGAGGGGATTCTTAATCTACTTGGAATCATATATATTCAGCTTTACCCAAAATAATATTGCTGAGAACAGGCTTTGGCACTAAGCAGATCGGGATTGAAGTTCAGGCTCCATTACTAACTATGAATATAACCGTGGGCAAGTTACTTTTCATTTCCTTCTCTGTAAGTGGATATAGTAATAGTCTTTAGGGCCATTGTGAGGATTTAACTAGCAAATTATGCAAAGCGTCCAGTATTATGTCCAACACAGAGCAAGCACGCAGTGAAGTTTAGGTTTTTTTCTCTCTGGGCTTACTGGAAAAAAAAAATTGATTAAATGCCTAAAATAGAAAGACAAAGGTGTGTTTTTTTGTTGTTACTAATTATAATTATGTTGTTTGCAGTAGACTTCTGCTCTGAAGACATAGACACTGAAGAGTAAATGTTAAAATAAATGTGTACCCTTTGAAAGGAAACTGGTCTTTTCTTTCTCAGGCAGTTAAATGAGGAAAATGAAAGAGCCATGGAGAAATTATCCAGTCTTATTGTCAGCTAAGCTATACAATTTGAATAAGTTAGGCCAAAAATGAGGAAGCTACCCGAGACTTTAACATACAACACAGGTAGTTTATTGCCTATGTCACCACGATCACACAGAAATGATTGTAGAACACCGCTCTTCCTGTTATAACTTGTGATAGATTGTCTGGGTCATGTTCTCTACCTGAACTTGTATGTGGAGACCCCAAGCCCCAACGTGACTATATTTGGAGACAGAGCCTTTAGGGAGGTAATTAAGATTACATGAATTCATAAAGGTGGGACCCTAATCCAATAAGACTGGAGTCCTTATAAGAAGAGGAAGAGACCCCAGACCTTTTTCTCTCTTTCCTGTGCATACACAGAAGAAAGGCCAGAAGAAGAAGGTGACTGTCCACAAGACAAAAAGAGACCTCTCCCAGAAACTGAATTTGCTGGCACCTTCATCATGGATATCTAGCCTCCAGAACTGTGGGAAAACCAATGTCTGTTGTTTAAGCCACCTAACTATAGGTATTTTGTTACGGCAGCCAGAGTAGATGCATACGCTACTGAAGGAATTTCCTCTTTGTCAGGACAACTGGAAAATGTGCTTTTGCTTTTGTTGATATATATGCCTATCTTCACTCAAAATTATTTCTAAGACAAAAAAAAAAAAAAGACAGGGACAGTACAAATTCAGAAACCTTTCAAGAAGTTAGTGATTACTCTAGCAGTGAAATAAATTGCTCTGACGCTCACTGATTTAATCAACTTCATTTTACAAATCAGGAAACTGAGGCCAAAAGAAAGGAAGTCAGCTCCTTCACAACTCAGCCAGAACTGAGTTTAATCAGGTGCCCAGAGCTCTTCCCATTACACCTGCTGCTTTAAAGTCACAGGCCTTGTTCATTCCTGGGGCTTCAGGGCGTGGCAAAGAGGGGGGCAGGGGACAACTGACTACAGTTTCATGCCCAGTCATACCACTAAGAGGCCAAGGACTTAGGGACACACACTATCTTCCCTGAACCCAAAATAGAACCCCTCAGAGAAGAGTTTTTTTTCTTATTTTGGAGATCTCTTTTATTTTAGTTATAAATACATTAAGGAATTTGCAGATTATTTTGAGAACCAAGAATGGTGCATTTTACTAAATGAAATGGGTGACAGCCCATAACCCATACTCCTTAAATAATAACTGTCTAGGTGGGATACTCAGCACTCTACAAATTTATAGATGGGTAAAAGTTTAATATATGATTTTTTTTAAAAGCTTAAACCCCACACACACACATATATATACACATATATATACATACATATATACATATATACGCATATATATATACATGGAGGAATTATCATATATATGCATACATATATATGTAGTATATACATGCATATGCACGTATATGCATGCATACATGTGTGCATGCATGCATATACGTGCATATGCATGTATATATTATGTGTATATATATATGTATGCATATATATAATTCCTCCATGTGATAATCTGAAATTTCTCCTTATAAATCTATCATCCATTTATAGATACACATACATGCATACATAATTCATATTGAATATTAAGATATCTGTGACAAAGACTGTTGCCTATCCAGTATCCATTTTCCCCTTCTTCCCTGGTAATAAAACTACTAAAATGGTGGTTGCATATATGTGCCCGGGTTTAAAGTTACCGTTTCCAGCCTCCCTGGTAGATATCCTTTCTCTAAGGGGACATAAATGGGTGAGGATTTGAGGAAAGCTGTTTTAAAACAGCTAATTAGCAATCAGGCATTCCCCTCCTTCCTGCTGCCTGGAATATGGATGTGATGGCTGGATTACAACAGCCATTTTCTTCTAATCATGAAGGTGTTAGCTATGAGCTGGGGATTAGAAAGGAGAAACAGGGAAGGAGTTTAGATCCTTGGTGACAATAAAGCCACCAATCAAGTCCTGGACCAACTAAATCCGGACTTATTTTACAGGCAAGAAAAATGTACTATCTTTTTTGAACCTCAATAATTTTGGATTTTTATTATACGTACTAACTGGAGTATACATTCCATAAGGGCAAGAATCGTTGCCTGTTATGTTCACTGTTATATCCCAGGAACCTGAAATAGGCATTCAAGAAATACTATTGAGTGAATGCAATATAATACAAACCTAAACTCTCACTGTATTTTTTGTAATATTGTAAAGGGTAAGCTGAGAAAATTCTGGAGTTTTTGCAATGCTAAATAGAGATTAGCAAACACAAAGCAGCTGGAACCTTGACAAAGAGTGGTGCAAGAAGATTTTTCCAATGTAAGCTAAAAATAGTGTGGTCTCTCTGGGAAGGACAGAGGCTGGTTCCAGCTGGGGTAAACTGTTTATGGTGATCCTGACCACAGAAAAAAATCTCAGGGGCTCTGAGATATTAGCCACTCCTTACCTTGCATTACAAGACTATAATATTATAAAAATATTTCATCCCACCAGTGAGGTTTTCAAGAATGATGAAGGGGCACCTGGGTGGCTCAGTTAGTTAAGCGTCGGACTTTGGCTCGGGTCGCGATCTCGCCCTCTGTGAGTTCGAGCCCAGCGTTGGGCTTTGTGCTGACAGCTCAGAGCCTGGAGCCTGCTTTGGATTCTGTGTGTCTCTCTCTCTGCCCATGCTCCACTCGCGCTGTCTCTCTCTCTCAAAAATAAAATAAAACATTTAAAAATGTTTATCAATCAATCAACAAACCGCACTCCAATACCGGATTTTGGGTGTTTTGAAATAAAATCCAGGCCTAATTTGCTTGATCTCCAGCACCTTAAAGAATGCCCAATACATAATAAACCTTCTATAAATGTTGACAACTCAAGTTGAATTGGAGAAGTGGAATAGGAAACGTAAAATACTTATCTTCTCCTATCCCACCCCTTCCCTTTCTTCATACCCCTCCCCATTCAAGTGGAATCCAGGTTTGCTAAAAGTGTCAGTGGAAGTTGAGTTAAGGACTGCCTGAAATTCCAGTACAAGAAATTTATTCCCAGTGAATTTTGTACATGATTCCTTGAAAATTCTTCTCTTAAATGCAAGTAGGCTATATAACAAAGAATACTGAATTTTAATTTCAATTTGCCTTTTACTTCTCAGTTCTGTACTTTCCCTGGAATTTTGTTTCTTCCTATGTAAACGGGAAGTTTCCACTACATCAATCATTTCTAGCTGCGGGGGAGCGGGGGGGCAGGGAGGGAGACTATAACAAGATTAGATAAAGTAGTCTAAATATTTCAAAAGCCAAACAAGAATTGCACATTCATAATTCTGCAGCAGAGGCCAGCCTAAAATTCTACATCTCTTTGTTTTCAGGCTGAAATTATAGGGATGCAAGGTTGTTAAAATTATATGGTTATAAACTGGTTCTCTGCTATTGATATTAATTTCTGAATGACCACTTAGGAAATCAGGACACTTCTGAGTTTATGGAGGAAAAATATTTGAACAAGTTTATAAGTTTTATAAAGTTGGTCCTTAAGGTTCTGCACAGCCAAGAGGACTAAGGCACAGAGTTATTGTCTATTATTCATACCTTATTGTGCATGAGTCTTTTCTTTAGCTTTATTGGACTGTAAGTGATAAACAGATGCTGTATACATTTATACATGCTTTGATATATGTATATATTGTGAAAGGATAAATACAATCAAACTTAACATAGTTACCTTGTGTGTGGGTATGGGGTAGATGAGGGTAGGTGGTAAGGGCATTTAAAATCTACCCTCCTAGTCAATTTCAAGTATACAACACAATATTGTTAACTACCAGTCATCATGCTGTACATTAGATTTCCAGAACTTATTTATCTTGCATAATTGAAACTTTGTATCCTTTGACCAACATTTCCTCATTTTCCCCACCTTAACCGCAACCACCATTCTATTCTGCTTCTATGAGTTCAACTATTTTAGATTCTACATATAAGCAAGATCATGTGTATTTATCTTTCTGTGCCTAGTTTATTTCAGTTAGACAATGTAACAAATCATAAGATTTTCTTCCTTTTTTTAAGGCTGCAAAATATTCCCTTACTGTGACTTTTAGCAGAAGCCTTGAAAAAAAGGGAAAATACTAAGTAATTCAAAGCCCTGTAGAGAGACAATTTCCAGAGTGCTTACAGCACATACAGCAGCAGCTGCACTTACAAAGGGCCCCCTTTCTTATTATAATATGCTTGTCCTGTCCTCCTCATCATATGGGGGTACTTGGTTTTTTTCCTAACTTAGAAGCTGTTTTCATCTAAACATTCATTAAACCTCAGAGTTGTACAATATCTAAACTTGGCCAATCTGTGAAAGGCCATTTAATTAAAATAATGTAGGCAGGCATGGGTAAGGCTCTATAATTATATATTTAAAATTTAAAAATATAATTTTTGGGTCACCTGGGTGGCTCAGTCGGTTAAGCATCCAACTTCAGCTCAGGTCATGATCTCATAGTTCCTGGGTTCGAGCCCCATTTCAGGTTCTGTGCTGAGAGCTCAAAGCCTGGAGCCTGCTTCAGATTCTGTGTCTCCCTAGCTCTCTGCCCCTCCCCCACTCATGGTCTGTCTGTCTCTCTCAAAAATAAATAAACATTAAAAAAATTAATTAAATGGGAATGCAAGCTGATGCAGCCACTCTGGAAAACAGTATGGAGGCTCCTCAAAAAACTAAAAAGAGAACTACCTTACGACCCAGTAATTGTACTACTAGGCATTTATCCAAGGGATACAGGTGTACTGTTTTGAAGGGACACATACACCCCAACATTTATAGCAGCACTATCGGCAATAGCTGAAGTATGGAAAGAGCCCAAATGTCCATCGATGGGTGAATGGATAAAGAAGATGTGGTATATATATACAATGGAGTATTACTCAGCAATCAAAAAGAATGAAATCTTGCCATTTGCAACTATGTGGATGGAACTGGAGGGTATTATGCTAAGTGAAATTAGTCAGAGAAAGACAAATGTCATATTTACTCATATTAGGACTTTAAGAGACAAAACAGATGAACATAAGGGAAGGGAAACAAAAATAATATCAAAACAGGGAGGAGGACAAAACATAAGAGACTCATAAATATGGAGAACAAACTGAGGGTTACTGGAGAGGTTGTGGGGGGGGGATGGGCTAAATGGGTAAGGGTCACTAAGGAATCTACTCCTGAAATCATTGTTGCACTATATGCTAACTAATTTGGATGTAAATTAAAAAAAAAATTAAAATAAAAGAAAAAGAAGAAAAAAGAAAAATTATTTTAAAAATGGTTGAAATGGTAAGTTTTATGATATGTATATTTTGGCACAACAAAAAAGTTTTTGAAGCTTAACTAGAGTGTTTAGTCTAGGATACATATTTACTATGCTTCTATGTAAAAGGAGAAACAAAAATCTGTGAGTGATTGATATTATCTGAACAGCATAAAATGCATTGAATCATTTTCCTTATGTCCTGGGAAGACAGAGCTGTTAAAAGCACAGGTCTTGGGAATCAGAGTCTTGGGGGTAGACCTAGGCCTCGTGCGTTTTAGTTTTGTGATGAGGAGAATCTGACATCTATGTGTCCTTTTAGCCCTTGGGTAGGATTAATATTTATGTGATGCTGTAAAGGTACTCACAGTGCCTCAATTGTGTATTGGATAAATTGGACAAATGGGTGGATGTATCCCTTAAATGGATATTGGCTCCAATGGATAAATGGCTAGATAAATAAATGGGTGCTTCATCTGTAAGCTCAACTCAACAAAAGGAGATAGGGTATGATAATAAAATGGAGTATGGCCCCCTCAATAATAAAATCTCCTTCAAAGGTTGTAGTGACGATTAAATTAGATACATGTGTAACTGTAAGCTCTCAATTGCTGGAGGCCCTTATTTTTGTTTTACTTTCCTACTCTGTTCAAATACTAAACTTACTTCTTCAAAGCAGAACATTTAATCCTCTCGTTCCTATTTCACTCTTAATTCTCTGCTTTAACCTCTTTCACTATCACTAAGGAATAAGGGTTTCCCAATGCTGTTAGGACTTTGCTAATTTTTTTGTTCATGTACTCTCCAAAAGGATTTAGAAAAATTATGAAGCCCCCCCAAACCCTGTAAGCTCTCTAAAATGTTTTCTCATAAGTTTAAATAGCTGTAAATGATGTAATGTTATGATTATTGAAAAATAGTGTCCTTTTTTTTAAATGTTTATTTATTTTTGACAGAGAGAGAGAGACAGAGCATGAGCAGGGAAGGGGCAGAGAGAGAGGGAGACACAGAATCTGAAGCAGGCTCCAGGCTTCCAGCTGTCTGCACAGAGCCCGACGCAGGGCTCGAATTCACAGACTGCGAGATCATGACCTGAGCCGAAGTCGGAGCTCAATCGACTGAGCCACCCAGGCGCCCCAATAGTGTCCTTTTTAAATTCAAAATATTTTGTCACTCTTAAATGTCTCCAATGGATTCTAGAAACAATAGCCATTTGACACAACTACTGTATTAGTTATCTAGTGCCATGTAACACATTGTCCCTATACTTAGCAGTTGAAAACAACCATTAATTTTCTCACAGTTTCTCTGGGTCAGGTCACTCTAAATCTCTTACAAGTCTGCAGTCAAGGGCCAGGGCTTCATTCTCATCTGAGGACTTGACTAAGTAGAGTTTGCTTCCATGTTCACTCACATAATTGTTAGCGAGAGTCAGTTTCTTGCGGACTGTTGGACTGAGGGTCTGGTTCTTTGCTGGCCAATGGCAACATTCCTCCCTCCGTTCCTTGTTACATGGGGCCCTCCATAAGGCCATTCATTATCTGACACATGCATGTGTGTGTGCGTGTGCGTGTGTGTGTGTAAAAGAGAGAGAAAGAAAACAAAAGAGGATGAGCAAGATGGAAATCACACTTTTTGTAATGTAATCTTAGAAGCTGCATCCCATCACTTCTGCTATATTCTCTTGTTAAAAGCAAGTCAGTAGGCCAAGCGCATCCTCAAGGGGATAGGATTACACAGGCCGTGAATACCAGGAGGAAGGAATCACTGCAGGCCATCTCATAGGGACTGCCTACCTTTTTACTACCTTTATCACTTTTTAAAAAGTGTTTGTACAAGGTCATCTTTAACTGTTAGAGAATTTATCATTTCTTTTTGTCCTTGAACTCATAATTCTATTCTACTATTTTCCCCTGGGGTTTGTTTTAATGTAATATATGTTTATGCTTGGAATTATTTTATTGATTTCCTTATCACTATATACATCACTGTAAGAAAATTATGTATATAAATTGAAATTTTAAGAAGTTTCCTAGGGGCGCCTGGGTGGCACAGTCGGTTAAGCGTCCGACTTCAGCCAGGTCACGATCTCGCGGTCAGTGAGTTCGAGCCCCGCGTCGGGCTCTGGGCTGATGGCTCAGAGCCTGGAGCCTGTTTCTGATTCTGTGTCTCCCTCTCTCTCTGCCCCTCCCCTGTTCATACTCTCTCTCTGTCCCAAAAATAAATAAACGTTGCAAAAAAAAAAAAAATTTAAAAAAAAAAAGAAGTTTCCTATAATCAGATGGCTTTAGGGATTACTTTTTCCCAACAATGTGCTATCATTTATTTATTAGTAGTTCTTGTAGTACTAGCATTATGATTAATATTATCAAATAGATCAAAATTATAAACATCTGATAAGATTTGATAATTATTAAATACAAAAAGTGAAATGTCATTGGAAGTAAATTGCTTAATGCAATAAGGTTGTTAATTTTTTCAGCTAGTTCATTTATCCTTTCTTGAATATGAATTACTCTTTGAATGAGTCAGGGTCACTAGTAAATGAGGAGCTAATAATGTTCATTAATGATAGTTGTTAAATGTCTTATTTTTAGAGGAATGAATTCCCATTAAACCACTCTAAACTTAATAGGTACATGGGACAAATAATTAATGAGCAGAGACATGCTTGATCAATGATAGTGAACCTAAGTAAAAGCTAATATGAATTTAGAGTATGTAACAAACTTTTGGGAAAAGTTAACAAAAATGTTTCGTCAGCAAGTCTGACTAAATATTCATGTAAATGGAAAACATCCACTTACTTCCTAAAATGATAAATAATTCTGAAAACCTTCCCTCCACCCTGGCAGCACAACAAAGATGTGTTTGTGAAGGACACAGAAAAGAAAGTGTGTGATAGAAGAAACCTACATTTCAGAGTTACTCTCTTTTCCTCCAGACATTTGCAATAACCAGGAGGAATAGAAATGATCAACATAATAGAAAGTACATTATTTTCATGGCTCTTCTCCACTGAAATCACACGCTTTGGCTCCGTGTAAAAGGTAAGAGGGGCTCCTCTGGCCGAACCACACAGACCCTAGAAAATGACGCAATAAGCATCATGTTCACACATAATTTCTGCCTTTGGTTGTGATGGCCGTGACTGGCATGGTAAAGATGTCTCATTTGAGAGTAAGCATGGAATGTTTTTATTTTCCAATTATTGCCAACGACTATTTCTTACCAAATCCCCTTCTTTCTGGGTAGCAGGACTCTTGGTAAAGACATGGGCTTTTTCATGTGACTATGATGCTTGAATACTTACAACGTATTATTTGTGTCACAAAGCTAAGGACACAGTAAGAGCTGATGGGAATAATGTTACGGAATTCATGCAAAAGCAGGTTAGACTAGGTAATTCCTTTCAGTCTCTGAGTGATAATTTTAAAGCTTTGCAGTTATTGATTCCATCTGTCCAGCACTCCTTACCTCTTTCTTGTCTCTCTGCCTCTCACTTGGCAGGTGTGGGTTTAAAAGCAAGGCTGAGCCTCTCACAGTACCCCGATCTACAGGCAGTGTGGTTCCAGAACTACACATATGGAGATTGAAGCAACTACCTCCCCCCTTTTTAGAAGTAGAAGAATGATTTGTAAATTTCAGGACTCTTAAAAACATTCCAAATTTGGGCATTTTGTATTAAATATATTTTAATTATCTAAAAGGATAAGATATTCTACAATGAATCTGGGAGGTTTAGGTTTTTACCTTAATTTTTAAAGAATATAGTTTGCCTGGTTTTCTTAGTAATGATGAGTACAGTTACTAAAGAATACCAAATTGGGAATTGGGATATGGCATGTTTGATTGCATGCACAAATTTAGAATTGTGTTCTAAAGTTAAATAATTATATTTATGTAAACGTAATGAAAGCATGGAATTTCAAATGAAATATATTGTGCTTGAAGTGTGTGGTGATTAGTTCTAGTATGAGTTAGGAAAACTGAAAATTTCCAGAACCTATGAAGAAGTTTCTGCTTTAAAAGGCTGGGTAAAGTTTAAATGTTTAGCATTTGACACATTTTTTTTTTTAGTGATTGTATCAGTCAGGGTGTGTGCGTGTGATGTGTGTGTGTGTGTGTGAGAGAGAGAGAGAGAGAGAGAGAGAGAGAGAGAGCAAGAGACAAATTTTAAAGAACTGGCTCATGGGATTGTACACTATGGAGGGTAATCCACTTTACTTAAAGTTAACTGTTATAAATTTTAATCATTCTGCAAAATACCTTCATAGCAATATCTAGACTAGGGTTTGCACAAACTGGGCAATATAGTCTAGCCAAGTTGACATAAAATTAACCACATGGGCAACAGACACATGGAAAGATGCTCAATATCATTAATCATCAGGGAAAGGCAAATCAGAACCACAATGAGATATCACCTCACACCTGTCAGAATGGCTAAAATCCAAAACATAAGAAACAACAAGTGTTGGCAAGGATGTGGAGAAAAAAGAACGCTCGCATTGTTGGGGGGAATGCCAACTGGTGTGGCCACTGTGGAAAAGAGTATGGGGGTTCCTCAAAAATAAAAATAGAATCACCATATAATCCAGTAATTCCTGGAAATACTGAGTATTCACCCAAAGAACATGAGAACACTAATTTGGAAGGATATATGCATCCCTATTTTACCTCAGCATTATTTACAATAGCAAAATTATGGAAGCAGCCTAAGTGTCCATCAATAGATGAATGGATAAAGAAGAAGTGGTATATAGACAGAATGGAAGAATGGGATATTACTGAGTCACAAAAAGAATGAAATCTTGCCATTTGCAACGACATGGATGGACCTAGAGAGTATGACGCTAAGTGAAATCAGTCGGAGAAAGACAAATATCATATGATTTCATTCCCATGTGGAATTTAAGAAATAAAACAAATGAATAAAGAAAAAAGAGACAACCCAAAAAACAGACTCTTGGAGAACAAACTGATGGCTACCAGAGGGGTGGTGGGTAGGAGAATGGGTGAAATAGGTGAAGATTAAGGGTACACTTACCATGATGAGCACTGAGTAATGTATAGAATTGTCGAATCACTATATTGTACACCTGAAACTAATATAACACTGTATGTTAACTATACTGGAATTAAAATTTAAAAAAATAACCAGTGATCAAATTAATTAATCGATACTATTCAAGTAAATTGTGATTTAAAAATTTTTTCTTGGTTGGCTTTTGGAGATTTTAGTTCACAAACTATCAAGACAATAAATACTTACATTTATTCAAAGGTCTCTTATACATTGGAATTCTATAGTAGAGATTAGAGATAACTGTGATTAAAATAAAGGAGAAATAAATATGACATTTTGGCCAATACATCAAAAGAGGATTTCAGACAATCTCAAAGGCAGCTTATATTTACACGTATAAATCTTTGCTGTTCACGTGGAATTTCAAGATACCAAGATAATCTTTGATCATCCCACTGGAAAATGTAAAGACTATAACTGATATTGGGTCAAGATATTTACGAACTGGGAGAATCATTTGGATTTATACAAGCATTCCATTTTAATATAATAATGATACATAACATGATATAAAGCTGATAGGGAAATGTTTGTCTTTTTAAAGAAGAAAAATGTGAAGCTCAGGAAAGGGGGCACAGTAAATTTAAAGGCTTTTACCTGAAGAATCTCCTTGTAACATTCATGAAACTCAAATTACATGTATTTTTGATCACTTGATATTATCCCACAGATCATTATGCTCTCATTTTTTTTCTGTGTTTTTTTCTGTGTGTTTCTATTACTGCAGTGTCACTGATGATTTCTTCTGTAATGTCTAATTTGCTATTAATCCCATGCAAGTAACCTTTAATTTAAACTACTATAGTTTTCATATCTAGAAAGGCCATTTGGCTCTTTGTTACATCTTCCATTTCTTTTCTCATTTTGTTCTTGTGTTCTTTTGCATCCTTGAGCATTTATGCATATTTTATCATAGCTGTTACAATGTTTTTGTCTACAAATTGCATCATCTCTGTCACTTCTGGGCCTGTTTCTACAGCTGATCTTTGTCCTGGTTAAAAGTTGCATTTTTTCCCCCTCCTTTGTCTATTACGTTTTGACAGAATGGTAGGTGTTTTGTGTTTTAATTTATTGAATGCTATATTTTTGTTATATTTCTTTAAAGGGTATCAGATTTTTTTCTAGCAAGAAGTTATTGATTTATGGGAGAACTTTCTTGTTTCTAAGCTCATTCAAGGCAGGCCTAGATGGTCTTTACTGTAGAGACAATTTAGCGCACTTCTTAGTTGTGGATCTTCTGGAATCACTTCTAAATTCTTCATTACTCAATGAATTCTCTCTGTTCTGGCTGGGGAAAACCCAAATTATCCTCAGTCCAGTGTGAGCTCAGGAAATTGTTTATGTCAGAGAGTGCTGATACTTTTTCCTCAGAGGGTGTTCTTTCCTGGCCTATGAGGTCTAAATTTTTTTTTAATGTTTACTTATTTTGAGGGAGAAAGAGATGGAGTGTGAACGGAGGAGGGGGAGAGAGAGAGGGAGACACAAAATCCAAAGCAGGCTCCAGGCTCTGAGCTGTCAGCACAGAGCCCGACACGGGGCTCAAACCCATGAACCATGGGATCATGACTTGACCCAAAGTCTGAGGCTTAACCGACTGAGCCATCCATGGGTCCCTCCTGGGCTTATGAGGTTTTATTCTCTGCACATGCAGTGTGGTATCAAAGGTCTTATATACAAATTTCTGGAATTCTTTCTCTGCAAAGCTTCCTTTTGTATAGTATGTCCTTAAGTTCTAATGGCCTTAGCCTCCCCATATTCCAATCTTTTATCTTCAACCAAAGATATCTGGCTTCTTGTTGGAGTTTTCCTTCCCTGCATCACTGTCCAGAAATTGCCTTTTGACAGAGGAATCACCCCGCTCCTTTATCTTCTTTCGAGGTTCCCAGTCATGCACTGCGTGTTGTCCAGTATCCAAAAATACAAGGAGTAGAAAGTTGTATATAATGTGTTAACATTTCATTAAGAGAGTGAGACATATACTTATGTATGTGAATTTGTGTTACAAAACTCAGTGAAAATATAATATATTACTTTAAGAAAAGTTACCTGGACTTTGATTCCAGCCATAAAAGAAAAATTGGACCTAGAATTCTCTTCTCAGTGTAAATCCCTAGAAAACTAGGGGAAAAAATGGTTATGTATAGAATAGTCAACATTCCTTTTTATGGCTGCATAGTAAGTACTCCATTTAGTGGATGTATCAGAGTTCATTAAACCAGTTCCTGACGGGTGAACACTTGGGTGATTTTCAATTTTTTGCTATTATAAATAGAACTGAAATTAATAGACTTTTAAAAATGTCTTTCACTATTCTACCAATTATCTTTGAAATATATTTGTATTATTATTTTTTTAAGTTTATTTATTTTGAGAGAGAGAGAGAGAGAGAGAGAGAGAAAGTACATAAGCAAGGGACAGGCAGAGAGAGAGAGAGAGAGAGAGAGTCCCAAGCAGGCTCCATGCTGTCAGCACAGAGCCTGGCAGGAGGTCTTGATCTCATGAACCATGAGGTCATGACCCGAGCAGAAATCAACAGTCAGATGCTTAACTGACAGGGTCGCCCAGGCACCCCTGAAATATATTTTTAGAAGTGGAATTGCTGGATCAAAGGGTAAGTGTCTATATGATTTTGCTAGATATTGACAAATTTCCCTTTGCAGGTATTTTATCATTTTTTTTTATTCCACCAGAAATGAACGAATGCCCATTTTCTTATAGAGTGTGTTGTCAAACTTCTGGATTTTTGCCAACATTATTAGGTACAAGGTGATATGCTAGTGTAATTTTAATTTGCAGTTCTCATTATAAATTGTTTCTCACTGAGCATCTTTTTAAATTAATTTTTATTAGTAGTTTTTAATCTTTATTTTTGAGAGAGAGAGACAGAGAGAGAGAGAGGCAGAGCTCCAGTGGGGGTGGAACAGAGAGAGAGAGAGGGAGACACAGAATCTGAAGCAGGCTCCAGGCTCTGAGCTGTCAGCACAGAGCCTGATATGGGGCTCGAACTCACCAACTGTGAGTTCATGACCTGAGCCGAAGTCAGACACTTAAATGACTGAGCCACCCAGGTGCTCCACTGAACATCTTTTTATGTGGGTAAAAGACGCCTGTACTTCCATCTTTATGAATTGCCTATGGCCTCCTTTAGCTCATTTTTCTATAGGTTTTTGGTCTCTTACTTCTCTATTTTTAGAAATTCATTTTATGAGCTGTGAATCAGTTGTAGATATTTTTTTCCCAGTTTTCTATTTGTCTAGTTTGCTTGTTATCTTCTGCTATGTAAAGATTTTTATATTATCAAGTTTATCTATTTTTTCCTTTCTTGCTTTTGGATTTTGAGTCACGGTCCTGAAAGTGTTCCTTGCTCCTAGGTAGAAAAGAATGTACCCATATATTTACTGAGTACTCATACAGTTTCATTTTTTTTTTTTAATTTTAGAGAGAGAGAGCACACGATGCGGGGAGAAGGGCAGAGTGAGAGAGAGAGGGGGGGGATCTTAAGCAGGCTCCCGACACAGGGCTCAATCCCATAACCTGGGATCATGACCAGAGCAGAAATCAAGAGTCAGATGCACACTGAGCAGTGCCATCCAGGAGCCCCAATATAGTTTCATTTTTTATAATTAAATCTCCTAGCCATTTGGAATTTTTCTTGGTGTGTGGTGTGGGGAATGAATCCAATTTTATCTTTTCCATATGGCTTTGCAGTTATTCCAACATGACTTTTTAAAGTCCTTCTTTTGCAATCATCTAAAAGGCTGTTTTTATCTTATACTAAATTTTCACATGGAATTGGATCCATTTCAGATTTTCTATTCTGTCTCATTGATATTTATCCATGAACCAGCACTATTAATTTAGAGGACTTACATCTTTAACAATTGTAGTGTTATAAAAAAAAAAAAAAAAAGTTGTGACAAAGGCAGAGGTACTGGTCCTGTAGAGTGACCTTAGCTATAGCTTCTGGTCTTTGAGGGCTCTTGGTTTCTGTATTTTCGAGCCTGGGCCGCAGGCTTGCTTTGATGCCTTAAGCCCTGATATGTTTGCAAAAAAAAAAATTGATTTTGTTTCAGTTTTGGTAGTCAGAGTTGGCTTCTGTTGCTCACTCTTACTGTGGCTGTGGCCCTGTGTATATATTTTTCATGACATGTTTATCTAAATTAAAGGGATGGCTTTAATAGTAAGAACTTTAGTCAAAGTGGGTAGGGGGAGAGGAAGGCAAGACTTGGACAAACTGGAGATGGTAAGTATGTGGTTGGAACAGCGGCAGCACGGGGCAATTTTAAATAGAGGAAGCTTTGGTCTTCCTTTAACAAACCATGAAGAGAACTACTTCTCTGTATTAAAATTGCTTTAACTTACTAGGACATAAAGAGAAATTAAAATGGCAAGTATGCTTTTAGAAGAAGCACATCAAAGATTCCACCAAATATCATTCCCACTCAAGGAGACTTGAGATGCAACAAGATCACTGCTCCTTCCCTAGTCCAGGCTTGGAATATTGTAGAAGCTTCTCACCTTCTTTTCGCATTTAGCTGTAGGCCCAGACTTCTACATCAGCAAGAGTTTTCTTTCTAATATATAGATTGGATCATATTACTCCTCTGCTCAAAATCCTTGAATGTCTCTTTTTCTTGGAGGATGAAGTTAAATTTATCTTTCATGAAGATGCTTCAAAGCCTGACCTCGGTCTTGGTTTCCAAACTTGTTTTTTAGCAACTACCACACCAAACATGGAGTACAGTAGTAGTAATAAGAGTAGTTTTAAAGTAATAATAAGAGTAGCAGTAAAGAGGGGCGCCTGGGTGGCTCAGTCGGTTGAGCGTCCGACTTCGGCTTGGGTCATGATCTCACAGTCTGTGAGTTGGAGCCCCGCGTCAGGCTCTGTGCTGATGGCTCAGAGCCTGGAGCCTGCTTTGGATTCTGTGTCTCCCTCTCTCTCTGCCCCTCCCCTGCGCATGCTCTGTCTCTCTCTGTCTCAAAAATAAATAAAAACATTTAAAAAAATTAACAAAAAAAGAGTAGCAGTAAAGAGGTAGTAGTGGTGATGATGGTATAACCATAAACACAAACAGCACCCACCCCTGTTGACTCTAGTCTCAGCTTATTCCCCAGGACTTCACTCTCCCTGGCTTCTGATCAAAGAGCTTGGAAAACACAACTACTATTCACAACTTCCAGAATAACAAGAATGGTCTTTTGACACGATATTTTATTTCCGAATTTGGCAAATAGACTGTTTCAACTTTTCATCGCCCGTCTTTGAAACTTTATCATGCTGTGAAATGAAACGGTTGCGTTATCTTCACCCCAGAACAACAACAACAAAAAAGCAGGCTGTTTGATATTTTCTGAAGCGATGATCTTATCCTTTCATTATGACAAGGAGCAGCAGATAATAGCAAAGGTTCTGGATTGAAACCGTGGTTTTATTACTAACTCCTCGTCTGACATTGGGTAACCTTTTTCCTCTGGACTTATCTAATGGGAGACTTGAGATATGTATGTAAAGCCGTTAGTGTGGTGACGGGCACTTACTTTTTCAACTGGAAGTGGCCCTAACACACATTTGACCGTATCATCACTAGAAAAGGAACTCAAGCATCAGTTACAGTGATAGTAACTTATTAGTGTAAGAAAATAAGCCGTTTGTCTTACAGAGTTTCCTACAGTTTAGATTCTACAAGTTGCATTTCCAGAATTTTTTTTTTTAATTTTTTAACCTTTATTTATTTTTGAGACAGAGAGAGACAGAGCATGAACAGGGGAGGGTCAGAGAGAGAGACACACAGAATCTGAAACAGGCTCCAGGCTCCGAGCGGTCAACACAGAGCCTGAGGCGGGGCTCGAACTCACAGACTGCGAGATCACGACCTGAGCCCAAGTCGGACGCTTAACCGACTGAGCCACCCAGGCACCCCGCATTTCCAGAATATTTTAACCCATTTTGGTCCTCTGTATTTCTGGGCATTAGTTGTAGAATCTCAGCCTTGGATTTTAGGACTTTGAGGAGATGAGATTCACACCCGTTTTTTTTGGTCTGACTACGTCATAACTGGTGGTGTGTTTTTCCATCAGGAAGCAAATATCTGGTTCTCTCTTTTAGTGATGTTAGTGACTATTGATGATCCGTACCTGGATCCAAATTCATTAAAAGTTTCACACTGGTGATGTTCTAACTACCTCAGGCTTGTTATGTGTATTAGCTAAAGTATTTCTATAAAGAGAAAGTTCCCCCAACTACTACTTTGTGACCCAGTGGTATTTTTGTTCTTTACACATTTCAACTCAGTGTAAGCACCGGTATTTCAACTGAAAACACAGCACATTAGAGCTTCAAAGGATTTTCAATTTAATCCAATTCAACACAGTGAGAAAACAGGCCCAAAGAGGTAAAGTTAGCTTTCTCATTTCTAAAAGCTCATTAGTAGTTATCAGAGTCAACAGGAAACAAGATAATTTGAGCTGGGTTTATTTGCAGAGAGACGAATGAATTACAAAGGTATGGAAGAGGTACAAGGGAAGCTTCTAAGGATTGTGCAGGAATGCGGGGCTAGTGGTTTCATCATTTCTAGGTGCCAGAGGACAAGGTGAGAGACAGTTAGTTACAAGGCCCTGTAGGTAAGTGGATCCTATAGGATCCGTTCCCCTGCCCACCTCCCTTTTGAGAAGAACAATGACTTCCTGTTGAGGAACAAAGCCAGCCTGAGGTGACTCATAAAGTCCCAGGATGATGTTATCTTTCTCTGGAGTGAATTTTGTTTGTGGAATGCCTGGAATTACCTTAATCCAATTTCAGGGTTTGAGACTTTTTTTTGTGTGGGTTACTCTGATATCTGGAGACAGGGTGTTGTCCCTGGAAAGGTCATTTTACTTTTAATTCATCCCTACTTCTTGACTATATCATCCTTGGCTTTTGTCCTTCCAGATGTTGTCAAAAATGTAGTTCAGCCTTTTAGCTGCCTAATTCATACTCGCAAAAAAAAAAAAAAAAAAAAAAACCAAACAAACTGCCAGGCCAAAAGCAGTCCCAACTGTGAAAATACCATGTGGATCTCTGGCCTCTCTTCCAGAATCTGGTCAGATAGTTCCTCATTACCTCATTAGTGTTTTCATCACTTTATTTTAAATTTCAAATTTTGTTCAGCATTCTTAGGCTTATTCAAATGTCTAATCTGTCATCATCAGAAGCAGAAATTTCTCCCTTGTATTTCTCTAGCTCTTTATTAGGAAAATTCTTTGCTCTACCTGTTGTGTTCTCAGATATATCCCAAGACCCAGTTTTAAGCAGCAGTAGAATAGACTCTGAGTGACAACATGAGTCTCAGTTTGGTGCCGTGCCTTTTAAAGGTATAAAGATATCATAGAATCTTTTAAAAAAATTTTTTAGTTTTTTGGGGCGCCTGGGTGGCTCAGTCGGTTGAGCGTCCAACTTTGGCTTGGGTCATGATCTTACAGCTCGTGAGTTCAAGCCCCACATTGGGCTCTGTGCTGACAGCTCAGAGCCTGGAACCTGTTTCATATTCTGGGTCTCCTTCTCTCTCTCTGCCCCTCTTCTGCTCATGCTGTGTCTGTCTCTCAAAAATAAATAAACATTAAAAAAAATTTTTTAAAAAGTTTAGTTTTGGGCGAGTGCAAGTGGGGGGGGGGGCAGAGAATAGATACAAAGCAGGCTCTGCTGACAGGCTGATAGCAGCTAGCCCTATGTGGGGCTCGAACTCACAAACTGTGAGATCATGACCTGGGCCAAAGTCGGACGCTCAACTGACTGAGCCATCCGGTACCTGTCATAGAATCTTTATGATATTATGATTCTAGTATTCACTAACTGTGATTCAATCCCTGAAAAGCTTGTAAAGAAGCTGCTATTTGTGCTAGGATCTAAGCAATGTTACTTCTCTTTTCTGTTGGGCTCCTTTTTCTTCTTTTTTAAATGTTTATTTATTTATTTTGAGAGAGAGAAAAAAAAATGCACAAGCTCAAACCAGCATGAGTGGGAAGAGGGGCAGAGAGAGAGAATCCCAAGCAGGCTCTACCCTTAGCATAGAGCCCAATATGGGGCTTGAACTCAGGACAGTGAAATCATGACCTGAGCTAAAATAGAGTCAGATGCTTAACTGACTGAGCCAGGAGGTACCCCACCTTGGGTTCCTTCTTTCCTTGATACAGAATGCTAAGTTATGAGCTTCAGTGAGTTACATAATACCCTCAATTCTGCCAATTTATTAAGGTAATATAACCAGAAAGTATTGCATCTGATTTATATTATTTTAGGTTCCTCTTATTTTAGGTTTCATTGAATTAATATTTAATATTATGTTCTTGGCTTCTAACAATATTAAATATAAATTTGAAGAACATATATAACTTTTTAGAAATCCATATTCAATTGTATTGCTCAATGTACTCTATATCAGATTCTATATAAGTAATAAAGTCTTTATAGAGTTCAATGCTAGCACAAGACTTGACTCTTCATATGAATGAATATATGTACTCCTTATGTGTTTTCTTTTTATTTGGGCAGCCAAATACACAGAGTTAAATTTAGCAATCAATTAAATTATGTATTCATCCCAGTTGCTTGATACTTCTTACTGGCTTCCTTATTGATTTCTGATACTTTTCTTACTTTTGATTTTCTGATACTTAAATTAGTGATTCTCTGATATTTAAATACTTTTTGTAATTAAGACTATATTGTATTCCCATTTATCTTACCTGAGGATACAGAGAAAGGTAAACTTGTCTAAAACAAAAGCTAGCTAGCTAGGAGACCCTCGTCCATTTTAGGCTTAAAATTCGCCATTTTGCCTCTTCAAGAACAAACCTGAAAACCCAAGATGGACAATTTTTCTGCTGTTCACCATTACCACATTAGTTGTCCTTTGGGATTAGAAAAAGTGCTCCTTCTTTAGAGACAAATTGCAAAACCACAAATTGCAACTTCTGGGTAATCCAATTACAAGAAGGCTTTCATTCCTTCAGGACACTCTGAGCCAGGCTTGGCAAGCTAAGAGTAGACTGAGACTCAGTGCTACACCTGTCCTTTCTGCCTCCACACAGGCCCCAAATCTCAGTTATAAGTTGAGCCATCTGAGTTTGGGCATATTTGACTGTTTATCAGCTATAAAAATGTAAATTCATATGGTTCAATCCAATACACGATATGTAACTTACATTAGTTAAACCTTGCCATATTTAGGTAGTGAGACGGCCTTAGTACCAACTAGAAGCAGTCTTTCATCATTGCACTGGGGTTTGGGTGCCAGCAATCCCTAACATCTTTCAAGTTATTAAATTAATTCAAAGTAAAACAAAACAAGGTAAAACAAAGACAAAAATTGTGTGTATGAAAAATGGCTCTGAAAAGATCTGGAAGGGCTTAGCAAAGGCTAAGTGATCTAAAAAGGTATGGGCTTTAAAAGACAGTTTTATACATAACGTTAGACCTCACCTTATTTGTGTAACAGAATGCAATTTGAGAATTTAGGTATTTTAGTTTTCCAGACATGGTCCTAATGAACTTCTAGTATGTATTGTTTCAGGCTAGGATGGGGTGGAGGATTATCTACTCCCACAGGAGTTTGGAGGTTTGACAAGTTGTTGGAAATAAAGAAGGTATGTAACTATTAGTAGCCTGTCAGTATTTTGCTTCACTAAACACATACTTTCCTAATGAGATCGAGTCCTAAAGCAGACGAGGGTCATATAGATCCCAGGTGACATGTAACTTCCTTACTACAAATTTACTTTTATCATTTTGCACACCTTTAGAAAAAGCTAAGGTCACATGGCTTCGTTAAGACTACATTTGTGTAGCTGCGAGGTGTTTTTCCTCATTACTATTTCCTTCCCTCTTTTAACTCTACTACTCAACTGTTTCATCCTTCCTTTTCTTCTCCGCTTGAATTTGCATTGATAATTTGCATTACTCTACTTTATTCAGAGACCTCACTTATCTTGGTTCCCACCTCTGAGATGGGAAGTCCAAAATTGTTACTTCACTGCAGCTTTCACCAGTTTTCCTAACACATAGAACATTTTGGAGAAGTTCTCTGAAAACTTATTTGCTCTCCAAATAAGTAGATTTCTTCCTTTTCATCGCTTTTAAGCAATCCAGGTATCCTTCCCCCTCCCCCGCCGTGGTGCAATTAAAAAAAAAAAAAATGTCACTTAATCTCCTCCTTTCATTGGATGATGCTTTGCGGAGTGGGATACAAACCCCTTATTCTATCTCCAGAAAGTATATGCGGCGAGCAGGGGCCGTGGGGGGCGGGGGGGCGAGGGGGCGCTTTAAAACCCTAAATGAGAATGCTAAGTGCTTCAGCAGTTGGAACTAATCAATTTCTCATTACTGCTAACATAGCTACTCGAATTTTTTACATGAAAAGTAGCAGAGGCAGACCTGATCAATTATGCCGGCCACTTCCGCAGCGCCACGGTCAGGAACCCTCATCCACTTTAGGCCCCGGCTGCGGGACGCTAGTCGAAATCCTCCAGCCTTGCGCAACGCGGGCCTCCCCGCGCTGTACCAGACCGCGCGCAGAGCTAGCCCGGCAGGCGCCGGAGGGGGGCGCCGTGGCCGCGGGGACCGCTGCAAACGCCTCGCGGACTAGCTCCGGAGCCCCGAGTGTTCGCAGGAGAGACTTTCTTTGCGCTGCCGTCGCATGCGTTTCGGCCTTTGGCTCACTACGGGTCTTTTTAGGTGCGCGTCGGGTGGGTGACGGCGAAGAAACCCGGTCCGGCGCAGCGCTCCGGGCCCAGTCGAAGTCCGCGAGCCACTGCGCGGTCGACTTCGTCCGGGCTCGAGCTTCCCAGCAGCGCCCTCCCCCGGGGCGGGCCCTGACTCTCCGGTGCCGCGACGAGTGGGCGGCAGAAGCCGGTGGCCGACAGGGCGAGCGGCTGCAAGAGCGGCGAGACTCCCGCGGCGAGGTTGGCGCTCGGACGCAGCGGCCCCGGCGCGCTCGGTGGAGAAACGAGGCCAGGGGAGGAGGAGGAAATAGAGCAGATGAAGGGGAGCTGCCGCCGAGGAGGGAGGCGGGTCCTTGCGGCTGCGGCTGCTGCTGTTCCGGGACGCAGCCTGGAGAGCCTGCCCGCCCGTGAGGTGCTGGCCAGGTAGCTCCCCACCCAGCGGGCACCCTCCCCGGCTCCTCCCAGCGCCCGGCACCAAAGGAGCCGGGGCCGCGCGCCCGGTGGCCAGGGCGCACCGCACCCCGAGCGCGGCGCCCTTGAGCTGCACCGCGGCGCAGGTTTGCGAGCCGACTTGTCTGCCCGCCAAGAGAAGGAAGCGCTGTCCCTTCCCGCTCAACCTGGCGTCTCCACCCCTTGTACTCTACACCCTGCCTCGGACGAGCGGCGCGGCCACGGAGGCGCCGAGGAGGGGCGAGCCGCCGCCGGGCAGCGGCGTCCCTTCGGGGGAAAGGGCGCCTGAGAGGAGGCGGCGGCGCGGCGCGGAAGGCGCGACTCGCGATGGCAGCTGCTTAGCCCGGCGCGCACGGAGCAGCCCCGAGCTGTGGCTGGCTAGACGGTGCGGCTGGGCGGGGGACGCCGCCGCAGCCCGGCCGGGAGAGATGAGCGCGGAGGCGGGCGAGGGCATCACTTTCTCCGTGCCACCCTTCGCCGAGGGCGGCAGCTGCCGGAGGGGAGCAGCGGCGGCGGCGGCCGAGGGCGAGGAGAGCCAGCTACCACCGCCGCCGCCGGGCAGCTTCTGGAACGTGGAGAGTGCCGCCGCCCCGGGCACCGGGTGCCCCGCTGCCACCTCTGGGAGCAGCGCCACCCGGTGCCGGGGCAACTCTGGTGGCGGAGGCGGCCGACGGACCACGGTGGCATATGTGATCAACGAAGCGAGCCAGGGGCAGCTGGTGATGGCCGAGAGCGAGGCCCTGCAGAGCCTGCGGGAGGCGTGCGAGACGGTGGGCGCCACCCTGGAGACCGTGCATTTTGGTAAACTGGACTTTGGGGAAACCGCGGTGCTGGATCGTTTCTACAATGCAGGTGCGTGTGCAACCCCTTCCCCGTCTTCCACGGCCAGGGGCCACGTTTTCCCTGGCCGCAGCAGGGGGGGAAACGGTTTACTAGGCTCCAAGCGTGCTTCCTACTCATTTACTTCTTGCCCCACCTTCAGGGCAGCGAGCGGCGCTGCGTGACCGCTCCTAGCCCTCGCCGCTTCTGGGAGAGAGTGGGTGCTGGTGCAAGATCCTGTGTGTTTGTGCCAGGCTCACCCACTGGCCCGCGCTGGAGCTCTGGGTCCCTGCGGTCCTAATAAAGAACTTTTCGGTTCTTCAACAGGGCGAGATATTACTCCAATCAGGCCGTCAGCATTTGGTGTTCTGGTTTCTCTTCTGTTACTTTTGGCCCATATTTTCCTTCTATATATACCTGTGACTTTTAGATGACGCTCTCATTTGTTTCTTTCTGTGTAGTTTTGGAAGTACAGAAACCACGCAGCCCGCTGCTCACAGAGTGTATCCATGCGAATTTGCATGACGTGTCGTGATCTTCCCAAGTCATTTTACTTTAACAAGTTTAGTGGCTTGAATGTTCCAGTCTTACCAATTTGAACTTCCAAGGAATTACTTCCAAAAGCCATAAGCTTGTAGCTTGCACTAAACTTATGTGGTATCTTTTGAGAGGATTTTTTTTTCATTACCGCATATATACCATGATGGGTTGGAAAGTACATAATTTAACACTGTTTAAAATCCTATATGCTATTTTCATAACTAAGATTAGCTTGGCTGTTAAAGTGATTGCTAGTATAATCCGTAAAAAGTCCATAAAAATCTTCTCAACCTATCACCGATTTCAGAAAGTGTCATTGCAGTTCTAGTGACTGATGCAATTAGCTATCTGTTGGCTAATGTTAGGAATAGTAACATGCTATTGAAATTAACCTTCAGTACCCTGTGCAACCAAATATGAGAATATATACATATTTATTTGTGTAAGTGTGGGCGGAAAATTTGATTTAATGGTGGTTTCAAACAATAAGGTTCTTGCATTTGTGATCACATAAAAGGCTTTATTCTCCAATTTTGCTTTCAGTTCTGATTCTCTTTAGTCTCTTCAAAACACCTGAAGTAGGCTTATGTCAGCTTTGGAATTCAGCCAAAGCTGAATATTTTAAGAACAAGAAGAACTTCATGTTAAGGAAACCAGACTAAATAAACTAGGGCTTTCTGGTGCTGGTATTTTTTTTACAGTCTTGGTCTTCATAACTGAACATGAGTATGATGTATTATGGCTTAGTTCTTTGTGTGACTTGCTATAAAAATTGCATACACGTAACTTTTTCTAAAAATTACAGCACTCTTATTTTTGGCTTATAATTTGGAAGAAGCTTCAAAGAACTGAAAGATATGTGAGGAAAACACCCAAGCAAATACTGAGCCTATTTTTATTGCACAGATAGATTCAGTATTTTTTATGACTCTGTAAAAAAAAAAAAAAAAACAAATCTTAAACTCTAAGCTAATTTGAAAGAAAGTTTCCTAACAAGGCTCACTTACTGTTTATTCTCCAAATACTGTTTGTGGGAAAGGGAGAGAGGAAGATTACAAGGGAACTGACACTTGAACTGTATCTTGCTAAATTCTGCAAACAAGCCTGAGAAGGAAATAATTCCTATCCTTCTTAGAGGAGAAAACCAAGGGCTCCATGACTGGCCTGGACTCGGAGGTGGTAACTGGTCAATGCAGGAGTCTACTTCAGGTGGCTGACCCTCGAAGGTCATCTTTGCCCTTGCTGCCCCCATTTAGCTGGGCTGATTTACTCCCAGGGTCAAAGGAAGCTCCCTATCTGGGAATCATGTGATGGAGAGCTGCCAGGGACCTCACAAGCCGTCCAGGGGCAGTGTGGAATAGTGAGGAGGACACCCTGTGGGAAGACCTATGTTTCCAAGCCAGCTCTATCTCATCTGCTGCTTCATTCAACCCGGACAGGCCTCAGTTTCACCCTTTCCCGTGTGCGTGACACGAACTCTGAGCCCTCTCATTCGGCACCGAAGATGTGACAGAATGATGATGGTAGCAATTTTGGCCAAACCCTTTGGTTTTCTCAGCTGAGAGCTGCCGAGAGTCTGAGGGTGGTCGAACTTGTCTTCTGATTTCTGAGAGAGCACTTACTCCTCCTCCACCAGGGACACGTTTTTCTGTAAAGGGCCAGATGGCAAATATTTTAGACTTTGCAGGAGGTCTCTCTCACAGCTACTCAACTCTGTAGTTGTTACGACAGCAGCCAGCTCAGTACCTAAACAAGTGATTGTGGCTGGGTTCCAGTAAAATTTTATTAGTGAATCCTGAGATTTCAATTTCATTTACTTCACAAAATAATTATTCTTTCAATTATTTTTCAACCATTTAAAAATGTAAAAAAAAAAAAAACAACAAAACATTCTCAGGTTGCAAGCTGTACAGAAACAGGCCTGGCAAGATTTTTGGCCCCCGTGCCACGCTATCTTTTGTTCTACCTACATTTACTACCTTCATTTGGAAATTGAATCCCCAAGATATACTCAGAAGAGCAGTGTCCCTCAAGTTAGATCTGAGTTTTCATCCTGGCTCTTCTCCAAAGTGTGGAATTATGAACAGAGCCCTTCATCTCCTCCGAAAGCCGGTAGCTTTGACAAGGGTCTGATGTGGAGGGGAAAATCGAACTAAATTTCTTTCTTTCTTTTTTTTTTTTAAGTATTTTTTTAGATGTTTATTTATCTTTGAGGGAGAGAGCACAAGGAGGGGAGGGTGGAGAGAGAGGGGTCAGAGGATCCTGCACTGACAGCGGAGAGCCCAGTGTGGGGCTCAAACTCAAAACGTGAAATCATGACCTGAGTCACAGTCGGTCACTCAGCTGACTGAGCTACCCAGGAGCCCAGAACTACATTTCCAAGATTCCCCCATTTAATCCCGTGAGTTGGCAAAGGTAGGGCAGCATGGTATGCTGGGACAGAGCATCAGAACAAGAGTGTCCAGATCTGGATTCTGGCCTTTGGTTCTTCTCTAATTTGGAGCAAAGTGGGATGCTGGGTGGCTCAGTTGGTTAAGCGTCCAACTCTGGCTCAGGTCATGATCTTATGGTTCATGGCTTCAACCTCCGCATTGGGCCCTTTGCTGACAGCTCGGAGCCCAGAGCCTGCTTTAGATTCTGTCTCTCTGTTTCTTTCTCTGTCCCTCCCCTGCTCAGACTCTCTCTCTCTGTCTCTCAAAACTAAATGAATAGGGGCACCTGGGTGGCTCAGTTGGTTAAGCGTCTGACTTTGGCTCAGATCATGATCTCTTGGTTGGTGAGTTAGAGCCTGTGTCGGCCTCTGTGCTGACAGCCCAGAGCCTCTGGGGCCTGCTTCAGATTCTGTCCTTCTCTCTCTGCCCCTTCTCCACTAGTGCCCCCCCACCTCAAAAAATAAATAAATATTAAAAAATAAATAAATGTTACAAGTTTTTTTTAAATCTCCAAAAAGAGTGGAAGGTTAGAATAATTGCTCTGTTAAATTCTGTACTTTAAAATTACATTAATACAAAATGAATTACATTATATGTTATATATAAATACATACATTTATATACATAAATTACATTAATACCAAATGACTTATTTCAGTCCTTAGAGGTGAAATCAACTGCTTGTATATATCATGTCCTCGGCCCCTCAAGGAGTTCAGGGTGAGTGGAAAGGGCAGACATCAAGCCTGGCTGCAGCAGGCCTCTGCGAAGATCCTTACAGAATGCCTTGGGTCCCAGGAGACATTCTAGAGTCAAACTAGGGGGAGGGCAGGTTCAGAGGTGACAGCTGAACTGAGTTGGAAGGGTGAATAAGGGCTACTTAACTTGGAACAGCTCAGTTTACTGGACTGGACAAGAACTTAAAGCTGGGTTACATTTTTATCAGCTTCTCCCTATCTGTGTGTACCAGGGTCTTTTTAAAGAATAGATGGCAGTTGAAGCTTTTCCCTATTTGATTATTGTTTAACCATAATCTAGTTCGTTCTTTGACTACACTTGTCATTCTCTCTTTCATTCCTGTTCTGAGAGGAAACTAATGTTCTACCGAAGCTTTTGTGAAAATCGTCATATTTACGTGTATGAGACTATTACTCACAGATGGCAAATGGCAAGCTAACAACACCCCTTCCCAGCCCCCTGCATTGTAGGCAGTCAGTTTCTATAAAAGTGAAGAGATGGCAGTGATACGTTAGTGATACAGAGCTACTCCGTTCAGGTAGACCGTTCCATCTGACAGCATCTCAAAAAAAATTTTTTTTAATGAACATCAGTTCTGTGAAGTATAGCTAGAGTAGGCTTTATTGTTCCCCCCCTTTTTGCTTGTAAGGAAACTGAACCATAAAGAGATTATATTCATTCATTCAGGTGAAGTGACGTAAAGTTGCTGCTTGGAACCCGGAGCACACTTTGTTTAGAAACAGGCTTAGAGGTGTTGCTTAGATTCTGGGACTAGCCTATGGGAAGCCTTGTTAACTCAGTGTACTTGAAATATGAAACCCACTCACCATGTTATTTTTTTATTTTTCTTAAAGAAGAATTATTTCTTATTTTTGAGACAGAGAGAGACAGACCTTGAGAGGAGGAGGGGCAGAGAGGGAGACACAGAATCTGAAGCAGGCTCCAGGCTCTGAGCTGTCAGCACAGAGCCCGACGTGGGGCTCGAACCCACAAACTGTGAGATTATGACCTGAGCCAAAGTTGGATGCTTAACTAACTGAGCCATCCAGACACCCCAAAACCTACTCACCACTTTAAACATTCTGGAAAATTATGTTCCTAGGACTGAAAACTGGGACTTTGAACATACCTTTCCTTATGTTAGACCCAGTCACTTTTGCTTTCATCTAGTTTCTGGTAGCATCTGGCCAGATGTAGGAACATCTCTTTGGATTGGTGAGGATGAGAGGAGGCAATATGGTGACACAGAGGACAAAGGAAGGCTCGGAAGGCTGCAGGGAGAGGAGGGAGACTGAGTAGGGGACTTGACCCTTGGTGACTTGGCCAAGAAGTAATGCCAGCAGGGGATGCATTAACACTTTCACCTCTTTCAAGCTTCTCGCCCTCCTGACCTTATAATTATGGCTGTCAATGTCCTGTTGATGTGAGACCCAGGACCATTGCTCTGCTCAAGGCTTTTCACTCCCTCATCCACCGGGGTCCTCACCAGGCTTACTACAGATGGCAGTCTCTTCCTCAGCCCTTCACCCGGTAGTACCCATGGAAAACAGGAAGGAAACACATGCTGGTTGAAATGGTAAGACTTAGTTTTAATATTCTCATGTGTATTATGTTTCTGCTTTGCTCGGGTCAGGATGAAAGTTACCCATTTAGGTTATGTCATTGGAGAGGCATCTGAACTTTCTGGGCTTTGGTTCCACTTGCTCCCAGCAAGACTTCCAGTCTTATTTGATAAAAAGCAAAACAGGGGCGCCTGGGTGGCGCAGTCAGTTAAGCGTCCGACTTCAGCCAGGTCACGATCTCGCGGTCCCGGAGTTCGAGCCCCGCGTCGGGCTCTGGGCTGATGGCTCGGAGCCTGGAGCCTGTTTCCGATTCTGTGTCTCCCTCTCTCTCTGCCCCTCCCCCGTTCATGCTCTGTCTCTCTCTGTCCCAAAAATGAATAAACGTTGAAAAAAAAAATAAATAAAAGTTTAAAAAAAAAAAAAAGGCAAAACAAACACAACCTTTGTCTCCTGTCTACCCCAGACTGAGAAGACTTCTAGCCCAATCTGCATTTTCTACTTTTAAATCCAGGGATGCTTTGGTATACATAGCCTCATATACTTAGAGGGAGAGGGTGAAATCTGTATTTCTTTTTTATATATAACTGATTTTTATGTTTTACTGTTTTTGAGAGACACAGAGAGGGGAGGGGCAGAGACAGGGAGACAGAAGATCTGAAGCTGGCTCTGCCCTGTCAGTGCATTTCTTAAATAGTGGTTCCCACGGACCAGTTAAAAAAAATTGGAAAACTGACATGTGTTTGTCGACCTTTAATGTTCCCAAGTAAGGATATTGAATAGAGAAGGACAGAAAAGTCGGCAACCAGTCACTTACTGCTACGATTTCTTAAAGAGAAAAGACATTTTTGTATTCAATTAGGAAAGGCATAACCTTAGAATAAAGAACAGTTCTTTACATATAGTAAATGTATGAGAAAACTCACTATTATTCTTCTTTCTCCATTTCCCCAAGGATGAGTGAAAACTTGATGTTACCAATCAACAGAGCAATGTTTTGGCAACCTCTGATCTAAACCACCTTTTAGTCCCTTCATACTAAGTCACTGCTTCTTTGTGCAAGAAATAAGCCTTAGCAAAACTATCAGTAGAGCAAACAGAGACAAACTCATAAGGAAAACCTCTGGTTAAGAAGGTATTTAAAAAAAAAAATCCCGGTGGTCCTCCATACATGGCTGTTCTCTGGGCTTTTAACTTTTTGTTGGCATATTACTAGGACAGTTGCTGACTGCCCACTATGAATGCAGAGCCCCAGGCTTCCTCTTTTGTTTTGTTTTGTTTTTGGATGACTGGTCAGTTATAATTTTCCAAAAAGGGTATTACTAGAAAATTGGAAAAAAGTGAAATTAAAAAGAAAATCCCGAAGCACAAAAATAAATGTTTTTAGAGCACTTGTTTCTTACCCCACGTTGCCAACTGCCGATTGTCGTGACTGCCCTGCTTTCCAGGTTCTTGGGATCCTGATTTCTTTCCTCAGTGTGGTCACCTTTGGTCTGCTTGAGACATTCATCAGTTGGTAGTTTGAGTGGGTTGTACCTCTAGGTGAAGCCTAATTATAAGTGTAGAGTGTAGCCTTGTCTCACCAGTGGTGCTGGCTCCCGCCGGGCTTCTGGGAGTTTTCTGCTACAGGTCAGTTCCCCTCTGGTGGCTACAGGGACTGTCCCCTGCTTCCTGTTTCAGAGGCCTGGGTAGAGGACCGTTCAGTTCCCGTTTCAGGCTTGCAGGATAAAATTGGTTCAGGGCTTCTTTGTGAAGCAGTGGGGGATTGACACGCTCAAAGCCCAATGAATGTGCAAATCTCCACCAACAGGTATCAGTTGTTTCTGCTTTCCAAGTTGTTGCCCCAAGTAGTCCCTTCAGACCCCACTCCACTCTGCGTGGGCCGAGATGGAAGTTGAGAGTGTGGTAAATGGAGGGGCGGGGGAGCAGTGTTGCAGGAACCCACAGCTCTGTGGATGGCGGGAAGAAATCCGGAACCCACAGCCTTGGGAAGGTGCTTCTTGAAAACAGCCTTGTCGTCCCGTAATTTGGATATAGGTCAGTGGGGAGACAGGCCATATTTAAGAAAGATACCATCATTATCAGGGAGCAAAATTAAATTAGTAAATTTTATTAGCGGTATATAAGAACAAAAAAGGAAAGCAAAGCAAAATTATAAAACTTAAAAAATCCACTGGCGATACTAATACATTGGTTTCCTTAGCTGTTTTAATGTATTAGCTTTTCTCTCTGGCTGGCGATGTTAAAGAAACTGATCAAAATATGTGCCAGATTATTGGAAAAGGAGGAAGGGTATAAGACAGTGCTGATTCTTAAGGTCTTATCTAATTATTCCAAAAAATTTTTAAAGTGAGTACTTGCATCTTATGTAAGTTTTATTTTATAGTGTTTTTTTTTTTTTTCAAAAGAAAACAAAAACGAAGAGATACATAATGCAGGCTACATCGTGGTAATTTTCTTAGGGGAGACAGAAGGGAGAAGAGAAAATTTAAATGTTAACAGCATCTCCTGCTAAAATTCATACCAGAGCTGATCTGTGTCACTTAAATGCCACAGGTTGTACAAGGTGACAGAAAACATTCCATTACAAGCAAACATTTTCTGTTATGGTAGGTCATCAACAATGAGGAAAGCAGTTGCCTTTGGTACATGATTCATACAGAAAGGAAGTTATATTTCTTTGTACAGCAAGTCTCTTAAAATGGTTGTGGCCAATCACTATTCTCCAACACTTTTAGTTGCTTCTAAGAACTCCTAGGAGAGCCACCTGCATGAATATCCATGAACTTCAGGCCATGTGTTCTTTGACTCCAAACCATGTCAAACCAGGTATTTGCCTAAGCCAAAGATTTCATTCTCCTTTAGAAATCTTGGTTACCCCTATTTCTTTTTTTTTTTTTTTTTTTTTTTTTAATTTATTTTTTTGGGGGGACAGAGAGAGACAGAGCATGAACGGGGGAGGGGCAGAGAGAGAGGGAGACACAGAATCGGAAACAGGCTCCAGGCTCCGAGCCATCAGCCCAGAGCCTGACGCGGGGCTCGAACTCACGGACCTCGAGATCGTGACCTGGCTGAAGTCGGACGCTTAACCGACTGCGCCACCCAGGCGCCCCACCCCTATTTCTTATTAAAAAGTCATCTAAGGAGGGGGCGCCTGGGTGGCTCAGTCGGTTAAGTGTCCGACTTCAGCTCAGGTCATGATCACAGTCCATGAGTTCGAGCCCCGCGTCAGGCTCTGTGCTGACAGCTCAGAGCCTGGAGCCTGCTTCAGATTCTGTGTCTCCCTTTCTCTCTGCCCCTCCCCCACTCATGCTCTGTCTCTCTCTGTCTCAAAAACAAATAAAAACATTAAAAAAAATTTTTTTAAATAATAAAAAAAAGTCATCTAAGGAGAAGTAAACCCAGACTATTACATGTCAAATACGTCTTTGTGTCACAATTAATTTTTCTAATACAGTAAAGCCTTGGTTTGCGAGCATAATTCATCCCAGAAACATGCTTGTAATCCAAAGCACTTGTATAACAAAGTGAATTTCAAGAACCATTGGCTCAGTTGTGATCATGTGACATTTGGCATCACGTACTACTTGTGTTACGAGACATCGCTTGTTTATCGAGTTAAACTTTATTAGAAATGTTTACTCATGTTGTGGAAAACTCGCATAACACGTTACTCACAACCCAAGGTTTTACATGTGTTTATTGTGATAAATATCAGCTTACAGCCAGGGCAGCCAGGGCAAGGAGTGTGGTTCCTGCTGGACAGGGGCCATGCTTTTACCTTCAGCTAGGTATTTTTCAATTTATAGTTTGGTTATGTTGGGGTGCGGGTGATTTTATTTGGCTAGATCAGAATGATAATATAAATATATGTTGTCCTGTGCAATGTCATCCTCTTTTGCTAATCTTATTAGCTCTATAAAATAAATAGATGTGGCCAAGTAACTATCTATATTTTACAGTTGAGGAAGCACTTCCTTAGAGAGGATATGTGATTTGGCCAGAATAAATCATATGGCTGAGTAGGAGTTGAACTCAGGTCTTCTGACTTCTAGATTGAGGTGGTTTTTCCACTATGTCACACTTTCCCCTGCATGAAAAGCATTTCCAAGCACATTTGCTATTTAAGAGGATCAGCGCTAACATGTCAGTCCATGGTGGTAGGATTATTATGAGGAAGAGTCATGGTCATGAGACTCGAGACTTGACTTCTGGTCTCCTCTTGCTAACAAATTTCAGTGACTTCTAGCTAATAATCTTATAAAATAGCCCATCAGAAAGCTCCCTTTGACATTTCTCTATGAGTACCAAAGAGGGAGCTTCTAGCCTGGGCTGAGTCCTGGTTGCCAGTTGCTTGGACTGCAGCTATAAATGGGCTGTCTCCAGGCAAATTGTAGGCTATTTTCTGGACATGGTTCATCAGAAGGACTGCCAAGGGGTAGACCAAAACAAACCTTTCTCTCGAGGGAACCCAAGAGCTTGGTTTACAACATAGCCTGGGGAGAGTTTCTTTCCATGGTTCCCTAAGAAATTCTGCCTCCTGAGTTTGAGTCACTTTCCTCTAATGTTAGAGCATGTATTCTCAGTAATTCAATTCCATAAGCACTTATCAGTTGCCTTTGATATGCCTCTTACTGTGATGGATGCGTGAAGAGTCATGAAAGAGAAGCAGGCGTAGATCTGCAGAAAAATAGAAGCTTATCACATGTATCTGTTTCCATGGGAAAAACTGATGCTAAAGAAGTCAGAAGTTACGTGCACTCCCATTCTTTCCACCCAACTAGTTCTTTTTTTTTTTAATGTTTATTTATTTTGTGTGTGTGTGTGTGTGTGTGTGTGTGAGAGAGAGAGAGAGAGAGAGAGAGAGAGAGAGAGAGAATGAGTGGGAGAGGGGCAAAGAGGGAGAAAGAATCCCAGGCTCCTCCCTCTCAGCAAGGGGCCTGACATGGGGCTGGATCCCACAAACCCTGAGATCATGACCTGAGCCGAAATCAAGAGTTGGACGTTTAACTGACTGAGCTACCCACGCACCCTCCAACTGATTTTTACAAAATATTTAAAAATATTAAGTTACGAAACATTTCAGTCATAAAGAAAGTACATAAAATAGTTTACGCTCATTCATTCATTACCTAAATACAATAGCTGTTAAAATGTTTTGACATTTGTTTCACTTCTCTTTTGCTCCCTTTTATTTTAAATTTTTTTTCAACGTTTTTTATTTATTTTTGGGACAGAGAGAGACAGAGCATGAACAGGGGAGGGGCAGAGAGAGAGAGGGAGACACAGAATCGGAAACAGGCTCCAGGCTCTGAGCCATCAGCCCAGAGCCCGACGCGGGGCTCGAACTCACGGACCGCAAGATCGTGACCTGGCTGAAGTCGGACGCTTAACGGACTGCGCCACCCAGGCGCCCCTCTTTTGCTCCCTTTTAAAGAAACAGATCATTCTGGACAAAACTAAAAGCCTCTTTCTGCCACATAAATTTCACGTCCTGGGAAAAACGCTTTCTTCATCAGAAGTGCTAAATTATGATTTTCAAAAATCTGAAATCGTGGCTTTCTGCAAATGTAAATCTATGTTAAATATTTAATTAACTCATTATTTAATGAGAAAACCAGTAAGATATTAAAGTCAGTTAAAGGAGACTTTGAAGAGTGGATATTATGCATGCACACACACACACGCACACACACACACACAGAGTCAGGAATGCTGAAATGAATTTGCTAATAGACGCAAAACTGACTAATGTTCTGTAAGGCAAATCAGTAAGTGTAAATGTTGGGAGTTATTTTTCTACAGAATGGAAATCAATTGTATCTCTATCAAACAGGAATCACTTTACATTGCTGTGGACAAGGATTATTCTCATTGCTATCAGTTTTGCACAATTTAATGTTTATCCCAAAAGCATTGTAAAATGTACTCTCATGACTAGCAGGACAATCAAAGGTACACATCCTTTTAAAATCAGATAGTTCTGGGGTACCTGGGTGGCTCAGCCGGTTAAACGTCCGACTTCGGCTGAGGTCATGATCTCATGGCTAGTGAGTTCAAGCCCCACGTCAGGCTCAATGCTGACAGATCAAAGCCTGGAGCCTGCTTCAGATTCTTTGTCCCCCCCCCCCCCCCCCGCCCCGTCCCTCCCCTGTTCATGCTCTGTCTCTCTGTCTCTCAAAAATAATCATTAAAAAAATCAGATCGTTCCCAGCGAATGGGCTGTACAAAGCCAGCCCTCCACTGAAAGGATACCCAGTATTCTCTTTTACCCATTTCCAAAAGTCCATTTGATGACTTTTTTTCACAGAAGGTTGGTCATTCTCAGCAGGCTCTATGCCTGTGGTTTTCTTAAGGGTCTGTTCTTTTCTCTTCTCAGCTGCTCTGCCATCTGAAGCTGTGATTGCCCTGAGAAAGCCTCAGAATCCCCCTTTTAACCTAAGGCTCCTAATCATGGTTATTTCAGGTCAGGAAACATGTAAAAATTGTATATTAGGGTGTCAGTCACCTAGGTTTTGGATGTGAAAAGAGGTACACACCCTGTGGCCAGAACCACATCACAAATACACCAGGGTGATGCCTGCAGTGTCTGCAAACCCAGCTTCCCTCTCCTGTTAGGAAATCGTCATCGTTACTAATGTGAACTTCGGTCATGTAGACTGCTCCAAATGGGTTTAGTTTTTGGAGGGAAAAAAATCCTTATAATATTTTAGAGGGCTGGAAAATCGCTGTAGAATTCCACAGGCCAAATAGTCCACTTTGGTCTTGTAATTTAAGGCAAGTCATACCCAAATGAACATCATGTGCTATGTTGTACTAGGTGCCGTCAGTCACCACATGCTGGATCATTTTCAATCTGTAAAAAGCTTTATGAGGCAAACAGCATCAGGGGAGTGATTTTAGATATGGGAAAACTGAGACCCTGCAAGGGTTATCACCTTGCCCCGTGTCACATGGCCACTCAGGGGCAGAACCCAGGTTTGAACCTAAGACTGATTCCAGAGTCCATTCATTTGTAATTCTGCTCTTGTCTCTCTCAGAAATAAACTATTTGGAAACATTTAAATTATGGTTAATCCCATTGTTACAGTCTTCTTATCAGCAATCATTTGTTGACTGCTTAAAATCTGCAAGATTTCATTCTAAGGTCCGCACAAAATTAGGCTAAGATAGTGTAATTTTTGCCTTTTATGATCTTACACCAAATTCAACAATTTAATAAAGAATTATTGGGAACCTATCAGATGCACAGTGGTGCTCTACGTAGTAAGTAAGTAAAACACCCAAGAGAATATTTTTGAGGACTTCATAATGTGGGTGATTTCACTGAACAGTGCACATGAGAATGATGTTTATTACTACTATAACAGGTGTGAGAATGCATTGGAAATAAAAATCTTACACACCTGTAAACTATGAGTTAGGCTCTCTATTTTTCTATGAAATCAGTATCATACTGAAAATTATTTAGGTAAATTCCCAGATTTTATTAAACACCTTTAGGATCTTTTGTAAATATTGATAAAAATCTTATTAAATTGAATTCCAAGGGAGTGTTTAGAATTCTTTAATGAAGAAGAATTTTTTTATACTGACTTTTATGGAAGTAGACTTATTGCCTGAGACTTGGAGCCTTTTTTCTTATATATTGTTTTTCTAGTAGTGGAATTTGATCAATATGTAAATTCTCTTGTATTAGTTTTTTCATTTTGTGAAGAAAAATGTAGGCTATTTTAGATCGTTAAAATATGCCAGAAGCATTTTCAACTTAATATTCTTTAGGCCTATAGTTCATAATAAAATTGTGCTACTTGCTTATTGTTGGTGCCTAGGGTATATGGCCCTTGGTTGACAGAAAATAATCAACCTTAATGC
Source organism: Prionailurus viverrinus (assembly GCF_022837055.1). NCBI lineage: Eukaryota > Metazoa > Chordata > Mammalia > Carnivora > Felidae > Prionailurus > Prionailurus viverrinus. Next base: position 123,892,692 of record NC_062565.1, on the reverse strand, counting down.
CAAGCTATTGAATGGATGGGCCAGAATGAGAATAATAAACAGACAAAATTTCATTTAGATAATAAAGGCAGGCATGTATTGGATACACTGTTGATTCAGACCGATATCTGTATTGTGGTATATACAAAAAAAATCACAAAAGTTGAAATCTGGGCTACCTTTGAAGGTTCTAAACAATGTTTATGAATTATACTTTACATAACATTTGTAATTATTTTTGAGTCGCATTCATGCAGTTGCTATTTGTTAGCTCCACCAAGACAACAGTTCCTAGATTTTTAGGAATTGGGTCTTGGGAACCTAGCTTTGGTTGATTGAGTGAAAATTCAGATACTTGTAGGTATGGGCAATAGGATTTTAGTTTTTCAAAATTAAGTCCTGGACAGTTTCCCAGATATACTGACTGGCCCAGTGTTTGCTGTTTATGTGCCATCAGAGGAAGAAAAGGTTTGTAGGCAATTGGAAGGGGTAGGGAGTCTAGCTTTAAAACTTTATGTGTGTCTGTGTGTATAATTAGTTGCAAAGCACGGTTGGGGTACAAGTTGCTTGGCTTGATCTAGTGAAATTAGAGAACAATGTTGTATCTTGCACGTGAGTTATGACCAGAATAGTTGGCTTGACGTTTCTTGCCAAGCAACTTAGCACTGCCAATATTTTAGGTGCCTGAAGTACACTTGGCAGTTGGTAAATATGAAATAAAATTGGAAAGGAAATGCTAGCATAGACTTTTAACAAAGCCTTAGACTCTTCTCTTCCTTTATAAAATCAGTAATATAGAAAATTCATTTAATCGCTAACTATGATATACGAGTCAGTTACCCGAGCACTGATGCTGCTGAGGTTATTGGAATGTCTACCAGCAGACTCGCATTGTTCCCAAAGTCTGAAATTAAGGGTTGTCAGCATTGTGAAATCTCTGCAGTCATTTATGCCTTTGACTTAACATTTAATTTCTGAGAATATTCTGTTAGTGTTTAATAGTCCATTCAACATATATTCAAATGAGTGGCAGAGTTGGAAGTATTTTGATTAATTTGTGTCCCACTAAGGTATAAGTGACAAAGACTCATACTTATCATAAATATAGTATGTTTACAAAGTTCACTTTTAGATTCTTTTGAAGAAATGAATTAGGTGCCAAGATACCCTAATTAAGAAGACAGACTGCAGGAGCATTTAGAAGCTGCTAACATTTGGGGCATCTGGGTGGCTCAGTCAGTTAAGTGTCCGACTTTGGCTCAGGTCATGATCTCACAGTTTGTGGGTTCAAGCTCCACATCGGGCTCTGTGCTGACAGCTCAGAACCTGCAGCCTCCTTCGGATTCTGTGTCTCCCTCTCTGTCTCTGCCCCTCCCCCTCTCGCACTCTGTCTCTCTCAAAAATAAATAAACATTAAAAAAGAGCTGCTAACATTCATCAGGGTTTATTAATGACAGGGTTAGGAATTGTCTTGCCTGGATTTATGGGAAGTTTAAAAGTTTAGACAGGATCCTTCTGTTCTTGTTTTTTATTTTAATTTTTTTTAATGTTTATTTTTGAGACAGAGAGAGACAGAGCATGAATGGGGGAGGGTCAGAGAGAGGGAGACAGAGAATCCGAAACAGGCTCCAGGCTCTGAGCTGTCAGCACAGAGCCCGATGCGGGGCTCGAACTCACGGACCGCGAGATCATGACCTGAGCCGAAGTCAGCCGCTTAACTGACTGAGTCACCCAGGTGCTCCTAGGATCCTTCTGTTCTTGATTCTTTGTTGAAGACGGCATTAAGGAAGGAAAAAGGCAGACAACTCCCAACAAGAATTTGTAGGTGACTGAGCTTAAGTAACCTTCATGGAGTTTTACGGCTACATTTGTAACTGTCGTTACCTGTGGCTCATTTGTGCCCATTTATGAAATCGTTGAGAAGGTAAAACCTTGATAACATAAGGGTGACACTCTTCTACTTCAGCCAAATCTCTTATGCACTTAGAACTAAAATTAGGATAGTGCTATATCTTTCTGGTTTACCTCCAACATTGACACATTAACTGTTTGCTGAAATGTAGGTAAACTCGCAGGGAAGCACTGCCTCACACTTTGCAAGCTGCATGGAGCTCAGAACTCTGCATTTTGTCAGGTTTTAGTAAAGAAGCAGGTTTCACCTTGTTAAGTATATAGTGAACATTCTTCTTGATGGATAATCTTTTGATTATCCAGTCTTATAGCTCATTCTTTTTATGTATTTCCATTCATTTTTAATCTGAAGTAGGCCCAGAAGGGCCAGATGCCATTCTCGGGTGGTCCCAGAAGCAAGAGAGCTGTTCATGAAAAAGCTACTGGTACTGTGTTGTGAAGCTGCTTGGAAATTTTGAAGGAAAATTGTACTGTGGCATTTACTTATTTTTTTAATATATATTTTTTAAGTTTATTTGTTTTTGAAAGAGAAAGAGACAGAGCATGAGCAGGGGAGGGGCAGAGAGAGAGGGGAACACAGGATCTGAAGCAGGCTCCAGGCTCTGAGCTGTCAGCACAGAGTCCCATATGGGGCTTGAACTCATGAACCGTGAGATCATGACCCTAACTGAAGTCGGACGCTTAATCGACTGAACCACCCAGGGGCCCCTGTACTGTGGTATTTATATCTTCTCATGCCTTGATTTTCCCAGATCACTGCTACATCATAGATTTGGGCTTTCCTCTGAAAATACCATTAGATATATTGGAATAAGTTTGCAGAGGCAGATGTGTTATGCAGCCATGATTTTTCTATCTTCAAATTCCACTTTTTGGGGTTTGTTCTTGTTGGTTTGTCAAGGGAGTAAAAGCATGTTACCTAAACAGACTGCTGTGTCAGAGGATAAGCCACATTTAATTTGAGAAGATTTTCTGAGAGCATTAAAGGAGAAATAGGCTATGATTGGAGAGTCCAAGGCCTTAATCTGCTTTCAGTTTTCAGTTACCTGATCTAAATGCTAGAAGCTCAATTTAAGATCTGGACTGGCTGATAAGCTTCTGGTGACCTTCCGGTTAGTCTATGAGAATTAACTTTTCAAGACTTGTAATTGTTTCCTTTAGCCATAGAAGGAAGTATTGCCCAACTTTTGAACCAAAATATGTACCTAATATGTGCTCACCCGAGAAATTCCTTCCCGAATCCAGAATATTGCTTGGTTATTTATGGGTTTAAGCTTCACATTCTTATTCATTTAAGCTAAGAATAGTCCTGGAACTATTATCTTTCTATTTTTATTCTTTCTTTAAGATCTGTGTAATATTACGGGGCTCCTGGGTGGCTCAGTTAGTTAAGCGTCTGACTTTGGCTCAGGTCATGGTCTCACGGTTTGTGAGTTCGAGCCCCGTGTTGGGCTCTGTGCTGACAGCTCAGAGCCTGGAGCCTGCTTCAGGTTCTGTGTCTCCCTTTCTCTCTGCCCCTTCCCCGCTTGCACTCTGTCTCTCTCAGTCTCTCAAAAATGAATAAACATTAAAATTTTTTAAAAATCTGTGTAATATTTTTATTGCATGTTTATGTTAGTAGCCCCTATCTTTTATCTCTTAAAATAATTTTTTTTTAAATTTTTTTTCCCAACGTTTATTTATTTTTGGGACAGAGAGAGACAGAGCATGAACGGGGGAGGGGCAGAGAGAGAGGGAGACACAGAATCGGAAACAGGCTCCAGGCTCCGAGCCATCAGCCCAGAGCCCGACGCGGGGCTCGAACTCACGGACCGCGAGATCGTGACCTGGCTGAAGTCGGACACTTAACCGACTGCGCCACCCAGGCACCCCTAAAATAATTTCTTAAAAGCCTAAGCTCCGATTCAGTATCCAATGCATACTTGATTCTTTGAAGGATATTAAAGATTCAGTATCCAATGCACACTTGATTCTTTGAGGGATATTAAAAAAAAGGCTATTGCTCCATAAATTTTGCCTCATAGGTGAAGTGACTGAGAAGGAACAACTGAAAAAATCAAGTCCAGTGTTACAGGATAAGGAAAAAGCCTTTGTTCGGAAGGTCTGACATAGAAGGAACAGTGAGTGTTAGGATATTTAAGGGATGGTTATAATATGATTCCACCTCCCTTTTCCTTATCTGTCTTGTTTATCCTGTATTTCTTGTACCTAATACAGTACTTGGCACATAGTAGGCACTTGATACGCTTGATACATATTGATGGGTCGAATGAATGAATATTGCACTTTCCCCTCCTTGTGTTTACTTCCTGGTTTTGATGTCTGCCTTTCCTAGTTAACTGTGAGTTAAACTCCTAAATGGCAGAGATCACCTTTTATGGATCCTGACATCCCCTAGGCCTTCAGTGTCTGAGCTTGAGCTGTAGATATGTGCTTGATCACACTTAACGACTCCATAGAATAGAATTCAATGAAATCAACTCTTCCCTGAGGAACTCACAATCTAGTGCAGGAGACCAGCCTATCAACGTCGGTTGCGCTGATCGCTATACTGGAGGTTTGTATAAAGTGCTTTGAGAACACAAATGACAGGATTCTTCTAGGGAAGAAAAGAGTGTTGGCTCAGGCTTTGGACAGGAGGTGATTTTTAAGTTGAGTTTGAGGGGTAACGCTGAAACCACTTACTTTGTGTCAGGCTTGTTAAATTACGGGAACAAGCGAGTCTTCCCATAAGAAAGAGGTAGACTAAAAAGAGAGCCTATTATGGAACCCCAAAAACCACCAACATTAAAAATGGACAGAAGAAGGCATCAACTAGTGAGAAAGAGAAGTAGTCAGGAGGTAGGACAATGGATTGGGGAGAGTTCAGAGAGAGGAAGAGAGAGAGGAGAGAGAGCTAGTAAAGGGACTGTTCCAGAGAAATAACTGAACAAGGCTAGAAAATCCCAGATGACTTTTGTCAGAGCGGTTTCAGGAAAGCAGGTGCTGGTAACTGTCAGGATAGCGTCTGGAGTGGACAATGGGAGGCACATAATGAAAAGCATTATTTAGAGAAATGTGTTGGGAAGAGAAGCAGAAAGAGAAGGCAGTATAGGTCTCTGGAAGCCAGAACTCTGCTCAGGGAGGAGGCGCCCGGCCTGGTCCCGCTGTAGAGGTTTGTGCCTCAGGGACAGAACATGCTCAGGTAGCCTTTAGGTGCTCAGGAATCATTTACCATTGTTCCTGTGGGAGTGTGGAATACAGATTCCCAACCCCTTTCTTTGAGAAAGAACTTCAGAGCATGGCCTTTTGTAAATGTGCTTGCTTTCTTGCTAATTGGAATTAGCTGAAAATAGAATTGCTTTTCCTTGTTCTGTAACTTAGATAAATTTGAATTCACAGTGATAGAGCTTGTGTTAGGGGTTCTTTACCAGTTGAACTCAGTTTACAGAAGTGGAGGACTGGTTGAGGAAGTGAAGGTGTTCACTAAGAAAATGGATATGCTTAGGCTAGGGAAGTTTTTCATTCATCTGTTTCCAGTGGGCAGATTTCACAGGCTTTTTTTTTTTTTTTTTTAATCTTTAAGGAGAGAGAGAATGAGCATGGGAGAGGGGCAGAGAAAGAGAGAGAAAGGAAAGAAAAGAAAGGAAAAAAGGGAATCAAGCAGACTCCAAGCCCAGTGTGGAGCCTGACACGAGTGAGGCTCGATCCCATGATCCTGGGATCATGACCTTGAGCCAAAATCAAGAGCAACTGAGCCACCCAGGCACCCCTTCACAGGCTTTTGAAACTAAAAAATAAGAATTGGGACCAACTGTTTTCTCAGCCACTTGAAACACTTCATTGCTTGCAACACTGGCTGCTTATAAGAAAAATGATTCCTTTTTAAAAGGAGACCTTTTTGCTGAATGCCATCTCACTTTGTAAACTTCCAGTAGAAACACTCTTTTAAAAAACTCTGAAAACTTGAAAAAAACTTTTTTTCTAGTGTTTATTTTATTCTGGAGAGAGAGAAAAAATGAGTAGGGGAGACAGAGACAGGATCTGAAGCAGGCTCCAGGTTCTGAGCAGTCAGCACAGAGCCTGATGTGGGGCTGGAACCCACTAACCGTGAGATCATTACCTGACCTGAAGTCGGATGGTTAACCGACTGAGCCACCCAGGTGCCCCACAAAACTCCGATTACTTTTGTGGCTTTCTCCTTGTTAGGTTCCAAACCACTCGTGGAGGGGAGGCTGCTCTGACTAGATCACTACAGTAAACCCTGGGTTGGCCTGAAGTTACTCTCGCTCCATACGTGTATGCTCATTTGTACTCATCGTCCATTCCCAAAGAAGCTCCCTCCTCCTCAAAAGCAATATTATCTGAATATTTACTGCTGCTTTTTTAGTGGCTTAACTTGGAATCACCTCCCTTGAACTGTATCTCTTTTTTTGAAATTATTTATTTATTTTGAGAGCGAGAGAGAAAGTGCACTCACAAGCAGGGGTGGGGCAGAGAGACAGAGGGAGAGAGAGAATCTCAAGTAAGTTCTGTGCTGTCAGCACGGAGCCTGACGTGGGGCTTGATCCCACAGACTGCGAGATCATGACCTGAGCTGAAATCAAGAGTCGGATGCTCAACGGACTGAGCCACCCAGGGGCCCCAAGCCTTATCTTTCATACCTCCTGCATACAGAGAGGAACACAGTGTTGGCTGATGTTTTTGATGACACTCCCTTTCAGAGGGAGCCTTAGGTGCCACACTTACCAAAATGGGAGAGGGAAGGGACACATTTGGTTAGAAAACTTTTGTATATTTAAGAATAACTCTAAGGAGGGGTGCCTGGGTGGCTCAGTCAGTTAAGTGTCCAACTTTGGCTCAGGTCATGATCTCATGGTTCATGGGTTCAAGCCCTGCATTGGGCTCTGCGCTGACAGCTCAGAGCCCGGAGCCTGCTTTGGATTCTGTGTCTTCCTCTCTTTCTGCCCATCCCCCGCTTGCACTCTGTCTCTCTCTCTCAAAATAAATAAACATTAAAAATAAAGAATAACTTTAAGGACTGAGGTCTCCCTGCCCCCCCCCCTTTTTTTTATAATAGGAGACCATTACAGAGCCAAACCTTTGATAACCTATCTTGAAAATCAGTTCTGAGAGTGAAACTTGAATTTTCTAAAAGAGCATTTCCAGAGAGAACATATTTTTAAATACTGAGTTGTTGAGATAGTACAGAATCTTTTTTGATAATAGTAGTAACAGTGGTAATTGTAACAATAAAAAGATTAGGGTGGAAAGATTAATTATATAGTTTTCCAGCAGCAGACCAGCTAGGTTTCTTTCCTTTGTTCATGCGAAATAAACGAAAATGCCCTTTTTTGGTGTCAGATGTCTCCTGAGTATGTCTTTTTTAGCCCAGGTCCTACCCCCCTGCCCCTGGAAAGCTGTAGGTTTAACCATCTGGTGCACAGCACACACCTGCTGTCGCACAGGTACCTCTAACTCATTTCCCTTAGAAACTGGGCTCCTCTTCTCCTTCCTAACATTTTACTATGTTGCACTCAGTTTTCAGAACCAGAATCCTGCGCTAGATTTCTTTCTTTCTTTTTTTAAATGTTATTTGTTTATTTTGAGACAGAGGTGGGGAGAAGGAGCAGAAAGAGAGGGAGAGAGAGAGAATCCCAAGCAGAGAGAGAATACCATTAGCATGAAGCCTGATGCAGGGCTCGAACCCACGAACCATGAGATCATGACCTGAGCTGAAGTCGGATGCTTAACCGACTGAGCCACCCAGGTGCCCCCTGCTATTGCTTTTAAGTGCAAGTTCTTGCTTCATACATAGATCTGAGGATTATGCATTTGTCTGTTCTTACAGAAAGTTTAATAGATTTTCTTTTTACTCTTGACTCCTTCCTCCATCTTGAATTTATTTTGTTGTATGAAGTAGGAAAAGCAATGTATCTGAATTCCAATGTACTATGATTGATATGAGGAAACAGTATGTGAGCTAAGTGAAATTTACAACCATAATATTTCTTTAAATATCACTTAATATTTGCTCATGGCATAGTCAGAACTACGTTAGTTATTTCTTTTATGTTATTTATTTATTTATTTTTGACGCAGAGAGAGAGAGAGAGAGAGAGAGAGAGAGAGAGCGAGAGCAAGCATGCACAGGGGAGAGGCAGAGAGAGCAGGAGAGAGAGAATCCCAAACAGGCTCTGCACTGTCAGTGCAGAGCCCGGTGCTGGGCTTGAACTCACCAGCCACAAGATCATGACCTGAGCCAAAATCAAGAGTCGGACACTTAAGCAACTGAGGCACCCCAAATTCAGTGCTTTTAGTAGATTTACGAAGTGTGCAACCATCACCAATATTTAATTCCAGAACATTTTCATCACCTCAGATATAAACCTTGCACCCCTTAGCAGTCACTCCCACGTTCCCCTCCCAGCCACTAGCAACTGCTATTCCACTTTCTCTCTGTATGAATTGCCTATTCTAGATATCTCACAGAAGAAGAATCATACAATATGTGGCATTTTGTGCCTGGCTTCCTTCCCTTAGCATAATGTTTTCAAGTGTTACTCATGTTGTAACAAGTGTCAATCCTTCACTCTTTGGCTGAATTCTATTTTTTTGCATGGGTATTTAACACATTTAGTTTATCCATTCATCAGTTGATGGGCATTTAGCTTGTTTCTACTTTTGGGCTGTAATGAATAAAGCTACAATGTACGTGATTTGGGGTGGACATATGTTTTTCATTCTCTTGATTATATACCGAGGAGTGGGATTGCTGATTCACATATTGACTCTATGCTTATATTTTGAGGAATCACTAAGCCATTTTCTAAAGTGTCTGTAGCATTTTCTGGTACCACCGATAATGAATTAAGGCTCCATTTATTCACATTCTTACTAATGTTTGTTCTTGGCTTTTTGATTCTAGATATTCTAGGGGGTATGAAGTGGTACCTCTTTGTGGTTTTCATTTGTATTCCCCCGATAACTAATGATGTTGAGCATCTTTTCATGGGCTTATTGGCCATTTGTACATCTTTGGGGAACTATGTATTAAGATCTTTTGACCATTTTAAACTTTGTCTTTTTTAAAAAAGTTTATTTATTTATTTTGAAAGAGTGAGAGTGAGCAGGGGTGGGGCAGAGAGAGAGGGAGAGAGAGAGAGAGAGAGAGAGAGAGAGAGAGAGAGAATCCCAAGCAGGCTCTGTGCTGTTAGTACAGAGCCTGACATGGGGCTCAAACTCATGAACCATGAGATCATGACCTAAGTCAACGTCAGACACTTAACCAACTGAGCCACCCAGGTGCCCCTCAAATATGTGTTTTTATTGTTGAGTTGTAATAGTTCTTTACATATTCTGCATATAAATCCCTTATCAGGTACTTGATTTGTAAATAGTTCCTTCTATTTTGGGTTTTTTTCCCCCATTTTCTGCACTAGTGCCCTTTGAAGCATGAAGTTTTAATTCTGATGAAATCTACCTTATCTATGTTTTCTTTGGTTGCTTATACTTTTGATGTCTTATATAAAAAACTACTGCCCAGTGTGAAGTCATGATGATTTATACCTATGCTTTCTTCTAAGAGTTTTATAGTTTTCTCTCTTGAATATAGGACATTCATCCATTTTGAGTTGATTTTTAATATATCCTGTGTGGTAGGGGTCCAACTTCAATTCTTTTGCATGTGGATCTCCAGTTGTATCTGCACCATTTGTTGGAAAGACCATTCCTTTTTTCATTACTGAATTTTCTTTGGCACCCTTGCCAAAAATCAGTTGACTATAAATGTATGAGTTTATTTCTCAGTTCTGTTCCATTTTGTTATATGTTTATCCTTATGCCAGTACCACATACTCTTGATTACTTCAGCTTTGTATTAAGTTTTGAAAAGGAAGTAAAGGAAATATGAGATCTCCAACTTTGTTCTTTTTAAAGACTGTTTTGGCTATTTTGTTCCCCTTGTATTTTCGTACGGATTTTTGGCTTGTGATTTCTGCAAAAAAGACAGTTGGGTCTTCTTCCTATTTTTAACTGTCCCCAATATTCTTTTCTTTCTATTTCTTTTGCATTTCTTGAGTTTTGTGACAACTGGCCTTGACTTCTGATTCTTATTTTTTGGCTATTGAACAGTGAACCATGACTTCAGGGTTTTTAGGTTTTGAGCATTTATTGTCATTTATCACACTTAGGAGCAAATAGATATCACTTCCTCCCTCCCTCTCCCCCTCCCTCCCTCCCTTCCTTCCTTTCTCTCCTTTTTTTCCTTGCTCCCTTCCTACCTTTCTTCCTTCCTTCTAGTGGGTTTGATCCTTATTAGAATTACCAATGTTCACAGAATCTGACCAGAATAAACGAGAATCCCTACTTACCTTTGTCTGCTTATTACCTGAAATTTAAGTATTTAAATATGAAAAGTCAAAATATTTCTTGAAAGGGTTATTATGGTGATAAACTTGTCCTTTGTGATTTGGTTTCTTATACAAAATATGGAAAATCGGATTTTTACGAGAGAAAAAACTTCCCAGAAAGTTAATTTGTCTATAACCTACTTAACAGTTCATGTTCTTTCTGAAAGTAGTCTCGTGTGTGTCAATATTTCTAGGGCAAGAGTGGGTTAGCACTCTGTTTTGCAGGTTCAACATCTCGGTGTTAAGATATTAGATGAGGAAATGGAGTTTATCATAGATTGAAATTTTCCGCTATGCTCATGATTTGATTTGAAACCTCAGAAATGTTACCCTTACTTGAGTCATCACATTGACATCCTCTTTCCTCTACAGATATTTTAATGACCTCTGTTCCCAATCACAAATTCTGACCTGTTCAGTCTTGTTGAGCCAGTTATCCTACAACCCAGTGCCCTAAAACCTAGCTGCTGGCTGCCATGTCTGGTAATGAAGAAATGAATCAAACCCCCAGATAATCTACCAGTCTGTCCATTACCACAGGTGAATCGAAGGATGGCAGGTGTGGAGGTTTGGAACAACAGGAGCACAGCACTGACCCACTCGGCTATGAGATCAGTGGTCCCCAGCTATTTTTGCTTGTAAATTATGAAGTGATCCCAGATGTCATCCTATGGGCAGTTCTTTGCCAAGTTATTGCTTGGTCTTGTGAAAGAGAAACTAGAGCTTCAACTCAGAAATGTGTCCCGCAGAACAGTCCAATTTGCAATTGAGGTGTTCATGGGGCCAGTCTCTGACTGCTCCCACTCTCCAGTGTGGGGAGTTGGGGTTGGGGGTAGGGGTGGCTCGGGTCTTGGCTTCACCTGCAGCTTCCATGGTTTTATGCTAGACCAGAAAGATTCTTGCCCTCTCTCATGACCGGCGGTGCAGCTGGGATGGCTCTATGGGAGAGGGAATGTTTCTTGGAATGTGAATAATCTGAGCTTGTTCGCACTGAGGATTTATATCTCTACTGCTCAGAGAACCAGAAAAAATAAAATAAAATCTTCCTAGGGAAGGAAGGGAAGGCATATGTTGGGATGATCAAGATATGGACCGTGGATCCGACACACCTCTGTGTTTGATTCTTGGCCCTGCCCACTTACTGAATCTGTGTTCTTCTCTCAGCCTTAGTTTTCCCATGTGTAAGATGGAGAGCAAAGCAGTCATTGCCTTATGGGCCCGTTGAGAGGGTTAAATGGGGTCGTGCATGTAAGGAGCTTTGTACAGTGCCTGGCAGGTTTTCGGCTGTTGGAGTGAAAAGGACTTTAGAGGCTGTTTAATCCAGCACTTTATCTGATGCAGGAATCTACCAAGAGGTTTTTAGATGTGCTTTTATTATGTTGCCAAATTGCCACGTAAATTTGATTTTTAAAGGGAGGAATCAAATGATGAAATCTGAAAAAAAAAAAAAAAGATAAATTCTGACCTTTTGTTAAGATACTGTTTAAAAAGCGCTCCACTGCCTGGGCATTTCGTGGCAGGAAAGATAGCACATGATCCTGGAAGCAGGTATGTGGCAATAGTGGTGCCCAAAGAGACAGATTTGGAGTGAGGGTGTGACCCCACAGAGCTCATGTGTCTCAGCTTCTGGGGTGCAGAGGGTCGAACACATGCTTTAGAGTCAGGAGGCCTACTTGGTGTTTCAGTTCTGCCTCACGTGTCCTCTCTGGATTGAGAAAGCCTGTGTTTTACCACTGTTTTGAGGATTAACTGAGAAAACATATATGAAAGGAGCAGGCACATAGTAGGTGCTTGGGCAACATTTATATATTCACAGCATTGCCTGCCTTTTTAAAGAGGTCTGTAATTCATTTCTCTATTGCTGCTAACTGTGCAAAACCCAGGGGGCTTGAAAGAACCTGTTATAATCTCTCACAATTCAGTGCGTCGACTGTATTCAGCTGGGTGGTTCTTCCATTTCACGTGAATTTGGTTGGGTCTGTAGTCATCTAGGCTCTTAGGCTGGGTTGGAATGTCCCGGAAGGCTCATTCCCATCACCGGATGTTGGTGTGAGCTATCTATGGGAGCCTCAGTTCTTCTCCTGCGGCCTCTCCACATGGCCAGGTTGGACTTCTCACATGGTGTTTGCATTCTGAGAGAGAATGTCTACGGTAAGAGTAGAAGCTCTCAGTTCTCATGCATTTTGCTTTCAAAGTTCTGAGAACATTACTTTTGCAGTATTTTATTGGTCAGAGCCAACCTAGACTCAAGGGGAGGTGGATGACTCAATGGGCAAAGTAGGCAAGTGCATACAGAGAGGTAAGGAATGGGTGATGACCGTCTTTGGAAACATCTGCCACAGTCTGGATGTTCTTGCATGCTTCTCTACATCATATGGGTGTGCACGTGTCGGAGGGACCTGCCAACGAATCAGTAGCTTTCTGCCTGCTTCCCTCCCATCTAGTAGCTAAGTTGTGGAGAGAGACTGAGGCCTGGGCCCTGAGGAGAGCCATTAGATTTTGAGAAGGGTGCAATTAAAACTCAAAATGGAAGGTATCTCAATAGAGTCAGCAAGAGTATACCTTACATGAAAAAAGTGTCTTCCTCTATAAATTTTCAGTTTCCACAGATAGGGCTGGTAGAAATTTACTATCCAAATACTGCCGTGAGATTTTTTGCTCTCAGAAGAACGTGTGCCCGAAAGCTGACCTGTGTCCCCACACCTTTGGGCCCATTGGGATTAGATGGTTAAACAGAGACAGGATAGCTAAAGATTTGTCCTGGCTGGTGCTTGAAGTGGAGAAAGCAATGAACAATTTTGTGGAAATCCTATTTATACGTCAAAGACTTCTTCTTAACTGACTAGTTATGCAAAGAAGTGGAGATTGCTTTTTTAAAAGCTATACAAATTAACATGCATCCAAGACTCAATACCCCATCTCAGCCTTGGGAATGGATGGTCTTGTGACATTTTTTCCCTCTAGCGTGTAGAGGGCGAGGCAGCAAAGGAGTAGGTCTACAGAGAGGGCCAGGTGGTAGCAATGGGGGTTAGCCAAGAGACCTCAGGAGGCTGGGAGGGGGATGGGGCAGTAGCCTCCCCCGGGGCCAAGTAAAAATAGGAACATGTGGCTTATGGACTGGTTTAATCTGTAGGCAACCTGCCTATCCCTAGAGGGGTTTGCAGCCAGCATTCAAGTTTGCTGAGAGATAAAGACAGAGTACAGAAGGTACTTTCTCTTATATAATTCCCCTTGCTCCCTCCCCACTGTTTAATTCTACTTGACTTTAGAAACTCGACTAGAAGTTTACTTTTCTTTTTGTACTTTTCCTAATCTAAGCCTTCCTCCCACCTTACCTGCATACTCTCTCTGTCTCATTTCTGGTGCTGTTCATGGATGGTTGAACCAATGAGGAACATGAGCCAACCTCTCTCCCTAAACTTTGCCCAGAGAGCACCTGAGAGTCATGTGCAAACATCAGCAGACAGTTCTTGGCTGGGTGTCCCATCAAATGTTTATATTTGGAAAAAGCATTGGTTCTTCTACTTGGCAAACAAAAAGTTTCCAACTTTAAATGCACAGAGTCAGGAGCTCTGTTGTTCTGTTTGCTTATCCCCATACCCCACTCACTGCTCTGTTTCTTCTAACTTCTCTCTGGCTGGAGCATCAGTATAGATTTTTCTTTCTTATTTTTGTTTCTTGCTGCAAACGAACAGCCTTGTCTGTTAAAATTGGGAGCAAAAAATATTTGTGTGACTATTTTTAAGGTCATGGATTTTAAATTTAAAGAGGTAAAGGAGCTAATTTTTAAATTCTTTTGTTTCCTTTTCTAACGTATTGGGGAAGGAAGACACTCTGTTAATCTTTTAAGTTTTAGTTGAATTGCTGCTGACTGAGTCAGTCTTTCCCCAAAGCATTCATTATATCTACTTTTATTTCTTAAGAGAGCCATTTGGTGGCTCACCTTTCTTACCTCCTTTTCTATCACTTCTCTTTTGTCCTGAGTAGTTGCTGTAGTTGCTAAGAAATGGCTTTCTAATTAATGAGCACAATTTTGGGGAGAAACTCGACCAAACTATAAGAGGAAACTCAACTCGTTAGCACAGGATGCAAAGTCAGCCTCCAGGCAACTCTCTCTCACAAGCCCTGTGATTAGACCCATACTCATGGCTGTTTCCCTAATAAATCTAGCTCAGGGATCTCTCCATTCTTGTGTGTAAATGCCATTCAGTGTTTTCGCATTTTCCCCTATTAGGTTCTATAATTTTACTGTTTTGATAGTTGCAGGACCCAATGATTTGGGGAAATGGACTGATTCTTCTAAGCTCCTTCCCCTTCCTGCCTGGAATTCACTTCTCACACTTCCTGGGGAATTCCCTGGCATCTTCCAGGTCAGCTCTGTGAACCTTCTCTCCTCAGAGTATCCCACCCAGGCATTTACTAATTCCCTCTTCCGTCTCCCCCATAGTGCCATCTACTTGCTTCTTCATTTCAACGATTGGCTTCTCAGTTGGAGTGTTAGTGTTTAAAGTTAGATTAAGATCTGTTGTTTTCACCCTTGTGTCTCTAGTGCTCACATGTAATAAACGCTCAATAAGTGTTTCCTGAATAAATAAATTAGTAAATAATGCCATTACTTAAATTCATTGAACATACATGTGTTAACGATTTGATCATTTTCATAAGCAAAACCTCATCTCATGTAAGAGCTTCATTCAGAAAATCTTTTGCCTTTTATATTGGGCAAATATAGGTGTTGCTCGTGGCTAAAAAAGAAAGCTAATCAATATATAAAATGATATGTGCTTTGACATTTAGTATAGGATTTACTAGTCTTAACTGGCTTTAAGTCTTTTATTGTTTTTTGGAGAAAATTGGTCTGATGACAGCCATATATATATACACACACACACACACACACACACACATACATATATATATATATATACATACATACATATATATATACATACATATATATATATACAAACACACACATGTATTTAAATGTTTATTTATTTTTGAGAGAGAGGGCGAGCACAAGTGGGGAGGGGCAGGGAGGGAGACAGAATCCCACGTAGGCTCCATGCTGTCAGCACAGAGCCTGATGGGGGGATCAAACTTAACGACTGAACTCATGACCTGAGCTGAAATCAAGGGTCGCACGCTTAACCAGCTGAATCCACCCAGAGGCCCTGAATCACGTATATTATTGACTACTGACTATGCTTTGCTCTTTAGGCATGTTCATGCCATCATACGGCAATTAAAAATATCCCAGCTGGCCAAGTTTTTAGAAATACTGTCTTGCTTTTCCACAAGGTGACAGAGGGTCAGTGGAAGAGTCCCAGGTGCATTCTGTCCTACTGGCGTTGGTGTCTGTCAGAACAGGTTCAACAGTCAGGCAGTGATGGTAGCCCCCTCTCCTTGCGTATGGCATCTGTTTAGCACTTTCATGTATATAAAACATTAGCTGAAGACTTTAAAAACCCAGCCTCTGTAACTTAAAATGTGTGTAAAATTGTTACTTTCCCTCCTAAGTTCTGTGGGCTTTTCCCATGATAATAGTAGGTAGAACCTGTTCTTTGAAAATGGGGGATAGTTTGTGTATGGATAGTTTTTTATGTTTCAAACTTTTAAGTATAGTTTTAGTATAAAGGCTACTTTAAGAAACTCTCTTCCTTTTTTTTTTTTTGCAGGGTTTATTTATTTATTTACTTATTTTTTATTTTATTAATATAATCAAGAAACTCTCTTCCTTAAAGATCTATTCAGGGCTATGTTATTCTTAGGTTATAATATGGATTTTTGGTACTGATTTCTGCCTACCATCAGCAGTGGGAGATATAGCACATTTAGCAACCAACTTCTTACCCATCTTTGTCCCTATGGTTCAGCCTAGTATAGCCTATACTATATAGGCTGCTGTATAATATTCAGTTCAATAAATATTTATTGAATGAACAAGTCAATAAGGCTGCAGAGAACAATTTACTTTCTTTTTTAATTTTTTTTAATGTTTATTTTTATTTTTGAGAGAGAGAAAGACAGAGAGAGACAGAGAGAGACAGAGCATGAGCTGGGGAGGGGCAGAGAGAGAGGAAGACACAGAATCTGAAGCAGGCTCCAGGCTCTGAGCTGTCAGCACAGAACCTGACACGGGGCTCAAACTCACAAACCGTGAGATCATGACCTGAGCTGAAGTCGGACACTCAACCGACTGAGCCACCCAGGCACCCCAAGAACAATTTACTTTCTAAAGGCTGTACCTAATAAAGATTTGGCTCATAGAAACACAGACAAAAACAGGATTCCTACTGCGAATGTAAGATGTGCAAAAACTCAAAGCATGCTTTTTTCTCAGAAAGATGAACAATGTTAATCAAGGCAAAATACACTTAAATCTAACAATTGATCATTTATACATTATTAAACTTTACACAGATTCTTAACTTATGAATTTGCCGATTGCTTCCAACTAGTCTGTCTTTATTTTATAGACTTTTATAAAGTTCAGATAAGAGGGGGTACAAATGTGTTGCTTCTAAAATCCGGACTGGATCTGGACTGGCTGCCCAAACTACAAAAAATGATTTGCTATGCTAATTGAAAATGATTGGGAGGATGGACAGAACCTGTGGGGTTTTTTTGAAAAGCCAGAAAGGTATTATTGTTATTAGGAGCTTAGATTCCTGGAAGAATGTTTCAGAGGGCTATAAATGCAGAGTAAATTCAGAGAATTTTCGTTTTGGTTCAGTTTTCATCAAACATAAAGTTATAAGGCTCTTAAAAAACAAATAGGAATATCATTAATGATAAAAATTAAAATAATAAAGATGACTGACAAATTGCAAGGCTCCATTACATAATGATTTCTTTTTGTAGGTCTTTCAAATGTTACATAAGAGTAAACTTTTCCAGGGCAAAGAAACTTTTAAAATGCAGGAAGATTAATGAATTTTAAATTTTAGTATGATATAATGACACTAATTTACAGTATAAGTGAAAGTAAAATCAAAATGATATTTACTGTTAAATTACTAAAGAACCTAATGTACTAGAATCGAATACTTAAATAAAGGTCTTACACTGAAACCTTTAAAATAGGCTTCAGTTATTGATATAAAGACTATTACTTTAGATGTAATCCTTTCCTAGAGTACTCATTACTACTCTACCACTTTAGATGGTTTCATTTTTATGTTGTCTATTTCATATCTAAAATATATTCAGATACTTCAAAGTATGCAAAGATGATCTATAAAATGAGTTCTCTGGGGGCGCCTGGGTGGCGCAGTCGGTTAAGCGTCCGACTTCAGCCAGGTCACGATCTCGCGGTTCGTGAGTTCGAGCCCCGCGTCGGGCTCTGGGCTGATGGCTCAGAGCCTGGAGCCTGTTTCCGATTCTGTGTCTCCCTCTCTCTGCCCCTCCCCCATTCATGCTCTGTCTCTCTCTGTCCCAAAAATAAATAAACGTTGAAAAAAAAAATTTAAAATGAGTTCTCTGATTAATATGTCTAGTGAAGTTTTACTTTTTCTGATAGGAAAAGATAGTAGCAAAAGGGAATCTTGTTGATAATTAATATATGAACATTGCGCACATATGGGGTGCTGACTAGATTGAAAACTCTTGTATAAATTATTGCTTCCCGGTGTTAAAACAGCTCCCTTGAACTTCCTTCTCCACACACCCAGCCCTGACTCTCTTTCTTCCTATGAGTTGTGTTGAAACTGAAATTCTGTTATAGTTGGATTTGGCTGCGTTCCTAAGGAGTGCCACAGTCCTGCCCTGGAGCTTATTTTCTTGAGAGGTCCCAGAGGTAGGTATGTAGTCAGAAGAAACAAGACAGGGCATCTCTTGACTATTAGATGGGACACGGATCAAGGGGCCCAGTATTAAACTCTGGTGAGCTGGAGCCCTAGAAGATCACCTTCTGTGGGCCAGGTAGCTTGAACGGTCCAGTAGTGCAATTGCTGGGTTACAGGGTAGTTCTATTTTTAATTTTTGAGGAATCGCTATACTGTTTTCCAGAGTGGCTGCACCAGTTTGCATTCCCACCAACAGTGCAACAGGGTTCCCCTTTCTCGGTATCCTTGCCAACATCTGTTGTTTCCTGAGCTGTTAATTTTAGCCATTCTGACAGGTGTGAGGTGATATCTCATTGTGGTTTTGATTTGTATTTCCCTGATGATGAATGATGTTGAGCATCTTTTCATGTGTCTGTTACCCATCTGAATGTCTTCTTTGCAAAAGTGTCTATTTATTTATATCTTATGTCCATTTCTTCACTGGATTATTATTTTGGGGGGGGCAGTGTTGAGTTTGATAAGTTCTTTATAGATTTTGGATACTCTTTATCTGATATGTCATTTGCAAATATATTCTCCCATTCTGTCAGTTGCCTTTTAGTTTTGTTGGTTGTTTCCTTTGCTGTGCAGAATTATCTTGATGAGGTCCCAGTAGTTCATTTTTGCTTTCCTTTCCCTTGCCTCTGGAGATACGTCTAGTAAGAAGTTGCTGTGGCCGAGGTCAAAGACCTGTTTTCTCCTGTAGGATTTTGATGGTTTCCTGTATCATATCTAGATCTTTCATTCATTTTGATTTAATTTCTGTGTATGGTGTAAGAAAGTAATCCAGTTTCATTCTTGTTGCTGTCCAGTGTTCCCAGCACCATTTACTGAAGAGACTGTCTCTTTTCCACTGAATGGTCTTTCCTGCCTTGTCGAAGATTATTAGTAGGCCGTACATTTGTGGGTCCTTTTCTGGGTTCTGTATTCCGTTCCATTGATCTACGTGTTTCCATTCTCCTTAACAGGAAAGCAGATAGGGCTGACAACTCCCTTTTCCTTGAAGTTCTCTTCTCTCATTGTGTAGGTTACCTGGGATAAAAACATGGTGCCTTAGTCAGTCTGGCTGCTGTAACAGAATACCGTAGATTGGGTAGCTTAAACACAAACATTTGTTATAGTTCTGGAGGCTGGATAGTCCATGATCAAGCTGCTAGAAGATTTGGTGTATGATAAGAGCCTGCTTCCTAGTTCATAGATGGCTGTTTTCTTGCCATGTCTTCACAATGGTAGAAGAGGTGAGGGAGCTTTTTGAGATCTCTTTTGTAAGGGTTCTAATTCCATTCATGTGGGCTTCATCCTTATGACCTAATCCCCTCTCAAGGTCCGCATCTCCAAATATTATCTCATTGGGGATTAGGTTTCAACATATGAATTTAGGGGGGGAACACAAACATTCAGTCTATAGCAGATGGGTACACCATGGGCAGTACCCTTAAGGAGCTTATGGTCTAAGCCCCATTTATTTCCAGCCCATTCTTCCTTCCTTAGCTTCATTTGTATGTGTCCAACAATCTACTGAATGAATCTTTTTCAGCCTTGAATTTAATGTCATCATCTTCACTCTGAAACCAGTGTCCCTTTACTTATCAGTGGTAGCATTTTCTCTCCAGTCACCAGATGGGAAACCTAAGTGTCATCTTTGATTCCTTGCTCCTTATCCATCCATTCATCTAATGAGCACTTAATCCTAGCCTCTATGGATACAGTAAGCCATACAGTCCCAGCTTTAGGGTGTGAGTGGGAGATAGGAGGGCTTATCCAAGAAGGAAGTCATTAAGAAATATCTTTTCAATTATTACACATTAAATGCTCCAAAGAAAGTATACAGGGCTATGAGAGGGGGCTCCGAGTATGAAAATCCAGGGAACAAGCATTTCTCATATGGAGGAATGAACAGGAAAGGACAGAGCTGTGCATGAGGACCTAGGAAGTCCTTTTCTGCTGGAACAGAGAGGAGCTAGATGAGGCTGGTGAAGGAGGCAGGAGCAAAGTTAAGCAGGGCATGAGAGACTAAAATGAGGGGTTTCAAGCTTTTCTAAGCCATGAAAGTTTTTTTTCCATGCCAGAAAATGCCATTATCAGCATTTTTTTTTTTAAAAGATCAACATGAATATTGTGTGGCAAATGAAGTGGATAAGAACGCATTAGGAGGCCAGATGGGCAGTATACATAGAAAGAAGTAAATGCACTCAAAACAGGAAGTAGAATTGGCAGGACCTCATGATTGAATAGATTAGAGGAGGAAACGGAGATTCTAAGGATACTCTCAGATTTCTTTCATGAGGAACTGAATGAATGGAATAATGTTTTCCCAACATCCTGAGAATTCCAGATCGTATAAATGGACCTCAGGAATATGTCTCAACCCTGTTCCCTCCGTCATGTTTGCACTGCATTATCCACCTTCCTTTCCTATGTTGAAGACCTTCCTGTTGGTGTCTCCACTTGTCAACTTGCTCCCCTCTGGGCTGGTGCCTGGCTATTCTTCCTGAATAATGGGGCTCTAAGATCAAGCCGAATCTTCTAGTAACCTTTCTCATCCACCAAGTTAGTCTCCTTGCTGCTTCTGATAAGCGTTGTTCCCTTCCCTGTATCTCTGCCTCTGTGCCCTTGGTTTCACCTGCCTGAAGCCACCCCCGCCACTTCTGCTGGGCCTCGTTCCCCCTTTCCTTCAAAGCCCACTCCAACATCCCTGCTCTACAAGGAAGGGCCGTCTACCTGCAAACACCTTTTATTTGGCTCTTTTGTGGCATTTCAGACTTTCAGACGGTCCTCAGCATTATTTATGATTATAAGCTACCTGAGGCCCCGGTTCATCTTTATATTCCACTCAGACCTAGCACAGATGCCTGAACAAAACTTAATAGAATATTTGTGGAAGACTGAAGAAGCACTCAGTAGGTACTTTTGCACTTGACCCAGGAATAATTAATGTTCAGGTAATTTACTATACATCATCGTGTAAATACAGTGCCTTGCTGGGGCTCCTGGGTGGGGCTAGGTTAAACGTCCAACTCTTGATTTCAGCTCAGGTTGTGACCTCAGGGTTCATGAGTTCAAGCCCCGCATCAGGCTCCGTGTTGACAGTCTCCTTGGGATCTTCTCTCTTTCTCTCTTTCTCAAAAAAAAAAAAAAATAATAATAATAATAAATAAACTTTTAAACAACTGCTTTAAAAATATAGTGTCTTGCTTTTTATAGTATTTTACCAAGATTATCAAAATGAGTTATTCTTTTTTTCAAAATGATTTTAAATACTTCTAGATTCAAGGGGAAAATATATCTGCAATGATGTTCCCTTCTTGCTACCGAATTTCCCTTTCTATAGTTTATAACCTCTTAAAGCCAAGAAAGATCCTTGCCCTGTCCTTACCATCCTGCATGCTGTACCTAAGATGTTTTCACCCACAGGATGGTGACCCACTTGCCGACAGTAAGCTTTGTTGCTTAACACGGGGGTCATATAGGTTCGTGGGAAGAAAAGATGGGGAATTCAGTGTTCACAGGAAGGAAATAAAAGGCAATAAGGCCTCTATTATTGTTTTAATGGGTTGATGACTCAGATTTATTGAAATACAGGCCTCCCACCATCAGAGAAAAATACTTAAAATATAGACATTCTTTTGTATAGCATCTGTTGGTCTTTTAGGCTGTCTTAGAAGAATGTCACTCAATAAACAAGCAGACAACAAAACAAATACTGACTCCCTGTTAGAACAAGTACCATGAAGAAACATAAGACGTCATAGGGCAGAGGTCAGCTAGAGCCAGGAACTGTACATGGAGTGGCAAGAATTCTGAGGAGGTGGTGTCGAAACAGAGCCTGAGTGATAGGAAGGAAGCACTTAGCGCTGGGAGGGGCATGTTCAAGGCAGAGGAAGTGGGGCCGGACTTTTCAAACCCTACATTGGGACTTGACTCCAAGTCCTTGAACCCTTGAACCATAGCTTGACCTCTGCCTCCCTTGTCTCCAGCCACTATCTCAGCCACCCTGATGTTCTGCCCTCTCACAGCTCTATGTCTGTGCCTCACCTCCTCTGTCTAGCATGCCCTTCCTCTTCTTCCTTGGGTGATGTCACACTTCTGAACACAGCTGAAATGTCCTGTGTGACCTATATACCCACGAGGTTCCCAGCCTCACACCTCTCTCTCCTTCCTCCTCCTCAGGAAGAGCTGGTCTCTCTTACCTTATTGTTTCCTTTGCTCTTCTTCTCCACCTAGACTGTAAGCCTTTGAAAACACAGACCGTGGCTGAATCACCAGTGTCTAGAACCGTGCCTGGAACATGGCAGGTGCTAAATAATTGCAGAGTATTTGAGTGAATGAGGGAGAGAGGGAAGGGGAGAAGAAGGGATGGAAGGAGGGAGGGAGAAGGAAGGATAAAGGGAGGCAGGGAATGAATGTAAAAATCCTTCTTTGAAGGTATGAAGCGCACTGAAAAAGATGAACTAAAATTAAATGGACGTGACTTTAAAATAATGCCAGAGATGTTTTCACAATTTTAGCGAGAGCCCAAGTGTTTGCCGTGGTCATTGGGATTCCAGCTGAGGCATAATCAAACTAGAGGTTTCACCAATATTTCTAGGGTGGTAACCTTCTGAAAGTAGGAGTGGGTTAGTTTTTTTTTCTTTTAAGTTGGTGTGTTTTTGATATTTTACATGTTTGGTGGGTGGGATTACAAGAATGCAAGCCAAAATCTACTTTCTGTGTAACCACATCCCCTCTTCAGCAGCCTGGCCTGGGAAATAATACTCCACGCCAGAAAACAAGAAATAGCAACGTGCTGTCTTCTTCCCGAGCAGTGCTCACGACTTTTCTAGGCTGAGGTCACATTTTTAAACTTCATAAAACATAGCCGACTATTGAGTGGGGTGGGGAAGGTGGGTTTAATTCCTACCTGTGGGCTGTAACTGCCAACAGATTTCGACATTAGAGGTATTTTGGTCTTTTTATGTTCATTGGCTAGAAGGGCGAAATAAGCAGGTCTTTACCTACCAGTATGTTTCTTCATGGAAATCATTACTATATTTGGCCAAAGTCCTCATAACTATATTTAACATTCTCTTAATGTTTGCTTTTGTGTTTCTTTAATTCTGGTAAACTCTACCTCTCACACATTCCCATGGGCCATCGTAATGCTATCTGGGATTCGGTTCCTCTTACTAATCTGTGATTTAAATTTCAGAAAGATATTGCTGTAATCCCCAAATAAACACTTAACATGTGGGAAGATTCAGGATGACAGGACTTTTGGCGACCGAATCCAAAATGAAGGTGGTAGAATCATTAGCCAAAAGAGCAGACAGGGCCGAAAGAGAAGCAAAGGTGATGGGCAGAGTTTTGCACAACTCTTGACTTGGAGCAAAGTAATGCTGGTCTAGAAGGACTAAGCAGTGAAAAAGAGGGTGGAGAAAGAAAATGAAATGCACTCAACTGGGGCAAGAAGTCATGAGAAGATTTGACCTACCAAGGGTCCCCAAAGAGAGGAGCAAATTCTTCGTTTAGTTATTCTGAGAAGGAAAGTGGAAAAGTGACATCAGAAAATCCTAAACTTTTAACATCCCTGAAATACTAAGTAACAGAATTAGTGGAAAGTTTTGCATTTGGTAATTACTTCTCAGAAGCAGGAGACAATTGTGTAAACACACTGCTGGAGTGGGACCTTGGACTGCTTTCTTTAGAAAGGAGAAGAAAATGAAATGTGTGAGAATGACAGATTTTGACAAGCTCAAGACTTTTTTTTTACCCATCAATTGAAACCACAGATAAATTGGGGAAGGTTTTTTTTTTTTAAATCTAGATTCTGAATTCCCTTTTAAGAGCAGTATGTTCTAAATCTGTCTAAAGGTGACACATGATCTTGTTGAAGAAGTAATTTGACAAATTGTTTTTAACAACAAAAATACTCAAATGCATCATGAACTCTAACAATTCATCCCCTTCATCACTGGGTACTATTTTCTTCTGAAGTTCTTTCCAACACCTAATTGGCACATATTTGCTGTATTTCAGAGGTCTCCAGAAATGTTCTGGAACCATTCTGTATTGGCTAATGAAAAACTGGAAGGGAAGTGGGCTGCAACTTTCCCAAGTCAATGGGGTATGGAGAAAAGGGAACCATACCTTGTCTCTACTTTCTGCTTTGATTAGTATATTGGGGCAGGGGTGCTGGTATAATGACTGGTTGTTGGCGTGTTTGTAAGTTGGAAGAGGATGAATTTGAAAGGAGCACCGGTAGGTGGTTTACCAACATAGTTGCTCACGAAGAACAGTGTTGGGTAGCTCCATAAACACCAGATGGAGGAATGCTACAGAGGGCAGCCTGTCCCGGGACCTTCGCGAGCCTCCTTCTTCCTTGGTCTCTGAATTTCAGTGTTTTTTACCCTGTAACTTGGAGAAGACTGGTAAATAAGTGACAGATTCTAAATTCATGGTGTCTGCAAACTACACTTTGTGTGGTGGGCAGGTCTCATAGGAGGTCATGTTTGGGCTCAGCCTGTTGGAAGATGAGGGAGCATTCTGTGGGTGCTAACGAGGGTCCTCTAGCTGTATGACAGTCAATGGTCCTGACACATCAAGGTTGAGATTCACATGAGAGAGTAGCACCTGCCAACCAGCTATCATGGAGTGATATTTTCACCGGTGACCTTAACATGTACCTTAAAGAGGCCCCTATAGGGGCACCTGGGTGGCTCAGTTGGTTGGGTGACCTACTTCAGCTCAGGTCATGATCTCGCAGTTTGTGAGTTCGAGCCCCGCATCGGGCTCTGTGCCGACAGCTCAGAGCCTGGAACCTGCTTCAGATTCTGTGTCTACCCCTCCCCTGCTCGCCCTGTGTGTCTCTCTGTCTCTCAATAATAAATAAACGTTAAAAAAAATGTAAAAAGAGGCCCCTATAATGAAGTCAATTTTAATATTTTAAAACTTTTCAGCCATATCGTATAATCTTCTTTATTGTTCTACTTTTATTTCCTAAGATCAGTGATTTGCCTCTAACCATATATGAAAGTTAAACCACTTCCACTGGCTGAATCTTTCTTCCTTAATTGTAAATATGTATATACACAGGTGTCCAAGAGCCTTAATTGGTGTTGATTTATTTAAAGCTGTTAAAGTATCTACACCCTTTCCTTGGAAGCAGTTCTCTCATTTTTGACCACAGTTTCTACAAATATCTACTTCAACTTTTAACTTCCTTAAATTTGCCTCCAACTTTTGATTCTTAATCTCAAAGGTATTTTTTATTGTCCTATGCCAAGTGTTAAAATCTGTAGCTTAATTTCACCTTCATTCTTAAAAAAACAAAACAAACACTGCATTGCTATCCTGTAGTCTTCTGTATTTCATCAGATTTTGGCTACCCTATGCCTTTTCTTTGTGTATGTTTTATAAAGAATCCCACCCTGTTTTTTTTTCAAAATAGATTTTCAGCTTCAACTTTTCCAAATAAATATTTGTGTAAATGTACATAAATTAACATACTTGGGATTCATAACGGAGAGTTACAGGGTCCAGATGTGGATATTTAGCTATAAATATGGACATTTTCCCCAAGTGCTTCCTTTGTCTGAATACACTTCAGGAAGCTTATCAACTAAGATATTCATGCAAAAAGGCGGGCTAAAGGCAGCTGGGTAAGGGTGTGAAATGGATAGTGTTGCATACGCTGCACCTACGCGTATCCATTCGCTTCGAGGAGTACGTACGGCTTTATTTGGGATTTCTCACTTTGAGACAGAAAATGGAAATGGGCTTCTTTCAGAAACTTGGCATTTTGAAATCTCTCTCTGAGATCATAGTTAATAGCTGTTATTCCCTGAAAAGGGCCACCATATATTTGATAGACCTGGAGTTTTTTCTATGTAACAATATTTGCCATGCTGGCGAAAATCTATTTCGTTGTATGCTTAACACGTTCCTTCGGTCTTGCTTATGGATTTACAATATGGCTGTTGCTTCAATGTGTGGTCCCTGTACTAGCAGCATGGGCATCACCTGGGTGCTTGTGAGAAACAGAGTCTCCTCACTTCTTTCTTCCACAGTGGAATCAAAATCTGTTGTTTTACAAGATCTCCTTGTGATTCGTGTACTCATGAAATTGGAGAACACCAGTCTGCACTCACTATTGTTACTTCAAAACCTCCCACTTACTCCCCAATTCATTGTTTTTAATCTGCTAGTCTTACTTACGAAAGACGCTAATGACCTTTTTTGTTGTAAACGTGTGTTGTCTTTTTGTTTTAATTTTTAAAAAAAATTTTATTTATTTTTGAGAGAGGGAGAGACAGGGCATGAGTGGGGGGAGGGGCGGAGAGAGAGGGGGAGACACAGAATCTGAAGCAGGCTCCAGGCTCTGAGCTGTCAGCACAGAGCCCGACGCGGGGCTCGAACCCGTGAACCACGAGATCATGACCTGAACTGAAGTCGGACATTTAGCTGACTGAGCCACCCAGGCGCCCCAAGACACTAATGACCTTTTAATAGCTGAACACGTTCACCACTTCTCAGCATTTGTCATGCATTTTCAGGACATACCATCTCCATGGTCAACCAGTTTTGTAAGTCCATTGGGAGTTACACTTTTAAAAAGTAGTTCTACCTCATTTCACCTCAGAAAACCCGTTTATTGGTCATTTGCTCCCCATACATTCCTCAACCAGAGTATATCCAGAGAGCAGGCATGTTACTAGAACTGGAACTCCCGTTGCCATATGAAGAGATTAAGTATGTGTAACCTGGAGAAGAAATGTCAGGGATTTCAAGAATGTTGTTCTTAAATGTCTGAAGTCTTTTGGAGGAAAAGTAGGGTTTTTTTTTGTTGTTGTTGTTGTTCAGTGTAGCTTTAGGAAAGCAGAAATAGAAACAATGAATGAGTAGAAGCTGAGGAGAGTATTTTGCACTCAAACACAGAAGGATTTTAAAAACTAATTGAATATTCCAGTAGTGGAGCATACGTCTTCCAGCTGCACATGGCAAGCTGACCATCCTTGGAGCATCGAGGTACTCACCCAAGGCTGCCGGTGAGACAGACAACGAACGGAGTGGATTCTGCCAATTCTTCTCATCTTTGTTTTTTGTTGTTGCAAAAGAGAAAGAATATTAGTGTTCATTCTCCACATATTTCTGCTATTTTTTTTCCTCTTATTGATTATACATAGATTTTGTCTCCCTTTCTTGGGGATTAGAACCCTTTCTGGCTTTCTCTGTATGAATGTGCCATGCCTTTCTACTGGGATAGTTATTAGGATATATGCCTCTTTCAAGATACATACCTCTTTGTATATCTAGGATTCTTTCTGTGATGTTTAGTGCTTCGCTGGTCATTTTATTCTGACGAGACCATTGGGCCAGTATCTTCAGGGAATAATATTTGGGAGCTCCTAGAGTTCTAATTA
Organism: Prionailurus viverrinus; assembly: GCF_022837055.1. Classification (NCBI taxonomy): domain Eukaryota; kingdom Metazoa; phylum Chordata; class Mammalia; order Carnivora; family Felidae; genus Prionailurus; species Prionailurus viverrinus. Next base: position 123,865,188 of record NC_062565.1, on the reverse strand, counting down.
AGTTGCAACTCATGTTGTAACGAGGCACTCACAGTCAGATATCTCATTACAGTTTAGATTATCTTCTCCTATGTGTATCATTTTTCACAGACTGTAAATGAACATATTTGTATTTTTCTGCCCACCCCAAATTTTTTACTTTTACATTTGATTCCTTTATCCCTAGTTTTTTATAATACAGACCTAGGCCATAAATGTGCTGTATTTACCATGGAAGATATTTGTTCTATTGGGGAAGTCACGAATTTAGATACTAAAGCTAAATTTTGAGATTTTATTGGGATACCATTTGAGCTTTGATAGAGGTGTAGAAAATGCAAACAGATGAGGCTTTTTTTTTTTAATGTTTATTTATTTTTGAGACAGAGAGAGACAGAGCATGAACAGGGGAGGGGCAGAGAGAGAGGGAGACACAGAATCCGAAACGGGCTCCAGGCTCTGAGCTGTCAGCACAGAGGCCGACGCGGGGCTCGAACTCACAGACCGTGAGATCATGACCTGAGCCGAAGTCGGACGCCCAACCGACTGAGCCACCCAGGCGCCTCCAGATGAGGCTTTTTGAAACTGATGACATCTCACTATTATATTCCTCTTCTAAAAATTATTTTTATTTTTTGAATAGGTAATGTATAAGATTGAAAGTTTAAAAGGTACAAAAGTATATCCAGTGAAGAGTTACCCTCCGACCCTTGTCTCCCTTCCACCTAATCATTCTCTCTAGATTCAGCCAATGATATTAATCTCTTTTGTATCCTTTAGATAATGGGTGAGCAAGGAATTCATGTCTTTTTACAGCAAATGATAGCATACTTTCCTGAATATCTTTTTTGGTTTGTTTTTTCACTTACTGTATTTTGGAGATTAAAAAAAATAATTTAGATACCGAATCATCCTTTAGATAATTCTAAAGGGTGAGCAAGGAATTCATGTCTTTTTACAGCAAATGATAGCATACTTTCCTGAATATCTTTTTTTGTTTGTTTTTTCACTTACTGTATTTTGGAGATTAAAAAAAATAATTTAGATACCGAATCATCCTTTAGATAATTCTAAAGGGTGAGCAAGGAATTCATGTCTTTTTACAGCAAATGATAGCATACTTTCCTGAATATCTTTTTTTGTTTGTTTTTTCACTTACTGTATTTTGGAGATTAAAAAAAATAATTTAGATACCGAATCATCCTTTAGATAATTCTAAAGGGTGAGCAAGGAATTCATGTCTTTTTACAGCAAATGATAGCATACTTTCCTGAATATCTTTTTTTTGTTTGTCTTTTCACTTACTGTATTTTGGAGATTAAAAAAGTAATGTAGATACCAAATCATTTTAAGTCTCAGATGATCCTCCAAAATGTGTCTAGAACCTATTTACCTCTTTCCACCGTGACTGCTACCTCCCTGCTTGAACATCCTCAGCTCACACCTGGACCTACCTACCTACTCAGTCACTGCCTGACCTGTTTCTCTGCTTCTTCCCTCCCCGGAGGCTCTGCTCCCACAGGCCTGCATGATTCACTGCAAATTCAAACCCACTAGCAGGCTACCCAGAGTCTGTCCAGGGTTAGCAAGAAGAAGCCTTAGAGATCAACCCAATTTTAAGTTATTAACTTTGGATCTTTTTTTAATTAATTAATTTTTTTTAATTTTATTTTTTATTTTTTATTTTTTTTCAACGTTTATTTATTTTTGGGACAGAGAGAGACAGAGCATGAACGGGGGAGGGGCAGAGAGAGAGGGAGACACAGAATCGGAAACAGGCTCCAGGCTCTGAGCCATCAGCCCAGAGCCCGACTCGGGGCTCGAACTCACGGACCTCGAGATCGTGACCTGGCTGAAGTCGGACGCTCAACCGACTGCGCCACCCAGGCGCCCCTATTTTTTATTTTTTAAAATTTACATCCAAATTAGTTAGCATCTAGTGCAACAATGATTTCAGGAGTAGATTCCTTAGTGTCCCTGACCCATTTAGCCCATTCCCCCCTCCCACAACCCCTCCAGTAACCCTCAGTTTGTTCTCCATACTTATGAGTCTCTTCTGTTTTGTCCCCCTCCCTGTTTTTATATTATTTTTCTTTCCCTTCCCTTATGTTCATCTGTTTTGTCCCTTAAAGTCCTCATATGAATGAAGTCCTATGATATTTGTCTTTCTCTGACTAATTTCACTTAACATAATACCCTCCAGTTGCATCCAGTAGTTGCAAATGGCAAGATTTCATTCTTTTTGATTGCTAATACTCCATTGTATATATGTATACACCACATCTTCTTTATCCATTCATCCATCGATGGATATTTGAGCTCTTTCCATACTTTGGCTATTGTCGATAGTGCTGCTATAAACATGGGGGTGCATGTGTCCCTTCGAAACAGCACACCTGTGTCCTGTGGCTAAATGCCTAGTAGTGCAATTGCTGGGTCGTAGGGTAGTTCTCTTTTTAGTTTTTTGAGGAACCTCCATACTGTTTCCCAGAGTGGCTGCACCAGCTTGCATTCCCTTTGAATCTGTTTTTAATGTTTGTTTATTTTTGAGAGAGACAGAGAGAGACAGTACGAACAGGGGAGGGGCAGAGAGAGAGGGAGACACAGAATCTGAAGCAGGCTCCAGGCTCTGAGCTGTCCGCACAGAGCCTGATCCGGGGCTTAAACGCATGAACTGTGAGATCATGACCTGAGCCGAAGTCAGATGCTCAACCGACTGAGCCACTCAGGTGCCCCTTAAGTTATTAACTTTGAATGTGACTAAGAAATCACTAGACCATCCTTGAAATTACCTAGATTACCTGCTGCAAAAAAGGATAGATAATACATGCCTTTATTGAAAATGTCATTGCAAAACAGCACACACAGGTTTGACCTCTTTCTCAGGTGTGTGGGCCTCTTTCTCTCTGCGTGTAGCTGGAAAGCATCGAGCAAAGAAACGGTGGGAACAGGCAGAACACCTGCAGGAACACTGAGACTATGGCAAGAGCCAAGCTCATGAATAAAGGGATTTTATCTTCAAAGTCTACCTTGTGAATAGGGTGTTGTGATTTTCACCGTCAGGATTGTAGGTATTCCGGGAATCAGGGCATCTCTGTACTCCCAGATGGGAGAGGAGGGGGAAGGGAGTGGGAAAGAGCCTTGCTGGGAGAGTTCCAGCACCCTCCCTCTCTCCCTACACAACTGACGGCTGGCCTTTCATTTAACTCTTTATGTGCCTGGATAAAACCTCTTTTCTAGACCACATCGGTGTTACTTCATTTTATGAGTTGAGTGTGGGGAGTTGAAAATGCAAGGAAACCAGTTTTCTTCCCCCAAGTATGTGTCTTGGTGAAAGACATGATTCTAACTATGTTTAACCCTTTTTAAAAATAATTTGATATAGGAAAAAGGAAAAGTAGTCACTGTTCGGCCACTTTGAAGGAACTTTTCTAAACAACGCACATACCAGATGCAAAAGGCCCAATTAAATTGCTCAAAAAATAAAAATATTTAATAACTGCCAACTGGAGGCCAGCTGCTGCCCTGTCAGCATTCTGAACAGGAAAAATTGGGTTCCATCCAAACATTGCTTACACTGGTCTTCATTGTGAGAGCCATTTATTTCCATTATTATGCAAATGAGTGTTTCTTGCCAGAATTTGTAAGGAGCACAGTAATGGGTCAAAATGCTGAAAGAAGCAGTCTGTGCCTTGCTTCTAGACAAGTTGCCGGGTTGATGGATGAGGGAGCGTCTTTTTATCAGCTGCCAAATTAGCGATCCTGAGCCCTGTTGAAAATTAGAATCACCTGATTCTAAAAATCCTAATGCCCACACCACACCCCCATCAAGTGCATCAGGGTCTCTTGGAATGAGTTTGCAGGCTCTCAGTGTGTTTCGAAGCTCCTAGGTGATTACAACCTGCAGCCAAGGCTGTGAATCATCCTTTAAATGACGAGGCCTGGTGGCTGTACTTGATCCAGCCAGGCTCCAGGTGTGGGCTTGGCGAGGGCTGTGCAGGGTGTGGATGTTGTGCACTTTGGGGCAGATGGGATTGAAGGGATCTGTTTTCTGCTACCAGAGTGGAGCTGCTGAGTTCCAGACTTGATGAGGACCAGCTCCTCCTTCCAGCACAATCTCAGGATGTCCGCGGGAGCGCCGTGGCTTGCGCCAAAGGACCCTCTTTATAAACTCTGACGTTATGAACACAGCCTTTTTGGGGGGAGGGACATCCAGGATTCTTTTTTGTTTAAATAGGCTTTATTTTTTTCAGAGAAGTTTTAGGTTCACAGCAAAATAGAGAAGATACAGAGATGTCCCATATACCCTCTGCCACCACACAAGCATAGCCTCCCCCGTAATCAGAATCTCCTACCGGAGTGGTATGTTTGTTCAGTTGATGAACCTACACTGACACACCATCACTCAAAGTCCATAGTTAACATTAGGTTTCATTCTTGATATTGTCCATTCTGTGAGTTTTGAGGAAAGTATAATGACAGGTATCCACAATTATAGTATCATGCAGCGTATTTTCGGTGCTCCAAGAAATCCTCTGTGCTCTGTTCATCCCTCTGTCCTCCCTAACTGCTGGCAACCACTGACCTGTTTACTGTTTCCATAATTTTGCCTTTTCCATAGTGTCATATAGTTGGTGCATAGTTTTTTCAAATGGACTTCTTTCACCAGTAAAATGCATTTAATGTCCTTCCATGTCTGCTTATGGCTTGATAGCTCATTTCTGTTCAGTGCTGAATAGTACTCCATTGTCTGGACCACAGTTTGTTTATCCATTCGTGTGCTGAAAAACATCTTGGTTGCTTCCAAGTTTGGGCAGTTATAAATAAAGCCGCTGTAGGCATCTGTGTACAAGTTTTTGTGTGGACATAAGGTCCTTTGGGTAAATACGAGGCAGCGTGATGGCTGAATCATAGGGTAAGAGTATCTTTGATTTTCTATGAACTACCCAGCTTCTTTCACAGTGGCTGTACCAGTTTCCCCCTTTCCACCAGCAATAAATGAGTTATTGTTGCTCTGCATTCTTGCCAGCATTGGTGTTTCCAGTGTTTTGAATTTTAGCCATTCTAATGGGTATGTAGTGGTATCTTATTGTTGTTATAATTTGCAGCTCCCTAATGACATACATGATGTTAAGCATCTTTTCATATGCTTACTTGCCATCCATTTATCTTCTTCGGTGAGGTGTCTGTTCAGATTTTTTTTGACCCATTTTTTAATCTAAACGTGTATTTTCTTATTTTTGAGTTTGCATTCTTTGTATATTTTGGGTAACAGTCCTTTATCAGGCATGTGTTTGACAAATATTTTCTCCCAGTCTGTGGCTTGTCTTCTCATTCTCTTAACAGTGTCTTTTGCAGAGCACAACTTTTTAATTTTAATGAAGTCCAATTTATCAATTACTTCTTTTATGGATCGTGCTTTTATATCATGGTGTTATATCTAAAAAGTCATTGCCATATCCAAATCATCTAGATTTTCTCCTGTGTTATCTTCTAGTAGTTTTATAGATTTGCATTTTACATTTAGGTCTGTGATCCATTTTGAGTTAGTTTTTGTGAAGGGCATAAGGTCTATATGTAGATTCAGTGTGTGTGTGTGTGTGTGTGTGTGTGTGTCCAGTTGTTCCAGCACTGTTTGTTGAAAAGGCTCTCTTGGCTCTATTGTATTGCCTTTGTGCCTTTATTAAAGATCAGTTGACTGTATTTATGTAGGTCTATTTCTGGGTCCTCCATTCTATTCCATCAATCTATTTGCCTGTTTTTTTCACCAATATCACATTGTCTTGGTTGCTGTAGCTTTACAGTAAGTCTTAAAGTCGGGCATTGTCAGATATCCAACTTTGTTCTTCGATATTGTGTTGGCTATTGTTGATCTTTTCCTTTTCCATATAAACTTTGGAATCAGTTTTTCTCCACAGAATAACTTTTCAGGACTTTAACTGGGATTCCACTGAACCTATAGGTCAAGTTGGAAAGAGCTGACACCTTGACCATAGTGAGTCTTTCTATTCATGAACATGGAATATCTGTTTAGTTCTTTGATGCTTATCAGTTCTGTAATTTTGCTCATGTAGATCTAGTACGTATTTTGTTATATTTATACCTAAGTGTTTCATTTTGGGGATCCTAATGTAAATGGTAATGTGTTTCTACTTTTAAATTCCACTTGTTCACTGTTGGCATATAGGAAAGCAAATGACATTTGTTATGTTAACCTTGAATCCTGTAACCTTGCTATAATCACTTGTAAGTTCTAAGAATTTTTTTGCCACTTCTTTCAGGTTTTCTATGTAGATCACCATGTCATCTGTGAAGAAAGACAGTTTTATTTCTTCCTTCCCAATCAGTATATCTTTTATTTCCTTTTCTTGTATTAATTAGGACTTCTCATTGATGTTGAAAAGGAGTGATGAGAGGGAATCTTTTTGCCCTGTTTCTGATCTTAGCAGGATTTTGTTTCTCACCCCTAAGTATGATGTTAGCTGTGGCTATAGGGGCTTTGTAAATGTTTGAGTGCAGACTTTTAGTGTCTTAATTCAAGAGCAAATTGTGAACACTGTATTCAGATTTCCCCAAGTGTAAAGTTAGCAATGAGAAGTGGTTACGATTAGAATATCATATATAGAGTAATTGTAGTTTTGCCCCCATACCATATAAGTGTGCATGTAGGTGTGTGTATATGTAATTGTGTGAGAAAGGGAGGAAATAAACCAAAATGCTTAGTATCTCCAGGTGATACATTTTAATAATAGATCATTTAAATATGTATAATAATTTACTTCCTTGATACCGAGGAATACATTTTTTTTTTAAGAATTGACATTTAAATTTCTCTCAGTCACCTGGATGTAGACTTGTGGTTCCATAAATTTAGTAAAGAGGGTGACATTGCTGGGGTCATGATGGTAGCCCATTTAGCTTTAACCAAGGCAGGCTTATTTATAGAAAAGCAAGTGTACATGTTATAATGAGATGTGATGATGGTTCATGTGATGGGGATACAACATGAAGAAGTAAAAAGTGGTTCCAGGAGTGAAAAAGAATCACCGTTTTAATCTAACTCTCATTTCTAAGAGAAGTAAAAAAATGTGGCTCTGTGTCAGAGTGATAGGATCTAAATAAGTGGCAGAAAATGGCTCCGTTGTTCTGCAGCACGCAAGCTCCTTTTCGCAAGTGTGGGCAGTTTAAGAAAATAATTTGTGTAACACTTTCTCTAAAAGCAAGCTAACATAAAAAACGAATCAGGAATTGGAATAACAATAGCATCTGGGTTCCTGGTAGTGAGATTATGGATGATGGAATCTCAGGCAATCTTTTTTGGTCTCCATCTTGCTCTTAAAGAAATCACAGGGAGTAGAGATGACTGGGGAGAATCTTTAGGTTTGGCTGCTTGGTTTAAACCAGTTCCCAAAGAGCATTTGGGACTTTTAGTCTAAGACTCAAGAGACACGTCGGCTGCTGCAAAACCAGCTCTGGCTTGTTGGTGTCTGAAAGAGACTTGACCGTGGCATGGGTATTTTCAGTAAGAAATGGTGGGTAAACAACAGAAACACAAGAGGACAAGGATAGGCCCTTAGAGGAAGATGTAGATTCCAAAAAAAGGAAACCAAGATTAAAGGTGAAGGAGGCACCAGGTAAAAAGAGGGAAATGCTCACATGCACATACATGCACACACACATACACACACAGAAAATGACCAAAGAAAAGTTGAAAATTTGGGGCACCCGGGTGGCTCAGCCAGTTAAGCGTTGGACTTTGGCTCAGGTCATGGTCTCACAGTTTTGTGGGTTCGAGCCCCTCATTGGGCTCTGCGCACTGACCATGCAGTGCAGAGCCTGCTTTGGGATTCTCTCTCTCTCTCTCTCTCTCTCTCTCTCTCTCTCTCTCTCCCACCCCCACCCCCCTCACACTGTTTCTCTCAAATAAATAAATAATTTTTAAAAACAGCTTAAAAAGGGCGCCTGGGTGGCTCAGTCGGTTAAGCGGCCGACTTCGGCTCAGGTCATGATCTCACGGTCCGTGGGTTCAAGCCCCGCGTCGGGCTCTGTGCTGACAGCTCAGAGCCTGGAGCCTGTTTCGGATTCTGTGTCTCCCTCTCTCTGACCCTCCCCCATTCATGCTCTGTCTCTCTCTGTCTCAAAAATAAATAAATGTTAAAAAAATTTTTTTTTAAAAAACAGCTTAAAAAAAAAAAAAGAAAAGATGAAAAACACCAGTAAAATGAAATGCTGGGCTGGAGTTCAGATGCTGTCTGATTCTGCTTCATGCCATTTATAAAGTCTCCCTCATTACTTTGGTCTGGGAAATTTGGAAAAAGCAGCTCCTCTTCTAAAAGCAGTTTGAGGTCTTCATCTGGTGAAAGCCCCAGGGCCGAGCTTAATGAGGTGGTAACAGCATAGGGGTGGTTCTCACTGAGCTTTTTTGGCAGCTCCAGCCCCCGGCTGCCACTGCCCCATGGGAGGTGACAACACAGCGGGACGGGACTGCTCTGTTGCTGAGGGTAACAGAGTGAAGCGGTCTCTACTAGACATGACAGTGGGGCAGTGGACAGAATCAGGGACTCTGAAGCAAACCAAGATACCTACTGAACTGGTTCCAGCACCTTCTGAGGGGCTTGCAGTTATTTACCCTGCTGTCCCCTTCAACCCCAAAAGAGTAACTCTAGATACTGGTTGTTTCGATACGGTCTAAGGCTTTTCTGGAAGATGTTCTCCAGCTAGCGGTTTTGTCCAGATTGCAAAAGAATCCCTTGAGAAGAGTGAACCCCAATGTATGGATTGCATAGCTCCTGGTTACTAAACCAGAAAAGTATAGAAACCTATCTCTAAATTATTGACAGTTCTCTGTGGTAGGAATAAGGTGTAAAGGTACCTTCTAATCCGTGGGTCACTCTCTAATGATGGCTATTATTTCTTTTTTTTTTTTAATTTTTTTTTAACATTTATTTATTTTTGAGACAGAGAGAGACAGAGCATGAACAGGGGAGGGTCAGAGAAAGAGGGAGACGCAGGATCTGAAACAGGCTCTAGGCTCTGAGCTGTCAGCACAGAGCCCGACGCGGGGCTCGAACCCACGGACCGCGAGATCATGACCTGAACCAAAGTCGGACGCCTAACCGACTGAGCCATCCAGGTGCCCCATGATGGCTAGTATTTCTTAAGGGCTCATTGTTGTTCAGTCCTTTCTGTGACAGGGACTACTATCGTTGTCATTTGACAGAAACAGGCTGGGGGAACAGGGGTTTTAGGCCTAGGGTCCCCAGTAATGTTTGCTGCACAGCCAAAGTGCAGACCTGGGTCGCCTGATCCAACCAGCCACACACTCCCTGATGGGAGGAACCGCTTGCTATTTGTCATGCCCGGTCAGTACTGACTACAGATGGGCCACGTTTATTTCGACCTCCCTTTATTTCTCTACCTCCCTCAGGTCCCATCGCTTTGTCAGGGGTCCCTCCCAACGAATCAGTTCTCACAGTTGTATCTGTCCAGGTGCCCTTTATTTTTTCATCTTTCCTGGAGGTGAGTTTTTCTTTTTGCCTCCCCTGCTTCAGCAACGTGAATTAAAAGCTGTCTCTTTACCATCAAACGCCTCCGCTGCAGAGTTTTCTGTTCAGCGAGTACGCACCTCTTGGCTTCTAGCGCACCGACCAACGTGTCCTTAGCTGTAGGCTTGCAAGAGGAGCCGAGAAAAGGGAAGGGAGCCAAAACTCTGCTGGGACCAAGGAGTAAAGAGGATAGATAACAGGGCAGCCCAGCGGTACCTAAGAGAAAGGGGTGTATTTAGTCATGCAGTTTAGGATGTGTGAAAGCAGAAGCCAAATGAAATCTCTCTCTTCCGAGTAAGAAAAATGTTTTTACTGAAAAGCGCTCCTAAGAAATGATTGTGCAATTTGTTTCACTGCTTGTACACTTCCTGCAGGAAGCCTGGATAGACAGAATGATAAGCCTTTCCTCCCTCATAGGGAGATTGTGCACACGTCCATTCATCGGTGGTGGAGCAATTTTTTCTGGCAGAGAGAAACTCCTATATTATGCAATCATGAGCAGCCAGAAATGCCCCTCCTTCCCAGTCCATGTACTGAAAGATGACCATTTCTCAAGGCTCCCTTTGCAGGTGTTGCCCCTGCAGTGTCTTCTCTAAGACCCCCTCCATCAGAATTAATCACTCCTTGTTCTGTGCCCCCATTGAACAATTACATACACTTCATTTGACCTTGGACTTCTGTAGCTCATAAGCACTTGAAGATGATAAGCTCCTCAAAGGGTGCTTATTTCTTTGACCCCTTCACAGAACCTTGTACAGAATAGATAATAGATGCTTGCTAAACAAGTGTGAGAGCCAAGGAGGCATTTCCAAAGTGCCTGATGGGATTGAAGCAAGGTTAAGAAACCAGAGCCTCCAGTGTGATGTGATAGGAGGCTATGGAAAGACATGAATGAGGGCATCACTTAGTGGCTAATACACTGAAGGGGGCTGTGGCCAGGTCCATTCCTCTCTGGTCTATTGCTGTGTCTGTGGAACAGGCTTGTTCCACATTCCCCATTGAAGGGACGCTTTTTTTTTTTAAATTTTTAATGTTTATTTATTTTAGAGAGAGAGACAGAGTTGAGCGGGGGAGGGGCAGAGAGAGGGAGACACAGAATCTGAAGCAGGCTCTAGGCTCTGAGCTGTCAGCACAGAGCCTGATGTGGGGCTTGAACTCAGGAACCGTGAGCTCATGACGGATGATCTCTTCATGACTGAAGTGGGCTGAAGTCAGACGCTTAACTGTCTGAGCCACCCAGGTGCTCCCCTCCCCTGCCCCCCCACTGCCCCCATTGGAGGGCTTCTAAGGGGTATGTTCTTCCTAGTCTTCACCTTAGTGTGACTGGCCTTTTAGGTATAATGATAGCTCCTGTTTTAAGTGACGTTTTTGTGATCACATTAATCCGTCACATTTAAACGAATCTTTACTTTCCTAGAGAGTTAAGTGAATGTGAATCCCTGATATTTAATTTTAATTGGAAGAGAAAAAAAAAAAGAACCCAGACTCTTAGGTCAGCCGCCTAAGTCTGTCAGCAATAAACAGATTCTTTAACAACGAATAGTTGTAATTCCAACGCACTCTCTCCATTAGGTCTTCCTCAAGAAGGAAGCTTTAAAGCCCCCAAAATGAATTGTTGAATTCAAATGCATTGTCAACACGTAAGCCATGGAGTGACATCATTCCTGGCAGAATCATATTTACACATCTGCTGTGTTAATAGAATTACGGATACTCTTTGAAGAAGATGTAGAAATTTGAACAAAAACAGTTCCCATTTTGACTAGATGCGGATTATTTATTAGGTGTTGCAAGTGCCTTTGAGAGAATACAGAGAACGGAAAAGCATAACATCTTTTGACCTGTTGGTGAATTCTGACTCAGAGGTTTCCACTTGTTCACACTTTGCGAATCCTGGAGCACAGTGGATCTCCCGGGCACTCACCCACACTGCTTAGATCTGACTGGGTTTATGAGGACAAGAGATGACAGCTGTAAATGCAAGAAGGGGGGAAAAAAAAACACAACCTTTCAAACTGGCCTGTTCATCAGAGTGAGTAACTGTTTCTGCCAAACAAGTTGCATGCGAGCTGGGTGTCTTTCATTTTACTACCTATGTTCTTCCTGCAGCAGGAACAAGTTTAGCGATTCTTGCTTGCAGTTCAATCGCTTATTGCATGAGGAATAACAGTCTTTGATAAAGAATACACACATTCCAAGACACTATACACCAACAGTTCACTTTTTAAAATCTCTAAACCATAAGGGCTCCTACCACAGTCTCTTAATCACATTTAAAGTAATGTCTTAATGGCATCAAAAACCTTGTCAGTTTTTGGGGCACTTGGGTGGCTCAGTAGGTTAAGCGTCCGACTCTTGATTTCGGCTCAGGTCATGATCCCAGGGTCATGGAATCAAGCCCTGTGCCAGGCCCCGTGTCTCTGTGTTGAGCGGGGAGCCTGCTTGGGATTCTCTCCCTTTCTCTCTCTCTGTCTCTCTCTCTTTCTCTCTCTCTCTCTATCCCTCCCCTGCTTGCACGTGTGCCCCCACCTCTTAAAATAAGAAAAAGAGACATTTAAAAAATACATGAACAAATAAAAAATCTTGTCAGTTGCCAAATTTTCTCATGCATTTCATATTTTTTAAAGTTTGTTTTTAGTCAAGAGTCCAAATCAGGGATATGCGTGGTAATTGACGGTGTCCCTAAAGTCTTTACTATCTGATTTCTCTCTCCATCTTGCTCTCCCACTCCCTCTAACGTTTCTTTGAGGAAACCTGGTCCTTTTTCCTGAAGGATTTTCCATTATCTGAATTTTGTTGATTGTATCCCCGTGCTACACTGTGGTTTTTTGTTTGTTTGTTTGTTTTTAATTTTTTTTTAACATTTATTCATTTTTGAAAGGCAGAGAGAGACAGAGTGCAAACGGGGGAAGGGGCAGAGAGAGAGGGAGACACAGAATCCGAAACGGGCTCCAGGCTCCGAGCTGTCAGCACAGAGCCCAATGCGGGGCTCGAACCCACGGACCGCGAGATCACGACCTGAGCTGAAGTCGGCCACTTAACCGACTGAGCCACCCAGGCACCCCGCTACACTGTTTTAGTAACTATTATCGTTTATGTAGCTATAACGCGTATATGCTGTAGCCGTTTCCCTAGACAGAGTGTGAAAATCTCAATCAGAACAACCTCAGACATGAATGAAATTGCCATGGCCATTTTATTAGGGAGCACCATCAGATAATTTTCCAGGATTGGCCGGCCTCTTCCTACTGTCTCTGTGTAGATAAGTTGTAAATGTATAAAACAGGATGCCCATCCATGAGGAACAATCAGATTTTCTTCAAAAAAATGATCTCAAATCAACTCTTGTAACCTTACAGAACTTAATACCAGTGCCAATTGAATGAGGCCGATTATTGGTTCCAACTGGTAAGGAGGACTCTTGTGTAAGATTCTTCTACAAAGAGCTATGCTGTGTGTCAGAAACTTCACTGAAGCATGAACAGCTTTGCAGATTTAATTGAAATTAAATGTGAGAGACCCCTCCGCCCGCAAATGGCATGCACTTTAACTGCAGTAAAAGCTATAGTAAACTCTAAAATAGCCTGTTCAAAATTTTATGAATTGCTTTTTCAGCATCTGATGAAAATAGATTGATTACTTAAGTACTGAAATTGATTACATAAAATGAGTTTATAGAGATCTAAATTTATGATTATGGACTCTTAAACCCAGTATACCTTTAGGAAATATAATAATTTCAGAGAGAAACATAGTTTTCAATGGTGACATAGAAATTTTTAACATCAGGGGCACCTCGGTGGCTCAGTCAGTTAAGCATCTGACTCTTGAGTTGAGCTCAGGTCATGATCTCACAGTTTGTGAGTTCAAGCCCTATGCTGGGCTCCATGCTGACAGTGAAAAGCCTGCTTGGAATTCTCTCTCCCTCTTTCTCTGCTCCTCCCCTACTCCCACTCACTCTCTCTCTCTTTCAAAATAAATAAAATAAATTTTAACATCAAAGCTGCTCGATATCCTATTTCTGCTTATAATGTCAGCATGGCCCTGTCACATAATAAACTTTAGAGTTAATTTTGACTTATGCTTTTCTTATATTACCTACTCTTTATAGATTATTGACCAGGTCTGTTGTTATTGCCATTACATTGAAGAATAAATTCTTAAGGTATAAACTGGACCCTATTTTAACTTGTAAAAAGAGTAACACTTTTTGATGTAGGGCCTACTTATATTTGTTTAATAAGAAAAATTATATTGGGGTGCCTGGGTGTCTCAGTTGGTTGAGTGTCTGACTCTTGATTTCTGTTCAGGTCATGATCCCAGGGCCATGGGATTGAGCCCTGCATCAGGCACTGCTCTGAGCATGGAGCCTGCTTAAGGTTCTCTCTCTCTCTCTCTCTCTCTCTCTCTCTCTCTCTCTCTCCCTCTCCCTCTGTCTCCCCCCACCCCGCCCCTCTCCTCTGCTTGCATGCAGTCTCTTCCTCTAAAATAAAATTAAAAAAAAAAAACTATATTGAGGACTGCTTTTTCAAGGCTGACTATTCTCCTCTACCTCACACCCAAACCTGTCTTTCTCATCTGAGAATCTAGAAATTGTCCCTATTAATTAGCCACCTCTCCCTTTAACATCTTCATCTTTCTACTAATGTTCAAGTACTCCACCTTAAAATTAAAAACCTTTAGATCTTTCTATCCCTTTAAAGTATTGTCTGATCTCTTGGTTTCCTTACTGAATGTAAAAGATCTCTACTGTAGATTTCAGTAAATGTTATTCGTCTTCCTTCCTCTTCCTCTTCTGGGGAGTTGTCTGTGCTCATTACCTCCATTCCTTCACCTCTTATTCAACACTTTGAGTTTTGCTGTACTCACCTTCCAAATCCTTGTGGTAGGCTGAAAACTGATCCTTACTCCTATGCTCCAATGTCTATGCCAAAACCCTGGGACTGGTGAATGCTGCCTTATTTGGAAAAAGGGTCTTTGCAGATATGATTGAATTGAGGGTCTTGATAAGGAGATGATCTCAAATTCCTGGGATGGGCCCTAACTGCCATCACAAGTGTCTTTCCAAGAGAGAGGCAAAAGGCAGTTTAATACCACAGGCACACACACGACAGGCCAAGGGATGCTAGAAACTGCTAGATTGTAGAAGAGGCAAAGAATAGATTCTCCTCTAAAGCCTGTAGAGATACCACAGTCTTGGCCTTGCTGACACCTTGATTTTGGACATCCAAACTATGAAAGAGGGGCTCCTGGCTGGCCCAGTCAGTTAAGCTTCAGACTCATGATTTCAGCTCTGGTCATGATCTTGCAGTTCATGAGTTCGAGCCCCCCATCCGGCTCCATGCTGACAGCACAGAGTGTGCTTAGGATTCTCTCTCTCTCTCTCCCTCTCTCTCTCTATCTCTTCCCTCTCCTGTTCTCTCTTTGTCTCTCTCAAAATAAATAAACTTAAAAAAAAACTGTGAGGGGTGCCTGGGTGGCTCAGTCGGTTAAGTGCCCGACTTTGGTTCAGGTCATGATCTCATGTGACCTGAGTTCAAGCCCCACATCAGGCTCTTTGCTGTCAGCACAGAGCCCACTTCAGATCCTCTGTCCCCTCTCTCTCTGCCCCTTCCCCCCCTCTCAGAAATGAGTACACATTAAAAAAATTGTGAAAGAATTACAGTGTTGTTTTTAGGGACTAAGTTCATGGTACTTTGTTATAATGACTACAGGAAACTAAATACAGCCCTCTTTTACCATTCTTGACAAAATCATTAACCAGAGATGAATTGATTTTCACAACGTGAATGTGCCTGAATACCCAGATCAAGAGGCAGAACCTTACCAGCCCTCCAGAAGACCTCCCTGAGTCCCCTTTCAGCCACTGTACTCCACCAAAGTATCTGCTAGTTTTTTTTTACTTTTAATATCAAATTTTTGAGCATCATAGGAACAAAATCATAAGATACCTACTCCTTTGTATCCAGATTCTTTTAACAGTCTGTGAGATTCATTCATGTTGTCACATGTAGTTGTAGATTTTTAAAAATCTATTGCTATGTGGTATCCATTGTCTCTATATAGCATACTTTATTTCTTCTATTGTTGATGGTTTACAAATAGTGCTGTTATGAACATTTATTACACATGCATGTTGATGAACTATGTTTCTGTGGGGTATTTGATGAAGAAAGGGTTTCCTGAATCATAGATACCTTTTCATTTTTCTCTATATTGTCTAAGTTGTTCAATCTCATACACACCTGCCACTTCAGCTACTAACAGCACCATGACTCTTAAATCGGTCTGATTCTTTGGCTTTTTGGGTGTTGAGTTGTGTAAGTTCTTTATAGATTTTGGATACTAACCCTTTATCACACATGTAATTTGCAAATCTCTTCTCCCATTCGATGGGCTGCCTTTTAGTTTTATTGATTGTTTCCTTTGCTGTGCAGAAGCTTTTTATCTTGATGAAGTCCCATAGTTCATTTTTGCTTTTGTTTCCTCTGTCTCTGGTGATGTGCTTAGTAAGAAGTTGCTACGGCCAAGGTCAAAGAGGTTCCTGCCTGTGTTCTCTAGGATTTTTGTGGTTTCCTATCTAAAATTCAGGTCTTTTATCCATTTTGAATTTATTTTTGTGTCTGGTATAAGAAAGTTGTCCAGTTTCATTCTTCTGCATGTTGCTGTCCATTTTCCCAACAGTATTTGTTGAAGAGACTGGCTTTCTTCCATTGTATATTCTTTCCTGCTCTGTCAAAGATTAGTGGACCATAGTTGTGGGTCCATTTCCGGGTTTTCTATTCTGTTCCATTGATCTATATGTATGTTTTTGTACCCAGTACCATACTTTCTTGAATATAGCTTGAAGTCTGGATATCTGATTCTGATTTCTGCTGTGATTCAGAATGATACCTGTCAGTTAGATACCACACATACACACACACACACACACACACACACACACACACACACACACGATATTTAAAGTATCTCAGTCCAAACTCAAGTTCCTACCAAAAAAATAGTATATTTTCTTATGTCACTTGTGTTAATGGCAAGCCATAAGTGTTAACCATTCAAGTTTGAAATAGAATCATCTTTAATTCTTTATCCTGTATCCACCAAATCCCTAAAGCCTCTTGAATTCCCTACCATGTTATCTCTGTATTAGTTTAGTGAATGACTCCTAACTGACCTCCCAGCTTCCAGTCTGTTTTGTCTATCATCCGTGCATAAAATCTAGGTTTATCTTCCCCAAACTTTGATCTGCCATACCCCTTCTCAAAACATAGATATAGATGGATCACCATTGACTATAGAATCAAGTCAAAATTCTTTGTGCTGGCTTTGTGTGTTTTCATAATTTGATTTCAGCCTCATTTCTATGAGTAATTATTCATATGAGATTTCATCAGGGGTATTGACTTACATTTTAGCATTGTCTTCGATACCATTTTTATGATAAATTGTTCAAAGGGCTTCCTGTTAACATTTCTTATGATGGCTCCTTATAATAATCATATATTGAGAGTTTGCTGTGTCTCATGCACATGTAATCCTAACAGCTTTGTGCTGTAATACTGGTATTATTATTCTTGATTTATGGTTAAGGAAACCAAAGCTCAGTGAACTTAAGGTAGTGTCCAAGGTCATCCATCCAGAAACTTAATTAGGATTCAAACACTGGGAAGTCATGAAATAGCTTGTCTGTCATCTGCATGCTTATCCCTCATCTCAAGGCCCCTGGAGATGGAGAGAAGATTCCCCTTCCAGCTTTTCACCCTGTGGTGTGCTTTTCTGAGGCTGCATTTCCTCCTGTCAGAGAGCTGTGGTTCTGGGTCCTTTCACTGTGGGATGGGTACCTTTTATGGATGTGTGCTAATTTCCCCCTCACTTCTCTAAAGCTGGAGCATCAGGAACCGGACTCCTGCGGCTACTGTCCAGGCAAGGAGACATCCGTTTTTATACCAATCTTGTTTGGTTCTGCTTCCTCTTTCTCTCCCTCCTTCTCTCTTCTCCCTTCTTCCCCCTTTTTCCCTTTCCCTCCCTAGGCTTCTCCCTTTTCCTCCCCCCTTCCTTCTGTAGATGCCTTGGCTCTCAACATTTTTAAAATCCAACTTGTGGAGGTTGATTGCTTCTGATCACCTGCTCCTAGTCCTCACTTTCCAGGTTCAAAAAAAAAAAAATTAACTCCCCAGTGTAATAATCAAACAAGCATTAAACAAGCAAATTAAGGCTGGGGTGGGGACATTATGTATACATTTGCTTTAGCAATATAAGAATGATTCATGTTTGAATCACTAGGCATACATTTATTGGAGTTTAGTGATGAGGAAATTATGGGGCAAAATGTTTATTGTTGACATAAATATGTATCATTATACATGACAGTGTTAGCTAAATACATACAGGAAAATAAAATGATACTGATGAAGCTACATGAATAGTAATTCATAGCAGGAATTGCCAAACCATGACCAATTCAAGACAACAATGATGGTAGATTATTCTGTCCTTCGTGAAAATCTCAACAATTTTACCTCTATTAATATGGGAGGTTTGCAATGTCCCAACATTGCATATCTGCCAAACTTTAGTAACCTGACTCAGAGTCTCTAGGACGCTCTACCAGGACACTGCTAGGTCATGAGTAACATTTTAGTAATTTACACATAGTAGATTTGTTGTAAAGAACCCTTATTTATTCATAATATAGAAAAATCAATGGAATGCAAGCTATACTTCCCTTAAGAATCTAGGGGCGCCTGGGTGGCTCAGTCGGTTAAGCGTCCGACTTCAGCTCAGGTCATGAGCTCACAGTTTGTGAGTTGGAGCCCCGCATCGGGCTCTGTGCTGACAGCTCAGAACCTGGAGCCTGCTTCAGATTCTGTGTCTCCCTCTCTCTCTCTCTCTCTCTGCCCCTCCCCTGCTGATGCTTTGGGTCTCTCTCTCCCTCTTTCAAAAATAAACATTAAAAAAATTAAAAAAAAAACAAGAATCTAAGATGGTATGGGCATTTGGGGGTTAGTGTCTGCTCTTTAGGGGAATCTCTAGAATTCCATTGGGAATTGACGTTGTTTCCTACTGAGGTTTGCTTCATTGCTCAGACCAAGCCCCAGGCACTTTGTGCCTTTCCTTTTTCTGTGGTGCCTTTGATGTGCAGGGCTTCTGTTTTTTTAGTCTGCTCTTTGAGGTGCTCCACCCCAACTCCTCTGCCTGCTGATGCCTCATTCACATTTGCTTCAGTCATTCCTTCTACCAGGACTGGCCTCCCTGGCCTCTGAATGTCACCATTTGTACTTCACCAGCACCAGCCACATTCTGCCCGGTACACATTCTGTGTCGGTATTTGCCAACTCATGTTTCTGCCCCACAAGAGATGGCAAAAATCATATCTAGTTAATTTTTTGCTTTAACTTTCATAACAGCAAATAATACAACTTTTATGTAATAAGTGCCCAGGACGTTTGTAGAATTAAATTGGCACCAGTGGGTCATCTTGGGGGATGGGTATGATTGAATGGGTAGTTCTGTGTGATAACTTGGGAAGTTTCCATTGATAATGGAGTTTCGGAGTATCTTGTAGACCAGACTACAAGCCAAATCACTACTGGGCTCTTGCCTTGTCATCAGTGATCTAATGCGGAAGGAAAACATTGAATAGATAAAAAGTAACTGAACATTAATGTTTTGCTTCAACTCTGCTTTTTACAAGCAACAGAAGCTCATGTGAGATATTTAACTAACAGATAGGGTATTATGAAGGAAAAATTAAATAAAAAAAAAGTAACACAGACCATGAACCACTGCCATTTAATGACCAAAATGCAATTAGGCACAACAGTTTTATGTTATTGCCTTAAAAATTTATTATGCTTTAATAAACCCTGGGTAAATCTAATTTTGTGCTCCATTTAACATTAACACAATTGGGGGAAAGGAAAGACATGGCACTTTAGCTAAAAATGTAAGAGATTTTTGTACCTTTGTCTATATTTTTAAACAGACTTAATTTTTAAGTATTTAAACTTTAGTTTTTAAGTATAGCAGTTTTACTCACAATATTACTACAGAAACTCAATCAGAAAATTATTAAGTGCACTTGGTCATGAAACATATGAAAGGAATATATGCTTTGGTCCTCAAATCTTTTTTGCATCTCTAAATTTATGTTCTGATCTTGAGAACCTCTATAACCTGTAAGTGTAGGGTGTGGCTCAGTGAAGAACTAGGAGCATGGACTCTCCAGCTAGCCTGCTTGTTTTTTGTTTTTAATTTTAGAGAGAGTGTGAGTAGGGAGGGGCAGAGAGAGAGAGAGAGAGAGAGAGAGAGAGAGAGAGCAAGAGCTATAATCTCAGGCAGGCTTCATTCACACTCAGTACAGAGCCCAACGTGAGACTCTCGATCTCATGACTGAGATCATGACCTGAACCAAAATTAAGAGTTGGTTGCTCAACCAACTGAGCCACCCAGGCACCCCTAGATTGCTTGACTTTGAATCCTTCCAAGGATGGCAGGGTGCCATCACTTCCTAGCTGATGATGGGCAGATTATTTATACATTCTCTGCCTCAGTGTCCTAAAGTAATGATAATAATATTGCCTCCAAAAAGGGGTTTTATGAAGATTGAGTTAATTTTTGATAAGCAAATAGTGCCTGGCACATAATAATTATAAATACATGTTTGTGAAATAAAGTGGGTAAACTGCAACTCATAGAAGTGAGTTTTAAGGATTGTGGAGTAACAAGTGTTTATTATAATTACATCTTTTTTTTTTTTTTGCATTTTAGACATGATTTAAGATCACCTCACAAGGAAGATAATTTTCACCTATTTTACTGCTTTTGAGAAGATAGTCATAAGATGATATTTTTGTTAAATAATGAAATGTTAACTATTTTTAAAAATCCTGTGTTACTGGAAGCCTCAGCCAGTGTAACCAGGCAAAACAAAGCACACAACAACAAAAACCCCAAACCATAAAAGACATACAGGTTAGAAAGGAAGACATAAAACCATTTCTAGTTTCAAATGACATGATTATCCATGTAGAAAATCCCAGAACGTGTGCAAATAAAAAAAAAAGCTCCTGGAACTAATAAGTGAGTTTAGCAAAGTCTCAGGATAGAAGGTCAATATACAAAAGTCAACTGTATTTTTACATACTAGCTATGAAAAACTAGGAAATTTGAAAGAACATCATCTATAATAGCACCAAAAAAAATGAAACACTTAGGTATAAATCTAACAAAATACATGTAAGAACTGTCTATTGATGGACATTGAGGATGGCACTTGTCGGGATGAGCACTGGGTGTTGTATGTAAGCAATGAATCACGGAATGTATCCCCAAAACCAAAAGCACACTGTATACACCATATGTTAGCCAACTTGACAATAAATTATATTTTAAGAAATTAAAATAAAAAAGAAAATTACAAAATACTTAGGAAAGAAATCAAAGAAGACCTAAATAAATAGAGAGATACACTATGTTCATACATGGAAAGACTCCATGTATGAAGATGTCAGTTCCCCCCAAAGTGATCTATCTGTAGATCCAACACAATATCAGTCAGAATCCCAGGAGGAATTTTTTTTTTTGTAGTTATCAACTGATAGCTCTCAGCTACCAATTACACAGGAAACTTACACAGGAAAGCAAATAGAACAACTAAATTAGCTAAAACAATTTTGAAAACAGAAGAATAGAGTTGGAAGGCTCACAGTTGATTTCAATACCTACCATAAAGCCCCAAGTATAAGAACAGTGTAGTGTTGGCAAAAGATAGAACAGAAAACCCAACAACAGACCCACACAAATGTAGCCGTTTAGTGTTTGACAAAGAAGCAGAGGCAGTTCGCCTGAGAAAGGAGAGTCTTTACAACGAATATGAATCTTGACCCATATCCCATGTCATTGACAAAAATTAACTTAACATGGATCATAGATCAGAATGTAAAATGTAAAGCTACAAAATTTCTAGAAGAAAACATGGGAGAAAACTTTTGTGACTTTGGGTTAGGCAAGATACCACACCTAAAGCACAATCCATAGAAGAAAAAAATTGATAAATTGGACTTACCGTTAGAAATTTCTGCTCTTTGAAAATCCTGTCAACAGGGGTGCCTGGGTGGCTCAGTCAGTCAAGCGTCCGACTTCAGCTCAGGTCATGATCTCCCGGTCTGTGGGTTCGAGCCCCGCGTCGGGCTCTGTGCTGACAGCTCAGAGCCTGGAGCCTGTTTCAGATTCTGTGTCTCTGTCTCTCTGGCCCTCCCCTGTTCATGCTCTGTCTCTCCCTGTCTCAAAAATAAAAATAAAAAAAACGTTAAATTGTTTAAAAAAAAAAAAAGAAAATCCTGTCAACAGACTGGAAAGACAAGTCACAAACTGGGAGAAAATATTTGCAAATCCCATTGTCTGACAAAGGAAAAATATCCAGATAATATAAAGAACCCACAAACCTCAACAAGAAGAAAACAAATTCAACAATTTAAGAAAATGGGGCACAGGCTCTGATCACTTCATCAGAGAAGAAAGAAGAGTACACTTTACTCCATGGAAATGAAAAAATAAATTTAGAAAAGAACATAAATATATCAGTCATCTGGACCTGAAGTAGAAAAAAGTGCCTCTTTTTCTGAGTTGTACTCTATTCAGTGTATTAAAATTATACAAACAAGCATTTTTAATGTTCTATACAGCATCCAAAAAAATGTATCTGTTCCTGCTTAGACATTCAGACCTGATGAGTATGCTCCATTTTGCCTGTACCATTTATTTTGAATATCTAGTTTCACTCTTAATCTAAAAGCCTTCTGCAGTGTTTCTATTTTATTTTAGCATCAAGTCCCAGGAGGCAGTTCTCTGGAAATAACCCATCTCCCTTCTTCTTGTGACTGCTTTAACTTAGCTAGTATTTTTCTTTGCACATCTCTCGTTTGTTTCTCATCAGCCACTGCTTCATTTGGTTTCTTTCAGCCCCATGTTACGCTGTCTCTTGATTTTAGAGCCCTGCGACTGACTGCGAGTGGCTGGCATCTGTGGGAGGAGGAAACAGTGTGGGTGCAGGAGGCAGATGGGGCGTGTAGGTGGGATGCACTGACTCATTTTCTCATGTGTTGATTTTTGATGTAGAAATGTGAAGGACCCCAAAAGAAAACTCTTTATTTGTATTAAAGAGCCCGTAAGTCATTTTAGCCTTGAAAAAAAATCTTTTGAAGCTCCTGTGACCTGGCTGCCTCTTTCATAACCTCACTAAATCCTCTCTGTCTTCAGCCTCCGTTTGATCTGATTTATTTCTCCTCCACAGAATGTGAATTCTAATCTCACGTTCATTAGACAAGGTCGATTGCATCAAACAGCTTAAGAGTCTGCATTATTTTTTTGTGCTGTGGTTCAGTTTTACGTTCAGTCACACAGGTTTTCAGTATTGTTTTTCTTGTGTTTTGGTGGGTTTTTAAATTTTAAAAGTAATCAATGTTCGTAAGAAAAATTGTAAAAAATATATAGAAGGAATAAAGAAGAAAAAATAATGCACAATCGCAATACGCAGCTGTTATTTTGGTGTACAACTTTCCAGACATTTTTTTTATTCACATGCATATATTCACATATAATGTATACATTATAATGTATTATATTTAATACTTTTTTTTACTTACTATAGCTTGAACTTACCTCTGTTGCTAAATATTCTTATGCAATATTGTTTTTTTTATTAAGTTTTTATTTTAATTCCAGTGTAGTTAACATACAGTGTTATATTTAGTTTCAGGTGTACAATATAGCGATTCAAAAATGTAGCTTTCAATGGTTGCATAAGCCACTATTTGAATCTATCTATGTATCTACTCACCCACATACCTATTTTCCTATTAATGGTGTTTTCCATTTTATTGCAAAAAAAAAAAAATTCCGTGGACATCCTTACAAGTAAACCTGCCACATTTATAGGAATTTTCTTGGAGTAAATTCTTAGGAATGGAGGTATTCGATCAAAAAGTGTAAATAATTTTAAGTATTTAAGTCTCCCGGGAAGTTTAAACTTCTCCTTGGCATATGAGTATCATTTCTCTGCATCTTCACTGGCACTCTTTAATATTTTTGACCACTTGTTAGACAAAAAAAAGTGGCATTTTACAGTTTGCTTAATGTGCACTTATTCATAGTGAGGTATAGAATATTATTTGTGTATTTGTTTGCCATTTTAGTTTCTCTTTTGTGAATTTGCCTGCCTGTATCCATAGCCTAATTTTCTATTGTGATGTCTTTATGGTTGCTTATTCTAAATTGAACAATAAGAGATGATTTATAGTGATATTAACCTTTCATCTCTCATATATTGCAAATATTTTTTACAAGTTAGCAACATCTGTTAAATTTGTCACAAGGTATGTTAACATTTTCATTTTAAGTGTGATTAGAATTTGTTTCACCATTATATTTTCCAAATATTACTAGTTAGGATTACAAAGGGAGCTCTTGGTTATCATAATGATTTTGCATCTCAACACCTTATTAAATTATTTTATAGCTTATAATAGTTATTTAGTTGATTCTATTGAGATTTTTTTTTTTGGTTGATAGCCAAAACATCTCCAAGTAATGATAATTGTGTATTTTATTTTATAATATTATATCTCTTTGTGAAATCTTATTGCATTATCTGGGATTTTCAGAAAGCCAACTAGTGGTGGGAATAATTGGTTGCCTTGTCTTTTTACTGATTTTCCTGGGAATACCTATAAACAAAGTTGGCAGTTGTGAATATGTATCATTTTCATGTTAAAGGCATGCTCTTCTATTTTTGGTTTGCAATTATTTTTAATGAGAAATGGGTTTTGGATTTTATTTATTTATTTTTTTCAACGTTTATTTATTTTTGGGACAGAGAGAGACAGAGCATGAACGGGGGAGGGGCAGAGAGAGAAGGAGACACAGAATTGGAAACAGGCTCCAGGCTCTGAGCCATCAGCCCAGAGCCTGATGCGGGGCTCGAACTCACGGACCGCGAGATCGTGACCTGGCTGAAGTCGGACACTTAACCGACTGCGCCACCCAGGCGCCCCGGGTTTTGGATTTTAATTATGCACTTGGAACACCTGTGGAGATGCTGATAATTTTTTTTTTCCATTGAGCCATCCTTGCATTCCCAAAATAAACTGTAAACCCGTGATCTAGTTTTCTTATACTGTAATGCTCGGTGCATTTTCTTCGTTTTTTTCATATTTTTGTCCATATACAAAGTAAGTTTGAAACTAATGTATATTTCATTTTTTGGACATTATTATCAAATTTTGGTGTCAGGCTTATACTTATCTTGGTGTTAGTCTTCTCTGAGCTTTGGTAGAATTTGTATCTGGTTATATTATCCTTCTTAGTCATAATTTTCTATATCTTTGCTTTCTTTTTTTTTCTTGATTATACTTGCTGGGGACTTGCTGGATATTGATAACAATAAATAATTAGTTATAAAATACAGCTCTGGATTAATTCATAATCTTACCTATTTGATTTTTTTTAATATTTATTTATTTATTTTGAGAGAAAGAGAGGGAGCACATGTGAGCCTGGCAGAGGGAGAGAGAGAATCCCAAGCAGATTCCGTACTGTCAGCACAAAGCCAGACGTGAGGCTCAGTCTCACGAGCAGTGAGATCATAACCTGAGCTGAAATCAGGAGTCCAAGGCTTAACCTACTGAGCCACCAGGGTGCCCCTTACCTATTTGCTTTTTTAAGTCTTATTTTACATTCATCACTTAAGGCAGTTTCCTGCGGATCTGCTTCTGGAACCTGAGTTCACTTGTTTTAAAGTTGAAATTTCATAGAGAGAAGTAGCCCCAGCAGCCCACCGTTGGCAGACTTTGCTTAGTTGCCAGTAATTATATGATCTCCTTTGTGTTTAAAAAAAAAAAATGCAGGTTTGCTGCATTTTCTAAAACCACTTCCAGGTAGAACTACAAATTCAAAATTCAGTAGTAAGTGAGGAGGGAAAATCCCTATCATCTCCTCATTTCCTCTTTGAATACTAAGTTGTTGAAATCAAACTGTGCTTACCGGGCATTATTTAGGTGTCATCTTTGGGGGGCTTTGTTTTGTGTTTGCAGATATCGCTGTGGTGGAGATGAGTGACGCCTTCCGACAGCCATCATTGTTTTACCACCTTGGGGTCAGAGAAAGTTTCAGCATGGCCAACAACATCATCCTCTACTGTGATAATAATTCAGACTCTCTGCAGTCACTGAAGGTACCTGACTTGTTTACTCCATGTTTACTGTAGGCACTAGAGTTTTAGGGATCTCTCTCGGTCTCTCTGACATCCAAAACTCCTTAAGTAGCTTATGTTTGTGAAAGGTTGTTTTTGTCAGTCTAACAATTACACAGCAGTTCCTAGTGAAGCTTTGAGGTTTATCTAGAATTCAGTGGAGAAGAAATTCGATGACATGTAGAAAAATGGTCGTGTTGAGTTCTGAAACTGCAGTTAGAGTTGCGGCTGGGGAGACTGCGTTCCTAGGAAGTCGTCCAGTCCACTGGAGAAGGAAATGGAGATGGCATGAAGTATGGTCAAGCCTTATGGTGTGTCACCACTGGGGGTTTCACTGGGCACACCCTGTCTCCACCTAGAAATACGCTTTCTACTGAAAGTACTCGGGAAGAGAAATTCTCCAAATATCACCAGAAAACTGCTATCCTCTTCCCTGGGAGATGATTTCAGTAACTCAACAACTTAGGGAAAGGAGAAATAAAAACCTACTATATTTGTCTACAAAACTCAGCATGTCATTCTCTCCATTATAGGGGCATACTGATAGGAAGGTATTTCTTCCATCCAAAAAGATTGTCTAAAATGCTTCTGCAAGGCCAAGTGATTTTACACCATGTGATTCTTTGAAAAGCATCTAACAATTCTGTGAAATGCGTGCTGAGTCTGATATCATCCATTTCCTTTGTGAAACTTCCAGCCAGCTTCATGCAACTTATTCTTATCTGTATCTTCCAGTTTTCAAATCAAAGCCAAGCTGGGAACATGGAGACCTAAAACCCAGAGTCATATTTCCAACCGCTTAGTAATTGCTATATGAAGATCTCTAACCCCCCACCCATGAAAAAAAAAAAAAGTCGTATTTTTCTTTTATCTGAATATCTAAAGCTTGTATGACTTTTTTGAAAATCTGTAGTTTCATTTAGCAAATATACATTTACTGAAGGCCAGGCATTGTGCTGGCCATTGATAGGCTATCCCTTTACAGAATATTCTGCAATAGTCCTTAGAGATTTGCCCCTACTCTGTCTGAATCTGTTTTGTTTTTTTTTTTACCCAGAGAAATTCTTTAAGCTACCCCTACTTTATTTTACCTTAGATTTACCCCTCTAATTAATGCATCATAAAGTTTTGTGGTGGTGTATTTTAATTAAACATTTTGATGTACTACCATTTATAACATATCAGTAGTCAATAAAGGAATGAAATTATTTTATTTTTTATTTTTATTGCATTACTTTATTTTATTTACATTAAGTATTCTAAGCAGGCAGTGTTGTGTTAGACATTTTTCACTTCACCCTACTTTTATTCTTGCCCTATGGTTATTTTGTGATTTCATTTATGACTATTCTTTCCTGGGGAAATTTTTTAAAAAATGAATTAAAATGACATTTGAGAGAAAGAGTTGAAGCTCATCAGAAATGTTTATGGAACAAATAAATTGATTTCATTGCTTTTTGCCAGCCTTTGTTTAGAAGTGTTATTGGTACTTGAATACAATAGTTCTTTAGACAGGCTAATCTATCTAAAATATACTCATTTAGGGGCACCTGGGTGGCACAGTCGGTTAAGCGGCCGACTTCGGCTCAGGTCACGATCTCACAGTCCGTGAGTTCGAGCCCCGCGTCGAGCTCTGTGCTGACCGCTCAGAGCCTGGAGCCTGTTTCAGATTCTGTGTCTCCCTCTCTCTCTGACCCTCCCCCATTCATGCTCTGTCTCTCTCTGTCTCAAAAATAAATAAACATTAAAAAAAAAATTTAAAAAAAAATAAAATAAAATATACTCATTTATCTTGTACCTAATAGCTGCTTGTAACTGAGCACTTACTGTGTGTTTCACCCACATACATTTTCACATATAATTCTAAAAACATCCCTGTGGGGTATATTATATGCTGTCATACCATTATTTTATAGAATTGCAAACTGAGACTCAAATAATTTCAATCATCTGCCTCACTCCGAAGCCCACCCTCCTAACCCCTAAACTTCATTGCAGTTTCTTCCAGTTAGAAGGATATCTGACTTTCCTGTTCGGTGTGTTCATTGAGAAAATCCATCAATTATGTCTGCCCCCTGAATTGTTCCGTACAACAGCCATCCTGTCTTTTCTCTTACTCCTTCCACTAGCTTAAGCTTTTGCCATTTTTTGTTTGTTTGTTTAACTTGTTCCTGGTCCAAATAAGTGTCTGGTTGCAAAGGACCGAGTTCTCTGGAACAGAAAGTATTTTTTTTCAGTCTAACAATTTCCTCTGAGCCCTAGAAATTTTTCTGGTCCTCTGCTACTGAGAAAAAAGTGTGTGTGTGTGTGTGTGTGTGTGTGTGTGTGCGCGTGTGTGTGTGTGTGTGTGTGTTTAATTTTATTAATTTCCATTGTAGTTCATTATAGGCGTCATCCCTGCCTTTTACCAACAGAAAAGAAAACATCTGTGAAATAAGGCAGAACAGGACTTACTATAAAAATATATTATGTATAGATTAGCCAAATAAAATAAAAATGAACCATCTCCCTGTTTTCACAGGCAACAGACAGAACGAGAATGCTATTCTGGTCACATATCGAGCCTCACGTACATTGATTCTTTGGATATCTAGAAAGTACAGCTGCACCAGTTTTATTTTCATCTACTGCTCTTTGTTGAAGAGAGCAGTTTCTCTTTGGCAGCAAAATCATAGGAAAAAAAATTTAAGTTTAGGCTCCTAAAAAATAATTGATAGGAACATAAAAATACTTGCAATCTGTGTCTGGGTTTCCATATGAAAGGATGTTTAGGATCTAATCAAATCATATACTTGCAATAAGATTTGTATACATTTGAAATTGTAAGTACTATCTTACTGTAGTAAGAATGAAATATTGAATTTTTTTTCAGAAAGAGATCATAGCACTTTGAGAAAGAGAAGTTGATAGTTTTTTCCCTTAGCATTTTAACAACACAATCTTCACTGTTTTCTTTAAATAAATATCACAATAACTTCTTATGTGCGTGTTAATGAGACTCTATGCTAAGACTTAACACTTGCTTGAAAATAGGAAATGGCTGTAACAGTTCTTTCCAGATTAATTTCATGTATTACAGAAATGATCAGACCTCCACTTGGGGTCTCTCAGCAGATGGAGGAGTAAGCCTGGACACGCCTAACCAATGAGCCATGGGACAGACCCACAAAACACATCTGACATCAGAAAGGACTTGAGGGAAACAAAGGGCTGTTGTATAGAGTGTGGAAATTGTTCTAATGAGCCATTTCTTCTATCGGCAGAAATTCCTTTTTGAAACTGCTCTCAGCTCTAATTCTTGAGATTCATTCCCCTTTTCCTTTCTTCAGCTCCCTCTCTTCCCTGCAAGCCACTCTCCACTCACTTTAAACAGTGCTGCTTATAAAAACAAAGCAAAACAAAACAAGGAAATACCCCTGCATACCATCAGATAGTCAACAATTAGAAGCCCTTATAGTGCCCACCACAAGGCTGTGGAGAGTAGGAGATGGGCACTGCTGGTGGGAGGGTATATTGGCACTACTTCCAAAGAGCAATTTGGCAACACCTAGTATTATCAGATGAGCATAGCACAGAGGCTCAGCAACTCTGTCTCTGGATGTGTACTGTAAAGAGAGTCTCTGGCATGCAGAAGGGGATCTAATCAAGAATGTTATATGACCATTGTTTGTAATAGCCCCTCTCCCCAGAGAATTGGTAAATACCTATCAACAAGGGAATGAATAAATACCTTCTGGTAGAGTCATTCAGTGGAATATTCTAGAGCACTCAAATGAATTAACTAGAGTCTTATGTGTCACTATCAATATATCTCAGAAACGGTGTGGAGAGAAAAAAAACAAATCACAGAAGCGTATGTGCGGTATGATACCATCCATACAAAATCTAATCACGTGCAAGGCAGTGCTTTCATACGTCTTTGCGTTTTGAAGGATAGATGTGCACGTGGGAATTACAAACAACAAATTCAGAATAGTTATCTCTTTGGGAGATAGGAATAGAATAGGACTGGGGGGAAAGACAAGTCTTCACATTTATCTGCAATTTTTGATTTCTAAGTCTAGGTGGTATATACATGAGTGTGTGATAATTTCTATGCTTTGTTTATAGTTGAAATATCTCACAATCGTTTTCTTAAGAAGTTTGCGGTACTTTGTATCTTTCCGGATAATTTACATATATTTTGGGCATTTAAATCCCCAAATAGTGTTTAATTTCTTTCTGCTTGCATTCTAACTGTGATTAAAAAGGCTCAGATGCATTTGGACCTTTCTTTCTGCACTAAGATGGGCTTTATTCCCATGTTACCTATTACGGAATAAATGTTTCTCTAGAGATTGAAATGCATATCAGTTAGTAGTGACACAGCTTATGTTGAAAAGTAATGATTATGTGAGATTATTCCCTTTTCAAGAACTTTAGTTGTATTTTTCTTTTTA
Organism: Prionailurus viverrinus; assembly: GCF_022837055.1. NCBI lineage: Eukaryota > Metazoa > Chordata > Mammalia > Carnivora > Felidae > Prionailurus > Prionailurus viverrinus. Next base: position 123,834,973 of record NC_062565.1, on the reverse strand, counting down.
ATCATTGCTTGAAAAGTTATTTCATTTTAATAATACACAGTTCCTCACAAAATTAAAAATAGAATTACCAGGGGCACCTGGGTGGCTCAGCCGGTTGAGCATTTGACTTCAGCTCAGGTCATGATCTCACAGGGTTGGTGAGTTCGAGCCCGGCATCGGGCTCTCTGCTGTTAGTGCAGTACCAGCTTCAGATCCTCAGTCTCCCTCCCTCTCTGCCCCTACCCCGCTTGTGCTGTCTCCCTCTCCTTCTCTCTCTTTCTCAAAAATAAATTAACCTTTAAAAAGTAAATAAATAAAAAATAAAAATCGAATTACCATATGATCCAACAATTTCACTCCTGGACAAAATATCCAAAAGACTTGAAAGCAGGATCTCATGGAGATATTTGTTCGCCCATGTCCCTGGCAGCATTATTCACAGTAACCAAAAGGTAGAAGTAACTTAAATATCCATTAAGAGATGAATGGATAAAATAAAATGTGGGATATACACAAAATGGAATATTATTCAGTCTTGAAAAGGAAGGAAATTCTGACATGATGAACGTTGACAACTATCATAGTTTCTCATTCAGACAGCTCCATGGTACTGATGATCTTTTAGCTTGCAGGTATAGAGGGACCCAATCTCCTTTAGAGCTTATTGTGAGAAACTGGATATTAAGTCTGTTTTTCTGGTACTTACTCATTTCCACTTAAAGCAAATTGTTATAGTTTTGAAAAGAGCAGCGATATCCTTGTTGTCAATTTCAGTGATTCTGCCAACTTCTAGTCAATTGGTGAAGATATGAGGGTCATTTTTGGTACAAATACCTCGAACTTAAATTGAATTTTTACTTGGATCTGGTGAATCTACTCAGGTCCCACTGTGTTCTTAAACCTGTACATTTTTTTCCCCTCTTACACTGCCAGTTCCTCTTCTTAAAGTCTTACCTCCCTTACCAAAGTAAATTACTCAGAGGAATCTAGTTTTAGATTTTGAGTTGTGTATGAAATTAAAATTTATATTTTTCCAATGGTTTATTTTTTTTTTTTAGTTTAACAGTGAATTTTTATTGGATTCAAATATCTTGCTTACTTGATAACCAACCATTGATTTGTAAACCATGGCACTCTCTACTCTCCCTGGTTCAACATAGCGTCACAAACCTTCATATTGTTTCATGGACAGATTTTTCTTTCTGTTGAGAGAGGAAACAGTCGTGTTCTCTATTTTACTTATAGGAAGGGTCTACCTTTTATCTGAGCTATAATCATTCCCCATCAAATTGGGAGGGAAAAAAGGTAACTTGGGGAGGAGCAGACGAGTAATACATGGGAGCATCTCTTTATCAAGATTTTCTCTGAAGATCAGACAAACTAGATCAATGATTTATTTAGCATGAGTTGATTTCCCAGGTGTAGAATCCATCCCTGAGTTTTTGGAAAGGGCCTGAGATTGGAGAATCCAGTTTTCTTTCATGTCAATTAGCAATCTTACATCTACTGAGGAGTTACCTGTATACTGGATAGAGTACGCCTTTGTTTTCCTATCTAATTCCTCCTTTACCTCCCCACCCACACCCACTCTTTCTAGTGTCTAATTACCATTTTTGTCAAAGAGAGAAAGAAGTCTATCCTACACTGTGAGTGGAAAATGTCATCATATCACTGAGTTGGCACCAGATATTTTCTTCATTTGTAGAGACTTCCATCGTAGGCCCATGAGTCTGAATATGTTAAACAGCAAGAAGGAATACTTCTGCACACTGAAGATACGAGTCTGAAAGCCTCCTGACTCCCACCCAGGTGGGGCAAGGCTTGCCTGAATTCTGTTCCCTTTTGTTCATTATAAATAAGTGATTCTTGCTGTGCAAGCTGATCTATGTGGCACACAAACCCATTATCCTATTTAGGTCCTTGTAGAATGCATCCTTGAAATGTTTACTGAAATTTATGCAAAAAAATGTAATTTACTGTACAGAAATTCATTATGCCCGTAGCTACATAACAATAGAGGTTTTTTTTTTAAATAAGAAATACCTGTATTTGAGTAATTTGTTCCAGTTAGGTGTTGCTGAGACAAATGGCTGGTGTCAAAGAAGAGGAAGTTAATTGTAATGGCAATACATTATAAGGAGAAGTTTGTGTTAAAAAGCTGTTTCAGTCAGAGAAAGACAAAAAGCACATGACTTCACTCATATGAGGACTTTAAGACACAAAACAGATGAACATAAGGGAAGGGAAAGAAAAATAATATAAAAACAGGGAGGGGGAGAGAATAGAAGAGACTCATAAATATGGAGAACAAACTGAGGGTTACTGGAGGGATTGTGGGAGGGGGGATGAGCTAAATGGGTAAAGGAATCTACTCCTGAAATCATTGTTGCACTAGATGCTAATTTGGATGTAAATTATTAAAAAAAATAAATAAAAGGAGGGAAGAATTATGCTCTACTTTCTTCAATCAGAGCATGTACATAAATTACTTGGACTTCTGCACTGGAGGTTTGTCCATTTTCTCCCATTTATATATGTATTCAGGAATTTACTTATATTAGCTGGATTCACAGATTTTTTTAATACTTTGGATTATAAAATTATCATTTTAATATTTTTAAAAAAGCTGTTTCAAATCCTGTATGTGTAGAATGTCGCTCCTCAACATCCCAGCCACATTCAAAGACATCTCTACTTATAGTAGAGTCCTCCCACAAAGACATATTTATTTAACATAAAATAAAATTTAGAGGGATGAGAGGAGAGTCAAAATTTCTTTTGAGATTACTTTCCAGCTTTGTTATAATTTAACCTGACTTTTGGTACAGGTTGATTTAATCGACAGCTGTTCATGTCAAGAGAAGGGTATGTTCTCACCCCTGCTCACAAAACAATAAGGTATAAAATATGTCTAGATCTGGTAAAATAGGAATTGAGTTGGGGTTGTTTGCTTTGATAATGTTAATACTCAAACTATGTATGTCTTTAAAATGCTTAACATACTTTTATGAGCTTATTTCAATTATTCTTTTTTTTTTTTTTAATTTTTTTTTTCAATGTTTATTTATTTTTGGGACAGAGAGAGACAGAGCATGAACGGGGGAGGGGCAGAGAGAGAGGGAGACACAGAACCGGAAACAGGCTCCAGGCTCCGAGCCATCAGCCCAGAGCCCGACGCGGGGCTCGAACTCACGGACCGCGAGATAGTGACCTGGCTGAAGTCGGACGCTTAACCGACTGCGCCACCCAGGCGCCCCTATTTCAATTATTCTTGAAAAACAATCCAAGATAGACAAGTTCGGTACTTTCTACATAGATTAGGCAGATTAAAGATACTTTCTTTACAGATGAGAAATAAACCCAGAGAGATACAATGACTTAGAGGCATACACAGTAAGTGTCAGAGAAGGGCAAACTGCATCTTGTCTGACTTATCATCACGTATACTTCTAAGTCTGTGCACAGATTTCATGTCCCATAAAAATATGATTTTCTGGATTCTTGTTAGATTATTGAGCTTTTTTTTTTTTTTTTTTAACGTGAGCTTTGATGCAAGCCTAACATGGAAGCACTAACGTAATTAGTTTCCTAACTTTAAAGATGGGCCAGTTCTGTGACACCTGTGTTGGAGTGTTCTTCCTGAGCTGGTACAGCTTTATTTTTGCAGCATGCTGAAGGGTAAAGTTGAATCGTATCCTCTTGGTGAGGCCCGGGATGTTCACAACGGCCCATTTGATATTTCCTAGTCTCGTCGTGTTTTGAAGTATTGAACTTAGGTAAGAGGATGGAGCTAGGGAGTATAAGAAATAACCCTCCTTTACCCGACTTGGGTGGAACCCTTGCCTACTTCCCCTTGGACAGGAAGCGGGATCAGAAGGGAAGACCCAGAGGTCACCAGCTGGGGACCACGTTCTCTCCAGCCAGGAACTCCCAGCCTGCTCCTTTTCTTTCAGGAAGCTGAGGTCCTGCTTGCTAGTTCTGCTTCTCCCAGCCTGAATCAATTGAACTTGGCAACCCCACACCAGCTGCTCCCACTTCCTTCCCCCGGCTGCGATTACCTAAATTCTAGGCACACTTTCCAGTTGTGGAGATGCTCCATTTATTTATCCTTAAAATGACCTCTTCAAAGTTGTATTGTCCCAAATAGCTATCAAAAGTTGCCTTTGTCTTCCCTTGCAAAGAGACCCAGACTAGCTTGTCTCTTCTGTTTTCTTTCCCTATCTGGGTACTGGAAAATGGGGAAAAAAACAATTTGGGGTGTTTCTGGTACAGCCAGGGGGTGTCCAAACCAGAAAGCCTAAGACAAGTATGAAGTTGTAGGGAAGTAATGCATCCTCAAAACATTTCATTGGGAAGGATTTGGAGTTTATTTTGCCATCTTATTTCTCAGCAGTTTAGGTGAGGAATTTCCATGCAGTGATGTGAAACATAGCAGTTGGGTCTTAAATTTATTTCGTGTCCTCCTTTTTTTTCCTTCAGTGGGTTCAGTACAGATTAAACGTTCACTTGTCTCCCTGAGTAGGTAGCTACCTTGTGAGGTCTTGTTTGGTCTTTATTTGTACTGAGTTACAATGCATACATAGTACTTTTCTTCTTTAGAGTTGATGCCTCATTTAACATTACATCATAAACTGTGAGTAAACTCTGTCTCCTTCAAGAGAACAATTTATATCCATTTAGCCTTTACAAAACATAAGCAATAGTTAATAAGAATTCAGCAGATCCTGTGTTTTTTTTTAAACAGTGACTTTTTATTGGATTCTTTTCAGCACTTTTATTTATTTACTTTTTAAATGTTTACTTGTTTTGAGAGCAAAAGTGCGCATGCGTGCATGAGTGAGGGAGGGGCAGAGAGAGGGAAAAAGAGAATCCTAAGTAGGCTCCATGCTGTCAGCACAGAGTCCGACTTGGGGCTCCATCTCACAAACTGTGAGATAGATCATGACCCGAGCCGAAATCAAGAGCTGACGTTTAACTGACTGAGCCACCCAGGTTGCCCACAGCACTTTTAAACAACACCCAACTTAGCCAGTGGTATAAATTATACACTCAGTAAACGTTAGGGAAAGAGTCATTTGAAAATATGACCATACAAAGTAGTTTCACAGTTTAGTAGGGAACCAGAAACATTGACCCTGTGCCCTTTTAATAGTAAGTGCTACCTCTGGACATTCCCACGAACATCTTGCTTACTTGATAACTGACCACGGATTTGTAAATCATGGCACTCTGGACTCTCTCTGGTTCAAAATAGGCATCACGCACACTTATTATTTTATGGGGAGGTTTTTCATGGGGATGACCTTAATACAGTTTCATAATTTGTTATAATGCAAAATGAAATGAAAGCAAAGAAGACATGTAAGAGGGCTGTTATTAATGAGCCATTCTTCAGGAAGGTGTCACATATTGGCTCTAAGCCAATAGCAGCCTATTTTCTGTAGTGACGAGCAGAGGGACCCTTCAGCCTGCTCACTGTTCCCCTCGTCACTACTTCCATTTCTGTGTCTGGTGCACCAGAAGAGGGAGGCGGTAGGGTAGCTCCAGTCCTGGGCGTGAAGGTGTCTCTCCTTCCCGTGGCACAAGGACAGAGTGCTCACTGGATAGGCCTTTAGCCAAAAGCAAATGATAGAACAGAGTTGGAAGAGACCAGCAATCACTCAACCCAACTCTTAGTGTGTTACAGTAGAGGGAGGAGAAATGACATCTGGCTAGTCAAGAGTGGAGCCAGGACTTACACATTTCTACTGTGATTCATAGCCCAATATTTTATACATTCATTAACTTATTCATGCTCTTATTGAGTACCTACTATATGCCATTCAATTTTCTAGGCAATTAGTGGGGTAAAAGATGAACAAACCATTCGGGTTGCTTGTGATATGGGATAGGAGAATCGTATAATGACACATTTACAATGAGTACATGTATTGCTATCTTAGAGGTCTATACGGGGCTAATAGTGGCAGAAATTAAGAACATCATCTACTGTTGGGAAGTTTGGTGTCATTGAAGACAGTCAAGGGCAGCTTCAAAGAGAACAGGTTTCTTACGCAATGCACAGAGGATGCTATGTGATAGAGGATGAAGAGAAGGGCATTCCCTTGATACTTAGAAGGAGGAGAAGGGGATATTACTATCACAAGAGAGCTGTGTTCAAAAGAGTGTGGTTTGCTACTCTGAAGAGATGCTCTATAAATCAAGTTTGGAAAATTCTGCATACTGTGTTCCTGACTTTGTGATTATTCAGCGTTTTTAAAATTTTCAACTTATTTTTTCATGAACCATTGTGTGTGCATGTGTATGTTTGTGTGTGTAGATGTGTGTGTGTGTGTGTGTGTTTGTGTGTGTATGTGTGTGTGTGAGAGAGAGAGAGGGAAAAGGATGCACTAACTACCTGTGAAACACCTGTGGGAAGAGCCACTTTCCACCTTCCTCCACAGTGTCACTCATCTATCTCTTGGTTTCCATCCTCTGGGCACCGCTATCATCCAAGCCCTTATTTTGATGTCCCTGTACATTTGCAGTGCCACCTAAATGCTTTTTCCCCTCCAATACTAAATACCACCATCTCATTAGTATTTTTTTTCAAGTTTTAACAAGGTTTATCTTTTATGTATTTGTCATTCTTGGGTAATATGTTCACCTGATAGAAAAATTTAAAAGTGCAACACAATTTGGGGCACGTGGGTGGCTCAGTCAGTTAAGTGTCTGACTTCGGCTCAGGTCATGATCTCACGGTTTGTGGGTTCAAGCCCCGCGTCGGGCTCTATGCTGACAGCTCAGAGCCTGGAGCCTCCTTTGGATCCTGTCTCTCTGTCTCTCTCTGTCCTGCCCTTTCTCGTGCTTTGTCTCTCTCTCTCTCTTTCAAAAATAAATAAACGTTAAAATAAATAAATAAATAAAAGTGCAACAGGATATACAGTGAAAAGTCATTCTCTCATCTTTGACCCCCACCCAGCCAGCTTCCCTCTTTATTGGCAAGCACTATTATTGGTTTCTTGTATATTCTGCTAGGGAGATTTTACAAATGTACAAATTAGAATTTTCTTTTTCTCCCTTTTATACATAAATAGGAGCATAGGATGAACACCATTCTGTTCTTTGCTTTTTTTTTTTCACTTAGCAGTATATCTTGGAGATCTTTCCCTATCAAGAACTTCTCTATGAAGAGCTTCCTCATTCTTTGTTTAGTAGCATTATATTCCATTACATGGAGTTACCATCATTTATTTAACCAGATTCTAATGGGTAGACATTGATGTTGTGCCCAGCCTTTGCTATTACAGTGTCCCAATGTATGCTGATACTTCTTTATGTATATCGCCCACCTTAAAAAACATGCTGACTGCCAGTTGTTCACAAAGCACTTTATTTTGGCATTCAAGGCCTTCTTTAGTAAGGCCCTAAATAACTTTCTAATATTATTGGTACATGCCAAAGTGAACTTTCTTCTTAGTCCAGTGATCAAATTCAAGATCTTTTTCAAATACCTCTTTAACTCTCTTCTCTGTACTTCCTTAAATGAACTGTCTTCTCCAGCCCCCAGTCATCATTTGTGTCATTCCCTAAAAGAGTCTTTGCTGTTCCTGGTCCTCTAACTTGGATCCCTACCTTCCTGCTTTGCCTTTGAAAGTTGTCTTGTCCTCTTTGACTCATCTTGAGTTCCACCTTCTCTGCTGATCTTCCCAGACTTCCTCACATCTTAGGAACATCTTCTTTCCCTTTGAAATGTAAGCCCTTGCTGTAGCATTGCTCTTTAGACCTAGTATGTGTGGACATACACTCATGTGCACCCAGGCATGTGATGTTTCTTTTTAAATGTGTACGTGTCCTTTTTGTCCTCCCCCCCTTTTTTGACCCACAAGATTGTGAAGTATTGAAGGGCTTGTTTAGTATTTTATATACACAGCTTTATGGCTTTCAAAATTACCCTCTACAGTTCCTTCCTGAGATTTTTATTTACTCATCTGTTATCCTTAAGCGTTCAAAAATCTTACGTACTGCTCTAAGTCAAAATCCTTGTCAGTTCCCTCTTTGCCCCCACGTTGATCCTGGGATGAAGAAGGATAGCTGGTCAGCTGGGACTTGAATAGCTCCTCTGCTCCTTCCTTACCTCACCAGATCTGGCTCTTCTTCTTAGCCAGATGGACCCACCCTTGAGACTCCACAAAAGCCTCACATTCTCTGTTTCCATGACAACATACATGCCATCATTTCCAAAATTCTGTCCCATTTCTCTTTTTAAATCGTGATTCTCCAACCTCGGTGAAGCCTTTATGCCATAGGCTTTTCCAGATTATCTCTTCCATGTCTCTAGGCATTTAAACGACTGGAACTAACGATGATGAGAGCTTGCATTATCAACAGCTTTCTATGCACCTGACACAGTATAGCTACGTTATTTACACAATCTCACTCCTCACAGCCTAGAGGACAGAGATGCTGCCTGAAGTGTATTTCTTGCACTCCACTTTTTATTGAACAATATGTAAGTTGTATCTGTGACTGTTCATTGTCAGATGTCCTCATCTCTGTGTGGGTTTACCCACTCTGATAAGTGGCCAATACCCTTTATTTCCCAAGAGCCAGCATCTGCATGGTCCCCTCCCAGGGTGTAAGTGAGGTTGTACGTAGGGAAAGTGAACTCCTTTTAACCTTTCCCCAGAGAGATCGTGGCTGATAATTCACACGTGTTCTGCAAGAATGATTTTTAGATTATTCAGTTTTTGGATTTTACATATTTGTACTGTTTCCTTTAAACCATTGACAACACCTTTGTGTTCTCTCGTTTCCATCAGATTATAAGTTTTTCAGATACAGAAACATATGGTATACTTCCTGAAATTTCTAATTGCTAATAAAATTGTTAATACAAATACATCAAATAGTTAATTATCAAATTAATTTTGTATTAACGTCTGCTTTATTTTTTTCTTTTCTTATTTTTTAGGAAATCATTTGCCAGAAGAATACTGTGAGTATTTTCCCTAACTCTTCCAGAAATTTTTTATCATTTCTGTTCTATCAACTAATCTCTGGTTGTTTTTTTTAATCTCCACAAATTATTAATTTCTATCTCTGTTTTTCCTCTTTAGAGTTTCTGAGGTATCAATATAAATATGGTTATTTTATCTAAATGTTTCTTTACAGTGAAAATTTATAAATAGTGGAAGATGATGCTGATATCCGTTTGTTTTTGTTTTGTTTTGTTTAAGTTTCTTTATTTGAGAAAGAGAGAGAGAGAGAGAGAGAGAGAGAACACATGCATATAAGTGCAGGGAAGGGGCAGAGAGAGAGAGAGAAAGAGAGAATCCCAAGCAGGCTCTGCTTTGTCAGCGCAGAGCCTGACGTGGGGCTTGATCCCACAAACCGTGAAATCGTGGCCTGAGCTGAGATCAAGAGCCAGAGGCTTAACTGAGTCACCTAGGTACCCTAATGCCTGTTTTTTTTTAGCATATATATTTATATTTTGAGGAAAAAAAAAGTTTCCATAGTATATCCAATTTTGTAGCGTATATACGCACGAGTGCATATATGTGTCTGTGTGTCTACGTATGTTTATATATACGCATATATAGATGTCTGTGTCTGTGTATAAATTATATAACACAAATTATAAGTACGAATATACATACACACACACACACACACACACACACACACATACATATATAGATACATGTCAATCTATTATCTGTTTATCTATACAGGTTGATTTAAGTTCCTGAGTCTAGTCTGCCTTTGAGACCACACTACAGAAATCCTACTTTCCACACAGTACTGAACAAGAGTTAAGGGGCGCCCGCATTGCTCAGTCAGTTAAGCGTCCGACTTCAGCTCAGGTCATGATCTCACGGTCCATGAGTTCAAGCCCTGCATCGGGCTCTGTGCTGACAGCTCAGAGCCTGGAGCCTGTTTCGGATTCTGTGTCTCCCTCTCTCTCTTACCCTCCCCCGTTCATTCTCTGTCTCTCTCTGTCTCAGAAATAAATAAATGTTAAAAAAACAAACAAACAAAACAAGAGTTAAAAAATGATAAAAGTAAATTTCAAATTTTAAAAGTGCATGAAGAAAATTTATATATATTAGGGAATCAGCCTTGTTAGGCTAGTGGTTGTATTTTTCATTTAGAAAATAAGCCAGCATTTAAAAACCTTAAAGAATGTATCTCTATAAATTAGATTGGAAATAATACCCTACATAAAGATCTGCACGTGATTTAAGATGATAAGATTAAAAGTACAATTGGTAGTTTGTCCTTCCATCTGAAAGTTTAAAACTTACTGTTAAGATTGCACCAAGTCAGAGACTCATTGCAACATAATGTCATTATGCACTTTTATTCTTCACATCTGGACAGGAAATGAGCAATTATTGCTTCAGGCATCTGTTTAGCATAGCAGTTTTATTAAACAAATATTGATCATGTATTGTGTGCCAGGCTTTGAGCCTCGTGCCACAGGGATTCACCGTGGAGAGTGAAAGTGGAAGCAAGCAGATTCCTAACTGCTCCGTGAGACAGCAAATGACAAGTGCCAGAGTCTAGCTGGGGGAGAAGGTCAGGACACAAATAAGCAAAGACACAAATCAGAAAATTAATGCAGGGAGGGGCGCCTGGGTGGCTCAGTCGGTTAAATGTCCGACTTTCGGTTTCCACTCAGATCATCATCTTTCAACTTCGTGGGTTTGAGCCCCGCATCAGGCTCTATGCTGGCAGCATGGAGCCTGCTTGAGATTCTCTGTATTCCTCTCTCTGTGCCCCTCCCCAACTAATGCTGTCTCTGTCTCTCTCAAAATAAAACAAATAAGCTTAAGAATTTTAAGAAAAGAAAGAAAGGAAAGAAAATGCAAGGCGATGTGAAGAATGGGTGGCCGTGTATCAAGTGGTCAGAGAGGTCTTTCAGAGCAGGTAGCATTTACAGAGACCTAAATGGTAGGAAATTGCTAACCACGCCCACTGATGGGTCAGACATGTGGAGAAGCAGGCTTGCAAGATGACTGGAATATTGCACGTTATGATCTGGTCACCTGTTGACCTGAGTAAGCAGCGGGGTTTCAGCTACTGGGTGTCCTTATCAAAAGTTGAGTATTTTGAGCATATATTTCGATATGTTTGAATGCTTTGGTTCACCTTTATGCAGCTTTTAAAAATTGAAAAACAGAATCAGCATGTTTTTTTTTAAGTGAAGATAATAGAATAGGACTAGATTTTGAACTGCAGGTTTTTATAGCCCTGAGCACAGGCACGGGCCAGAGAGATTGCTGTTGTCATTTTATGATCATGCCTTAGTGCTTTGAAGTTTAAGGAAATGTGGTCTTTCTTTTTCAAGAAGCAGGTCTGAATATTTTAGAATTGGTACCTTATTAATAAGGCAGTTGTTGTGTCTGAGATGTCTGTTCTTGATCACATAGTGTTTTCTTTTTTAATTTGCTTTGGATTATCAGTTATTTGAAACTCTGGGTGAAATAGCAATCTGTAAACAGAAATTGCAACGATGACGTTTCTAAGTTTTAAGTGAGCCAACCCGGGGAAAAAAATATTCCCATATTATTAGTTTTCATCATTTTGAAAAAAAAAAAAAGTGCTTTTCTCTGCAGTTGGTATCTTTTAGAGAAACAGTGTTAAAACCAAACCTCACACTTTGCCCCCACTGCAGGCTCACTGCGCTGTTGTCTTAGTTCAGGCCTGGTAGCATCTATGTGCCTCCTGCAGCTTCTCACCCTCCACTCTGTTTGGACACCAACAAGGGGGAATGAAAAAAATATGTATTTATTGCCTTAGAAACATAGGGAAGAGACTCCAGAAAGTGCAGTGAGGCCAGGAGCTTAGGAAAACCTTGGCATGCTGGTTATTTTCAACAAGGATTCTGAAGCCTTATTCCACGGGGTTTGAAGAAGACAGTTGCAGGAATACATTTTTCTCTGCTGTTTGCAAGACTCATTTTACTTTCTTCACCCCTGCAGCAGTGATGCACACCCAGATGTCTGAGAGTCGTCCTCTCCCAGGATTGTTTTACGCAGACGCTTTATTCCCCGGTGCCCAGTATTTCAATAGTTCTGTATGCTGTTTCATGTCTTGTACACAAATACACGTGGCATTAAGGCTTCTGAGGATACAGAACTTGGTGCAGCAGCAGCAGAATGTTTTGAAATGCTAATAGTGTTTTCCTGGCTTACTGGCTTTTCATCTATTCTGATTTTTGATTTGGAAGATTCAGAGCATTTCTTTTTAAATTTTGAGTTATAGAACTTATCTAAAACAGGAATATTTGGGGCGCCTGGGTGACGCAGTCGGTTAAGCGTCCGACTTCAGCCAGGTCACGATCTCGCTGTCCGTGAGTTCAAGCCCCGCGTCAGGCTCTGGGCTGATGGCTCGGAGCCTGGAGCCTGTTTCCAATTCTGTGTCTCCCTCTCTCTCTGCCCCTCCCCCGTTCATGCTCTATCTCTCTCTGTCCCAAAAATAAATAAACGTTGAAAAAAAAACTTTAGAACAGGAATATTTGATTCTGTTGCTCTTTTATAACCCACTCATAGTTAAAGCTCTAGAAACCTTGGGGAGCAACCTCTTGGTACACTTGCCTTTCTTTTCTGCTTAGGCAGTGGATCTGGTGAAAAGGATTACGTTGGAGGATATGCTATAGGATCTCAGAAACATTAAAAAAATTTTTTTAATGTTTTATTTATTTTTGAGACAAAGCATGAGCAAGGGAGGGGCAGAGAGATAGGGAGACGCAGATTCCAAAGCAGGCTCCGGGCTCTGAGCTTTCAGCACAGAGCCTGATGTGGGGCTCGAACCCACAAATCATGAGATCACGACCTGAGCTGAAGTCAGATGCTTAACCGACTGAGCCACCCAGGTGCCACTCAGAAACATTTTAGAAACAGGATATGTTTATTTTTCTTCTTCCTGACTAGTCTTCCAAATTATTGTTCCATGAAGGAGAACTTAAGAAAGGAACAATTTAATGTACTTAATTTAAAAATCAAATCTCAACCTCTGGAAGTTCTTCTATACTTTAAGTGGAAGTCAGGTCCTGTTTCAGCTCAACACTACCAGACGTACAACAGGTGCCTCAAAGAATACGTTCATAAATAATTCAGTCTGGCTGGAAGAGCATTGTCACTTCTCGTCTGTTTGCTGTGAAGCTATGGCTTGGCTCATTCAGGGTTCCATGAAAGTGACCTGAGGCAAAGCGTTGGTGCGTCAGCATGCAGGGGCCACTCAGGAGGATGCAGAACCCTCTAACGATTATGGCATAACCTCCAGAGAAGTCTCTAGGCTAGAGTCCCAAACACATCACAGACCAGCTGCATGACCTCCATAAGCCTAATCTGAATCCTCCTATAAAACAGGGATGATAGCACCTTCTTCAGTGGGTTGTTGGGAGCGTGTATGACCTCCCTTGGCATGTGCAAGTGGTGAGTCATTGTTTGCTCTCGTTTGTTTAGTTGTAAGGGTAAGAGAAGTGATGTGTTGTTCCCCGTAATACTGAAATGGCTAGGATCTGGCAATCTGGGCTCTCTGTGCTCCCTAGAACGGTGATGGGGTTTCCCACATAGCTCATTCTACTTCTCTGCTCTCTGCCTTTTTCTTTTTCTCTCTCTGTGGCTTTTCTCTTAGAGGTCTCTCATGTTGCCTTAGATTCAACCACACCAAATACTTCTCAGCTCTGTACTTTTGTTGGAAACTCTTTGACATTCCAATCATGTATTTCCAACTATCTTCTGGCCATTCTCACTTTAGGGGTTCAGCTCCCCTGAAATCATAGCCTTCCTAATAGTGAACATTTCACCCTTCCCACCCCAAATCAGATACCAAACTCTTGAAGTTCCTCTCACATATTACCTGGAAGTCAGGTTCTGTTTGTGATTTATTACCTGATCTATAATAAGTACCCCTGACTATAATATATTCATAAATAATTCAGTCTGATTGATGTTGTTGTTAATGATACCACTCTTTTTAGGTAGCCCCATTTAAGACTGTGATTATGTTTTCTTTCTTGCCCTGAATCTGCCCATGATTCCCACTGCCCAGCACATACAGTTTAAAACCCTTAGCTCTGCATTCTCTCCCTTCTCTGAGCTCTAAGATCTGGTCAGACTTGCTTCCTGAGGGGTGTCCAGTCCAATTTCTTCTTTCTCCTTTAGCTCTACTTTTGTTTGTGCTAGTGTTCCCTCACTTGACATCATTGGGAATCAGTAGAAGGTCGGGATGAGTGAGTGGAGAGTAGCATGGGCTGAGGCCAGAGAGAGAAGCAGGATTTGTATCATCAGGCCCCTGTAGGCCACAAGGACATGCCTTATCCTCATCCCACTGCCTTTCGAAGTGAGGGAAGTGATGTGATACAGGTTGTTAAAAGATCACTTTGATGGCTGGGTGGACAATAGATTGGAGGACAAGAGTGAAAGCAGGGAGACTACCTAAAAGCCAGTGACAATGGCTCAGGCCAGGTATGTTGGTCGCATGGCCTGCCATGCAGGCAGAGAAGATGGAGGAAAATGGACAAATATGAGATCCATTCTGGAGGCAGAGTAGACTGGACTTTGATAGGATATGGGTGGTGAAGGAAATGGAAGCGTCAAGGAAAACTTCTGGGTCTCTAGTTGTAGTAACAGAGAGGCTAACAGAGCCATGACTGTGACCGAGCAGACTGGAGGGAGCAGCTTTGTTCTGACATCACTCAACAGCCTAGCCTGTCAGGTGGGCAGCCCTTAACGTTAGTTCTTATTCTTGTCATGTATTTACACTATGTCTCTGTGATTAAATTTTAAGCTCCCCAGAGGCTGAAGGCTGTGTTTTAAACTACCCTATTTTTCCTGCAGCATATATCACAAATGCCTTAGCCATGAGACATGGTGAATAAATATTTAACTGATGGATGGAAGCTGTGCCATACTGTTTTTTTATGAGGTGTTTTTTTTTTTTTGCATCATCTGTAAGCCCTAATTATTTAAAGTAAGCAATTAAAGAAATTGGAGGGAATTTCCATTTTCATAGGTCATAAATAAGAAATGAGGTTTGCTATTTTGCTTCATATTCAGGATTACTGTTGAAAATGACTCACTGCACTTGGGATTTCATGAATGTGGGGTCTCCAGGCCACCTCACCACCTCCCGGACTCTCCTCTTTCCACAGATGTGCACTGGGAACTACACATTCGTTCCTTACATGATCACTCCACATAATAAAGTCTACTGCTGCGATAGCAGCTTCATGAAGGGGTTGACAGAGCTCATGCAACCGAACTTCGAGCTGCTTCTTGGACCCATTTGCTTACCTCTTGTGGACCGTTTCATTCAACTTCTGAAGGTAGCACAAGCAAGTTCCAGGTAAGGTGGAATAATGCCACCTGATGATGATAATGGAGTGCTGTGCATCTTATCAGAGGTTTCTTAGAGATGGCACACAGCCAAGAACCAGGAACATAAAAGTATGGTATCTTCCAAGTAGATAAAAATAGATGCCACATAGTTCACTTTATTCACAGAACAACTTGAGATCAGAAAGGAAGAAAAAAAGACTGCTAAGTACATTATAGTAATGGTAGAGATATATATTCAAAGTAAGTATAGAAACAGTATCAGAATAAACGTCCCGGGAACGTTTCATATAAGAGCAAGAACTCTGCCAAAATTGCTGGCAGGATTATTATATTTTAGTGAAGAACAATCACTTATGTTAATAAATGATGATGCTGAGTCAGAAAGTAAACGCCGTATTATGACCAAATCTTAGGCACGCCTGACTTATTTGGAACAACTATTCCAAACGGTAAAATGAAAACGTTTTGGCATTTCTAGAGGTACATGTCAGGTTCTTGGAAAATTCGTTAAAATGCAGTATCTTTACCTAATTTTTTCTGAAGCAAAGCTAAAAGGAATAAAGGACTCCCAAATTTCTTAATAATGCGCAATCTCTGAGGTGTTCATTCCGCGCACCTTGTGAACTAAAAGCTACCAGTGCTGCAAATTTTGTTTCCTTATACAATCATTGCTTTTAATTGAAATCCTTTCTAGTATTAACTCTTTGAAATGTGTGTTTTCCCACCAGCCAGTATTTCCGGGAATCTATACTCAATGATATCAGGAAAGCTCGTAATTTATACACTGGTAAAGAATTGGCAGCTGAATTGGCAAGAATTCGGCAGCGAGTAGATAATATTGAAGTCTTGACAGCAGATATTGTCATAAACCTGTTACTTTCCTACAGAGATATCCAGGTGAGAAGATGCTTAAAGTAAAATCTTCATCATGTAGCCTGTTGGAGGAATAAGGGAGAGTTAACATCGTATTTCAGTGAGCTGAGAGGTTATTCATGTCACTACATGTAATTTTTTGTTGACTTTTCTAAGCTGCCATCCTGAGAATCTATAAGTAAAAAAAACTCCTATGAGTTTCCTATCTGTGGGATGTGTAATGAGGTACTTGTATGGTAAAGGTCTTTTTCCTCCAGAAGAACAAAAAGAAAAGTTTGCGTGTATAGCTAATCTGTGGACAATCTATTCAGACACACCCATCAGCCAATATTGTGAAAACTTTGTGTTAGCAAAAGCAGAAATGTGGGGGGCTTTCTGGTGATATCTCTTACTCCTTGAAATCATGTGGCTTAAAATTAATGGTGCTAGATCTGACTAGCTGGAAGCAAGACATATGTAACTGATTAATTATTAGAATAACCTTTAAAATATATCATGTAAAACACACCAACATACCATTTAGTGTTATTGATATGTCTTACAATTTTTTAATATGGTACATAGAATGAAATCCTCTCTGAGTTGGGGATTTGCTATTAGATTTTTATAGTAAAATGCAAGTGACTTCTGGTTTCTTATTCCTAGGCTTTCAGGCCCAAGTAAAGCTTCATGAAGACAACAGAGATTCACATACATGTAGAGGTGTGGTACTTAGGGTCCCAAGACTAGGATAGCTTGACACAATATCATCTTGTTACATGTGACAGAAGCTCAGTCAGTTGCTCCATGTCCTGGATGTTTTGAAAATTATTTCTAAAAAAAAAAAAAATTATTTCTTTGAAAGTAATTGATGAGACACTGTATACCAGGAATCTGGCTCCATGGAGAAGTAAGCCATCCATAGTTAGACAGTTAGTATTGTCATTCTAGATGATTTATTGTTTGGGGGGGAGGGCGTCAGATGTGGTAACTGTATTTTAATGTTTTTATCTATATAATCAAATTTCTTATTTAAGAAAAAAAAGTTTCTTTATGGTTCTAGATTCTTTTTGGTTCTTGATTCCAGATTCCTCTGGATTTTAGTTTTCTTTTTAACACCCTTCTCGGATTCACATATCTGATTGTCAAAAAGCATTTCATTGTCAGAACTGTCTCCTAATAGTTTAATTCTGTGTTACTCTCCTCTTGTTTAAAGGACTATGATTCTATTGTGAAGCTGGTAGAGACGTTAGAAAAGCTGCCAACCTTTGATTTGGCTTCCCATCACCATGTGAAGTTTCATTATGCATTTGCACTGAATAGGTAAGAAAAAAACCTTTCTGTCCACAAAGTGCTAACATCCTGTTTTATAACCTGCGTATTCTTTCCAGGGTATGTTTTCGCCACAGCATTGCAGCCACTCCCTATTAGAATGTAATATTAATATTTCTACTTCAACCGTATGAAGCATAAGAAGCATATACATTTTGATTTTTAATTTTTTTTGTCCCTCACAGTTTGTATATGTAAATTCTTAAAATTCTTTTTCTTCTTTGTCAGAGTTTGTATTTACTATTTATACTTGGTCAGAATCTTTTTCAATTGCATGAACATGATGTTATTATTCTTAGGCAGATATCCTCAACACCAAATGGTTATTCACTTAAACATTTACTAGGTTAGTACCCTATGACCCAGCAATAGCACTGCTAGGAATTTACCCAAGGGATATAGGAGTACTGATGCATAGGGGCACTTGTACCCCAATGTTTATAGCAGCACTCTCAACAATAGCCAAATTATGGAAAGAGCCTAAATGTCCATCAACCGATGAATGGATAAAGAAATTGTGGTTTATATACACAATGGAGTACTACGTGGCAATGAGAAAGAATGAAATCTGGCCCTTTGTAGCAACGTGGATGGAACTGGAGAGTGTGATGCTAAGTGAAATAAGCCATACAGAGAAAGACAGATACCATATGTTTTCACTCTTATGTGGATCCTGAGAAACTTAACAGAAACCCATGGGGGAGGGGAGGGGAAAAAAAAAAAAGAGGTTAGAGTGGGAGAGAGCCAAAGCATAAGAGACTCTTAAAAACTGAGAACAAACTGAGGGTTGATGGGGGGTGGGAGGGAGGGGAGGGTGGGTGATGGGTATTGAGGAGGGCACCTGTTGGGATGAGCACTGGGTGTTGTATGGAAACCAATTTGACAATAAATTTCATATATTGAAAAAAAAATTTACTAGGTTAGGGTAAGGGCATTTATGTCTAGGTGAACATATTGCTAACCAAAGAATATTTTCGTTTTCACTGCTTTGAACACAATTATTATCAAAACTCCATTGACCACATTTTAGGACATGTATCCATGAGTCCGCTAACACAGCATGAACACTCCTGCTTCCAGTCCTGCCTCTGTGCCTTCTGTCCACATCGTGGCACACACCTCAGTGCCACTTTCTACAGTTACCAGGGAGGCCATCCATGCTCTGGCCACAGAGAAGCCTAAAGCACTGAACTGTCCAAAGCCTGTTAGTTGTGCTGTTCTCTTCCATGATAGCACGTTGAATATATATGTGGTTACTACAACTGAAGAGAATGAGAAAAAGAAAAAGGAGGGACATTACATCTCCAGAGCACTTGTCATGTGTCACTTAAGGCTTATTTTATAGATGAGGAAACTGAAGCTGGGAAGAGTTGAATGGCCCATAGTTAACAACCATAAAACTGAGGCTCAAACCGAGATCTAGTGATTCTGATGTCTGTGTTCTTCATCACTGGGTTTTCCTGCCTCTGTCTACAGAGAAAAATGTCTGCATGCTATTCAGCCACAGATAGTTCCTTTCTTTCTTTATCTGCCCAAACTGTAGAACTTGCTAACTTTATCAGTAAATGTGGAATGAAAGTAGATTTCATTTCCCCATTTATTAAACATCTATTTCTTTGGCTTTGACAGAGTGAGATGAGACCTCCAGAGATTACCAGCTCCAGCTGGCTCTCAAATGAATCTTTTTTGAAAGATGGAATAGAATGTGTTCTATTTTTAAATGAAAAATGGGAGTCCATAAGAGCCTCTTATATTTTTCTTCATTTGTGTTTTAATTTTGCCTTTCCTAAAATACAGTATAATGAACTGATAAGCATATTTTTTGAAGTGTTATTATAAACTCAAGGTATTTAGAACAAAGTAAAAAAAAAAAGAAATTCATAGACAGATCTATTTAAAGTCATAATGGAGAATAGAAATAACTTTTTTATAGCAGCTTTATTGAAAGATAATTCTTGTATCATACAATTGACCTCTTTCAGGTGTACAATTCAGTGGTTTTTAATATAGTAACAGAATTGTATGACCATCAACACAATAAATTTTATGACTTTTTTATGTCCCCCCGAAGAAACCCCCTACCCATTAGCAGTCACTCTCCCTTTCCTCCTGAAAATCTCCCAGACCTAGGCAATCACTGATCTACTTTTAGTCTCCAGATTTGCCTATTCTGAACATTTCATGTAAATGGAATTATATTATTTGTAATCTTTTGTAACTAGCTTCTTTTACTTAGCATAATGTTTTCAAGGTCCAAGAATAATTTTTAAGAGGATTTTTATCTGGTTCTTGAGAATAGTCTACACATACTTGCTATTTTATTTTTTTAATGTTTACTTATTTATTTTGGGAGACAGAGTGAGAGAGAGAGAGCGTGTATGCACACAAGTGGGGGAGGGGCAGAGAGACAGAGAGAGCAGAATCCCAAGCAGACTTCACTGTCAGCACAGAGCGCCACGCAAGGCTTGATCTCATGAACTGTGAGATCATGACTTAAGCCAAAATGGAGAGTCAGAGGCTTAAGTGACTGAGTTCCTCAGATGCCCCATACACTTGCTATTTTGAAATAAGCTACATAAACATCTTCCTTAGATGATCAACTGGTGATACAAAGACATCAGGCAACTCTTGGGTTAAAGTCAGTTTGTTGGTGTTGTCTGTGAATGAGTTTGCACAGTGTTTTGGAGCAAAAGCCATTGAAACCTAGAGTCAGGGTTTGGGCTGTGTTTGGATTACTTGACTGGCCCTTTTAAGGGCACAGACCATTCCTAATCTCACTCCACACCCTTGAACCTGTGGATCATGAATGTATGTTCTACGAAATTAGAGGGACTCTGGATAAGTAAGTGCAAATCCATCGCCAGGATCCAGAAAGCAGCACAGAAGTGACCCATGTTAGACCCAGTAGACGTGTGATAGGATGAAAAAGACAAAAAGACTTAGGACAGAGGTTTACAGGTGACTCTCAAAATCTCCTTGTTGCTTTTACCCTGCCAAACTTCACTATTGTGAACCAATACATCAAATAGAATTTTAAAAATGTAATTACCCTGCATTGCTCCTATAATCTATATTGAAACAGTGATGTTTTCTTTCCCTACCATAGGAGAAATCTCCCTGGAGACAGAGCAAAAGCTCTTGATATTATGATTCCCCTGGTGCAAAGTGAAGGGCAAGTTGCTTCAGATATGTATTGCCTAGTGGGCCGAATCTACAAAGATATGTTTTTGGACTCTAATTTCCTGGACACTGAAAGTAGAGACTATGGAGCTTCTTGGTAAGTATATAGGATAAAGTAATTACTTGATAAATCATGACATGAAAAAAATGGTTTGCAAATGAGGGTGTTATCCTTTAGATTGTATATTATGAAGTAAAGCTTAGAATTTATAGCTTCAGTGAAGCCTTTTGATGAAATTCATTTAATGTGGTAGAATAAATTGGGGTAAACTGGATGAGAAGATAATTTGAGAAAATATAATTTTATGAAGATATTTTAATATGCAGTATAATAAGCATCATTTTGTGGAAAATTTATAAAAGTTTATAAAAAGACATGAAAGAATACTACAATGAATGAAAAAATGTACAAAATTTGTGGGTGTGAAGAATTGATATTTTAAAGATGTTAACCCTCCCGAGCAGGGCTTTACTGGGATTTGGCAAATCGATTCTAAAATTTATTTGAAAAAATAAAGGGCCGAGAATAAGCAAAGCAATATTGGAGAACAAAGTGGAAAGACTTGCTCTACCAGATAGCAAGACCTACTATAAAGATGTAATAATTAAGATACCGCAGTATGAGTGTAGACGTGGACAAACACTGAAACAGAAGAGAGAGCCCGGAACAAGCTAAGATATGTACGAGCCTAGATTATGACAGCAAACTTAATGAACCAGAGTGGAAATGGTGGACTCTTCAAGAATGGTGCAGGGAACACTTGTTCATCTGCTTGTAAAAATAAAATAAAATTGGATTTCTACTTTAAGTCATGCACAAGAAATGGAATCCAAGTAAATTAAAGACCAAAATATTTTTAAATACTTTAGAAAAATACTTTTAGAATAAAATATACAAGCCGGATTGATGACATTGGGATAGGAAAGAATTTCTTAAATGAAGCTTGAAAATACCATTAATCATAAAAAGAAAAGATTGGGAAATGAGAGTGCATCGAAATTTGCTTCTGCTCAGCAAGACTTTGGCTTCTGGAAATGGCAGAGTGGGTTCTGTTGCACTGGTACTCTTGCCAATAACAATTATAAACATTGGAAAATACTTAAGAAGGAAAAAAGTTTGAAAGTACTGGAGAGTGACTAAAAGGAGTCAGAAACTGGGGAGGTTTTGATTCTTGGATAAAGGGTACCACATTGGGTAAGATCCATATTTAAATGATTTTTTCCCTTGGGGGCATTCCCTGATCTGCAGGGCCCAGGACAGATAGAACTCAAGAAGAAGATCACACTCTTAATGGCCAGAGGAGTCAGTTTGAGGCTGCCAGAGTACCTGGAGATTGAGTGAGATACCCCTTAAATGCCACAGAGAGAAAGCCCCAAAATCTTTATACAGACTTCAGTTCCATTCTCAGCTGGTCCCTGACACGTGCATGTGTGAGGTAAAACTCAAAGAAGGCCATGTGGAAAATAGCAGCTAGAAGTCGTTTTTTTTTTTTTTAATTTTTTTAATGTTTATTTATTTTTGAGAGAGGGAGAGAGAGAGAGAGAGAGAGAGAGACAGAGACAGAGACAGAGACAGAGTTGGGGAGGGGCAGAGAGAGAGGGAGACACAGAATCTGAGGCAGGCTCCAGGCCCTGAGCTGTCAGCACAGAGCCCAACGCGGGGCTTGAACTCATGAACTGTGAGATCATGACCTGAACTGAAGTCGGACATTTCGCTGAAGTCGGATGCTTAACCACCTGAGCCACCCAGGCCCCTCCTGCTAGAAGTCTTAAAGAGCTGAACAGAAATTTCAGCAGCTGCCTAATGCAATAGAGATAGACTTTGGATTTTGAACCTGAAGTTAGAGGGGCTTCATAAACAGTCCAAGCTTTCCACTGAAACTCCAAAAAGGCCAAGCCTTAGCAATAAAAAAACTGCATCTCAAGACTAAGGAAGTGCACTAAAAATTAAGAGCGATTCCAAGACAGAGCCACCCTAATAAAACCTAAAACGAAGCTTCCACTTGATCAAGGTAAACTGCCAAGAATTTATTTGCCTGTTATAACAAGACTGAATATTCTTAAGAGGAATATAACAGAATCCAAACTGTACAACATATCATCCAAAATGTCTAGTACACCATTAGAAATTACTAGATTTATAAAGAAATAGTTAAGTGTGACAATATCAAGGGTTGTCAAGGATGTTAGAAGAATGGGAGTCTCTCCTGGTTGTGGTAGAAATTTTTATGACCACTTAGAGATTTTGGTATTATCAAGGAAAGTTGACAGCTAGCCTACCCTGGATACAGCAGATCTATCTCTAGTTATACACTCTAGAGAAATTCTTGAAGTTCCTCTGTATAAACTTAGGACATGCAAAAAAAAAAAAAATGAGCAAAAAAAAAAAAGTTGAGCAAAATGAACAAATGGCAGAATGATACATGGATGACAGTATCATTTATGGAAGCTTTAAAAACAATTATACACATCTAATAAAAGTATAGATGCATGAATGCACATCATAACTTCCCAGCTCAGTGTAATGGATACCAGTGGGGGTGAAGGAGCAGAAGGGAGTTAGTCACATGTAGCTGCAAGAATATTTAAAACCTTTAATTTCTTGGGGTGCCTGGGTGGCTCAGTCGGTTGAGTATCCAACTTTGGCTCAGGTCATGATCTCACGGTTCATGAGTTCAAGCCCCACTCGAATTATTAATATATAATTCTATTTATATATCTAGATAGATAGATAGATAGATAGATAGATAGATAGATAGATAGATAAAAGGGGGTTGACTTAAATCAGGAGCTCCACAATGATAGCCATACAACATTTCAAGTTGTAAAACAGAAATCTTAACTTTACAAAATCTTCTATCACTTTAGCAGTTTAACCAGGGACTGAAACGGAGATAATGGGTTATAACCAAGGAGGAAAAGTTGGGGACAATGATTTCCTATATCCTTATGGAAAGTTTTGGTTTGGACTTTTAAATTTGTATTATAAATTTTTAGTATAATCCAGAGAGTTTTACAGTTTCTTTTAACCCAGGTTTTTTTTTTTTTTCCTGCTGTTACAAAAGAGGAGTGTACCTATGCAGCCTTACTGTTACCAGAATTTGTACACTTTAAAATAATTCTTACTTGTAGAGCAATTAGAATCTGATATTTGGAAGCATTGTGCCAGTATGAATCTTTGATACAGTAGTGTTAATAAAATCTAATCTTTAAAAGCCTAATTTCCATGGTCAGTGAATTCAAATAGAAAACATCTTCTGTGAAGTTAATGTGTATCATGTACAGAAATAAAAGCGTTTCCCCATTTGAAAATCAAACAGTTTAGACTACCAAGAACTTTCAAGGTGACATAAAGTTCAGTTAAAGGAACAGAGGGTTTTTTTTTTTGTTTTGTTTTGTTTTTTTCTGGTTGTGTTTTTGTTTTAACTTTCTATAGTTCCAGATTCTGGCTCCATTTAGCTGAGGACTATTAACTTTATCTCAAAAGAGCTTTGTGTTCAAGGTCTTCAGGTGAAATTGAAGATGTCAGAATTTTTATGGTTTCATTTTAAGCTGTCCGTTAATTTTCTAGTAAGAACAGGAAAGGAAGGCTGTTAGAGCTCAAAGCCTTTTAATGGGAGGATCCCTAGGAGTTGATCTTGTGAGTGTCACTCACGGACTTATTTAGTATTGAAAGAATGTCACTTTCACCATAGATTACCTATCCTTAACCTGCCATTACTGTCGTGAATATCCATATACCCATTTGCCATTTGTCCTAAGGGTTGCTAAGAAGTTCCCCCACCCTTTTTAAATAGGTGTTTTTTCACGCCCTCACACTTGTAAAGCTTCTTTGGTATTTCTTAATGTTTTGATCCAACTCCCACAGTGCTGCAAACACACTCATTTGTGTTGGTGGGTTGGCATGGTCCGAACCTCCCTTTCTGTTAGAGCTGAGAAGTGAAAAGCACATTGTCAAGCAGCTGACACAAGAGGGTGTCCCTGAGGTTATTAGACATCCTGCCAGATTTAGTCAGAATTATGTATGTCCTGAGTCATGGGTCCCAAAGGGATATTTCAACTGACTTTTTCTGAGCCATCATCCTCTCTGGGTTTTTACTTGTCAAGTGCTGGTGTTGGGGTAAGGAGTGGGATGTCATGACAGGTAGTTAGTCCCTCAGGCCTCTTTCCATGGACATTTTCCATGTCCTGAGTCATTTTCTTTTGGCTTGCAGAGACAGTGATGTACTGACCACAGAAAATTTAAGGAGAAGAACTTTTAACTCAGTAGTACAAGAGCCCCAAGCAGTTGTGATTTCAGTGGCTCATCCAGCTGTTTCTTGCAGTTCCCCATTTTACCATCTTTAATGAGTTCGATGTTCTCCATATCAGAGGGAGAAAGTCTTGCCTTTCTCTGAGCACTGTATCTGCTACGGGCATTGTAGCAAGGCACCATTTTACGTCTAGGCAAGTCTATTTTCTGAGAGCTTTACTTGGGGGTTTGGAATGCAAAGATAGGAAATAAGAAAAAAGTTTATGGTTTAGATTTTTTTTAAGTTTGCTGAGTTGCGATATGTTGTTAGAATATATATATTTTTTTCTTCTGTTAGAACATACTTTGGCTGTTAAATCTTATCTGGGACAGGGGCCGAGTGGTTTGAATGAACACATCCTGCTGATTTAAGTATAAAAAAAGAGTAGTTCTCTGACATTTGATGTTTTTCATTGTCACTTCCTTAGTTATTTTTGTCCATTGAAGCTCTTGTGGATGGCCAAAACCATGCTATTTTTTTATACTTAAATTTCTTTAATCCCAGTTAAGGCATGAAAAATGCCCTTTTGACCTTAACATAATTGAACTCAGTTTAGCTTTTAATCATTAAGAGGTTGCAGCTTTTTAATCATAGCTGTTCAATATAAGGTTAAATGTAAGTTAGAGAAAGCGGTGATGGTGTCTGTCACAGGAGCTGGTTAGATGTTTGGGGCTGTTAGAAGATATAGCACAAGATGAGAGAGTGGTGCTGGGCACATACCAAGCTTTCAGTGTAGGAAAAACTGTGACCTAAAAGCCTAGACTCACATCCTTAAAAAAGGCCACAGTTTCTGAAATGATGACTTAACTGGAATGACCCAAGGAAATACTATGGACTGTGACTTGGAGAACCATGGAAAATCCATTGGAAAGGTTATCTCCATGATCCCTTTGTTAACCTAATCTAACAAAGAAATAACCATGAAATAGTGATGCTGAATTCACATGCAGAGTGGCTTACTTAGAACATTTTGTTACACGTAGTATTTGTTCAATAGTGGAAATAATTATCCCTTAACTTTAGAGTTGACACAAGGTTTTCGTATATGCTGTTCACTGTTGCAGACTTACAAGTACCTTGTAGAAGAAGGCAAAGCTGACATTTTTCCTCGCATTTTACAATGTTTGATGTCCTGTTATTAATAAAATTTCAAATCTAATTTTTCAGATCAGTGTTGTTTTTACTACATCCTAATGACTCTCTTTCCTAGAATTTCCAGGAACAGACATTTCCAGAAACATCTATACTATTCTGTTGAAGAGGACCTTTGGGAAACTGATGTGAAATAAATGTTGAGTCAATACTTGGAAACTGTGATCTTAGGCAAGAGAACCTTAAGAAAATTCCATTTTCTTACTTGAAAAAAATAATACTACTTACCTAGGGGGAATTAGAATACTCTTAGAGTCTTATAAGTAGCAAAATACCTTACTCCACTGAGCTTCAACAGTAAGAAAATATGTTTTCTAAAACATGAAGTCCAGAAACAGGGCTGGGTCTGGAGTAGGTTGAGTCGGCAGCCTAACAGTGTCAGCCCAGGTCTGTTCCCTCATTACTGCTGTGGGTGGCTCTGCCCTCAGGCTGGCTTTTAGGATGGTAACGTGGCTGTGGCCATTCCAGGCATCAATCCAATGTAGCCTCACCAAGGTCTGGAGAGGAAAGGAGGCCATCTTTTTCTGTCTCTTTTTCTTAGAACTGGGAAAACACACTCATAAAAACCTACCCCAGACTTTCCTTACATTTCTTTATGCTTCTGGTATTTCATCGTCAACCCAAGTCACTGGCAAGGAGGATGGGATCGTTACAACTACAACTGGCTTAGACTTATCATTTTAGGAGGAATAAATACTCTGGTGAGAATTGAGTGAAGCAACATATGTTAAAGTCCTGGAATGTAGTAGGCATTTTGTGTTCTATCTTTAGTATATAATATGTGACGATATTTTGTGTTTCTTCATATACTGACATGAACACAAACTAGATTAAATTTCCCTTTTCCTGAAATATCCCTAAAAGTTTTCTTTCTCTTCTTTGTGGATCTAGCTGAACATTTAGCTGATGAGGGAAAAGTTACAGAGTCTGTATACCTTTTACAGGGGCTTTATTTGAATGTCACGCACCACAGCCGTTGTGGGGTCACGCAGAATAGGAGTAGACAATGCTGTTTGAAATCGTATTTGGTTTTAGACATGATGGTATTCTCATTCTTAAGGGGAAATATGAAGTCATTTCACAACTTTGAAAGGAAATCAGGTGCCCGTACCGTATTAGTGTAATCATGTCTTTCCTCTTGTAAAGCCAAAAAAAGATCCATACCCAGGAAATTAAAATCATTAAGCCTGTTTTTAGCATTAATGTGTTCATTTCTCCATAGTAACTTGTGAAAGAACAGACAGCCTTACCTTATCAACTAATTTTCTTTTACGTCAGTGGCAGTGCTATTCAAACAGTAATGTGTGCCTAATAACTACTTAGTTTTTACATTATTAATGGGGTTGGCTTTACTTTGGGAGAGTTATGTAACAACCAGTCAACACACAAATAAAGACTAATGCCTATTTTCCGTTTTCCAGATTCGCCCTTTTTTCTTTTCCTTGGCTTCAAGATATCTTTCTGTGTGTTATCTCTATTTCCACTATCGTCTATACCCCCCAGAGTTTTATCTTACCATCATTCCACTGACATCATTTTTGTTCAGTCCTTTATTGTGTATATTAGGTGAGTTTCCAAATTTTAGATGATTTTTATTTTTAGAACACAGAGCCTGAAAAGTTTGTAGTAACTCAGCATGACACTCAGCTCACTGATATCCAGATGTAGTTGGCTCCCGAGGGACCAACAGTTCCAGGATGCCTTGGAGACCCGGATAAAATGCACGGTGTGCCCACAGTTGCTTTGTAAACAAGCAGCCTCATAAATTGGTTGCATGCCTTGACCTTGGTTTAATGCCACTCTCAGCAAACGATAGATTGCATGAACCTGTGTTATGGCCTGACCAAGTCAGAATCCAAGAGTGGTAATACTCAGTATGTCACTGTGGGGTTTCCTAATTGGCAGCTGATGAGTATTGAGCACCTAAGGAGGGCAACTATGGCTTGCTTTATGTAACTCAGAGGGATGAGTGAGAAAACTAGATGTTTGCCAGGCATTTTGCTCAAAAGGAGGGAGAATATGGAAGAGTAGGGGTGATTTCACTTAGTGAATTTAAGTAATTGTTTCCAAGTCTGGCTGAACATCATAATCATTTGGGGAGTTTTTCAACAATGTGGATGGAGTTCTTTGCCCCTAGAGATTCTGCTTAGTGAATCTACTTTATTGAATAGAAAACCACAATTGATAATATGCTTATGTTCTTCTTATTAGAGATTTAGGTTTTCCCCATATTTTGCCGTCATTCCCTTCCTCCTAAATCTTTACTGTTCTTCATATCCTCAAAGGTTAAGTTCAAATCCCTGACCCCACCCTAACCTGCCCTTCAGAGCTTTCCTAACGTATCTCTTCCCATCTTCCCTACCTTCTTAGGATATGGGTTTTACATTTTAATTTGAGAGAATTGGCAGTTATTGGAAGGATAAGTTTAGATTGGCCATAAACATATGAAAACTGTTCATTCTCCAGAGCAATCAAATAAGTACCCGTTACAATCCTAAACTATGGTTTCTTTTTACCCATTGGCAAAGATGAAAAGAGGTGAGAATACTTTATTTTGGCATGAATGCAATGGGAAGGTCTCTCTCCTACACTCCTCTTAAGAAAGTGAATTGGTAAGACCTTTCTGGAAAGCAGTTTGGCATTATGTATCAAGAGCCTTGAAATAGTTCATGTTCCTTAATCCAGTTATGTCCTTTTCTTAATCCTAAAGAAACAGCAGATATGGAAATAAAGTTGTGTTTACAACAATGTTCACTACACTGAATTTTATGGCAACAAAAAATTGGAAGGAACCTAAATGTCCAGCAGTAGGGAAAATGTCAAGCAAAGGATAACCTCCCCATATGATGGAATATCATTCATTCAAAATTGCGGGGATGGAGTTCAGTGGTAAAAATATACATAACATAAAACTTACCATTTTAACCATTTTTAAGTGTACAGTTCAGTGGCATAAATTACAATCACACTGTTGTGCAACTATCATCACTATCCATCCACGACTCTTCTCATCTTACAAAACTCAAACTCTATACCCATTAGACAACTTCCCATTTTCCTCTCCTCCCAGCCCCTGATAACCACCATTTTATGTTCTATCTCTATTAATTTGAGCAGGTATTTCCTATAGGTGGAATCATATGGTAGTTGTCTTTTTTGCAACTGGCTTATTTCACTTAGCGTAACATTTTCAGTGGTCCATCCATGTTGTAACAGGTCACAATTTCCTTTTTTTAAGGCTGAATAATACTCTATTTTATGTATACACCATTTGGTGTTTAACCATTCATCCGTCGATGACTTCTGTGTTGTTTCCACCTTTTTGGCCGTTGTGAATAACGCTGCTATGCACATTGGTGTACAAATATCTGACTCCCTTGCTTTCAATTCCTTTTGGTATATACCCAGAAGAAAATGGTGGTTTTTAAAAAAAATATTTGATAGTAACATGTATTATGTTATCCAATCAAAATTTAAAAAACAGTATAAAATTAACATGATTCTCTCTTTGTCTCTCTCTGTCTGTCTCTCTCTCTCTCTCTCTCTCTCTGGGTTTTTTTGGTTTTTTTTTTTTTGGAAAAAAGTATGAGACTAGTAAAAGGACTGGAAGAAGATGGTTAGAATTGTGGGTTATTTATTTTTCTAACTTTCCTGTTATAAAAAGGATTATATACAAATAAGTAGTTTGAGATGAAGAGAGGGTTTCCCCCCCTCTACAGATCAAATTGACACAGTGACTTGGCACTCCTTTTCTTCTGCTGCTGTCCTGCTTTGTCTGTGAATTATTTTATCAGTGATAATTTAAGAAATATCCCTAGAGATGCAAAGCACCATGAATTCTAATTTAATTACTTGTGTGTCTCACAGAAAGAATCACAGCAGTTATATCACAAGGAAGGAAAAATGACAGCTAAATAGAAAGAACTTGACTTGAGCTCAATTTCTTCTTTGATGGAAAGTAGATTCTCTTTAGCTAGAAATAATGAATTCAAGAATATTTCTTTTATTCTTGACTTTGTTGAACATCTCAGTGCAGAGGCAAAAAAAAATGAACTGTCTTTGTTACATAAAGACTTCGTCACTCACTTTATAATCAAGTACTTGCCTCTTTCAGAACGAGCTTGCAATCAGGTGACAAATAAAATTGCTAATAATAAAGCAGCCTTGAACAAAAATCTATTGCTTTGGAAGCTTGACTAAGAAGTTTGCATCTTTTCAATATAATAATGAAGAATGCAAATTATTTACTTTTTTCCAATAAATATTTCAGTACTAAAATAGAAAAAAGTCAACAATAGTGGATGTAACTTCATACAGTTACTCGAATGTAGTCACCAGAATTCTCTTAAGATGTGAATATCTGGTTTCATCATTAAGATTTCTTTCCTTCATAAAGTCTTCTTTAATTAGCTTACTCACCTCTATCCATTTTATTTCCCTATCTTTAGAGATAGTTTTACACTATTAGTCATTGCTTATAGATTTCTTTGTGTAAGGACTAACATTGTTCATGTTCATTTATCCTCTTGCTAGTTAAACGATGATGTTTTCCACAACATGAAACTTCTTCTTTGGTGCATTTTTATGGGCACATTCAGTATTGCCATATGAGTTCTTTTAAAAATATTAGCCTGTAGTCTAATAATATTGATCAAATATATCTTGTGACAAACACCTTTCTTTCGAGGAGTATAGCAATACCTGTTTCTGTTGTATATAGAATACAGACTTCATTCTTAATATAAATAAGCAATTATTCCTGCTTTTATTTCTCATAATTTTTCCTGTTTAACCCAACTCCCTTTTACTAAAAAACAAAAACCAAAACCCCAGGATGTAATGAAAAAGGACTAAAAAAAATTGTTTTTAACGCACACCAAAGGGTAGGCAGGGTGATACAGAAAAGAGGGCTCATGTTTGGAATCGAGCAGAATTGGGTAAAGTTCCCACTCTCCTACTTCTAATGTGCATGACTTAATATTTCCATGCTTCAGTGTCCTGATCAGTAAACTTGAGATAATCCACTCTACCTTAAAGAGTTTTCATAATTAGAAATATTATGCTTGAAGTGTCTAGTGCAATGCCTATTCCTAGTAGTTGCTTAGTAATGAGAGGCAGCTATCATTATTGTTTCTGTTTGGTATTGTTACTATTTGGTATTAATCACAGCTTTCCTTAGTGGAGAATATCATTTGTGTTGTATTTTTGTTAGAAATACACTATCCCTCTTCTTAGGAAGGTGACACATCCCACCTGTGACACCAGGTTTGGGTGTATTTCTTGGTCGATGCTCATTATCAGCAGAAGCTTTAAAAGCCCCGTTGTGATTGTGCCATGTGTATTCTTCCTTGGTCATTTTCTGGAGAAAACTACTCCTCCAGGCTGAGTCCCAGAAAGAGAACAATGTGGAGCAAAGCTGAGCCAACCAACGTAGAAATGCGGCATGAATAGGCATTGCCAGCTGCTGGGATTTGCAGTTGTTTGGTACTGTGATACACTTACCCTAAAACAACTGATACATCACCTGCAGCTAAAATGGATAGTTTCATTCTTTTAACATCTATATGTTAACATTTCTATTTTAATGTTATTTTAGCATTTATATCTTAACATTAATCTATCAAGTTTGAGTCTTAAAAAAACAATGACATGATAAAATGTGTTTAGAAAATTAGCACCAAGGAACTAGAAAATCAAATATGCCAGTAATCAGGATCAACGTGCTTGGTATAACTGACCTCCAAGCCAATAGGCATTTTAGCAGTAGCATGGAAAAAGAACCATATGCTACTTCTTCAGAAGAAACTGTGCTATCCCTAGCAATAAATAATTTCTCACATAAGACTCTCAGTAGGCCATAGTGAAAGCTATGTAAACAATATCCTCAATATTTTTATTTAATAGTGAATTCCAACAACATTAAAATGTAATGTGGTGCAAGTGATATGCAATCCACTAATTTAATGTGGTCTAAGGATACAGCTTTCTGGTCATATGCCTTTTATCAAAATTAGGGTTTAGACTACTCGAGAAAGTGAGATTATTTGAATCTCCTGTGAACTGCTATATTCATCACTTGTCTCAGCCTGGTTCGTGGTAAGGAATGGATGCTGATTTTCTTCATTCAGCAAGCATTTCATATTCACCTGCAATGTGTTAGGCATCCCAGTGATTCAGGGATTGGAGATTCAGTGGCCAACAAGACTGATGAGGAGGTCCCTGCTCTCATGGAGCGTGCACTCTGCTGAGGAAGATAGGTGATAAAAGAAAAGTAATTTCAGATTATTATAAATTCTGTAATAGATACAGAACTATACACAGATTACATTTTTTTCTTAAGTCATATTACTTAGTGGTTTTCAAGAAAATTTTCCATTTCATCTAGGTTGCCACATTTATTGGCATAAAGCTGTTCCTAATATCCTTTTGCTTTCTTCTTAATGCTCATAGGATCTATACTAACGTCCTCCTTTTTGATCCTGATAGTGTAGCACTTCAGTAATTTGTATTCTCTCTCTCTTGTTGTCTGATGAACAGTTTGCCTTGGAGTTTATCAATTTTATTAATCTTCTCATAGAACGAACTTTTGGCACTGTTGATTTTCTTTATTGCACTTTTTATTTCATTAATTTCTGCTCCTTCTACTTTGTTTGGGAATAATATGCTGTTATTTTTCTAGATGGAAGCTTACAGCATTGATTTCTCAACCTTGCTCTTTTTCCAACATATGCATTTAAAGGTATAAATTATTCTGCATCCTAGAAATTTTGATATAATGAACTTTCAATACTGTTCAGCTCAAAATATGTTTTCATTTTCAGGCCCCTAGGTTACTCAGAAGAAGGTTGCCCAATGCCCAAACGTATCTTTCTTTCTTGTTCATGAGTTTAATTCTATTGTGGTGAGAGAACACACTCTGCATTATTTCAATTCTTTGAAATTTGTTGAGAAGTGTCTTATGGTCCAGAATATGGTCCACTGTTGTTGGGTGTAGTGTTCTACATAAGCCATTTAGATTAACTTAGTTAATTTTGTTATTCAAGTCTTCCATATCCTCATTGATATTTTTGTCTGCTTATTTGATCACTGAGAGAAGAGTTTTAAAATCTCCAGCTATGGATGTAGATTTGTCTGATTTTTAGTTTTTCCCAGTTTTTCTTTATGCATTTTGAAGCCATGTTAATAGGTATGTTTGGGATTATAATTTTTTCTGTTGAATTTACTCTTTTATCATTATGTAACATCCCTCTTTATATCATGTAATAAATTTTGCTTTAAATTCAGTTTTATCTGATACTAATAAATAATCACAACAGATTTCTTTGGGTTAATATTTGAGTGACATATCTTTATGCATCATTTGACTTTCAGCTTAACTGTGTCCTTATATTTAAAGTGTGTCTCTTAAATGTATGTAATATAATTCTTTCTTTCTTTCTTCCTTCCTTCCTTCCTTCCTTCCTTCCTTCCTCCCTCCCTCTCTCCTTCCTTCCTTCCTTCCTTCCTTCCTTCCTTCCTTCCTCTCTCCCTCCTCCCTTCCTTCCTTCCTCCCTTCTATCCTTCCTTCCTCTCTTCCTCCCTTCCTCCCTCCCTCCCTCCTTCCTTTCTTGCTTTCTTATTGTTATGCAATCTAACTTGACAGATCTCATTATTTGTAGTATTCAGGTCATTTTTATTTACTGTGATAACTGGTGTTTGCAGCTTTGTTACCATCTTGGTATTTATTTTCTCTTTCATTTTTGTTTGTTCTTTTAGTCTTCCATACCCTCCTTACTTTCTATTAATTTAGTATTATATTTTAGCCTCTATTAGCTCTTTACTAATACTTTTTATAATATTATTTTAGTAGTTTCCTAGGGACTGCCATCTACATCCTTGACTTTTCTAGTCTACCTTAAATTTATACTTTACCACATCCTGAGCAAGGAAAGAAACTTAGGGGAGTTTAAATATTCAACAGTTTTTAAAGTGTTAACATATTTTATATACAGTCACCTATTTACCCTTTCTATTCTCTTTGTTCCTACAGTTCAGTGTTTCATCTGGAATTACTTTTCTATAGTCTAAACAAGTACTTTTAGTATTTTTTGTAGTGTGGACCTGCTGGCAATTAATCCTTCCAGGTTTTGCTTGTTTGGTAACATCTTTCTTGCATCTTTTCTTTTTTTTCTTGTGTCAATCTAAGAATGTCATTGCATTATTTTTGGCTCCCATAGTTTGTATTGCAAAGTCAGCGATCAATTTTATTGTTCCTTTAAGGTAATGTGTCTTTTCCTCTCTGGCTGATTTTAAGATTTTTCTGTGTCTTTGGTTTCAGCATTTAGACTGTGATTATTTTATTTCATCCTGTTTGAAGTTTGCCGAACTTCCTGAATCTGTGGGTTAATGTTTTCAACAGTTTGGGAATATTTTTGGCCATTATGTCTTCAAATATTTCTTGTGTTCTGTATTCTCTCTTCTTTCTGGAATTACAGTGATACATATGTTAGACCATTTAACTATGTTCCATATGTCTCATGCTTTGTTGTGTTTTCCCCTTCTTTTTTCTCTCTCTGCTTCCATTTCGATACTTTATGTTGACCTGTTCTTCATTTCACCAAATCTGGCTTTTGCTCTGTCTAGTCTGCTATTAAACCTGTACAAAGAATTCCTATTTTCAGGTATTGTATATCTTCATTCTAGATTCTTCTTTTTTTTTTTTTAAGATTCCAACTCTGTGTTGAAATTGTTTTTCTTCTTCATCCATTTGTCTATCTTTTTCGTGATTTTCTTATATTTGTATAATATACATATATACATATATATACATATATACATATATACATAATATATATATTTATATATGTATATATATTATATATGTATATATATTATATATTGTATAATATACATATACATATACATATAATATATTATATTATATGTAATAATTATTTCAAACTCCTTGTCTATAAACTCCAACATCTGAATTATCTCTGAGTCAGCTCCTCTTGTCTGTTTTTGCTCTCTTGTTTATTGGTCACATTTTCCTAGCTTTTTGCTTGTCTCATAGTTATTGTACCCTATACGTTTTGTGTTTCAGAATTACTAAGATTGAAGATGATTTTATTTTCTCTCACAGAAAGTTCTTGCTTTCCTCTGTTAGCCAGATAGGAGAAGAAGCTGATTACTTCAAAAAATGTAATGAGTTCGTCTCGGTTTCAGTTTTAGTTGGCCCAGTCTCTCTTGATAGTGTCTCTGCTTCTTGGCTGTGCCCCGCCCCCCCCCCCCCCAGCTTTTGATTGAGATACAAGCAGGTCTCTAGCTCCATATCCCTAAGTACTGTGGGAGATTTCATATCTGCCCTGTGAAGTTTTGAGTTTCACTCTTTATTCTTCCACATCATATAGCTCTTAAATTTGGTTTTTTTTTTTTTTTAAGGAGGAGACTATCATGTATTTTTTTTAAAGTTTATTTATTTTGAAAAAAAGTAGAAAAAAAAATAAATGGGACACCTGGGTGGGTCAGTCAGTTGAGTGTCCGACTCTTGTCAGCTCTGGTCATGATCTCATCGTTTGGGGATCAAGCCCAGTGTCTGGCTGTGTGCTGACAGGGTGGAGCCTGCTTCGGACTCTCTCTCCCGTGCTCTCTCTCTCTCTCTCTCTCTCTCTCTCTCTGCCCCTCCCCTGCTCGTGCTTTCTCTCTCTCAAAAAAATAATAAATAAAGTTTATTTATTTCGAGAGACAAAAAACAATGCGAGTTGGGGAGAGGCAGAGAGGGAGAGGCAGAGAGGGAGAGAAGCCCAGGCAGTCTCCACAATGCCAGGGCAGCGCCCGAAGAGGCAGGGCTCAAACCCGCAAAACTGAGATCGTGACCTGAGCTTAACTGACTGAGCCACCCGGGTGCCCTGAGACTGTTGGTATCTGTGGCAGGCTCCTCTTGCTGGTGGCGCTTCACGTCGAAGTACTGCCAGACTTCAGGGGATTTTGTTCTGCTCTCCAAGCCCTACCTCATCTCCCAGCCCTCCGTACGACCCAGCATTCAACGGATGTCCTGTGGAGAAAACTGGCTGCATGTTTGGGGCTCCTCCAAGTTTCATTCGTTATGCCAGCCCATGCAACCATCAGGAAATCCACTCTTTTCTCTTTTCCCTGGTAGAGCTTCAGATAGACAGAGTTTCTATGCCTATGCCAAGCCCAAGCCCCATCTTATGGTCCAAATGAGCAAACACCCTTATAGAAGACAAGGCAGTTCAGCTCCCTTGGGAGGGCATTTCTCTCTCTGGAGTTTTATTTCAATGCTGGTTTTAATTGTCATTGCTTCTATAGATCTCTGGTATCTGTGAAAAATATTTTTTGATATGTATCCTTTTCCCCCCACAGTTGCTGTAGCAGAAGTGATAGCTTCTAAATGGGCTACTGCATCTGCTTTGAAGCTAAAGTTTTTCCCTAGACATTGAATATTCTTCTATGATTGAAATGGCTATATAGCTTTCAAACATTTGGAATATATTCCATATTATACCTTATAATATTGTTGGAAATTTAGAGTACTTTTTTATTTTATAGCAAATATCCTTGTATCTGAATTTCTGATTACATATTTGATGCTTTTCCTTAGTATAAATTTATAGATGTGCAATTGTGTGAACAGATATGCATTTTTTTTTAATTTTATGATTGTGATATATATTGGGAAATTTCTGCCAAGAAATACTGTAGTAATTTACTTTCACAGTGTGTGAGAATTCTTAATTCCTGTGGGTGGTATATTAATAACATATGACAAGATTTTATGTCTTTTGTAATAACATGTACATGTTATCTTAATCTCCAGGAGAATTCAGAAAATGTTGACTCTCCTAAATACTGAACTCATTGTTGTGGAATGCTATGAATCCTAGAAAAATATACATTATTAATTTTATTGGCATGTATATTTTGGTTAAAAACATAAAAATATATATTGTTCATGGCAACAGAAAAACAGATGTAAGCCAGACTTTTCATTTTGGTTGGTTTTGGCACACAGGAAGCCTTTAGTCAATTTTTACTGATTAATTTGGACATGTCTTGCCTTTTACATTTTTCCTTTAATATCTTTAAGAGAAATTCCATGCTCTTTGGTTTCAAGGGAAGTGAAAGG
The DNA here is from genome assembly GCF_022837055.1 of Prionailurus viverrinus. NCBI lineage: Eukaryota > Metazoa > Chordata > Mammalia > Carnivora > Felidae > Prionailurus > Prionailurus viverrinus. The sequence goes on along the minus strand of NC_062565.1, from coordinate 123,797,732 downwards.
ACTTGTCTGTTGAAAATATTGCATGTCTTGATATGAATCAGGAGAAAAGAAAGTATACTTGTTTCTTCTCCTATACTCTTTTTATTGGGACCTTCTATTAACTCCAAAAAAACACAGAAACCTTTGAGACTTACATGAGTCTAAGACTTAAAAATCATGTCTTTTCTTTATATGACTAGCTTTGAACATCAGCACTCTGGGTGCATGCTTTTTCATGTTAGGATTGGGAAACACCTATACTTCTGGAGAGATACAAATGTTTATTTTTTTTTTAACCACTTATCAATAAAATTTGTTTTATTTTTTTTATTCATTTTTAAAATTTTTTTAACGTTTATTTATTTTTGGGACAGAGAGAGACAGAGCATGAACGGGTGAGGGGCAGAGAGAGAGGGAGACACAGAAACGGAAACAGGCTCCAGGCTCTGAGCCATCAGCCCAGAGCCCGACGCGGGGCTCGAACTCACGGACCGCGAGATCGTGACCTGAGCTGAAGTCGGACGCTTAACCGACTGAGCCACCCAGCCGCCCCTTGTTTTATTTTTTAAAAAGCTATGTTTATACTACAGAATTGTGTCTTCTGCCAAAACAGATTATATGTTGATGAATTAGTTAGTTAGTTGTTAAACTCAAGTTAGTTAACATACAGTGTAGTGTTGGTTTCAGGAGAAGACCGCAGGGATTCATCTCTTACATATGACACCCAGTGCTCCTCAGTGCTCATCCCAACAAGTGCCCTTCTTAATAATCCATCACCCATTTAGCCCATCCCTCTACCCATCTCCCCTCCAGCAACCCTTAGTTTCTTCTCTGTATTTAAGAGTCTCTTATGGTTTGCCTCCCTCTCTGTTTTTATCTTATTTTTCCTTCCCTTCCCTTATGTTCATCTGTTTTGTTTCTTAAATTCCACAGTGAGTGAAATCATATTTGTCTTTCTCTGACTTATTTCACTTAACATAATGCACTCCAGTTCCATCCACATTTTTGCAAATGGCAAGATTTCATTCTTTTTCATTGTCAAGTAATACTGAGTTGTGTGTGTGTGTGTGTGTGTGTGTGTGGTGTGTGTGTGTGTGTGTATCACACCCATTGTGTGGTGTATACACACACACACACACACACACACACACACACACACACACCACACACACTTTTCATCAGGTGATGGACATTTGGGCTATTTCCATAATTTGGCTATTGTTGATAGCACAGCTATAAACATTGGAGTGAATATGCCCCTTTGAGTCAGCATTTTTGTATCTTTTGGACAAATACCTAGTAGTGTAATTGCTAGGTTGTAGGATAGTTCTATTTTTAAGTTTTTGAGGAAGCTCCATGTCATTTTCTAGAGTGTCTGCACCAGTTTGCATTCCCACCAGCACACCAAAGGGTCCCCCTACTCCGCATCCTTGCCAACATCTGTTGTTTCCTGAGTTGTTAATTTTAGCTATTCTGACAAGTGTTGAGGTGGTATCTCATTGTGATTTTGAATTGTATTTCTCTGATAATACAATACAGTGAGAATTGTATTTCTCCGATAATACAGTGATGTTGAGTATCTTTTCATGTGTCTGTTAGCCACTTGGATGTCTTCTTTGAAAATGTGTCTATTCATGTTTTCTGCCCATTTCTTCAATGGATTATTTGTTTTTTTTGGGTACTGAGTTTGATAACTTCTTTTTAGATTTTAGGTACTAACCCTTTATCTGATATATCATATTCAAATATCTTCTCCCATTCCTTCAGTTGACTTTTAGTTTTGTTGATTGTTTACTTTGCTGTGCAGAAGCTTTTTATCTTGATGAGGGGCAGTAGTTCATTTTTGCTTTTGTTTCCCTTGTCTCCAGAGATATGTCAAGTACGAAGTTGCTGTGGGTGAGGTCAAAGGGGTTGCTGCCTGTTTTCTCCTGTAGGAGTTTGATGGTTTCCTATCTCACATTTCGGTCTTTCATCCATTTTGAATTTCTTTTGATGGATGGTGTTTTTTGATCACCAACAGTGATACAGTTGGATATTCCACTTCTGTCACTCCTTGAGCCAGCTAGTTAAGATTAATACTTACTTGATTTTTGTTCAGAGATACTTGTTCTACTTAAAAAGTAAGACCCTTTAAAAGGGCACATGATCCTCAATATCCAAAAAATGTACTTTCTCTTTCCTTTTGAAGTTTAACTTATGATTTTAAGTTATGGGAAATTTCAAGCATGTATAAAAGCCAAGAATATGCTATAATGCACACTACTGTGCCCACCACCACTTTTTCTATTCCTATCTTTTTGTTAAAAGATAGTTAATGATTTAAATGGGAATGCCTTTATCTTAGAATTGTAATGTATTTTTTCTACATAGCTTTTTTTTTTAATATCACCCAATGGTCATTTATTCAGTATGTAGTCCTCAAATTTCCTCAATTTGATTAAAAGTAAAGATTTCATTTTTCAGATTTGTCTAAAGCAGTTTCTAATGGTCACTAGGGTGTTTGTTTTCATTTTCTTTTTCTTCATGCGCCCAAGTGTAATAATGTTGAATATTGTTGCCTGTTAAATGATGTACGTGAGGAAACCCTTGGACCAAATCTAAGAAGCGTTACCTTGAAAATACAGTGGATGTGCAAACACTGAAGTCTTTTCAGATGTTGAAATGTTTTTCCAAGGGTGATATTTAGTGTCATGCATATTCAGAAAAGGGTTCTTATTCTCTTGAGCCAAAATTAGTATGCACAGGCACAATCTCTGTTTTTCTTAATTTCTTAGTGCAATTGACGTTCTTTATTTCGTTTCTGTATCACTCATGTGAAACCGATTGTTTCAGTGTGTTCCCTAGATGATCCCCTCATTCCTTTGTGTATTTTGAACGCTTTTTAAAAACTACTTTAGGGGCGCCTGGGTGGCGCAGTCGGTTAAGCGGCCGACTTCAGCCAGGTCACGATCTCGCGGTCCGGGAGTTCGAGCCCCGCGTCCGGCTCTGGGCTGATGGCTCGGAGCCTGTTTCCGATTCTGTGGCTCCCTCTCTCTGCCCCTCCCCCGTTCATGCTCTGTCTCTCTCTGTCCCCAAAATAAATAAACGTTGAAAAAAAAAATTAAAAAAAAAAACTACTTTAAAAAAATAGGTACGAGGTTTTTATTTTTTAATTACCACTGCTTACACATGTGTACACACATATACACACACACACACACACACACACTCTATCACATTTCTGGTAGATTGTTGAAAAGAGGATCTTTTAAAAGACAGAAGCTACTATGATAAGGGTGAGCTAAGTAGGGGAATGCAGTGGAGCTAAGGGTTAGGAAAGGCAGATACTTATGCATGAAATCCTAACAGCACACTAGATTCTGGGGTGAAGGCCAGTGGAATATTTTTGCTTGCTCAGGCATTAAAGTTATGCAAACAGAAGCTATTGCACACCCAGAGATTCTTGATTGAGAAAGTAAACTTGTACATTTGTTTGTTTTTTTTTTTTTAATAGGTTCAAAAAGGCATTTGAATCTGAGCCATCACTACAGTCAGGAATTAATTATGCGGTCCTTCTCCTGGCAGCTGGGCACCAGTTTGAATCTTCCTTTGAGCTCCGGAAAGTTGGTAATTACAGCTTGATAATTTTACATGGAAATCAAGAAACTGGACCCAACTTGGTACAAAGAAAAAGAATCATTGATAGATAGACCCTTTGCTTTTATCTTATCTGTCTTTCTGAAAAAAAATTACTATATCTCCTTGCTTAGTGTTTCCTACTATTGTGCCGAATCCTGATATTGGGATGTAATTTGGTTTTTAGTTTATTTTACCTGTTTCTAAAAATCCCCTGGTTAATATTTATTGTTCCAGCACAAACTAAAATTGAAAATATGGGCTCTGCAGTCAGCTTCAACTCCTAAATAAGGTAGTGTTTGGAGCATTAGAAACATTTCCTAGTTTAGATTTAGAGAAGGAGGAAGAAGGAGAAGAGGAAGAAAAGATTTCTGACAGTTTCTATTTCTGATTCCCCTCTACACCTTCAAGCGCTGTGATTTCAGTGGTGTTGGAGGTGGAGCCTCCCTAAGCCCCCAGACCAGCAGGCCAAGCAGATGGCAGTCTTGGTAATGACCAGTCTCCTCAGAGACCATCTCTGGATTATAGCTGTTGACAGGATGTGCTTCTGTCCCTCTTATCTGTGGACATCATCTCATCTTCTTTGGAATTTGAAGAATTACGGCATCTTAGTGAATAAGTTCTGTGTGATTTTCTTGGTTCTGGCTTTCGTAGCATTTTTTAAGGTTTTACATACTGGAATACCATATTAGAATGGTGATGAGATTTTGCTCTCTCCTAGTGTCTAACCAATTCTCTATCAGGGAATCTTTCCAACTCTTGGAGGAGTCATTACTACAGACCTAGAAATATCCCATATTTTTCACAGACGGAAAAAATTCTTAGTGAATCCATGAATTGCAGAAGATTCTTTCACTTTAAGATTTTTAACTGGAGAAGGTTTTTCTTCAGTTTTCCTTCAAGAAAAATGAGTCCTGCACTTTTTTACATTCAAGGGAAGGGCTTATAAAATAGCCATGTGTAATGTTCTGGGAAATCCTTGATGGCAAATAAAGTTTGAGTATTAAGTAATTTTTGAAAGAGCCCAGACTAAAAGAATGATAAAATGCTTTTGCTACTGAATTGCACTGGTATTCAATGCACAAAGCTTTATTTGAAATGATTTTTCAGTTGGTAAATGAAATCAGAGAAAATGCATTGCAACTTGTACTTTTCAGAAATTATTATTATAAACAAATTTGTATCTAAGGTTGATTTTCTAACTCCACACTAGCTAAAATTCTTTACATACTAGTGATCTAAAAATAAATTGTACTGCTGTATTCTTAAACTTAAGGAGAAGTTTTATCGAAGCCTCCAGATCATTGCAGGAATTGACACTAATTTGCATGTGTTGATAGAACAATAACATAGTGGTTTGAAAGTGTATCTCTTCTAAATTCTCATTTTTAAGTTAAACATAGATTAAAACGATCAGCACTCTGCTAAGAGAATAGATCTCATCACAAAAAAGAAATAATTATGTGATATGAATGAAGTGTTAGCTAACACTATGATAGTAGCCATTTTACAATATTTAAGTGTATCAAAGGAACACATTTTACATCTTAAACTTACACGATATCATATGTCAATTGTATATCACAATAAAGCTGAGGGAGGAAAAGAATGGAGGTTTGAGGAACTATAATTAATATAACTCTCTACAGAAAACATACTTTAATTTCTTTTCCCAAGAACTCATTCACAGTATATGTTGAACAGGCATTTGAAAGCATATGAAGCTGAATTTTAAATTTTGGAAAGTGCAGAACATACACAGACTTAAAATGTGACTTGACAATGAATTTTTAGCCACTTCAAGAATGAAATTTTAGGTTTCTAAAATACTGTGATACACTCTCCAAATTGTATGTCCTTTATAACTAAAAGGCAATTAAAACTCACTGGATTGTAGTCAATCATAAATTATGCTCATAATCATAGGCTGACCTAAAGTTGATTTTTTATGGCACAATAGGATTAGAAGGGTTTTCAAAGAAAAGCAAGAGTTAACTAGTCTAATATAATAATAATTATATGTGAAAAAGAAGACTGATAACACATTTTGCATATTTTAAAGATATACTTTTAAAAAGCATTTTTTTAAACGTTTATTTATTTTTGAGATAGAGAGAGACAGAGCATGAACAGGGGAGGGTCAGAGAGAGGGAGACACAGAATCTGAAACAGGCTCCAGGCTCTGAGCTGTCAGCACAGAGCCCGATGCGGGGCTCGAACTCATGGACCGCGAGATCATGACCTGAGCCGAAGTCAGCCGCTTAACCGACTGAGCCACCCAGGCGCCCCTAAAAAGCATTTTTAAATACCCTAATCAAATTTCTCAGTAATTTATATCTTCCTATATTTCTTCTCTTGACCCCCTGCAGTTGTACAGATTAGCCTGAATTAGTGACTTCCCCTTAGTAATCAGACTTTTTTTTAAATTAAATCTCTTCTTCAGGTGCATTTAGAAATTTTGATTTTTTTATAAAAGGTAAGCAATTAAAGTTTAAGATACCGTAAGATAATCACTAAATTGGAGGCATCTAAACATATCATCTTAAATTTAAGATCTCTAAGGTAAAACTATTCTTAACTGTCCTAATCTATTGCCCAAAGACTCTCAATTCTGGTCATGTGTGTATTTGAGGTCAAGACTAACTACTTCATGATCTGTGTTTCACTTTCCCAGTTTTTGAATAATCATTGATATTTAGACTACTTAGAACTAGGATTTAAAACACAGAACCACAGGGGCACCTGGGTGGCTCAGTCGCTTAAGCATCAGACTTCAGCTCAGGTCATGAGCGCACGGTCTGTGAGTTCGAGCCCCGTGTCGGGCTCTGTGCTGACAGCTCAGAGCCTGGAGCCTGTTTCAGATGCTGTGTCTCCCTCTCTCTCTGACCCTCCCCCGTTCATGCTCTGCCTCTCTCTGTCTCTCAAAAATGAATAAACATTAAAAAAAATAATTAAAAAAAATAAAATAAAACACAGAACCACAAGGTGCCTGGGTGGCTCAGTCAGTTAAACGTCTGACTCTTGATTTCAGTTCAGGTCATGATGTCACAGTCCTGAGATTGAGCCCTGTGTTGGACTCTGCACTGGGCCTGGAGCCTACTTGGGATTCTCTCTCACCCTCTGTCTCTGCCTCTCCCCCTGCTCATTCTCTCTCTCTCTCTAAGGAAGAAAGAAAAAAAAAGCCACAGAACCACATCTTACATGTTCTTCCTATTTCCAGCTTCACAAGACTTAAAGTTAATATTCAGATTTTAGCTAAGTAACAGACGATTTCCCCATTTTTGTGGAATTTTTCAATCAACTATGAGACATTTTATGGGAGAGAGTCAGAATTAGGGGTTTGGTGATGTAATGATGATGTAATAAAAGAACAGGGTGCTTGGAATTGAGACAAACCACTCTTCATATCTCATTTTCGGGGAGCAATCAAAATGAAATCTGTATTACTGAATATAAAAATCCATGATTCTATAAAGATAATTTAAAAAAGGAAGTCAAAACAAAAACAAAATCCATCACCCACCACAACACAACTCATTTGTCATGTATAGGGATGACCAGTTTCTCAGAAAATTAGAAATTATAGGGAAGAAATTACATCCCTTCCTTCCTTTTTTAAGAGATACCACAGCTCATCTAGCGGATGAGGTACAGCTCTTCATAAAGTATGCTGCATACTAAATGTATTAATCCCTGGGAGAGGGTAGTCTTCAAAAGAATTCTAGTTAATGAAGTGGAGGGAATGATAAGGCCGACATCGATAGTGATGTTGCAATAATGATCATCAGAACTAAAACCATTAAGTGAACATGTTTCATTTTCTTTATTTTAGAGAGAGAGAGAGAGAGTGCACACATGAGGGAGTAGAGGTAGAGAGGGGAATCCCAAGCAGGCTCTGCACTGCCAGCACAGAACCCGATGTGGGTCCTGAACCCATGAACTCTGAGATTATGACCTGAGCCGAAACTAAGAGTTGGACACTTAATGGCCTGAACCACCCAGGCGCCCCAGAAAATGTTTATTTTTGTAAAAACTTCATTTCACCATATTTACGTGATACCGATGCTCACTCACACATTGCTTGTTAGCCACAAAGGACAAATGTGCCTGTAGAATCCATTCTGTTTATGCCCCTGGGGATCCGGCTGTCAGCAAGCCAGCCAGAATCCCTAATAGTGAGATGGCCCAACAGTGCTTCTTCATGTGATGAACAGTAAGCAGCAGTTCCTGTAAAGTAGTCTCACTCAGATTTTAAGACCTAATGTCCAGTTAATAGGAATCGCAGTGGCTATAAAAATGAGTTAGACAACACAAACATGTCAGATTCATGCCAAGGTCAAAGTTAAATGTCCCTCTCATAATATCAACTTCTGGCATGTAAGCATAAATCAGAAATTTTCTTTTAACACTAGTACTGTGATTTTCCTATTACACATTGTCATAGGCCCTATTTAAATGTTTAGCAAGATTTGCTGCTAGATCAATCCTCGGTTCACTGTTCTGCAAGCATGACACAATAAAAAGAGCTCATTTCAAATGAGGTTAGTAGAGACACCTATTTTCAGTATTTCATTTTCCCCATGCACTTTCTTCTTTCCTTTGTATTCATTGGATTTTTTTTATCATACCTAGATAGGACATCGTGCATGTTGTTCCATACCTGTGTGTAATTTTTTCATCTTATGAAATTTTAAGGAGGCAAAGCTATTCTCTTTCTTATTATCACAAAATGTGAAGGATTCCCAAATGGACTTTTTCTTCTTTTTCTTTTTTTCTTTTTCTTTATTTTCTTTGTAGAGACAGAGAGATTGTGAGTGGGAGAGAGAGAGAGAGAGTGTGTGTGTGAGAAAGAGAGAGAAAGGGAGAATCCCAAGTAGGTTCCACACTCAGCTTGGTGTCTGACACGGGGCTTGATCCTACGACCCTGGGATCATGACCTGAGCTGACATCAAGAGTTGGGTGCCCAACCAACTGAGCCATCCAGGCTCCCACAAATGGACTTTTTCTTGAAATGCTCAGGGCTTAAGTGTAATTATACCATAAAAAGTGGCATAGCGTTTTTTAAAGATTATTTTGTTTGGTTAAAGTATCATTTTCCAAAAAAATTCATACCTCTCAAGAAATATAAAATAGAACACTTGTAAAACATTTTATTTAACTCCATTGGTATGGAAAAGAGGATATGTCCAGTTCAAAGTGCATTTAAGAAGCTAGGGTGTTCATAGATCAATTAACAAGAAATGTTAGGGTGAGATTTCTGAGTTTGACTGAAAAAACAAAATTAGGCCAAATAGGTCATAAATCTAGGGATTATCTGTTTTACTACTAGACAAAAAATATTTGTATCTCTACTGAACAAAACATGCAAGTTAACAAGTAAACTTATCTAAGTCTGAGATCTTTAATAAATAGTAAACAGTGAATGTTTTACAAGTGTTCTATTTTATATTTCCTGAGAGGTATGAATTTTTTTGGAAAACGATACTTTAACCAAACAAAATAACCTCTAAAACAGTGAACTTGCCACACTTTCCCTGGACAGTCCTTGAGGTACCTGATGCCACTGTGGATATTGAAATGAAATGTCCCAGTTTTTTACCTTAGTCCCAAATCTCAGATAATTTCCCTGATACTTTAATGTTGTGAATACCAGTGGCAATTAACAGTTTTACAAGGATATATTCTTTTTAAACAAAGGAATGCAAATGCAAAAATAATAGAAGGCAAAGTAGAGACAAAAATGTATAATGAAATGCAAAAAAACCCAGAAGAACCAAAACAATGTTGAAAAAGAACAAAGTTGGAGGATTTACATTACCTAATTTTCAAATCTTGTTACAAAGCAACAGTGATCAAGACAGTGTTATCTGCCACTTTCCTTATTTCTTAAACTTTCTAAGTATATAATTGTTTTTGCATATAAAATTATTATTAATTATTGCCTAATTATACTCAATTATTATTTTATTAATTATTTTTGTTACTATTTATCATTATTGAATTGACCCAATTATACTCAATTCAATGAGTGATAGAATTGCATCATATTTCCCTTTCAAGTAACTAAAGGATCCTTGTTATTATAAGGGCAGCAAGGTGGTTACACAACAAGGTGTTACCACCTTTTAATTTATGCATATACAGGGCAGGCATATATTAAAATTCTGGAATGATGCACATCCAAGTGACAGTGGCAGTTATCTTTGGACTTTCAAATTAAAGTGATTTTTTTTAAATGAACTTAAACCCCTTTTATAATTGACACTTAAAGCTATTTGAATCTGAAAGGAGGAAATAAAAGCTTATTGTATTTTAATAAAATGTCTGGCTTTTTTTTTTTTTAATTAAAAAGGCTCTGCCTGGGAGCTGTGTGTTTGTAACATTGTACTTCCTGTTGATCTTCCAGGGGTGAAGCTAAGTAGCCTTCTTGGTAAAAAGGGAAACTTAGAAAAACTCCAGAGCTACTGGGAAGTTGGATTTTTTCTGGGTGCCAGTGTCCTGGCCAATGACCACATGAGAGTCATCCAAGCATCTGAAAAGCTTTTTAAACTGAAGACGCCAGCATGGTAATAGTAAAGTGTTATGTGTTTAAGCAATTACTTTTAATAAACAACTCATCACTTATTTCCAAATTGTTTTATTTGTTGAACTGACGATTAGATTGAATTTATTTGCTTATAGAACGAAATGTAGAATTTAGAGGAAAACCTCATGTTCATAAATAAAATGTGTTGAATATAGGTTCTGGTGGTTTTGGGCATAGGTAAGGTCTGCTTGCCTTCAGCTTAGCCTTTTCATAACATTGACCAACCCGCTAGCCCAAGTTGGCTAGTGTTACCCAGAGGAATCATGCAGAGGCCTCACATTTTGCACCTGCAAATCGAATCAGTAGATTGACAGATTTTTATCCCAACCTCCCCCGTTTCTGCCCCAAACGTATACCCTATGTTCTCTTTATGACCTAATCTGTTTTGGGATTCTCATTGTTGATTGTCACTTCTTTATGCTAAGGCTTGTTAATGCATTTGAATGTTTCCTATATGTGTGTATTTGTCTCATTTCAAATTGTTCCTGGAGTGCCCCCAAGTCTCATCATTATGTATGTGGTAATTGAAGAGATGAAAGCAAAATTCCATGTGCATTTAGGACTGTTTTGGAAAACAATGCTGATTTTATTGTATATCATGTGTGATGATCACTAGCCGTAAAGACTTTTTACGGCTTTACGTAAAGCCGTAAAGGTTGACCATGATATCAAGAAAGGCTCAGGGCGGCTCAGAGACTGGACCACTGACTTGTTTTCATCAAAGGAACCACTTGAGGAGATGCTTACCACTGTAGGTCCCTATGGCTTCCTAAAAGAATTCCTCACGTTCAGGTCTTCTCATTAGCAAACCCTCCCCAGTATCACACTTATAGTGATCTTCCCAAAAATTCATGTCTGACCCTTCCCCTCCACTGAAATCCTTAAATCAATATGGTTGAATGGCTCTTCACAGCCTAAGGGATAAAGCCCACCTCCTTGGCTGGTGAACAACGTTTGCCTTTAGTCATTCCAGCCTCTGATCTTGTCACACCCCCCGGTTACACTGCTCTCCAGTCACATGAAATGTGCCAGACTGTGGCTTCATGCATTTGTGTCTCAGCACACACTGAGAAGGCCTCTTCTGGGGATCTTATCTACCTGGGGACCGTGTTATTGCATAAACACATGTGATTAGTTCATCTCATGAAATCTTCTTTCGTGTTTGTCATTTATAAATTAGGGGTGCCTGGGTGGCTCAGTTGGTTGAGTGTCTGACTTTGGCTCAGGTCATGATCTCGCGGTTCATGGGTTTGAGCCCTGAGTCAGGCTCTGTGCTGACAGCTCAGAGCCTGACTTTGGTTAATTGTATCTCTGTGTATTGGTAGCCCTACTGATATTTAGGTTGCTGTGTTATCCCTTTTACATTCCTGTCTCCTCGGCACTGTGTGCTGCTACTTAGGAACAGGGCTGTACTATTAGTGCGATGTCAACAGTAGGTGTTTAGCAAATGACATGAAATAAATGAACCAATAAATGCCTGCGTTACATGCCGCCAAATCCGTCATTTCTTTACAGTGATCATTCTGATGGTCCAGAAGGGGCTGAAGCACAGGTCCAAAGAGCTTTGGTGTGAGGTATCCCAGCTTCTGTTGACAAGAAAGCAGACATTATTTTATGCAACAGTAATAACCACAAAACAATGCCTTAAGTGTCCATTCACTTAATGTTAATGTCCATGTTTATAGCTTATGAAGTACTTGCAAACCCACTAATTCATGTAATTATCTCGCTCCTCATTTTTTCCTAACTTTTTCCTTTGAGGCGCCATCTGTCTTGTTAGGTTGGAGGGTATTTGTATAATATATCAGCTGAGTTGCTTCAAAGCAAAATAATGATCCCTTATGAAGGGTCTATTTAGAAAAGCTTTCTCATGGAAGCATATTTTAAAACATGTGCATTAACCACTCCCATGAATAGAAGACAGGCATTTTTGTAAAAGTCATGCTTTCAGGAGATGTATCAGTCAGTCCAAGCTATTTAAGCCCTCTGCACCTCAGTTTCCTCATCTTTAAAATGATGTTATAACAGCCTACTTTATTCAATTTTTGTGGGATACAGAGGAGACAACGTACGTGAAAGTACATGGCATATAACAAATAATGAGTAATGTGTGGTGAATCGGAATACCTAAATATTAACGCTGTATTTCAATTACATCCACAGATTAAAACCAGGATACATGGGAACAGGTGGTTCTAAATTTGCCCATTGTGTGTTTTATATCTTTTCATTTTTAGGTACCTCAAGTCTATTGTAGAGACAATTTTGATATATAAGCATTTTGTGAAACTGACTACAGAGCAACCTGTGGCCAAACAGGAGCTGGTGGACTTCTGGATGGATTTCCTGGTGGAGGCCACAAAGACAGATGTTACTGTAGTTAGGTTTCCGGTGAGTACTCTTCATTTAACTTAACTTTAAGTGCATTTCTATTTTGTTTCTTTTATTTAAAGAACATCTTGCACTGTGATTTTAATAGTACTAGTGTTACTTTTTTAAAATAACTTCTCAAAATCAGAGAAGTGAGATACATCTTTATGTTTTTGCCATGAAATTGGGTGATTTCTTGTGATAAGTTGTAAAGTGTGCTTTCCAAGAAAAGATTGTCTCTTGCTTAGCGCAGTTAGTCAACATATCGCTTCCGACCAGACACAAGGGTGCTGTTAATTCATACTACAGTTTTGTTAACATTGTCATCAGTATCGTTACCATTATTGTGGTGAAAAGTGTCAAGCTCACCTGGGTCGTTATTCCATCTCGACCACTCATTACCCACATGGGTCAGAGTTAGATTTAGTGTCCCTAGCCACCTTTTACAATGCCTTGGATCGTGAGAAATGATGACTCATAGGTTCCAGTTTGCAACTTATTTTGGCCAGATATAGATATAGATACATGTATAGTAGACACACACACACTTTTAAAAATATATTGCTCATCTTCTCAGCTGCTGCCTTTCCCATCCTGATGGCTCTCAGAATGCCATCCAGAGCAGTATAAGCTTAGCATCTGATTCAAGAATTACCAAGTCACTGTGTGCACTTCAAAGTGATACCGTAAAACTCTGTTTGAGCTCTCTAGTCCAGTCCTCCCTATTCAGGTGGTAACCACGCTCAATTCTTTTTCTTGAATTCTCGTTCTCCAGTTCTTGCTTGTAGGATCATCTGTTTCATTTCATTAAATCCATTGCTGGCATTAACACGCTTTCTTTACTCTTCCTTTCCGATGAAGCCTTGAGCTCCTCAGGATCTTCATTTGAAAAGCCTTTCAAACTAAAACACTTTGTTTTCTAGCCTAGATAATGTGTAACCTAGGAAAATACTTATCTCAGAGTGAGCTGGCAGCATGCCTTCAGCTGATGCTCTGATGATAGCAAACGTGGGGAAAGAAGACAGCACAGAACTGAAGTATCTAATTGACTGTTGACTTGATTGAATAGAAAATCAGCTATGAAAAGAAACCACTCATATTAGCTATTCTGAGCTGATTTAAATTAGCTTAATGTGAATTTGTCTGTCATGATATGAATATAAAAAAATAAAACTCGAAAATAGTAAGAGAGACGTTAGGAGAATATAGGTATATACTTTGGTGAGAGAGGCTTTCTTAATTAAGCAAGAAAGGGACCTTTAAGCCCTAAAGGCAAATATTGACCAATTTGATTTCATTAAAAATTCTAACTTTTGTTCAGTGAAGAACACCATAAACATGGCAAATGCTAGACAGGGAGAAAATATTTAATATTAATGCAGCAAAATGATCAATTTGCCTAATTGCACAGAGAAAAAAACACAACTCCTACTAATTGGTAAGCAAAAGAAAAAGAAAATGGGCAAATCACATGAAAAGATAATAACCTCACTGGCTAGTCAAAAATGCAAATTAAAATGAGACATTGTACCTGTGCCATTTTGCACATGTGCACATCTGTCTGTAGGATAAATCTCCAGAAGTGAAATTGATTGATATTGCCCTGTTGCCCTCCATAGGAATTGTATCAATTGACATTCTCACTGGCAACATTCGAGACTGACTATTTTCCGAAAGTCTCTCCTAAAAGGTGTGTTTATCATATTTGTACTTTTTTAAACTTACAGATGAAAAAATGGTATATTAGGATGGTTTTAATTAGTGTTTCTCTTATTATGTGTCAGGTTGTGCATATGATTAAGTTCGTGTTTAAAAAACTACTCAGTGATAGGGCACCTGGGTGGCTCAGTCAGTTAAGCATCTGACTTTGGCTCAGGTTATGGTCTTGTGGTTCGTGGGTTCGAACCCTGCATCGGGCTCTGTGCTGACAGCTCAGAGCCCGGAGCCTGCTTCAGATTCTGTGTCTCCCTCTCTCTCTGCGCCTCCCCTGCTTGCTCTCTGTCTCTCTCTCAAAAATAAATAAGCATTAAGTAAAAGACCACTCAGTGATTAAAATAATAATAATAATAATAATAATAATAATAATAATAATTTGTTGCCAACATTTAAAAATAAGGAGAGTTGGTTCTTTAGTCCCAGCTATGATGGAGTAAATAATATTGGTATTGCTATTGCTATAAATAACTAAAAATCTGGACAAAATATGTAAAATACTGTTTGTAGACATTAAATAGCAGTCATCGCAGGGTTGTGATCCTTGAGCAGGGAGGTACTGGAGTTGAGTCCCATCTTCACCTGCTTTTTTTCTGTAAGGTCTTTTTCTGGCTGCAGCCCAAGGAGGTGGAGCCCTAGCAGGGAATAGCATTCTCCCTGGGCAGAGCAGGCAGGAAGGAGTGTTTGGGACTCTCAGACGATGGAGAGGGTGTTGGAGAAGGGGGAGCCTTGAAGAATGAATCCCAGGATTCTGTGTGGGTATTTCCCTTGAGTCCTAGGACAACCTCTAGATAGTGTGAACAGGGGGTACGCACAGTGTAAGTAACCACAGTTGCTGGTCCCAGTATTTGACTAAAATTGGATTTTAGATGAAACCTGTGTATTAAGTAAACCTTATCAAGGTAAATTCCCTTGCTATACAGAGGACCAGGACCAGAAGTGGTAGAGAGCATTCTTTTGAAGGTTGAGAGCTGAGCACATATCCCAGAGCTTAACCAATGCAGGGATAAGATGTTGGACTTTGGGTGATGAGACCTTGCTGAACACCCCAAGCATTTAGTGGTGACATAGAAAGCCCTTGCCCTAGGAGAAAAGGTGAAACTAAAACAGATCCACCCTAACAAAGCTGTAATAAAACTAAGCCTTGATAGGATCAAGATGAAGCACTGATAATTTGACTGCTAGCTAGGGAGCAGGGGTGGGGAAACTTCTGGGAGGATATGATCCAGAGCCTCTGCATTGTGTCATTCAGACACAATCAAAGATTACTAGACATTCTAAGAAGCAGAAAAAAGTGATGGATAACAAAGAGCTAAAACAGCCAGTAGAGGCAGGCCCAGAAGTGATTCACATATTAAAGTGACCACATAAGACTTCAAATAACTGTAATTACTATGTTAAAGAAGATAAAAAGAAAGACAAAATAAATGAAAAGGCAGTCAACTGAAAAATAAAGTTCATAAGAAAGTCAAGTGAAAATAAGGACAGTTCATACAAAAATCTAGATTTTTAGCTACTGAAAAGTGAAAGGAACTGACAATCTGTGACTAGCCTTCTCTACAAGCAACAACCTACTAAGTCAACTAGCTGGTGCCATGTTAGATGCTGGTTACAGTCCCATCCTTCCTGCTCCACTCCTCTGCCTTTCCCACTGGGCCCACTCCCTGCAACCATTGGAGTTTGCTCCCCCTATATCACCACATAGAAAAAATCATGTTTCTAGTACTTGTGGTGTCATATCAGTCACTAACTCATTATGTCTTTAGAGTAGCACTAAAGTTCACACTTTATGTGTTACTTAGTTCACACTTATGAAGGCCACTGTAGGTCTCGATTGGGGTGATAGCATTATCCTTCTTTTAGTGTGGATCTGACTAAAATCAAGATGATTTATATTAGAAGTATTTTATTTGATTGTTTCCATTTATTTCACCACCATATCTATTCTCATTCCTCTAAGAAATAATAGTGACCCTGGGTAAAAGAAAACAGACAAAAGTTTCTTAGCAAAATGATTTGAATGGTCCCATCAGTTATTATTATTTGGGTTCAGTTCAGTTGATTCTTTTTTCTCACCTCTCTTCTATGTAGATTTTCTTTTCTTCCTACATTGAACAGTTAGGAAACCATCAACCCATCACCCCAGGCTAGGTGAGAGGAGAGGAGAATGCTGCTTTTACGGACTCTTATAGGTGCTGAGACATGTACCTCTATTTAATATCTACTCTATATATAGGGTGCCTGGATGACTCATTCGGTTGAGCATCTGACTTTGGCTCAGGTCATGATCTCACTGCTCATGGGTTCGAGTCCCACGTCAGGCTCTGTGCTGACAGCTCAGAGCCTGGAGCCTGCTTCAGATTCTATGTCTCCCTCTCTCTATGCCCCTCCCCCCCTTGTGCTCTGTATGTGTGTCTCTCTCTCAAAAATAAACGTTAAACAATTTTTTTAAAAATCTACTCTGTATAGCTTATAGGCCTTATACTGCTGTCATTCCCACTTCAGATGCAAGAAGTTAACAGTTAATTTTACTTTTTTAAAAATTTTGTTTAGCAGTTAATTTTAATGTTAACCAGTATAAAAGATCAGAAACTAAAAGGAAGCATGTTTATATTCCAAGTGAGTTGTGTCTAGCCAGTTTTGTCAAACTGCCTTTTTCCTTCTCCCTTCTCAGTCTTTCTGTTACCTCTGTAATGTGTGCCATAAATTCCTCCCATTTTGTCATTTCAAGGGTAGAACACTTCAAAGGTCTCAACAAATGTTAGATGATGATAATTACAACCAATGTTTTTCCATATCTCGACATGGGAAAACATAGGTCGGATTTTATCTGTTAGAAATATTTGAGACACAATAAAGACATAATTTGAGAAGAGAGGAGATAACCTGGTGTTGTGTTTTTGTAATGTTAAATTCTGTGCCCACATAATTAGAGAAAAAGGTATATTCTCATTTGTCGGTATAGTGACTTGGAAGCTATTTTGGAAGACCCACCTTTTATTCCCTATTATTCATTTTCATTTCACAAACATTGGGATACTCAGATTTGAAAGCACTAATTCTGCCAAGTTTAGATTGAAAATTTATTTCCATTATTAATCAGTACCACTTCACTCTCTGTTGATTGGAATTTGGACCTTGATTTACCTGGTATGTTCCTAAATCAGAATATGTTCCCTGGTGGGCTCTTACTGTGCTTTATTTGTAATCTGTTCTATCTTATTTTCATAACTAGAGCCTGACCAAGAGTTAAGCCCTTGCAGTTTTTTTATACTTAAGAGTAAAGAAAATTTTGTCTTCCTAATCTGCTTTCTGTAGTTCTCTGTATTCTAATTTAAAGAAATTTACTGTTGTGATAAATATAGCATAAAATCAGGGGTGCTTTGGAGGCTCAGTCAGTTAAGTGTCTGACTTCAGCTCAGGTCATGATCTTGAGGTTCGTGGGTTCAAGCCCCACGTTGCGCTCTGTGCTGACAGCTCAGAGCCTGGAGCCTGCTGCAGATCCTGTGTCTCCCTCTCTCTCTGCCCCTCCCCTGCTCATGCTCTGTCTCTCTCTGTCTCTCAAAAAATGAATAAAATGTTAAAAAAAAATTTAGAAAAACAAAGATAGCATAAAATCAGTACTAAGTTTGCAGTGCATGGCCAAGAGTCAGGTTGCTAATCCATGTGCCTTCTTGCTCAGACTGAACACTAGATCACAGTGTAGTGTAAGTCCATAATCCCTTGCTGATAGAATCTTCTGAAGGGTTTTTGGGTTTTTCCTCCACTTTTATTTGGTCAACTTATTTGATAGAAGATTCTTTCTAAAAGCCACTTTCCTTGAGTTTTAAGCAGTGGGGTAGAAAGAACTATTCTAGTGTCTCTGATAGTTTAGTATTGGCTTTCCTTTCCTTTTTTTTTTTTTTTTAATTTTTTTTTTCAACGTTTATTTATTTTTAGGACAGAGAGAGACAGAGCATGAATGGGGGAGGGGCAGAGAGAGAGGGAGACACAGAATCGGAAACAGGCTCCAGGCTCTGAGCCATCAGCCCAGAGCCTGACGCGGGGCTCGAACTCCCGGACCGCGAGATCGTGACCTGGTTGAAGTCGGACGCTTAACCGACTGCGCCACCCAGGCGCCCCTTTCCTTTCCTTTTAAAATATTCCTACTTAGGGCGCCTGGGTGGCGCAGTCGGTTAAGCGGCCGACCTCGGCTCAGGTCATGATCTCGTAGTCTGTGAGATCGAGCCCCGCGTTGGGCTCTGTGCTGACAGCTCTGAGCCTGGAGACTGTTTCAGATTCTGTGTCTCCCTCTCTCTGACCCTCCCCCATTCATGCTCTGTCTCTCTCTGTCTCAAAAATAAATTAACCTTAAAAAAAAATTTTTTTTTTAAATATTCCTACTTAAGACTGCATGGGAAATTTGAGCTAAGTAGGTGCTTTTAAGCGTCTGTACAAACAGATAATAGTTGAAGTACCTTTAAAATTAGTGCATGTGTGGCATTTTGATGTTATCTGTACCTAATACCAGATATTAGTAATAATATGCTACATCCTTTGAGAGAGATTCTCAACTCACTTATTCCATATCCCTCATACATCTCCAAAACAGGAGTCGGTTTTATTTCTCTCTCTCACAAGGCTAAATATATCATTAGTGAAGATCCCAGTTTTATCTTAAAGCAGTGCAAAAACATTTTTATTATTTCATATAGCTATGTCCTTTCCTTTGCCTTATATATAAAACTCAATAATAACCAGAATCATTTCTCATTCTATTTACATGGGTATGAAAAACATGCTACCCATCTTGATGGTAAGGTGTGGCAGGAGAAAACCTAAAATAGTATGTGGCACTCTATATGTAGAATCTTTTCTATGTACAGAATTATTTACTTTACCACGCTTCTGCCCTTTTTTGGACATATTTATATTTATAGAAATAGATTATGCATGTATTGCAAGATAAAATAAAAGACTTTAAAAATATATCATTAGAGGGGCACCTGGGTGGTTCAGTCACTTAAGTGTCTGACTCTCGGTTTAGGCTCAGGTTGTGATCTCACAACTCATGAGTTTGAGCCCCATGTCGGGCTCTGCGCTGACAGCACGGAGCCTGCTTGGGATTCTCTGTCTCCCTCTCTCTCTGCCCCTCCCCCTGCTTACACACACACTCTCCCTCTATCTCAGTAATAAATAAATAACATAAAAAATTTTTAAAAATACATCATTAGAGTAGATTCTCTGGGAATAGTGAAACCAATATATGGACTTTAAAAATTTATTTCCAATTTCTTTAGCAAAAAAAAGTGATGCATCATGGGAACTTACAATAATACCATAAAATGCTCAAAGGACTCATAAGGAAGGCAACAATTAAGAATTAAAATGGTTTTACTGCAGCAGTGGACCCAGAGCCTCATCTGATAACCTCCCACATCAGTGCAGTGTTGTTATTACAGCTCTAAATGATTTAAATCTGAAGTCACTAATATTTGTTTCTTTGCCTTATGTTTTCAAGGTGTTAATATTAGAACCAACTAAAATCTATCAGCCTTCATATTTGTCTATCAACAATGAAGTTGAGGAAAAGACAATATCTATTTGGCATGTGCTTCCTGATGACAAGGTAAATTGTGTAATTATTAGCACACAAGCATTAAAGGACTTTACTCCCTTCTAGCATTTATATAATCCAGCAAATACCTGTATTAGTTAAGAAGAAATAGCTTACCATGTATTTATCTTGGCATAAATACTTATATCCTATAATATAAAATTTGTTAAACATGGATTATGAATTTCACTCACTTAATAAAATAACTGAACCTATTTGCATTTTTATTTTAGATGGCTAACCATCTAAAGTAAGCCTGAAATTAGAATTGTTTTGTTTTGTAAACTCATGCTATAAATTAAATTATATTTCAGAGAACTGATCTTAATATATATGACTTACAAGATGCCTTTTTTTGAAATTATATTTATTTATTTTTTTTAAGTTTATTTTTGTGTGAGAGAGACAGCACAAGCAGGGGAATGGCAGAAAGCAAGAGTGACACAGAATCTGAAGCAGGCTCCAGTCTCTGAGCGGTCAGCACAGAGCCCGACGCGAGGCTCCAACCCATGAACCGCAAGATCATGACCTGAGCTGAAGGCAGACACTTAGCTGACTGAGCCATCCAGGCGCCCCTAAGTTATATTTATTTATTTTGACAGAGAGAGAGCAAGTGAGCATGAGCAGGAGAGGGACAGAGAGGCAAAGGGAGAGAGAGAATCCCAAGCAGGCTCCGCACTGTCAGCATGGAGCCCAACGCACAGCTCAAACCCATGAACCATTAGTTCATAACCTGAGCTGAAATCAAGAGTTGGGTACTCAACTAAGCCACCCAGGCGCCCCAAAAGATGTGTATCATAATTCTAGGGAGCCTATCATAATAATGCCACTCTAGTCCTACCCGAGTATGATTATAGTTAGCATTCCATGACATTGTTGGGTTATCTAAGCAGCTGCTCAATTTCACATTAGTCACTGGCTCCATGTGCTGACACAATATGAGCAGGACTGTGTTGCCTTGGCTTTCAGAAGGGTCTGAAATGCTCTCATTTCCACTCCTCACAGTCATTTGGATAACCCTTTCCACTTCTGTATTTTATTAGTTTTAATATGTGTACAAATCCTACTATTTTTTAAAAATAGAAAAATTTCAAGACTTGATTCCAGTTCATAGGATAAACCGCAGAAATGAGAGAAGACATGTGGCAAAGTAGTTTTGTGAGGTTTTTGGTAATTGTTTTCCAAAATACCCTTATAATTTTCCTTACCAATCATCCATGCACTCAACACATATTTACAGAGCACTTACTCTGTGACAGGCACTACCAGGCACTGTGTTAGGCAGTAGGGAAACAGATGTGTACAACATAAGCGAAATTTCTGCCTTTCTACTCAGGCAGTAAATAAATAAATATAGAAGTGTATTCAATGATGAATGTGATACAGCACAAAAGGGGGAATTAGGACGTACAGTTAGAGAAATGGGCTTGCAATTTTTAGAAATGTCAATTTCAATGTTTTTAAATGTCTTTGAGTCAACAGTCCTGGGTTTAAGTCCTATCTCTGCCCTTGGCAACATGGCTTCTGCATGTTGCAGTATCTTTATCTTTAGAATGGGATAGTAGTAATATCCATCTCAAAAGGTTATTGTTAAAAATAAATGAAATTGTATAGGTAGGGTATATTGCACAGAGCCTGACATGTAATAAGTGTTGTTTTCACAACAATAAAATTTATGGCAAAACACATATGAGCTAATCCCTAACCTATCCCTTAGAACTTAACCTGGCTTAGCTCTTTAGATGAAATAGCAGCAATCATTTGGGAGGTTGTTGGCATCATATTAGGGCACCGTGATATTGAGATTTATAGTAAGAAATAAATATTTGGTCTTCATCTCTTTCTGGCACAGATTTCCTAAAACCCTTAGAATTTCCTAAGTGCTGAAAGCCACCTCTGTTTTTTTGTTTTGTTTTTTGTTATGTTAATAAGGTGACTTTTGGATCCACCTAAGGATGAGACCTGGATGCCAAGAGCACCAACTATAGGATTAGAGGGTTAGAACTTCCAGTCCCACCCCGTGACCTCTGGGGAGGGGAAAGGGGAGAGGTTGAATCCATTTCCAATGGCCAGTGGATTTAATCAGTCATCCCTATGTCATGAAGCCCCCGTAAAAAAAACCAAAAAGGGCAGGGTTCAAAGAGCTTCCAGGTGGGTGAACATGTGGAGATTTGGACAGAATGGCGCCCCTGGAGGGGTCATGGAAGCTCTTAGCCCTTTCTCCATACTTTGCCCCATGTAACTCTTCCACCTGGCTATTTCCTGAGTCATATCCTTTTATAATAAACCAGTAATCTAATAAGTAAAATGTTTTCCTGAGATCTGTGAGCCACTCTAACAAATTAATCAAACACAAGGAGTGGGGGGGGGGGTCCTTGGAACCCCAATTGATAGCTGGCATGATGACGTAACTCCAGGTGGAGTTGTTTAGAGACAGAATTGAGAATAACTAATAATAACTAATAATAATAACCATGTATATATGTTGTTAACGTTGTTTTAAAGTACACAGTGTGTCATTCACATTATTTTAAAGTATATGCCTATGTGTTCTCACAAGCAGACTTAATCCTGCAGTTGAAACTACAAAATCTAAAGAGAGGTTAGGAAACATGAACATTATTATCTGGGAGAGGAGATTTTCAAAGGCTCGATTGGAAAGAGCAAGGTTATCCAAGGACACTTGGAAACAGAATGGGGCTAAAGGAATTAGCAATTAGCAGGGCCAGGAGAATGAGTAGACAGCCAGAAGACAGAAAAAGAACAGAAAGTAAGCCAGAGATTTTTGGAAAATGAGTACTATTTCCAGCTAGTTGTCTGGAAGTTCTTTGTTGAGTACAGTTAGCCTTGTATTGACTCTCTTATGTTTTGTGACATTTGTAGAGATTTTTGCATTATGCTAAGAAGTCAATATATGAGGATGTAAAAGAGTGCGTTAGGAAGAGTTATGGATTTAGGCTGTGAGTTATCCAGTTTCTACTTTTACCATCCTTTGATCAAGAAGAATGACATTTGCATTGTCCCCACTGCGCTAAAAATTCTCCGTGTTCAAAAATTTAAGCTTTTTAAAATAAGTTTCTGTTTGAATGTATGTCGATTTCTTTGCAAACCCTAGCTCTATCCATAGCGTGTTCATTACCACTGTTATTTCGCTACTATTTAAAATAGAAGTATGGGTCAGGGGCATTAAGGAATCTACTCCTGAAATCATTGTTGCACTGTATGCTAACTAACTTGCCTGTAAATTTAAAAAATTAAATTAAAAAAATTAAAAACAAATAAAATAGAAGTGACGCCACAGGAATGAGGATACACAATACAATAACTCAGTATTATATGAGTTTCGAGCAACTGTAATAACTATAATTAAATAACAGATAAACAACAGGGGTATAGGCCTGATGTTAAACAAGAAACGGATTCTTTTTGTCACAGAATGTTTTAAATTTTTTTCTAAGGGTAGAATAGAGAGTGTTGCTTTTCCTTTATCATGTTTCCTTACTCCCCTCAGTATTTTCTTTCTAACATGCAGAGTGAACAGTTACATGAGCTGGTAAACACTTTGTACTGCAACTGTCAAAACGTTAAGATCATTATACCAATTCCTAAGAGTTCAGGGACTCTTAGAGGGTTACTCTCCGTCAAGAACCAAATAAATTGAGATCCTAATCTTTTAACAGTTCTCTTTGTTCAATGGATGGTTGCTGCTTAAAGTCAAGTTAGTACTTGAAGAAAGTCTGGATGTGCACAGGAAAGAAAAGCTTAGACTAAGGAGGAAAGTTATTTCTGAGATATTTTAAACAGTTGTCGGGGCGCCTGGGTGGTGCAGTCGGTTGAGCGTCCGACTTCAGCCAGGTCACGATCTCGTGGTCCGCGAATTCGAGCCCCGCGTCGGGCTCTGGGCTGATGGCTCAGAGCCTGGAGCCTGTTTCCGATTCTGTGTCTCCCTCTCTCTCTGCCCCTCCCCTGTTCATGCTCTGTCTCTCTCTGTCCCAAAAATAAATAAACGTTGAAAAAAAAAATTTAAGTAAAAAAAAAAAAAAAACAGTTGTCATTTAGAATCCTTTCCTTTTTTATTTTTTTAATTAAAATTTTTCTTGGGGCGCCTGGGTGGCGCAGTCGGTTAAGCGTCCGACTTCAGCCAGGTCACGATCTCGCGGTCCGGGAGTTCGAGCCCTGCGTCGGGCTCTGGGCTGATGGCTCAGAGCCTGGAGCCTGTTTCCGATTCTGTGTCTCCCTCTCTCTCTGCCCCTCCCCCGTTCATGCTCTGTCTCTCTCTGTCCCAAAAATAAATAAACGTTGAAAAAAAATTTTTTTAATTTTTCTTAATGTTTATTTATGTTTGAGAGAGAGACAGAGAGAGGGACAGAATGGGAGTGGGAGAGAGGAGAGAGAGAGAGGGCGACACAGAATCCAAAGCAGGCTCCAGGCTCTGAGCTGTCCACGCAGAGCCCAACGTGGGGCTCAAGCTCACAAACTGTGAGATCGTGACCTGAGCCAAAGTTGGACACCCAACCAACTGAGCCACCCAGGGGCCCCCTAGAATCCTTTCCTTTTTTGAAGTCTAAGCATTCCTGGCCTGTCAGGTGGTTTCTCAGAAGAAGATATCAGGCATCAGGGTCCCAGTGGAATATGAAGTGCTGACCTTCCTCCAGCTCCGGCCATGGCCACTCGGAGAAGACCCGGGAAATTTATGATTCTATAGAATTTTTTTTCGAGAGAGAGCATGAGCGGGGGGAGGGGCACAAGGAGAGGGAGAGAGAATCCCAAGCAGGTTCCACGCTCATCATGAAGCCCGATTCAGGGCTTTATCCCAGGACGCTGAAATCATGACCCAAACTGAAATCAAGAGTCACTCAACCAACTGAGCCACCTAGGCAGATTCTATATTTCGATGATATAATATTCTCATCCATCAAGGATGCTTTTAGCTATGAAGCTCCCAACTAATAGTGGCTTGAGTAATAAGGAAACGTTATCTTGCATAACAAGAATTCTGGGAGGTAGGAGGTCATTCTGGGGGTAATTTCAGTGGCTTAATGGTGTCAGAATTCTGAATTGGCTTCTCTATATGCTCTCGGTTTTTCTTTCCTGGTCTCAAATAGCAATTCCAAGCATCAATTCACACTGACAGCATGCAAAGGAAAAGGGTCAGACCCTCTCCTTTGTACCAAAAATTACATCATGTATTCATGCCTAGACCAGTCATGAACAAGGAGAATGGACTTACCTCACCAGTTTAGACCAATCAGTTTCCCCATCCCTAAACATTGCCACCTGAACTTGAACAAAATTTAGTTTTTGTTAGCAAAGAAGGAAAAGCGTGTCCGTTGTCTAAGGAACCAACAGTGTCCGCCAATGTGTAACTCCTGCCACCGTAGCTCAAAATTAATTCCCAGTCCCTACTCTTGTCCTAGCTGGGGCATAGGATCTGAAGCAAACCAGTTCCACAATATGGTACTTGTGCTGTTTAAATTAGATTGAGTGTGGTTTAGGGCTTGTGGAGGCTAATTATTCCAGCCCTGCCTCTGGCTGTCCTTTTCCCTAGATTCCCAGACAGGTCCCAGGAACCTGTTAAATCCACCGGTTGTCTTTGTGACTCACCAGCGCCTCCATGTGGTGAGTCCCAGTAGTGAGGGAGCTGGGGAGGTAGGCCTCCTCATTCTAGATCACTCCATCTCAGACCCTGGACTTTTTACACTGCTAACAGGGAGCATTCACTGGCAGCACTTGGAAACTTTCAGGAATCTAACATTCTGGAAATTCTGTTCTCCTTTCCTGTAAAACCCACCCTATCAATCTGGGAAATCCCTCCTTGGCTGTTCCCAGCACAGGGCTGATAGAAGATAGGTTTTACCTGTGCTGTCCTATGGGTGTTGATCGGTTGCCCTGTTTAATTGCAAGTTTACCTACTGCTGTATTAGTTTTGCACTCAACCCCCACCTCCTGATCTTGGACGTGGCCTTGGAAAGCAGCTCAGTTGCAGGATCTGAGGATAAGGCTGCATTGTATGCAAGTAGTGTGCAGGTAACAGCTGCAGTTCCTGGGTCACATATATTTAGAAGGTCACCTGAGGCCAACAGGATTTAGAAGCAACTTTCCAAATTACCAGCTGAAGCTGCAGGCTGCTATTTTAATTTAACTCCCTCTGTACTCTGGTTAAGAGAGCCGCATTCCATGAGCACCTTCCTATGGTCTCTTCCTTCCCTGGGCTTCATGCACAACATTTGCTCTGTGTTAATTCAGGTCACCTACCCGTGACCCGAGGGGTGTGCATCGAAACTAGTTTTTTCAGTAAATCTCCTTTGGGCTTGGGAGGATCTATTTTTATTTTAAGTTGCATGGTTGTAGCAAAGCACTAGGTGCTGTGGTTATAAATTGTGGCTTTTTGATTTGCTTCAGCCAAAAGGAGAGTTCTGGTCCACCTCAGAACCACAAGCTTCCTTACTCATTTCACTAGCCCAGCCAAGACCGCAAGTTCCGGGCAGTATTTTAAGTGGGTGGGTAAGAGCTTCTTTTCCTGGTTGTTTCACATTTACAGAATTGAATTGCCATCTGAATTGACTGTTGCATAGCACTTGCTAAACTTGGACATGTGTATCAACTATTTTATTCCTATTAAAATATTTATGTTGTCAATTTCATATTGTTATCAGATGTATTTTTGCAGGGAATGTGATCCATCATGTAATTTATTTAAAGACGTGAATTTAATACTCATCAGACTTAGCTTTAGTAATAAACTCAAAAAATAAATTTCCACAACTTTTTTTCACCTTGGCCCCAAATCACCCATGTTTATCATATGACAATCAAATTTTTTATGGGCAAACTTTATTAGTATATTGAATTTTGCAAAATTAGATAACACACTGTGGCTAAGATGTATACTATATACATGTGTGTACATATATACTTGCTATAGGGGTGCCCGGGTGGCTCAGTCAGTTAAGCGTCCAACTTTGGCTCAGGTCATGATCTCACGGTTCGTGGATTTGAGCCCCGCATCAGGCTCTGTGCTGGTAGCTCAGAGCCTGAAGCCTGCTTCAGTTTCTGTGTCTCCCTTTCTCTCTGCCCCTCCCTCACTTGTGCCCTGTCTCTCATAAATGAATAAACATTAAAAAATTTAAGAGAAAAGGGCTAACCTCATTTTCTGAAGAAATAGAACCACCATTTCAGTTAGAAAATGTAACTAAAGATCATTCATAAATAATCATCTTTAAAACCTTGCAGAACCTGACTCAAATTAATGTTTTTATTTCTCAGAAAAGAAATATTACTCAGCTGTAATTGAATTACCTTGATCACTGGGTTTTTTATTTAAAAAAAATTAAGGCACAGCAGTTATTAGGTTAATCTGCTAAAAATCAAGTTTTAGAATTTAATGAGGCTAATTCTCCTAGATTCTCTTGGAAGCTATTTTATTGAAGCACAGAAATTATTAAATAGAGTAAACATCACCCTTGTGGCTTGAAAATGAATTACAATTTCCATCCAGATAATTTGTTCATGAAGAATTATGTACTAGGAAAAATTACTGTGTATATTATTTTAAAATAATGAAACCAAATTATTATGTTATTTTCATTATGATGACTCAACATTTCTTGTTCTTGTTGTTCTTCCCCTGTGTTCTAGAAAGGTATACATGAGTGGAATTTTAGTGCTTCTTCTGTCAGGGGAGTGAGGTAAGTTTCCTTGGTACATGTTTTTTTTTTTTTTTTTTTTTTTACTTAGAAGACAATAGAACTTTTAGTCAGGATTTAAAAATGCAAAGAACTGGGGCGCCTGGGTGGCTCAGTCGGTTAAGCGTCCGACTTCAGCCAGGTCACGATCTCGCGGTCAGTGAGTTCGAGCCCCGCGTCGGGCTCTGGGCTGATGGCTCAGAGCCTGGAGCCTGTTTCCGATTCTGTGTCTCCCTCTCTCTCTGCCCCTCCCCCGTTCATGCTCTGTCTCTCTCTGTCTCAAAAATAAAAATAAAAGGTTAAAAAAAATTTTAAAAATGCAAAGAACTTCAAGAATCCTCTATTGATGAAAATGCTCAACCGTTTCTATCTCTATTATAAAAAGATTTGCAACCAAAACTTTCACTGTTAGTTGAACTGACTCTGCTTGTCACCTGCTCCAAATATGGAGAATGAGGGATAAACGTGGACTGTGGACCAGAATCAAGGTGTAGATAAAAGTGAGCTATTTGGGTCCTCTCTAGCTGGTTGAGCTGTTGGTGTATGTGATAGGATGGTTTTCCGGTCTTTTTGGTGTTTCAGGAGTTAATCTCCTGTTAGGTGGAGCCAAAAAACTACATGCCATCTATCAGGTTGCATATCCTGTAGTTAACATTAATGTGACTGTTAAAGAGACTATAGGGATTTTATTTGTAAAAAACTTTTCCTGATGTCGCTGTTAATGAGGTGTTCCTGAAATTCTAGTGGCTCACTTCAGTGGTTCAGTTCTGACATTGCCATCATAATGCCAGTGGTTCAGGAAATACCAGTTCCTGGGATATAGAAATGAGATTTTTTTTTTTTTTTAGAAGCAAGAACCACTGGTTAAACATTTAAACACTTGTTATGTAGAAGCTCAGTCTAAAAACCAGCTCTTGGAAATTTCAAGCCAAATTAGTTGTGTTTACTATTTATTTCCACATAATAGAAATGAGAAGAAGCAGATTTCTGCAGGCCAGTTATGCAATACCCTTTTGCTTGTGGCATAATAATAATTGGTTTTGATGGAGCGTGAACTGCTAGAGCCGGCTGAGTCACTGATAATTGGAGTTTGCCTGGTAAAACCACCTGTTACCTCATGAAGGATCTGAACAGAAGCAAGCAAGATAATAGACTGACTCATTATATATCTTTCCAACCCAGCCTTCTCAAATAAAGTTTTACTCTCTTAATATTTAATTTTTAAAACCAGTCATCAGGAAGGCACTCGTTTATTGCTGCGTTTTTAAGCAGTTTATGAAAGTATGGTAATATAAATTCCATTTTATCGTATCTATTTTCCAAGGAACGTTTTTTTTTAAATTTAAGTATGGCATCACTACATACGCCTTTGTTGTGACTTACAGCATATACGTAGAATGCTTCTTTCTATGTGGCTGTTGCCGGTTTCTGCGTTGAGAAACTCAAGCTGTAGTTTATGGCTTCAAAGAGAGCTAACTACTCTTGGCTTCCTTCTTGATAAAGAGATAACAAACTACAGAGAAAAATCCAACTTAGTCAGCAGTTGGTCTTGCATCCCCTCGGGATTTGCTCAGCTCAGTCAATGGGCATTTTACTGAGACACCAGGTGTTTGTCAAATGTTGAGTCCTATTCTGCTAAGAATACAACAGTGACCACAACATGAACTCCCACTCTCAAAGAGGTCACAACCCAGCCTCATAACATTTAACAGCTAATGACAAGAGCTACTACTGAGATGACCTCGAGATGAGCAATGATAGATGTAAATGTTCAAGGAGCAGAGGTGAAAGAGAAAGTCTTTCTGTTGAAGGTAGACACAGGGAAGGGAGAGAGGGTAAGATCTAAGCTGGGCCTTGAATGATGAATAGAATTTCTTTACAGAGTCAAAAATGACGTGCATCCCAAATGCAAAGGCATAAAATAGGGATTGGCAACCTACAGCCCCCAGGCCAAATATGGCCCGCTGCCCGTTTTTGTAAAGTTTTATTGGAACCCAGCCATGTTCATTTCATTTGTGTATTGTCTAAGGCTGCTCCAACAACAAAACTGAGTAATTTGGCCTGCAAAATCTGAAACATTTACTCTCTGGCCCATGTCAGAAAAATTTTGCTAACCTTTGGCATAAAATAGCATGGCCTGATGGTAAACTCAGAATTATTTCAGTTGCTATAAAATCACTTGCTGAGTCAAAACCAAGTGCTGTTTCACATTTCTTCACGCCTCTAAAATCTCGACACTGATGAGGTGCTTTTATTGCCTCCACACATTGCCTTCTTAGCTTTGGAAACATTTCATTGTTCTACAGATGCCATAGCGCCAGAATCACTGAGCCCACCCAGCCAGTTGATACTTAGCTTTTCCTCTGATCACGCAGGGTGGTGGTATGGCAGCCAGGACGCCTTTCCCCTGTAAGCTGCAGGGACAAATAGCTTAGGTGTCCTTCAGGCATGCCAGAGCAGCCCTGTCTGCTGATATAGGTAAAAGGACAATTCTCAGACTATGAAGTAATTTTAGTATCGTGCTATGGGGAACATCACTTCTTCAAGTGCTCTTTATATCTGTCTGTTACAAACAACAATGGTGTTATAACTGGGATTAGATATAAAATGTACTTATTTTTCATTACAGGTTCATAGAAGCAAGAAGCATAGCTATTTCCCTGAATAATTCTTTTTGTTTGTTTCAGTATTTCTAAATTTGAAGAACGATGCTGTTTTCTTTATGTGCTTCATAATTCTGACGATTTCCAAATCTATTTCTGTACAGAACTTCATTGTAAAAAGTACGTATTAGTCATTGTTTATGTGTAAAAAATACTGTTCTCACCTGATCATTATTTTTAATTAATGAGCGAGCATGTAAGGAATTCATGGCCATCTGGTTATATAAATATTGCATTTAGGCTAACATCTTATAATTACGGGGTATGTTTAACAATCAGAGAATGGAGGAGGGGAGTCTCTTTAGTAAATCAAGCTTTCTCTTAGTCATAATTAATTTTTCCAAAGACAAAACATTAACCAAGACTTACCAGTTAATTGCCTGATACTATGTCACGTTTTTAAAGTGTTCACTTATTACAATATATTATTACCAAAATTTTCATTCTTGAATTCTTTTGGATAATCTCACCATTGTCTACAACAGTGGCTCTTAACCCTAGTTCATAGTGGAATCACTTGATGCACTTAAAAAACTGCCTGGGCCCTACCCCTGACTAATTATGTTGGATTTTCTGGTGGGGGTGCAGCTCGAGTTAAGAGCTAGTTATGTGATATACATCAATAAAAGATAATCCAAAAATCCATGGACTGGACTGGACTGTGTTTCTGTGAACCTCCCTGGGTATATTTCCCTTGGGCTAATACTTAAGGACTTCATGTTCCCTTGGACCACAGTTGACTGATGGTGGGGATCTAGGAAAGTGAGTGACAATTTTTAAACCAAAGTGCAGGTAAAAGCCAGCTTGGACTTAAAATTTTGCTTAGGGCTTTTCTTATTCAAATAATCACTATTTGACCCCATTGTAAATGACTAATATACTGATTACAGTATATAGTCAGTCATTTTTATCTTGAAACAAGAAAAAATGTTTGTTTGATCCATAATTCTTGGCTATAGTTTTATCTTTATTATTGTAAAATATGTAGTAAAAAGACTTGGAAATAAGAAATAATTCCTAGCACATGTATGGTCTACTTTTCTACTTAAATTCTCAAGGCTACTGATTTGTTTCTATGATGATTATAGCTCAGATTTATGGAGTACTTACTCTGGACCTAATATCTATTTTAATCTTCAAATG
Source organism: Prionailurus viverrinus (assembly GCF_022837055.1). NCBI lineage: Eukaryota > Metazoa > Chordata > Mammalia > Carnivora > Felidae > Prionailurus > Prionailurus viverrinus. The sequence goes on along the minus strand of NC_062565.1, from coordinate 123,766,382 downwards.
AAAACTTAGGTAGGTAATATTAATATCTTCATTGAAAAGAGTTTTTAAAAAAATGGCATCTTGGAGAGCCTAAAACCATATATAGCCAAAAAATGTAAAATCTGGGATTTGGACAAGCACATGTGACTCTAGAATCTAGTTTCCTAAAAATTACATTGTGTTCCCATCCCACTGTATTATATTCTGCTTAGAGATGTACATGTTGAAAAACTGTGTGACTAGCTGATGGAAGTCTTCACCCCAGATCTTAAAGTCTGTCTTTTGGGGAGCCTGGGTGGCTCAGTCGGTTGAGTGTCCAACTTCAGCTCAGATCATGATCTCACAGCTCGTGGGTTCAAGCCCCGCATCGGTCTCTGTGCTGACAGCTCGGAGCCTGGAGCCTGCTTCGGATTCTGTGTCTTCCTCTCTCTCTGCCCCTATGCCACTCGCATTCTGTCTCTGTCTCTCTCAAAAATAAATAAACATTTAAAAATTTTTTTTAAAAAGTCTGTCTTTAAAGCCAGAATTTTTTTTAGGTCTTTAACTTTCTTCTTCCTCTTGGTTGAATTTGCTTTTATCTTTAACTCATCAGGATGTTTAATCTTCATCAGAGCATACTGTTATTCTGATCACGCTTGGGAACTTCTTTTTCTTGTCATTGACTGCCAAGAAATGTGTAGAGAGAAAGGAAGAGTCGCACTCCAGAGATAGACTCCAAACTCCCAAATGGGCTTTGTCTGTTTTGTTCCTTGTCACAGTTCCAAAGGCCAGAATAGTTTTTGATCCTTGTAGATACTCTATAAGTATGGAGTACTTGTTGGATGGATGGATGGATGGATGGATGGATGGATGGATGGGTGGTTGGATGGTTAGATGGTGGATGGTTTAAAAAAGAGGTACAGAGATAAAAAGGTTCTGAGTTGTGGTAGGTAGACTTTTCTTATCCCACATAACCTGCTCTTCTCTTGGGTTGGCAGTGCAGAGCATGACCTGCCTGTGAGATCATCAGCCCCTGTTCATAGTACCTCCCTTGCTTTAAGTCTATGAACCCTTAGCATCTCCTTCAAATAGACTAGACACAGCTAGCATTATAGAGGCTAATCTGTTTCTTGCTATAACTATTTTTCTTGCCTCTGAAATGGTCTACAAGAAAAAAAAAAAAAAAAAAACTTCACAAGAAGAGCTCCTGAAGAAAATGTCACCAAAAGAGGGGTGGCTTCTTTTACAAACCTATAAGCCAGCCAGCTTTTGTAGGTTGTTTTTATGGGACAGTGTTTTGTAGGTTGTTTTTATGGGACACCACATTTACGATAAAGGAGGCAAAATGAGTTCAATATCTCAGATGAAATGTTGATACAACAAATAGTCACCTCAGAATTTAGAGACACTATTCCAGAATATGGGTATTTTTGTTAAGTCCCATTTTAAATAAGAATATTACCATCAGCAAAACAATAATAGCTAATATTTAGTGAGTGAAGTCTGCTAAGCACTTTATAAGTACTACATCAACTCATCTTCATAACAGCCTTTAATATGACACTTCTGAGGTCCCCACTTTGTAATTAAGAGGTGAGGCTCAGAGAGGTGGAAGAGCCCACCCCAAATCACACAAATGCAATCTTGGCCTGATATCCAAGTCCACATTCTTAACATTTCTATGAGTTTGTCGAGCTTCATTGTTCTAATTCTATAATACATTACTATTACTTGAAGTGAGGCATTAGGTCAGAAATTTCTAGACAGTCCTACCAACCTGTGTTTTCCCTTTTGGAAAATCACATTTTTCATACTGATACCAATAGTTTGTTCACTGCCTGATTTTAGAAAGTCTCTTAGCGCCCATGTTTTGCTCCGAAGCCATGCTGGAACATACTTGGGTTATATTTAACGTCAAACGTAATGCAAGTGACCACATACCAATTCTCATTGTAGGTTTTTTGAAATGGTGAACACCATTACCGAAGAGAAGGGAAGAAGCACAGAGGAAGGTGATTGTGAAGGTGACTCCTTGGAGGTAATGACTTCGGCCTCATGCCCGTCTTACAAAGTTTCTCTGCGGCTGTTTAAAAAATGAACTACTTAGAGCCTTACTGGGGAAAGCGTGCGCGCGCGCACGTGTCTGTGCGTGGAGGGGGCACGTAAGTGGTGGTGAAAGGTGGGGAGCGCAGCTAGAGTCTATGAGCTTTCTCTTAATGCTCAAGGCAACTTCTTCTAGAACCCCTTGTTAAAAAACAGCTAAAAAGCAAACATTGGAGAACTCTTATCTGGGAATACTGAGTTTGTTTGTTTTGCTTATCTGTTAGTAACTATGCTTTATCTGTGAGGAGGTTGATTATGCTCAATGCACGGCCTGCAGGGCCCTCACATTTTTATTCTCCTCTGATAATACGTGCAACCCAAACAAGCACAATTCAGCGAAAATTGTGAATGACAAACCTGGTTGTGGCCCTCCTTTGTATACTGCACAGAGGACCTGGAACAACTACAGATTAATAGAATAAAGAGAGGAGGGTAGTACAAATTACCTGTAATGCCTGCCGTTCCTCTAAACGCAGTTCTCTGACTTCTGCCTCATGGACACAGGACACTGTAGACACCTATTCTAGATCATGTCCATTTTCTCTGTCATGGTTACTCTGTGGTAAAGAGCCTTCCTCACTGTGAGGCCCAGTGCTGGAGTGTCCCAGGAGTGCTGAGCACCTTCAGAAAGTGGACATTCCTCCAGGCCTGACAGTAGACCACCTTCTTCTCCAGGCTCCTCTCGGTGTTGGACTCGGAACAAAATTCTTAACCCAAGTAATACTAAAACTTACATTTCTTTTTTTTTTTTTTTATGTTTATTTATTTATTTTTGAGAGAGAGAGAGCCAGCAGGGAATGGACAGAGAGAAAGAGAGAATCCCAAGCAGGCTTTATGCTGTCAGCACTGAGCCTGACATGGGGCTTGAACCCATGAACCCTGAGATCATGACCTAAGCTGAAATCAAGATTTGGAGGTTTGAGCGACTTAGCCACCCAGGCTCCCCTACATTTCTAATGTTAAAGTGAAATAGAAGAAACTAGAGCACCAGCCTGACTGGAATACTTATTTACCAGATCACTTTGATAATGTCATCCCACATACTAGAATTTTTATAAAAACATTGAAGCAGTAGGGTAGAAGTTGAAAGAAAATTTAAATATAATAACCAAGTGTTAACTCTGTCTAGAGTTAAGTTCTATAATTACCTAGCAGTTGTATAGCTTTGATGTTTGTAGGTAAGCCTGAGGCTCATTCATTAAAGTTATAAAAGGATGATAGACCTAATTTGGAAAAAAAAAAAAAATGTTTCCCAGTGCATTAGCTTGTTGTCTATTTAAGTAATGTTTTTTTTTTTAATTTTTTGTACATGTTTTACATTTTACAATTTTGTATTTTCTTTTTTTTTAATTTTATTTTTTATTTTTTAAAAATTATGTCCAAATTAGTTAGCATATAGTGAAACAATGATTTCAGGAGTAGATTCCTTAATGCTCCTTACCCATTTAGCCCACCCCCCCTCCCACCACCCCTCCAGTAACCCTCAGTTTGTTCTCCATATTTATGAATCTCTTCTGTTTTATCCCCCTCCCTGTTTTTTTATATTATTTTTGTTTCCCTTCCCTTATGTTCATCTGTTTTGTCTCTTAAAGTCTTCATATGAGTGAAGCCATGTGATTTTTGTCTTTCTCTGACTAATTTCACTTAGCATAATACCCTCCAGTTCCATCCACGTAGTTGCAAATGGCAAGATTTCATTCTTTTTGATTGTCGAGTAATACTCCATTGTATATATATATATATATGTATATATATATATATATATATATATATATATATATATATACCACGTCTTCTTTATCCATTCATCCGTCGATGGACATTTGGGCTCTTTCCATACGTTGGCTGTTGTTGATAGTGCTGCTATAAACATGGGGGTGCATGTGTCCCTTCGAAACAGCACACCTGTATCCCACAATTTTGTATTTTCTTATTTCAGTATTATGTTAGAAACTAGATGTCTAGGCTCCTACATCAGTGCTCTTTTACTATACCTCATTATCTCTGTTTTTACTTGGTTTAAATTTAGTCACTTGATACATAGCAACTACCAAGGTAAAAGGGAACAAAGACAATGAAAATGAAACACATCCATTAGTAAATACAAAATGATGACGTGAGTGGACTGGAAAATCCATAAAGTTCCTCTGCAGTGTCATAAAAAGGCTGGCTTTTGTTCAACCAGTGATAGCTGTCCTTTACTTTATACCCTTCTTTGAGGAACTAAATCTTACCAGAAATACACATAGCATAGCCAGGCTGTGGTAGCCATATGTCACAACTTGGTCTTCTTAATTGACTGAATCAACAGTCTAGAGACTCTTCTCCGGGAGCCACTTTTACCATATGCATAGCACAAAGCAGTTCTAATTGCCTTAGAATTTGTGATGAACATTGCCAGCTGATTTTTGTAAGACTCAGTTTCCTACGATGTAAAAAATAAAGTAGGTAGATCACTTTTTAAAGAGCTGTCAAGAAGACATGGAATCAAGATCCTTTGAACTGGGCACAGTAATAAATAGGGTGGCTGTGTGAGGGGCCCTTCCCAGTCAGACAATCCTACTGTGAGCACTGAAAACACTCACCAAACAAATCAAAAGGGAAATAAATGCTCAGGCTTCTTCCTAGGAATAGCCTGAGGGTTTTAGCTGTGCTGACCTCACATACACACACACACACACACACACACACACACACACACTCACAACAGCTTATACAGTATTCCTGATTCATCAAAGTGCTTCTGACTCACTCTTCTCAAGTAAGTACAGGGATGCTATTCTTTTAATGTTAGGAAAACAGTTTTACACTCTATCCTTTGCATTCTATCAGAATAATTTAAAATCCATGATGGAGAATGCCTTCTACAGTATTCCCAGTGGACTGTATAGCATGCATATATATATATATGTGTATATATATATATATATATGTGTATATATATATATATATATATATACACATATATATATATATATATATATATATATATATATATATATATATTGAATCAAGCACACTTGTTTTAAGTGTTTGGGCTAGTTTGCCATTAAACCCCAAGTACAGACACTGTTGACATGTGTGTGTTGGGGGGAGGGTGTTCTGTGGACACAATAGAAATGAACAGAGATTGTGATGATGCTCTGGGCTCCACACATGGTGATATCTATCCCTCTTCACTCTTCCTCTCATTGAATGTCCCTTTGTAGCCAGAGCACCTTTATAATAGGAGTTATTAAATAGCCTGAACTTGTATTTTTGCATAATTTATGATAACTTCATGATTATATTTCTTAGATATTCATTCATATGTGGAATTTAAGAAACAGAACAGATGAACATAGGGGAAGGGAAGCAAAAATAAGATAAAAGCAGAGAGGGAGGCAAACCATAAGAGACTCTTAAATACAGAGAACAAACTGAGGGTTGCTGGAGTGCAGGGGATGGGGGGGGGGATGAGCTAAATAGGTGATGGGCATTAAGGAGGACACTTGTTGGGATGAGCACTGGGTGTTTTATGTAAGTGATGAACCACTAAATTCTATTCCTGAAATCATTATTATACTATAGAAAAACTAACTTGGATTTAAATTTTAAAAAATGAATAATTTTTTTTAATGTTGGTTTGAATGGATTTAGTGGTTTTAACTTCACTTAGTGTATTGTCAGTATTGGCAAACATTATCAAAGTGGTTCTATAAACCACAAATTTGAAGCTAATCCCTAGACTTCTGGATGTTCTTATCCGAAGCCTATATTAAGATCTGCTTTTCTTTTTTATTTGAATGGTGAGGTTTCTTTGAGGCAGTACAGTTGTGGGAGGGATTCAGCCTCCTTCAGGTCATGGTCAGTCCCCTTCTCCAACTGATTAAACTTGACTCTGCTATAACCCCTGAGCTGGTGTCTGGAGCCTTGGATTCTAGTCCTAATTTTGCTAACAGCCAATTTTATAACTCTGGACAAAACTCATGCTCTTGGCTGGGCTAAGATAATTTCGTTCCTCAAGTGAGAATGGACAAAGAATATCTTAAATATCCTTTCCTAGCTCAAATTTGTATATTTTTTCAAGATTAGTACAAACTGTTCAAGGTAGTTTCAAATATAGGTCAGTACCACTCTCAGAGGACTTTTCTGCTTTAAACAGAAAGAGAAACAGCTTCTTTCGATTCAAGTCCATGTCGTTCGACTCTAGGATGTATTTTGATAGGGACAGGCAATGAATCCATTTCTTAAATAGTTTAATCGGTAAGTTTATATTGAAATCATTGAACAATTGATTGCAGTTACCCATAAGAGTTCTAACACTTATCAGCTGTAATCCTTACTTTTGTTCTCTGAGCCTTCCATATTTCCACCAACAGTAAGAGCATCTACCCAGTAACCCAAGGCAGCTCCCTGGGAGAAACCTCTGCTCTGCCTCTCTTCCTCTTCACACCAGGTCACCCCTCCAGCCCCTTTACCTCATCGTCTCTGTCATTCCCCCATCTCAGGTCTTCACCACCTCTCCTGCGGCCTCATCTCTCTCCTGCCATCAATATGCATCTCTGTCATCATCAGAGAGATCTCTCACACGATTTAATCCTGTGACTCCCCTCATGAAAAACCTTTGATGCTACTCTTGGTAGAACAAGGTTACCACGGATCCCGTGTTCTCAACCCTCTGGCTGTAAGTCGGCCTTTCCTTTCTGCCCTGTGGGCTGGGATTGCCGAACTCTTTTCCATTTTCTGGAAGGCCAAGCTTTCCTGCCCCTAGGTTTGACCTGCAGACACCCAACTCCACATGCTTTTTCTTTTCTGTCTGACCTGGTGACTACATCCTAGTTTTTTTGAGATGCAAGTCAAGTGTCATGTTTTTCTTTGAATCATTTCTCAACACCACCTCTCCCTTCTCTCTGCTCTCCTAGCATTTCTGCCCATTCCCCTGCCCTAGCTCTTCTTACAGCATTGTAATTTGAGAGCCTGCACCAGACTGTGAACATCCCAGGGCAGGGCTGTGGCTCTGTTTCCTTTTTAATCACATACTCTCACATGGTATGAGGCATCCAAGCAAAGTAGTTCAGTCAGATCAGAAGCGTGGAAGGGTTTGAAGGCAGGGTGTGATAAAGCCGATATTGTTTAAAAATATCTCATGCTGTGGGGAGAGGGCTATGGATTGGAAGGGACAGAGCAGGTGCTGTGATGTTGGCTTGAAAGTGGTTCCATCAGTGTTGAGTCAGTGAAAGAATGAACACCATAATCAAGCCTCATGTCATAAACCAGGCATTATTGACTCATTCTCTTTTCATCTCTTTCTCTTTTTATTTCCTGGAAGAAAACACCAGATACAAATTACTGAGGTCCTTTTGGACCCCAATACAAAATGTGTTATGTCTCCCTCCTCACTCCTCCCCCAAATACATACATACGTTCTATCTCTCCGTAACCCCATTCTCTTTCTCTTTCCCTCCCTCCATCCCTCCCTTTTCCTCTCTGCCCTCTTTTTCTTACATTCATTTGTACCTCACTGTTTTCTCAAAATGGGCATATGACTGACATAAACCTAGGTAATCAGAGCACGTGGCCCTGTGAACCTGTTTATACCTACTTTTCAATGTGCATAAAGAGAAAGTTGGCCCCTTGTTGGGTGAAGTGGAGACAAGCAAGATAAAAAGAACATTTTCCTTTGACTTAAACATCTGCAGAATGATAAAATACCTTACCATTTCCTTTTCTGATGATTTCTTTCACAAACATTAACAGTGAATTATGGTTTAGAATTCATTTAAATCAATTTGGAATCATTAGGTATCACATTGGTTCTTCTTTAACATCCTATATTTTCAAGTTTATTTATGTATTTTGAGAGGGAGAGAGAGAGTGCACACACATGTGGGGGAGGGGCAGAGAGAGGGGGGAGAAAGAGAATCCCAAGCAGACTCCATGCTGTCAGTGCAGAGCCCAGTGCAGGGCTCAGTCGCATGAACCGGGAGATCATGACCTGAGTCGAAACTCAAGAGTCAGATGCTTAACTGACTAAGCCACCCAGGCACCCCTTTGTTTCTATTTTTGTGCATATCTGAAGCTCAACACCCATATTTACTGCACTGAGAAAACATTTCACTCACGCTGTTGTATGATATGAATATCAATTTGTTATTCATTCACCTATTGGTAGGAAATAACAACTTTTTCCTCTGCCAACTTAGGCTCAATGATTAGGGGCCTGCAAATTAACCGACAAAAGACAGGTTAACAAGAGGAAAGACAACACTTATTCATGTACAGGGAGCATGCAAAGTGGCTTCCGACTACCTAGAGTTAAGTTGGTTTATCCTACTAAGAAAAGTCCTTGATAGGACTTGAAGGAAAAGCACAATGTGGGAAACTAATGACAAAAAAAGTGGAAAGTGCAGAAAGTTTTGGCAAGGTTTTGTTTATGTAATCTCTCATCCAAGTACCAATGGTCCTAAACCAGAGAGAGGATATTGGCAGCTATATTTTCAGGATGCTCTGCTTAAGCCAGCAAAAGAAGTTTGGATAAGGTTTTCAATGAAGTTTTATTCGGATGTTTTCAGCTTAAAATAATGTTTTTTTTTAAAGCTTAGGTATTTATTTTGAGAGAGAGAGAGCACAAGTGGGGAAGGGGCAAAGAGAGAGAGGAAGAGAGAGAATCCCAAGCAGGCTCCATACCACCAGTGCAGATCCCGACTCAGGGCTCAAGCTCACGAATTGCGAGACCATGGCCTGAGCTGAAGTCAGACGCTTAACCGACTGAACCACCCAGGCATTCCTGGAATCATCTTTATGCTACATTGATGGGTACAAATTCAGTTCACTCAACTAATAGTTACTGGACATCTGGTAGTGGTAGACACTATTCTAGATGCGAGGGATACAGCAGAGGGAACAATTGAGACAAATCCCTACCCTCACTAAACTTACGTTCTAGTGAAAGACCAAGAATGAACAGCATAAATAAGTAAAATACATAGCATGTTTGATAATAATCCGTATTAAGGAGAAAAATTAAGCGGGGAAGGATTCAGGAAGTTCCAGCATAACGGAGCAAGCAAGTTTAGACCAATACGCCAGGGATGGCTTATTGAGAAGGTAATATTTGAGTAAAGGCCAGAGGGAGAAGAGGGCTATAAAACTAGATATTTGTACCTACAGCATTTTTAGCATTTTATTCGTGTCATTAATAGTTATTAATGTGTTTGACATTTAAAAAAAATTATTTTTAACGTTTATTCATTTCTGAGAGACAGACAGAATGCAAGTGGGGGAGAGGCAGAGAGAGAGAGGGAGACACAGAATCCGAAGCAGGCTCCAGGCTCCGAGCTGGCAGCACAGAGCGCAGTGCGAGGCTCGAACTCACGAACTATGAGATCATGACCTGAGCCGAAGTGGGTTGCCCAACCACTGAGCCACCCAGGTGCCCCAAATGTGTTTGACATTTAAATGAGGTGACCACTCACCTCATGTAATTAAGCACCAGAGGGAAGTGCATGGCCTTTCAGAAGGTGGTGGCTTTACTGTGGGTCCCTTGACAGTGTGAAAAGTAAGTGAATCACCACTTCGTTGTTTGGCCTTGTCAGTATTGTCTTCCTCCGCTGATTCCCTTCTCAGTGCCAGGCTTAGATTGCTCTGGGCAGGCAACAATAGAGGGATGCTTCTAGAAGTATTCCCATCACTGCTTTGAAATGCAATTGTTTCCCTTAGCAACAACCAAATTCCTATTGCCTATTGCCTAGAAATAGAATGCAAACTACATAAGCAGTGTAATCTTACCTTTTATCTTTCAAATCACTCTTTCCTCCACCCCTAACTTTTCCCATATTTCTAATTTAATACACCTTGTTTTCCCTTGGCCTGTAGCCCAGCCCTTCTAGTTTTCTTGGCTATCACATAGATAATTCTCTGTCCTTATAGGCCAGCCCAGTCTCCTCAAACCTGCCTTTTCAGTTTATATCTCAGCACGATAAGAATAGAAAGAAGAGATTTAAAAACCAAGCAAGCAGTTACTCACTGGAATGGTTTTCAGTCACTTTGGCCTTATTAAAGTCCTCTTTTTCTTTTACTATGACCACTTTGTTCAACAGGAAATCAACTGCCATACCTAATACATAGTCTTTTAAAAAAGAATAGTCTTTTGATGCTTTAAATCCAGAGGAAAACTAAAACTTGAGCGGCCTCACGCGGGCTTATATATTCTTCGTCACACACACTATATATATATCCCTGTGGCCCAACTCCCTTCAACCAAAAATAAACTGATACCAACTTTCAATGTTTTGTTTTGGCACCTGGTTTATAAAAACAAACAAGCAAACGAAAAAGGGTTCTCATCAAATTGTCTATAGCTTGATTGCTCAATTAAATAATTACTGAACATCTCCTACAAACTAGATATGGGGATAGAGCAATTAAAGATAAATCCCAGCTCTCGCAAAGCTCAGAGTCCAGACTGAGATACAGATTGAGTAAGAGAAGGAACAGTTACAAAAGCATGAATGAGGGCAGAAAGGCTTGGGAGCACATCCGACCAGAAAGTAACCCAGCTTTCGAGGGTCAGGTGGACAGTTCAGGAAAGCTTCCTAGAGCTTGGTTTTGAAAGATGAGGCACAATTACCCAGGTAGAAAACACAGCATGGGTAAAGGCACAAAGATCTCGGGAGCCTCACAGAGTTTTTGGAGGAGATTGACAAGCGAGAAGGTGGGCCACAGAGGCAGCAGTAAGAACCTGAAGGGCATTTCTGCTGTGCTAAGGAGTTGGGATTTGATTCTGAAAGTGACGAGAAACCAATAAAGCAAAGGCAGTGATACAAACATGGACAGCTCACTCTGGAACTTTGGACTTTGGGAAGTTCACTGTCAACTTAGTGGAGAATGGATCAAGGAACAAGGCAACAAGAGAGGAGGGGACAGGAAGGCCAGGTAAGAGTCTGTAGAATTAGTACAGAAGAAAAGCAAGGAGGGCCTGATTCAAGGCAAGAGCAGGTATACCTAACAGCATTTGGCAATCAGTTTGATATGGGGAGTAAGGGAAAGAAAAGAATGAAGTCTAAGGTGGCTCCCAGATGTCTACCAGATACCTGAAGAAGAGAATGGATGTTCAGTGCATCTTGATGATATACTGGACTACATTTATAGAAATGGTGTTTGGAAACAGAAGTAAGAACATCCGTACAACATTGGTAGTGGTAAGAATATTGAATCAGGAATTGTGAGTTGGGTTTGAACCACAACTCGTTTTCACTAGGAAAGATATTTCTGAGCATTTGTAAATTGAAGCTAATCATAGACCTTTCCTGCTATGACACAGGCTTATTATGACTCTCCAATGAGATAGGTTATTGACAGTTGTTTTTTTTTCTTTTAAATTACGAAGCATTATATGGGGCGCCTGGGTGACTCAGTGGGTTAAGCATCTGATTCCTGATTTTGGCTCAGGTCATGATCTTGCAGTTTGTGAGTTCAAGCCCCACCAGGCCAGGCTCTGCACTGACAGTGTGGTGCCTGCTTAAGATTCTCTGTCTCCTTTTCTCTCTGCCCCTCCCACATATATTCTCTCTCTCTCTCTCTCTCTCTCTCTCACTCACTCAAAAATAAATAAATAAACTTTATTAAAAAAATTCTAGGGGCACCTGGTTGGCTCAGTCAGTTGAGCATCTGACTTCAGCTTGGGTCATGATCTCATGGTTAGTGGGTTCAAGCCCTGCATCAGGCTCTGTGCTGACAACTCGGAGCCTGGAGCCTGCTTCAGATTCTCCCTCTCTCAGATTCAGTGTCTCCTCTCTTTCTGCCCCTCTCCCGCTCACTGTCTCTCTCTCTCTTAAAAATGAATAAACATTAAAAAAGTTTTTTAAAAGTTATAAAGCATTATAATAATGTGGTGGTAGTACTAAGTTCAGTGTATAGGTTTCTATGCCCTTTCTAGGGCACACTAGCAAAGATGAGCTACTTTGGTGATAGTCCCTGCCCTGCCTCCTGCTGGCCTGGGTCCTGGCTGGTAGATTTCCAGCGTGTGTGGCACAGTATGATGGAAGTCTGGGCCACAGGAATTGGGTACAGAGACTTAGGATCTATCTGGTGGAATTTTTTTTTTTTTTTTTTTTTTTTTTTTTACTATTTTTACTGCCTCTTTGCTGGAGCCCAGTTTCATCTTCCAGTTAGAGGAAATCGCTAAAAGATTCCTTCCCCCTATTCCTTCATCCTGAAAACATGCCTGATCTTCTGCTCTGGACTAGGACAGTCTTCAGTCTTACATTAGACATCTACAACGGGAGTATTCCTTTATGTACATTGGTATGTATACATTGTGATTATGTACAGTGATGCCAATGGGAAAGTAAGATGCCTCCCTTCCAGAGAAGAGTTCGTGACAGGGAGGTCATTGCTCACCCAGTCATGGCGTGATATTAGGCATAGTTTTCCCCGAGAGAATTCAGCTAATTGCCTTCTGTCAATGCTTGGAAACCTCTTGGAAATAAATAAACCGAAGCTAGTAATGACAAAACCGTATTTTCCTCATCCTCCTTGGCAGAAGTCCCTCAAGTCAAGTGTATGTACCCTAGGAAGTTTGCAGAGTGATCTGATTACCACCTTTGTAGGTAATTTGTCCTTTTTATCTCTGCTTTATGACCTCTGTTTACTTTTCATTTTGTAATTTCCCTATACCATATCTGCATGTGAATTTATTTTTATTTTTCCCAGTAAAGGCTCAATTTTTGGAAGTTATGTTTGATTCTGTCTTCGATCTGCCCGGCCTTTTTTAGAATGTATTATCTCCTTTTCTCATGCTTTTTGATTTCCTATTTTATATCTTTATGTTAAATGTACTTATTTAAAATTTTTTAAACATTTATTTATTTTTGAGAGGGAGAGGGACAGAATGAGAGCGGGAGCAGACAGAGAGAGAGAGACACACACAGAATCCAAAGCAGGCTCCAGACTTTGAGCTGTCAGCACAGCACCCAAAGTGGGGCTCAAACTCACGAACCATGAGATCATGACCGGAGCTGAAGTCGGACGCTTAACCACTGAGCCACCCAGGCACCCCTGTACTTATTTTAAAGTTTTTGTTTCTTTTACTTTAGGAGGTTTGGGGAGATCGATAGTTGTCAAATCAGCTGATTCACTGGTGGTGAATTATTTCTTTATATATTTTAAAATTTTGGGATGTAAGCTCAATTTCAATGACATACTATCAGCGAGAATCCTAAATAGCCCATATTAAGGGAATCTCCTTTAAAATATTTTTGCTTTGTTTCTATTAGCACTCCAGGGATGTCCCAAGCTCAAGACCAGTTATAGGTATCATGATAGGTGTAAATTTGAATTAAACCAGCATGAGGATCAGCCTGTGGTTGAAAGTATTCAGAGGAGACTTGTTTTTGTCCACCCAAAACTCAGTCTAAGACAGATGAGCTTTATTTTGGCTTCCCAGTGTAATGGGCTTTTTTCTAATCTACCTGTTCATCAAATTATAGTCCTTCGTGGGCCCTGATTTGGGGTATGCTAGCTCTTCCCCTGGTATAGACAAAAGGTCCCATTTCTGATCCTCTCATGGGCATTAAGACCACAGAATCAGATAAGGGGTTGACAAACTATAGCCCAAAGGCCAAATCCATCCTGCCAGTACCCTTGGTAAATGAAGTTTTATTGGAACGCAACCATGCCCCTCTGTTTAAATATTGACTGAGCGGTTTTCATGCTACAATGGTAGAGTTGAGTAGTTGCCACAGAGGTCATATGGCCCATAAATCTTAAAAGTATTCAATCTCTGATGCTGCAGAGAAAGCATTTGCCAACCCCTGGCCAAGATTAATTAAACTGAAAGCCCAGCCCTCATCCCTCCCCCCTTGCGCTATAAGGACATCAGTTGTGATTACTCCTCAAGTGGTTCTTTTTCTCTTTATTTCTAGCTCCTGGCAGTCTTCTTTACTTTTCTCTAAGTACTGCTAGGCATTTAAAAGTATGTCTACTCTTTTTTTATGTAAGCGTTTTTAGCAGGAAGTTTGTCAGATGCCAAGCCCACCATATTGCCAACACCAGAACCCACTTTCTATTATCTTGGATATTATAGACTGCTATATACATGAAATGTTATATATGAACCTAATGGTAACCACAAATCAAAAACCTGCAATAGGTACACAAACACGAAAGAGAAAGGAATCCAAGCATGTCACTAAAGAAAGCCATCAAACTACAGGGGAAGAGAACAAAAGAAAAAAAAGGAACAGAGAACGACAAAAACAACCATAAAACAAGTAATAAAATGGCAATAAGTACATACCTGAATAATTATTTTGAATGTAAATGGATTAAATGCTCCAATCAAGACTGACTGGATGGATAAAAAAAGCAAGGCCCATTTATATGTTGCCTACCAGAAACTCACTTCAGACCTAAAGACACCTGGAGATTGAAAATGAGGGAATAGAGGGGGCGCCTGGGTGGCGCAGTCGGTTAAGCGTCCGACTTCAGCCAGGTCACGATCTCGCGGTCCGGGAGTTCGAGCCCCGCATCAGGCTCTGGGCTGATGGCTCAGAGCCTGGAGCCTGTTTCCGATTCTGTGTCTCCCTCTCTCTCTCTGCCCCTCCCCCGTTCATGCTCTGTCTCTCTCTGTCCCAAAAATAAATAAATGTTGAAAAAAAAATTAAAAAAAAAAGAAAATGAGGGAATAGAAAAATATTTACTATGCAAATTGGAGCAAAAAGAAAGCTGGGGTAGCAGTACTTCTATCAGACTAAATAGACTAAAACAAAGACGGTAACAAGAGACAAATAAGGACACTACATAATGATAAAGGGAACAATCCAACAAGAGGATATAAAATTATAAATATTTATGCACCCAACATTGAAGCACCTAAATACATAAAGCAACTATTGACAGACATAAAGGAAGAAACCGACAGTAATACAATAATAGTGGGGGACTTTAACATCCCACTTACTTCAATGGATATATCGATCATCTAGACAGAAAATCAACAAGGAAACAGTGGCTTTGTATGAGACATTGGACCAAATGGACCTAACATATATTTAGGTATGTGTATAGGTATAGGTATAGGTATAAATATGTATATATATTTAAAACATTCCATCCCCCAAAAGTAGAATACATATTTTTTTGAAGTGCACATAGAACATTCTCCAGAATAGATCACCTTAGGCCTCAAAACAAGTCTCAATAAATTCAAAAAGACTGGAATCATATCGTGCATCTTTTCTGACCACAATGGTATGAAACTAGAAATCAAGGACAAGAAAAAAATCTGGAAAAGAATACAAACACATGGTTGCCAAATAACATGCCAATAAACAATGAATGGGTCAATAAACAAATCAAAGAGGAAATTAAAAAATATATGGAGACAAATGAAAATGAAAATACAACAGTCCAAAATCTTTGGGATGCGGCAAAATCTATTCCGACAGGAAAGATTATATAGCAATACAGGCCTACCTCAAGAAGCAATATCTCAAATAAACAACCTCACCTTACACTTAAAGGGACTAGGAAAAAAAAAAACCCAAAGCCAGTAGAAGGAAGAAATAATAAAGATTAGACAAGAAATAAATGAGATAGAAACTAAAAAATACAATAGAACAAATCAGTGAAACCAGGAGCTGGTTCTTTGGAAAGATCAACAAAATTGATAAGCCTTTAGCCAGACTCATCAAAAAAAAAAAAAATAATAAAATAGATGCAAGAATCCTCAACAAAATATCAGCAAGCCAAATCCAACAATACATTAAAAAAATCGTTCAATATGATACATCACATCGACTAGAGGAAGGATAAAAGCCATTTGACCATTTCAGTGAATGCAGAAAAAACATCTGACAAAAGTACAGCATCCATTCATGATAAAAACCCTCAACAAAGTAGGTTTAGAGGGAACATACTTCAACATAATAAGGCCATATATGAAAAACCCACAGCTAACATCATACTCAATGATGAAAACTGAAAGCTTTTCCCTTAAGGTCAGGAATAAGACAAGGATGTCTACTCTCACCACTTTCATTTAGCATAGTACTAAAGTCCTAGCCACAGCAATCAGACAACATAAAGAAATAAAAGGCATCCAAATTGGTAAGGAAGAAGTAAAACTTTCACTATTTGTATATGTCATGATATTATATATAGAAAGCCCTAAAGACTACCAAAAAACAAAACAAAACAAACAAAAACTACAACTGATAAATGAATTCAGTAAAGTTGCAAGATACAAAATTAATATACACAAATCTGCTGCATTTCTATACACTAATAATGAAGTAGCAGAAGGAGAAATTAAGAAAACAATTGCATTTACAATTTCATCAAAAAGAATAAAATACCTAGGAATAAATATAACCAAGGAGTTGAAAAACCTGTACTCCATGAACTATAAAGCACTGATGAAAGAAATTAAAGATCACATAAACAAATGGAAAGATATGCTCTGCTCATGGATTGGCAGAACCAATATCGTTAAGATGTCCATACTACCCAAAGCAATCTACAGATTTAATGCAATTCCTATTAATACCAACATTTAAAATAATTTTTTTTCAGTTTTATTTATTTATTTTGAGACAGAAAGAGAGAGAGCACATGAGCCAGGGAGGTGCAGAGAGAGGAAGATAGAGAATCCCAAGCAGGCTCCGCACTGCTGGTGCAGAGCCCTATGTGGGCCTCTAACTCACAAACCATGAGATCGTGACCTGAGCCGAAATCAAGAGCTGGACACTTAACCAACTGAGCCACCCAGGCATCCCTATACCAACAACGTTTTTTACAGAATTAGAACAAATAATATTAAAATATATAAAGGCCCCAAATAACCAAAGCAATCTTAGAAAAGAACAAAACTGGATGTATCACAATCCCAGGTCTCAAGATATACTGTAAAACTATAATCAAAACAGTATGGTACTGGCACAAAAATAAACACATATTATTGGAACACAATAAAGAGCCCAGAATTAACTGCTGCTTATATGGCCAATCTGAGACTAAGGAGGCAAGAATATACAATGGGGAGAAGATAATGTGTTTAACAAATGGTGCTGGGAAAACTGGACAGCAGAAGAATGAAACTGGACCCTTTTATCACATCATACACAAAAAATAAACTCAAAATAGATTATAGACCTAAGTGTGAGATCTGAAACCATAAAACTCCTAGAAGAAAACATAGGCAGTAATTTTTTATCATCAGCCATAGCAACACTTTTCTCAATATGTCTTTTCTGGCAAAGGAAACAAAAGCAAAAGCAAACTGTTGAGACTACACCAAAATAAAAAGCTTTTGCACAGCAAAGGAAACCATCAGCAAAACAAAACAAAAAGGCAACATACTGTATAGAAGAAATTTTTAAATAATATATCTGATAAGTAGTTAATATCCAAAATATATGAAGAACTTACACAACTCAACACCAAAAAACCACAAATAATCCAATTTAAAAAATGGACAGAGGACCTGAACAGGTATTTCTCCAAAGAATATATCCAGATGGTGAAAAAGATGCTCACCATCACTCATCATTAGGGAAATGCAAATCAAAACTACAATGAAATATCACTTCATACCTGTCAGAATGGCTAAAATCAAAAACACAAGAAATAACTAGTGTTGGTGAAGATGTGAAGAAAAAAGAATCCTTGTGTACTCTTTGGTAGGAATACAAACAGGTGGAATCACTGTGGAAAACAGCGGTTTCTCAAAAAAATTAAAAATGTAATTACTGTATTATCCAGTAATTGCACTACTGGATATTTACCCAAAGAAAATGAAAACACTAATTCAAAAAGATACATGCACCCCTGTGTTTATTGCAGTATTACTTAAAATACCCAAATATGGCAGTAACCCACATGTCCATTGATAGATGATATCTATTATAATGGAATATTACTCAGCCATAAAAAAGAATGAAATCTTACCATTTGCAACAACATGGATGGATTTAGAGCACATAATGCTAAGTGAAGTCAGTCAGAGAAAAACAAGTACCTATATGATTTGACTCATACGTGGAATTTGAGAAACAAAGCAAACAAAGAAAAAAGGAGATGACCAAAAACCCTAGAGAACAAACTGGTGGTTGCCAGAGGGGATGTGGATCAGGAATGGGTTAAATAAATAAAGGAGAATAAGAGTACACTTACCCTGATGAGCACTGAGAAATGTATAGAGTTATTGAGTCATTGTATTGTGTACCTGAAACTAATATAACATTACATCTTAGTTATACTTGAATAAAAAAAAAAAAAAGAAAAAGAAACCTACAAAAACAAAAAAAATTGTTGACTTAAAAGGTTAGAAATCAATTTTTTTAATGGCCAACTTAAACCCTTCTTTGAGAGGCCAACTCTTTTTTTTAATGGCCAACTTAAACCCTTTCTGAGAAAAAGAGCTTGTTCTATGTTCTCTCCTGTTCTGTGTAGTTTTACACTGGGTTTCTAGAGTCGCGGCTTGACCTTTTGGTGGCTCTAAATTTGTTAATTCCAGTCTGAAACCAAAAACTTCCAGGTCTCAGGAGGTATCTACCAAATACTCTCTAAACCTCTCTTATTTTGATCCAGTTTTCCATAGTTGACTGAGACGCTTGACAGCTTGGGGTTTAGGGCTGTAGATATTTCTTTTTACATCAAAGATGAGATTTTCCTCTTATCTTTAATTTTTAAAATGTTTTTTTTGTCTTGGGGAATCCAATGATGAAAATTTTCTGCTTCCCCAAAATCTTTCTTTCAGGGGCTTTATTCTTTTGGCAGAGTATGTAATACTTGGACAGTATTAAAAGCTGGGA
Source organism: Prionailurus viverrinus (assembly GCF_022837055.1). Lineage (NCBI taxonomy): Eukaryota > Metazoa > Chordata > Mammalia > Carnivora > Felidae > Prionailurus > Prionailurus viverrinus. The sequence goes on along the minus strand of NC_062565.1, from coordinate 123,747,525 downwards.
AATAAAAGAAAAATTAATTAGATGGAATAGATATTGATAGACATTATTGCTAATCATACTCATTTCCAAGATCTATGAAAACTAGGATTGAGTGGGTAAAGTAATCCAAGTGGGCTTTTGAAGAAGTACTTTTCTGGATTTAAATACATAGTCCTCACTGTGTTCATAGCCATTGTGAAAACATGAACACACTATCTGCTTTCGGTTGGGAGTGTCTATTTTTTGGCTCTTGAAGCTGCTGCTTAGAACTTCATCATATCGTTTTGCTTGTTAAAGCCATCTGATAAAATAAGGAAAAATGCTCTTAGAAAAAGTTTGATATTTAAGTGTAAAATGCAACTAACATGTCAATCTCCTGTCCCCATTTTTTCCCTTTGTAGTATGACTACGAATATGATGAGAACGGAGACAGAGTTGTTTTAGGAAAGGGCACTTACGGGATTGTCTACGCAGGCCGAGACCTGAGCAACCAAGTCAGAATTGCTATAAAGGAAATCCCAGAAAGAGATAGCAGGTACAGTACTTGTGGCTAATAAAAGCTGTTTTCACCATGTTCTGGGTTGTTGATGTCATCTTAGACAATATTTTGGTGATATTCTAACTAATGAAACTCTGTCTGAAAACTCCACTGTTTTATTTAAAATTTTTTTTTTTTTTTCAACGTTTATTTATTTTTGGGACAGAGAGAGATAGAGCATGAACGGGGGAGGGGCAGAGAGAGAGGGAGACACAGAATCGGAAACAGGCTCCAGGCCCTGAGCCATCAGCCCAGAGCCTGACGCGGGGCTCGAACTCGCGGACCGCGAGATCGTGACCTGGCTGAAGTCGGCCGCTTAACCGACTGCGCCACCCAGGCGCCCCTGAAAACTCCACTGTTTTAATCAGCCCCCCTGTGAGGTTTAGCTGCTTTATCACTCAGTGATTCAAGCACAACTCTCTGGTGGGGAAGATGGCCTCTCTTAGGTGACAAGGACAGAACTTTTAATGAGTAGAAAAGATGATGGCCTGTGTGAACTAGGCTCAGGTATGTCACAGAATGGTTGACTTATTAGACACATAGATGGGGAGTAAGCATGATCAGCAGTGGTTTGAACCAGAAGTTCTAGTGTCCAGTCCAGCATCTACAGAGCTTGGAAGTCATCCTCCATCAGTGGTAAGCTGACTAAACTGAGAAACCAACAGCTCTTTTTGGATCCATTGGAGAAGTGAGGTCACGGGCCAAGCCATTGCTCCCAAATTTGGAGAGACAGTCATGGGTTGGGGGGCATACTTGGTGAGTTTAGCCTCCAGGAGCCCTACTAGATCCTTACAGTAATATTGGAGAAAAATCTCTGTGTGCTTCCATCAGGGGGAAGGATGAGAGTAACAAGGCCCACCCTCAAAAAGACGATTTTTACCAGGGTCTAACCTATTAGACTGTTACCAGAGCCTAACTCCTGCCCACTGTAGCCATCCTGTCCCAGCTGAAGGCGGCAGGGGAAAGGGCAGGAGAGGCCTGCAAAGCATTTGTGAGGCTCATAGCCCAGTGGCACTGGCTCTCTAAGAAACTGATACCTAAGCATGAGACTATAAGAATGCCCTCCCAGAATTCCTTTTACCTAACACATCATGCCTGACTTCACAAAAATTACAAGGCATACTAAAAGGCACAAACACAGTTTGAAGAGACAGAATAAATATCAGAATCAGACTCAGATATGGCAGGGATGTTGGAATTATCAGACCAGGAATTTAAAACAACTTTAATATGCTAAGGGCTCTAATGGGTAGATAGCATGCAAAAACAGAGGGAGTGTAAGCAGAGATAGAAACCCTAAATAAGAATCAAAGGAAATGCTAGAGATGAAAAACAAGAACAAATGGGGCACCTGGGTGGCTCAGTCAGTTAAGAGTCTGACTCTTGATTTTGGCTCCAATTATGATCTCATGATTTGTGAATTTGAGCCCCACGTCGGGCTCTGCGCTGACAGTGCAGAACCTGCTTAGAATTCTCTCTCTCTCCTTCTCTCTCTGTTCCTCCCTCCCCCTCAAAATAAATAAATAAAAACTTTAAAATAAAATCACCTTTGTAACTTAAGTTTATTCAACCACCAGTGTACGTACACAAAGCACACCAACAAAGATCTTGTTCTATAGCAATGCATTTGGCATAAAGTGGGTTGTTTGAAAATACTTGCATGACAAGTGCTTCTCTTAAACAGCTGGCACAGGGCCTCTTCTAGTTACCTACAAAAGAAAAAGTGAAGTCTATCATGTTATTGTGAGATACCACACACAAAGGTATTTCTATCTATGTGCCCTGGAGAGCTTTTGATGTTGCATGTAAAAAGATAGCAGTTAGAAAGGACAATTGCTATGATAATAGGATGCATGTGAATAATGCATGATCCAGCATTGGCCATCTGGAATGAAAGATCACAGCAATGCAAATCATTGCTTCTGTGTTTCATTTACACTTTAAAAACACTTTGTTAGAGAAGCAGAGTAGTTGTAGGATACAGGTGGTAGTGGATTCATAACCTATCCCAACTAGTTGTTAATTTCAGACTGACTTCCTCCTCTAACATTCTACACATGCCTGAACTATTATTTAGATCAGTTATTCTCTACCCTGCTGCATATTAGAACGAACTGGGGAACTTTAAAAAATGCTTGATGCTCAGATCTTACCACCCCAAATTCTGGGGTGGGTCATATGCATTGATATTTTTTCAAAATCCTTCCAGATGAAATGTCTAGCCAAGGCTGGGAACCATTGGTTTAGATGGATATCGTGGGAATTTGACTCAGAGAAGGTGCTCTGGAAACACATATGGACCAATACTTTTTCCAAGCTAAATCTATATAAGTATCTCTGATTAACTATACCATTTCTTCTTTCCATTGTCACAGCTAATTGAGAAGAAATAAGATTTTCTTATAATTTCCATAGATAAGCATTGCTTATCAACTTGAACGAGTTATAATTTCATGCTTATTCAGCGCTTGGCACTTACTCTTTCACTTAGAACTGCTGAGTGTTACCAATGAATTTCATATTGGAGAAGAGTTCTTACTCTTAGCTAGGATGAATCTTGACTATTATTGTAACTTTTAAGCCATCCTTTGGTTACTACATATTGGAGGGGATGGGGGAGTAGTGTATTTCCTTTTCCAGGATCTTAAATTTATTAATTTTTTTTTCCAGTTTTTAAGTTATTTTTAAAAGACAGAGAGAGACGGAGCACAAATAGGGGAGGGGCAGAGAGAGAAGGAGACACAGAATCCAAAGCAGGCTTCAGGCTCTGAGCTGTCAGCACAGAACGCGATGCAGGGCTCGAACTCACAAACCATGAAATCATGACCTGAGCCGAACTGACTGAACCACCCAGGCTCCCCTCCAGGATCTTACATTTAAAAGTTCATGATTGGTTTTCAATAGAAGGTCAAGGGGTGGGAGCCTCTTGGTTCATCATAAACTGAACTAATCACTTACTTCAGATTATTTAGTCATCTTGATGTCCTAAATCTGTAGAATAGACCCAATATTTGCTACTAATTTATCTTATGCATATCAAGAGCAATCTTATTAACTAGTGTTAATAAAAGGTTTAAACTTGATGGAAAAAGTAACTTTCTTACAAATGTCCTGAGAATCATAACCTAAGTATTTTTTTTCAGGAATTTTTATTTTATTTAATTTTTTTCAATATATGAAATTTATTGTCAAATTGGTTTCCATACAACACCCAGTGCTCATCCCAAAAGGTGCCCTCCTCAATACCCATCACCCACCCTCCCCTCCTCCCTCCCACCCCCCATCAACCCTCAGTTTGTTTTCAGTTTTTAAGAGTTTCTTATGCTTTGGCTCTCTCCCGCTCTAACCTCTTTTTTTTTTCCTTCCCCTCCCCCATGGGTTCCTGTTAAGTTTCTCAGGATCCACATAAGAGTGAAAACATATGGTATCTGTCTTTCTCTGTATGGGTTATTTCACTTATAACCTAGGTATTTTATTGGTTACACTCTATACCAGTATTTCTCATGTTGTCTCCCTCAGTTATCAATATGGAATTGTCTCTAACTGATAGCCTGCTAAGGGGTTTCAGTATAATACCTACCTCTATAGTTCCTAGACCAGTTCTAAAGAAAAATAAAATGAGTAAAAGATCTAAAGTACAAGTCAGTTTTTTGTTATTGTTGGCAGCATTCTGAGTAATATTTTACAGATTATAAAAGTTTAAATTAAATGAACTTGGATTTTTGTAACCTGCTAATTTGTAGTATATTCTGAAAAACTTCATGAAAATAGTATTATACAATACTAACCACTTCTAGAATTCGTTATTGGCATTCAAAAAAATCCATTCTGTTTATATGGATTTGCCATTGTAAGATCTAAGCATTTCTTTTTTTTAATATTTATTTATTTTTGAGAGACAGAGTGAGACAAAGTGAGAGTGGGGGAGAGGCAGAGAGAGAAAGAGGGAGACACAGGATTGGAAGCAGGCTCCAGGCTTTGAGCCGTCAGTACAGAGTCTGTCGCGGGGCTCGAACCCACTGACCGTGAGATCATGACCTGAGCTGAAGTCGGATGCTCAACCAACTGAACCACCCAGGCGCCCCAAGAGCTAAGCATTTCTTGCATGTAGTACTGAAGCAGATTATGAGGCATCAGGTTTGTGGTTTATGTTTTAGTGGTTAGTGCCTTTCATACCTGTAACCTCCATTATAGAACAGAAAAAATATTAGGGCATAGCTTTGAGTCCCTAACACCCTACTGTAGTTAGTTATACAATAATCATATTAATATAATATAAATATATAATATAATATTAATATGCGAGACTGCTAAGAGTCTACAGGCTTTATAGTACTTCAAATAATCATCAAAAGGGTTTTTCTGTATGTTCTGGAAATACAAAACACTTTCATTGTATAATCTGATAAAGCAACACACATCAAGTACATGATTTTGAAGCCTGGTTTAATGCTGGTCTTTCAGCATGGAGGCCTGGTTAGGATGCAGTAAAAAAAAAAAAAAAAAAAAAAAAAAAAAAATCCTCATGTACTAGAACTGATAGACTCAATAAGATGAGGATTTTTGAGGAGCTCAAGGAGACAGGATTTAAATGGTTTTGTGTTTTCTACAGAAGAGTTGCTGGAGCTTCCAGTAAGTCCTAGAATGAAGATGAAAGTTCCTTGAAATTTTTATCTTCCTGGGCAAGAGCCTCCTCTAATAGTAGAGTTATGTTATGAGGCGAGTGGAATTGAAAGTCATTTAATATAGACAATGAGCTATGTAGGTGCGTTCAATTTTCCTGGGCTAATATCTATCACTTATTAGCTTTCTTTAAGATCTTGGGTAGGTTCGTCATCCTCCTGGTGAATCAATTTCCTCATCTGTAAAATGGGCATCTGAAAAGTACCTTCTGCTAGGGTTCTTGTGAGAAATGAGTACATACGGTAGGCTCAGATCAGTGCCTGACACATTTCCCCACAGACCCTACCCACTACCACTTCAACTTCCCAGAATTTATGTTATGAGAAATAAAGGCTTTAGATAGCCATATTTTACTTTACATATGGGCGTATATCTAGCTGATGTTTTCAATTTGTACTGCTTAAATGTATACACGAAAATCTGGCTACGTAATTAGCTCATCAACATTTGCACGTCTTTTAGATACTCCCAGCCCCTACATGAAGAAATAGCATTGCATAAGCATCTGAAGCATAAAAATATTGTCCAGTATCTGGGCTCTTTCAGTGAGAACGGTTTCATCAAAATCTTCATGGAGCAGGTCCCAGGAGGTAAGAGATGTTTTTCTTTTTTAAGAAATTATAAATTTGTAGGGGCTTGAAGAGGAGAACAAGTGAATGGGATTTATGAGTTTACACGTCTTATTTCGTCTAAGTTAAAAGAAAAATGAGATTATGTTCATTGCAGCATTGTTCACAGTAGCCAAGATATGGAAAGAACCTAAGTGTCCCATCACTGGATGAATGGATAAAGAAAATGTGTTTTGTATACATAATAGAATATTATTCAGTCATAAAAAAGAGTGAAATCTTGCCATTTGCAACAACACAGATGGACTGTGAGGGCATTATGCTAAGTGAAATAAGTTATGCAGAAAAAGACAAAAACTGTATGAGCTCTCTTACATGTGGAACTAAAAAAAAAACCCAGAGGCATCTGGGTGGCTCAGTCGGTTAAGTGTCTGACTCTTGATTTCTGCTCAGGTCATGACCTCATGGTTCATGAGTTCAAGCCCTGAGTAGGCAGAAAGTGCAGAGCCTGCTTGGGACTCTCTATCTCCTTCTCTCTGCCCCTCCCAAACTCCCAGGCCTTCTCTCTCTCTCTCCCCCTCTCTCTGCCCCTCCCCAACTCCCACGCCTGCTCTGCTCAGTCTCTCTCTCAAATTAAATAAACAAATACATAAAATCCCTGGGGCGCCTGGGTGGCTCAGTCGGTTAAGCGTCCGACTTCAGCTCAGGTCATGATCTCACGTCCGTGAGTTCGAGCCCCGTGTCGGGCTCTGTGCTGACCGCTCAGAGCCTGGAGCCTGTTTCAGATTCTGTGTCTCCCTCTCTCTCGGAACCCTCCCCCATTCATGCTCTGTCTCTCTCTGTCTCAAAAATAAATAAACGTTAAAAAAAAATTTTTTTTAATACATAAAATCCCAAACAAACAAAGGAAACAAGTTCAAAAATAACAAAGAACAGACGCAGGGGATAGGGGTGGGCAAAATGGGTGAAGAAAGTCAAAAGGACCAAACTTCTAGTTATAAAATAAATTAGTCCTGGGGATGTAATGTACAGCCTGATGACTATAGTTAATAACACTGTATTGTGTATTTGAAAGTTGCTGAGATGTATATAAATATCGCAATGTATATAAATATCAAGTCATTATGTTTTACACCTGAAACTAATATAATGTTATATGTCGAATATACCTCAAAATTTTTTACAAATTTAGACATGTGACATCAGCTTGAAGTTTATTAGGCGGCAATACAAATATCCTGAACGATTTTAGTATCAATCATTGTGACCCAGATTAAAGTTAGGGACTGAGGAGCCTTTTATTTTGACCGTATTTGATAATGAGCATCTTCAGAGCAGGGACACTTTCCTATTCATACGTGAGCCCAGGTGTCTAATACTCCAGTTCCTGGGCCACCATGAATAACCAGGAAGTGTTAGCTTAAATTAATGTTACATTATTAACATGCTTTAAAGAACTCATTTGAATAAGAATTTATCCACTGTTTCTCCCTGCTTTGCAGGAAGTCTTTCAGCTCTCCTTCGTTCCAAATGGGGCCCATTGAAGGACAATGAGCAAACAATTGGCTTCTATACAAAGCAAATACTTGAAGGATTAAAATACCTCCATGACAATCAGATAGTCCATCGGGATATAAAGGTAGGATGCACGAGGATTCACGTTTGAAAGTTCCTTGGTGGGCAACTGGTTTCGTTTTCTTTTCTTTTTGCAAAAGTCATACTGTGTTATGAGTATTAATTTAGAATTGTGAATAAATAAATCGTAGAAATAGCAGAAATGCAAGATACTAACTCCTCTGCTCTGAGTCAGGTATTGGTACTCATGCCTTATCTCTTCTCCTCAAGGAATAAGCCTCTTAACTGTGTTCACCCAACAAAGATTGAGCTTCCACTGCACCCCCGGCACTGTTTGAGGTGCTCTGGGGAGGGGGCAGCACAGCAGAACAAAACTGGACAGGATAAGGTCTCCGCCCCTGACGAGATCACAGGCTGGTTCATCTTGGTATCCTTGCCCTGAGTAGCTACTCAGTAAATATTTACTGCATCAATGGATGAATGATTGGGAGGGAAAATAAATAAGATCTTCTCTTCTCGCAAGTATCATATACTGATTGTTTGAACTAAAATTAAGTAACTTACTTGATTCTTCTTAAAAAGAGGAAATTCAGAACTAATACATTTCTGGCAAAGGTGGCACCGTGGAAAGGAAGTCAATATTACTATCCGCAGATCATCCCAGATCTCGTGATTTGCCATATCCCCAAATATTCCGGGAAAAGAAGTAAAATAACAGAAAATACAATGGGAAATCATGAATGTCGTGTTTGAACTTAATCACACACAGGTGACCCCTTCTGTTCACAAACCACAGCAAACTCTGACCAGGCAGGCGCCTTTTGACCTTGTGGCCTGAGTAGCACGTTGTGAAATGATAATATAGGCACAAAAATGGTGTCAAGAATTCACTCTTGAGGTTGACTGTAATGAAGACTACAGACTTAGTGGCCTCGTTTACTCTGGGGACACCGTTTCTTATTGGACTTACGAGCCAACAACAAACAGTACTGGAGGAAAGACTAGTTTTGATTCAAGTCTTTTGTTCTCTAGGGTGACAATGTGTTGATTAATACCTACAGTGGCGTTCTCAAGATCTCAGACTTCGGGACATCAAAGAGGCTTGCTGGCATTAACCCATGTACTGAGACTTTTACTGGTATGTTTTGGCAATGATGATACGGATCTTAATGTAATTAAAGAAATAATTGCTGCGTTAGAGCATAATGTGAGAGATAAAGTCCGTCTGGGTTCTCACAGACATTATTGCCAGTATCTTTTGATGCTCACTGAAAAATGTTACACAGAATTTGACCTGGCTCTTTTCTCATCTTGTATTTCTGTGACTTGCTCTGTCTCCTGGTTAATGCCACTGAAATGTTTTTTTAAACTCTCAATTTGTTTTTGTTTTCCCTTTTGTGTCATTACTCCTCTCCGGGTTGGCCTACAACCACTATAAGCCTTTATAAGATTTTTTTTTTTTTTTTTTTTACCCCAGCCTCTCTGTGACTCTTACTCATACCTTAATCTCTTCCCATTTGAACTATGAATTCCTAATCTGTTTACTCCCTGTGGCCTATTTCCTACTCACAACATAAATAACCGGTAGAATTTTCAATTCAGAAAGAGGAAGTGACTCATCAGCTCAGCACTGGGGTGGGGAAGAGAGCTTGCCTGAGAAATTAGGCAATCCAGCCACCAAGCTACCTCTAGAACAAAGTCCTGAGGTCGTGGAGACAAAGCGATTGCCAAAAAGCTAACAGTAGCCAAGAGGAAACCAAGGCTCAGAGAGATTAATGATTGCACCACAATTACAAGAGGAATTTCAACTCTGGTTCTTACCGTTCCATTCTGCTGATTCTCTTGAAGTGCTAAGTCCTTGTCATTATCATCAGAGAAAGAATAATTCAGCAAAAAAAAAAAAAAAAAAAAAAAAAAAAATGAATAATCTGTGGTCTAATAGAAAGCAAAATGGCCAGGTATCCTCATTTTTGAATCCCATGAGGTAGGTGAGGAAATTGAGAGAGAGAAGAGAGGTCACAGCCGGAAGTCACAACTGTTTGTAAGTGATAGAACTCAGATTTTTAATCTACCCTTTTCTCTTTGCTTTGATCTTGCTCTGGTCCATCTTTCTCCCCATGTTGCTCACGTATCTGTTCCAGTAGCCTGGAAGAAGAAAAGGAGAGAGAGAGATTCTGTAAATTTTCTCCGAACATTCAGCCAACAACAGCTCTGACCCAGTTCCCACCCTCACAGCAATGGGTATTTCAGGGCACAGCATTAAACACAGTTAAAATGTATTTTTCTGAACAAAATTAATTCCATCCTGCTAGTAACTTTAAATGTGTTTCCATTTCTTTCCTCATACTCTCTCAATTTGGCAAGAGACGTTTTAGATGCTGCCAAGACTCAGTAACTTCTGACAGGAAATCCCTACTTTCAGAGGTTTTATTTGGGCAGGATGTTAATTTAATTATATCTTCTTGCTAATCTTAAAGACGTGTTTTTTGTTTTTTTGTTTTTTGTTTTTTGTTTTTTTAGTCCCCAAAAGAGTTTTAGTAAAGCAATCCTCCCAGAGCCCTTTGCTCTTCTCATGCTGGCTTCACATGAGTGACACACGTAACTAATGTGCCTGGTCTGTCTCCAGGGCTGGTCAAGAGGGCTTGGAGTGGGCACACCTTGATCTGCTCACCGGATAGGCCTCACCGCTGCTTGGTCAACCTCTGATGACCTGACTTGAAAGATATTGACCTGTTCCCACTTCTTGGTGATTTGGCGAGAGGGAAGGCAGCATCAACCAGGATTTATAGAGTGCTGGCAGTATACCTGCCTGCATTAAGCAGTTTACATACATGTTTCACTGAAATTCGTACATGGACCCTAATCCTTAAGTTATCAGTATCCCAGTTTATGATGAGAAATTAATGTTAAAAGAGGTCGAATAACTTGCCTGAGGTCACAGAGCTAGTAAGTAATAGAGCTAGGATTCAAACTAGACTTAACATGCCACATGGAATTCATTATCTTCTCCCCAAACCCGTTCTGCCCACACTGTTTCCCATCTCAGTTGATGGCCACCCAAGACCTAGAGTTGTCCGTGGTGCCTCTTTTCTCACACCCCGACCCAACCCGCAAAGAGACCTACTGGCTCTACCTTCAGGAGATGTCGAAAACTGGAACACTTCTCACTGCCTCCGCTGCTGCCTCCCTCATCTCCCACCTGCGTTACCTCCATAGCCTGTTCTCCCTGCTCCCACTCTTGCCTCCTACTTTCTATTCTTTTTTTAAATTTTTTTTTTCAACGTTTATTTATTTTTGGGACAGAGAGAGACAGAGCATGAACGGGGGAGGGGCAGAGAGAGAGGGAGACACAGAATCGGAAACAGGCTCCAGGCTCTGAGCCATCAGCCCAGAGCCCGACGCGGGGCTCGAACTCACGGACCGCGAGATCGTGACCTGGCTGAAGTCGGACGCTTAACCGACTGCGCCACCCAGGCGCCCCTAAAGTGATTTTTTAAAACCTTGGAATGCAGATGTATAAGATCTGCGCTTTAGAGCTAATGCTCTCACTTTTTTCCGTAGGCTACTGTACAGATTGGCTTACATCTTCATTATCTGGCTCTGTAAATCTTTTTATATAAAATATTATGTGTCATGTGATTATGGAATAAAGAGAGCATATATGAATACATAACTAAGCCTGAGGGTTTTTTTTTTTTTTTTGGCACTTACTCTGTGGGGGATAATTAAGCACAATTGGCAGATAGAGCTCTTTGAAATATTATCTGATGAATAGAAACATTGCATAATGTATTGATATTACCTGAGTTGTCCAATTTTTAAAGTTCACTTTGTTGTTAACCAGTTGCAGTTTCTACTCAGATATTAGTATAACTTAAATTCTCACATCCATTCTTTTTTAGATCCAAGTACAAAAAAAAAAAAAAACCAATCACTATAGCTTATCAGCTATAGATGAAGAGAAATCCTAGCGGTTTTCTACTAAGGGTAGGGGATTTGAAGAGTGAAGAGTGGTATTACCTTATTCTTGGCTAGGTGAAATGCTTCCCTCCAATAATGTTGCCGATTTAAGCTCACAGTACGCATGTACAATTGTATGTGAACTTGAACGTGAGCTACTGCCACACAATGAGGAGAGCTGGTGGGTAACCTGGCCAGATGACAATACTAGACAAAGATAATATACTTTCATTTGGTTTTATGAACAGCAGCCAGTTTCTAGCCTGTGTTGGTGGGTTTCACGGGAACAACTTAGAGGAGTTGTGCCTAGCAGTTGCATCTGTAAATCATGCATGAGGCATTCATAAAAGGTGTCTGTATTTATCAGGTTGTCTGTCAGTTTGGTTATGAATCAGAAAATACTGAAGTAGCTCTTTTAGCAACTGCCTCGGGATTGGGGATAATTGAATGTGGCATCTTGGATGAGTTCCTGTTTGCTGATTATATCATTTGTAGGAGTATATCAATAGCAGGGGATGTGGCAATAATCTGTTCCTGTTCACACTCCTGATTCATTGTTGGATTTGGGGGAATCAATCTAGGGTCTCTGAGAAGCCAAGCCAGCCTCTTGTTTGAGCCACTTGAGATAACCACAGTTGAGTGTTTATCTGGGATAGACCAGACTAAACCTAGAACCAAGTGTTCTTGACTCCCCCTTCAATGCTCTTGCCATCCTACCACACTCTTCAACTCTCTGATTCCACATAGCCTTTTAAATCTCCTATGTTTCGTTGTATTCTTCTTCACATTGTGTCTGGTGATTTGTCTGTACTAATGGCTCAAGACCTGTCTTTGATCTGTTAAACCTGTTATTCCATGGACCACAGGCATGCAGCAGAAGCCATATATATTTGATTTACAGAATAGAGTACACGAAAAAATGGTTTACATTACTTTTAACAATGGCTTTCAGAGTCTTTCATGCTTTCATGATTTAGAGACAAGAATCAAGACAGAAGAATTAATCATTGAATTTAGATACTGAGAAATACATCGGGGGACCTGGGTGGCTCAGTCTGTTGGGCATCCGACTTCAGCTCAGGTCATCCTACGGTTCGTGGGTTTGAGCCCCCATCGGGGCTGGGGCCTGGAGCCTGCTTCAGATTTTGTGTCTCTTCTCTCTCCACCCCACCCCTGCTTGCACTCTCTCTCTTTCTCTCTCTCTCTCTCTCTCTCTCTCTCTGCCCCTCCTCCTCTTGCACTCTCTCTTTCTCTCTCAAAATAAAATAGGCATAAAAAAAAGATGAGGGGCACCTGAGTGGCTCAGTGGGTTAAACATCTGACTCTGGTTCAGGTCATGATCTCATGGTCATGGGATCAAGCTCTGCATCAGGCTCTGTGCTGAGAGTGCAGAACCTGATTGGGATTCTCTCTCTCTCTGCCTCTTTCTCTGCCACCTCCCCTGCTCCTGCTTTCTCTCTCTCTCTCAAAATAAATAAACTTAAAACAAGAAAAGATGAGATACTAAGACCTGAATCATGCTTTTAAAGTTGTCTTATGTATGTAGACAGTTAAAGCTGTCATTAGATATTCATGTGTTTTCTAAAGTAGAAGTGTGTTTGGATTACCCCCAGGTACCCTTCAGTATATGGCACCAGAAATCATAGACAAAGGACCAAGAGGCTACGGGAAAGCAGCAGACATTTGGTCTTTGGGCTGCACGATCATCGAAATGGCCACAGGGAAACCACCTTTTTATGAACTGGGAGAACCACAAGCAGCTATGTTCAAGGTCACATTTCAAATGTCTTAAATGTCTTGAAAACCACTGGATAAAGCTATTAGATGTTCCATGTGTCTATATGATAATTTTTTTAGGCCAAAGGAGAGGAGCGTAGGTAAGCACATTAAATGTGCTCACAAAGTTCATTAAAGTTCATGAAGATTCACATCCCTCAGAGTCAATGTGTGTGCCTCACACTGAGGATCTGTCTGTCTCTCCCTGCCTTAGTTTTCTCAGCTATAAAGTGAGATTCCATGTAAGTTCCTCTGATGCCTTTTCACAATGCAACATAAATAACATACTACTTTATGGAAGATGCTTTAAGCTCTTTGGGAAATAGTCTGAAAATCTTCCATGGAAGGAGATTTTAAAGACTTTTTTTATTCATTTAAATATTAAATCAAAGCAATATTTCCCTCCTCTATCAGAAGAGTTTAGAAGCCCCATTAAGAAAGGGGTGGGCATAATTGCTACTTTGAGGACGTCAATCATATTCTTACGTAGCGACTCTTCTAGTCTGTTTATTTGCCCTCTCCTGGAAGTGGGAAGCAGCCCACCTCCCAGAATAGGAAGCACCAAATATGGAAATAGGGCTGAGAAAGCCCAGGGGCCACTGCTTCAGAATTCAGGGACTGAGCAAAGCAGTGACCAGTTCTGAGTCCCTTCAGTCCCCACCTGCCCTTACCTGCCACGCTGCCAAGCCCAAGATTTAAACTGAGAACTTGTTTCCCAAGGAGTAGAGCTCAAGTCTGTCGTTCTGTAAGGCAGAGAACTTCTGGTAAGTTGTTATCTCTTTCCCTGCCGCTGACGATGTTTCTAGCGACTTGCCTCCCGTGATGAGCCCTGTGTGACCTACCTTCCGCTTTTGTGTAAAGGTTGCCTCACTTTAAGCTTGAAGGTGATCTGATGGGTTACTGCTGATACAGAAATGAGTAGTGCAACCAAACGAGAAGGGCAGTGAGAGCTGCTAAGAGAGCTGCCCTTCTTGACATAAATGAATGTCTTTCTCTTCTTGGTCAGTCTTTCAACTTTTCACCCATCTCTAGGAGTTCCCTCTGAAATGCTGCTCTCTTCCCCATCGGTGCAGGGATTATTATACAATATGCATTAAATGAGATAATATAGACTCGAGCACTGATTTACAGTGTTTGAACGTAGGCTCCAACACTGTCAAACTCTTTGGGGACATTGGGCAAATGACTTAAACTTCTTGTACCTCATTTTCCTCATCTATAAAATGGGTATAAAAAAGGTACCTATCTAATAAAGGTTTTTTGAGACATATATGAGATAATACATGCAAAGCACTTAGAATAGTGTCTGACATATAGTAAAGGCTATATAATTAACCATAAATAACTGTATATTATTATCTATATAATAATTCACTTCTATAAGCTATATAGTAACAAAAAATATTTCCTTAGAACATTTTCTTTACTAATACATCAAAACATTACTGAAAAAATTTAGAATGACAGCGATGAGAAGAAAATTCTAATTGTTATAAAAATTCTGTTTGTTTAATTTTAAAATATTTAAAAATATCTCTATATATGAGCAATTTGGGGCAGGAAAAATATTCACAAATCATGGCATAGGGGAAAGAACACAGGCTTTAAGCCAAAAAAATTAAGGTTTCGATCCCAGATCTCTGTTTCTGTAACATGTAACCTCACCCCTCTGAGCCTCATTTTCCTCTTTGATGTGACAGGGATAATATTTAATCCATTGGGTTGTTGGGAGTATTCAGTGGAACTTATAAATCAAAAAACCAAACACGATTCCTGGCCTATAGCTATTAGGACCAACACAATGGTCTCAATTACAGGTATCTTTCTTGCATGCCAGTGTGCTACTGTGTTCTAAAACTTTGAGGACTGAATTATTACTTCATTATGCTGTCTACTGTCTTAACATGATTGCTCTGTGTGTGTCATTGATGAGGTTACAAAAGCACTCTGGAAACTTCCCATAACCTAGAGAAAAAAACATCCTATCTCGCTTTGAGAAAAGGCATGAGTTTGTAGGAAGTATATGGTAAAGGACTTTGTTGTGCTAGGGGACCAAGTTTTGGATCCCTCCAAGTTTTGGAGCTCATGTGATGAGAGGGTCACTCAGAAGTTACCTTGTGCTGTGTCTTAGGTGGGAATGTTTAAAGTCCACCCAGAGATCCCAGAGTCCATGTCCGCAGAGGCCAAGGCATTCATATTGAAATGTTTTGAACCGGACCCTGACAAGAGAGCCTGTGCTAACGACTTGCTTATTGACGAGTTCTTAAAAGTTTCAAGCAAAAAGAAGAAGACGCAACCTAAGCTTTCAGGTATGTGGTTGCATTGAGGAGGATGTGAGGCAGAGTCACTAAACCCTCAGCCTTAAAGGTAGATTTTTCCAGAAGTAAGGTAATCTGTTATAGATAGGTATCACTGGAAATTCGTGTAAACATTAGCTGAGTGTTCTCAGACGTTCAGTTTTGGTATCAGGAAGCTGTTTACCATCGATTTCACAAACGCCAGGGCCTCCTACATAATAGTCTTTCATCACCTGGTTAGTAGGTAGGTAGTATATCAGTAGCTATAGCATTCTGGCATCACTGATACAATGGTTACAGCATAATAGGGGTGAAATACAGCTTTTTAGAGCTAAAACTTTAAATCACCACTGATGAGCTATAGGGCTATTATGGAGCTGTTAAAACTTCCAAGCCATCCAGATAATATGTTCTTTTAATTTTAGTCAGTGGAAAATACCTGTTGCCTCTTACAGAATATTGTTTGGAATAACTACTACCCGCCCTCTGCAAGAAAAAAAAAAAAAAAAAAGAAGAGAAGATTGTCAGTTACTTAAAAAAAAAAAAAAGCAGTGTGAAAATATACACTATTGTCTCTTGCAATAGTTTCCATAGCTTATTTCAGAAAGGAAAGGCAAGTAAATGATCCATTTGTTATTGGCATTTTTGTGCTTATTTGGGATGAGTGTAGATGGGTTGAATGTTTGGAAAGGACATTGATCCCTTTTCAAGCACTTTTTCATTATTTCTGTTTAACAACAAAGCCAACATGTGTTCATGTTGCTGTTTGCTCTTCTTTCCACAGCCCTCTCAGCTGGATCAAATGGTGAGTTCGTTTTTATATTTTGCCCACCGAGCCAAAGCTTGGTGCGTTGTGCGATATAAGCTCTAGATTTCCCATTAAAAAGCCTCATCCTCTGCTTTTTGCCTCCATGTGAGGCTCCTGGGTAGCAAGGATATGTGCAGCTGAAGCCTGGCTGGGCCATTCCTTCAGAAACCCCTCTTCTCCCCCAGAAAGCAAAAACAGATGTGCTAACCTAATTAACAGCTAAAATCCCGCTTGGGATTGTTCTTAGGTGTGACCAAGAACTTCATGACTCCTGTTAATTAAAACTATAAACTATAACCTGGCCTAGTTCTCCTAAATGAACACAGCTGCAGGACTCTTCCTTCCCCAGGTGTTTTTATAGGTCATACACTGTTTTTGTCCAGAGGATAAGTCACGGCTTTCCTGGAGGGGCCCCCACATCCAATAGCTGTACTTGGCTTCCCCTCAAAAGGGGGATGGGAGGATGGTGATGAGGAGGGTCTCCTTCACCCTTAGGGAGACATGACTTGTCCAATACCGGACTGCTCTCCCTTTGCCACACATAGACCCAGAGAATTAAGTAAGTCATTTTAACCTAATACGCACTTACTATGCATTCACTGTGTGCCCAAGAAATGTGCTAGGCCCTGAATATATAAGGATGACAAAAGCATAGTTCCTGACTTTAAGGAGCTGTTATTCTTAGAGGGGAGATGCATAAGGAATAAATCAACAACACCGTAGTATAATTTAGTCAGTACAGAGAGGGTTGTAAAGGGGGACAGAGTGATTGACGTCAGTCTATGAAAGTGGTTCCAAGGAAGACTTTCTAGTGAGGCAACCCCCGATGAATAAGGATGAACTTGAGTTTAACAGGTGGCTGGGGAGTGGGGAGCCAGATGAGGTCAGTCCTAGCCTGAGTTAATGCAGTGTGTGTGAAACCCCATGGTGTGAAGGGAGCAGGACGTGGCTCAGAACTGCTGGTACTTAAAATACATGGGGAAGAGAAGAAGCTGGAGGTGGTAAAGCAGGGTCATATCCCAAAGGGCTCCACGTGAGAATTAGCAAAGAGGAGTGGAGAACCGGGGAAAGACTGTAATCTGGAACTAAAAGCACGGGGTCTATAATTCTATGATAATAGAAACGTCCTATGTCTACACTGCCTGATCGTTAGCCACTACCAGTGATGTTAGCTTTAAGAGCTTGATGTCTAATAGCAATGAAGACTGTGCTCCCAAGCCTTGAGTCCGTATTTGGCCAAGCTAGCCACTGTTTTGTCCATTCTGCCATCTATTCCTGTAAATACGAAGTGAAACAAAGCACACGAGAGATCTCAACAGCTCCCGGAAATGTCTCTCGAAAGCAGTCCTGTGTTTGGGGCCCCCCCACAAACCTTTCTCTTCTTAGACAACCTTACTATTACCAGCAAGTAAGAGGTTACCCTTTTGCTTTCTGCTGTAGCAGCACTTCCTAAAATATAGTCCGTGAAATGCTGGGTCCATGAGCTGTTCCAGAAAAATGGGAATTCCATGGTCAAGTAAATTTGGGAAATAGCGCATGTGAGCACTTTCCCCTGCCATGTATTTTCAGTGTACCAATTTGCACGTCTCTATACATTGAAATAAGGAATTGTGGTGTTAAGTTGGTAAGCTCAGAGCAGCTCTTCTTAGCTTCATCTCAGTTCCTACCTTCTAGTAATTCAGCAGTGTAACAAATTCAGTGACAGCAGGTGGGTCAACCAATTCATCCTTGAGAGATTTTCTAGTTGCTGATCGGTGAGATGGTTTCCCCAGAGATGAACTATCCCCAGAAGCTGTATATACTTCTCTTCTTCCTCTCTACAGCTGGAACCAAAGCCAGGTACCTCTCTAACACCTGCTTTCTTCACCTGAGCTACAAGGGGGCTAGAATAATAGAATGGCCCTGCATGACAGTTTTGATATAATCAAGGGGTAGGACATGTCCTACCTGCAAGGTTCTGTGATTAAGGAAGCTCCTGGATACGGCTGGAAAACCCTTTTCCTAAGACTCAGCAGCTTGGAAGAGCTTCCCAGTGATAGGGCAGTACATTTTCAGAGAAATATCACTTTCTGCTATGTAATGGGATTTTTTTTTTCATCTTCTGAATCATCACTAATTGTGTCATTAGGTAAATCAAGCTCTTGGCTATACAGTGTTACCACCTGTTGAATATTTGCTTGTGAAAAGTGTTTTTTATCACGTGTATTTTTCTGATTATAAACATAATACATGTTTATTAAAGAAGGTTTTAAAATTTTGGAAAAATGAAAGAAAAATCACAATCACCCCAAATCACATCTTGTGGAAATAACTACCATTAATAATATGCGTTCTTTGGTATATTTTCTTACAGTTATATATATAACAGAATAAAACACACACACACACACACACACACACACATATACATGGAATCATAAGGAATAGAGTCTGGTAATAGTTGGAGGAAGGGAAGGAAGAAAAGAAAGAAAAGGTCTGTCTGGCTTTCCTATGTTTGTAAATCAGATGAGTGCTTCTCAAACACGTCCATCTGTCTGATCATTGTCATGGTCTACCGCCACCCCCCCTTGCTGCGAATCATTATTGATTTGCAGTCACAGCAGACAGAGTCGAGAGGCCACTTGACCACTTGCTGACTGACCATCCCATGTCTTTGATACTGGGGCAGTTGTTGATTCAGCCCAGCCCAAGACGAATTAGGTAAAAAAGGGATTCTAGGCAACAGTGGCTTTCCTTTTTTATAATTTTATATCTGCCTTCTTTAGTAAGGCCTTTTGTAGTATTGGGACACTTGTTAGGGAAGGATGATTCTGGCAAAAATTACTTTCTTTAAAATCAATATTTGATGATATGTTGGCAATTCCTACTGTGCCAGGTCAGTCTCCTCCAAAATAAAAGCCCATTTTCACTATGGACTCACAGTACCTGAGAACTGGGAAAGACGTAAGAGATCACATAGTCTAATGGTTTCCACAATTCGTGTTTGGCAAAGAACGCTTTTTCATATGAATCCTTAAACAGAACCCTGATATATAAGACTGATAGAGCACATCTGTTTTGGACAAAACAGGTTTGGAACTTGTGTTCTAGAATCACAGAATCCTACTCACTCAACCCAACTAAGGCAGCCCCAAGATGCTAAGGAGGACCCTTAAGCCTGTGAGGAACATGGTTTAAAAAATAGGAATCTGGAGGTACCTCGGTGCTCAGTCAGTTGAGCATCTGACTTTGGCTCAGGTCATGATCTCGCAGTTCATGAGTTTGAGCCCCACATAGGGCTGGCTGCCGTCAGCCTGTCAGTGCAGAACTCACTTCAGATACTCTGTCCCCTTCTCTCTGCCTTGCCCCTGCTTATGCTCTCCCCCCCCAAAAAATTAAATAAAAAATATGAATTTGGTCCTTTATTTATAGACATGAGAACTGAGACCCTTAAATTGCCTTCCTAATGTCTGGCAGGTGGTCAATAGAAATGAGGAGATTGGAACCCAGGACCTCTGGGTCTGGTGCTTCTTCTACTTTTTCACAGCCCTGACGTATTCCTTTCAGGGCCTGGGAGACCTTGACCTTGCCCACCCTCCCAACCCCCCCAGGGATTGGACATGGAGCACGGGGAGAAATTAGGATCCATGACCGTCCTCTTAGGTAGCATAATTTTACTAGTCATTGCAATGCCACACTTGACAATGAATATTGCTCTCTTTTGGTGCGTGTTTAGTATGTGTAAATTTTTTTTCAATGTTTATTTACTTTTGAGAGAGAGAGAGAGACAGAGACCGAGTGCAAGTGGGGGAGGAGCAGAGAGACAGGGAGACACAGAATCCGAAGCGGGCTCCAGGCTCCGAGCTGTCAGCACAGAGCCCAGCCTGACGCGGGGCTCGAACTCACGGACCATGAGATCATGCCCTGGGCTGAAGTTGGACGCTTACCCAACTGAGCCACCCAGGTGCCCCTGGCATGCATACATTTCTAAAAGCATGAATGAGCGTTTCCCCCTCTCTTGATAAGCAGAGTATCTTAGAAGCATATCCTTGCCCGTGCCCGTCTTGGTGGAGGACACCAGCAGCAGCAGCGAATACGGCTCGGTTTCTCCGGACACGGAGTTGAAGGTGGATCCCTTCTCTTTCAAGACGAGAGCCAAATCCTGTGGAGAGCGAGACGTAAAAGGAATACGGACACTCTTTCTGGGGTAAAGACCTGACTTACTTTGGGTGAAAGAAGTACGTCATGTGTCATTTTATAAAGGACACCGTGATTTATGCTGCATTAAATTCTTAACAGCATTCCAGACGAAAATTTCGAAGACCACAGCGCTCCACCTTCCCCTGAAGAGAAAGATTCTGGATTCTTTATGCTGAGGAAGGACAGTGAGAGACGGGCCACTCTTCACAGGATCCTGACCGAAGACCAAGACAAAGTTGTGAGGAACTTAATGGAATCTTTGGCTCAGGTAACACCTCTCATGGATACTTGGTTTTCCAGACTTTGCATACTTTCACTGTATCATCACACCTCGGAACTGTCACAGGCCATGTGGAGACAGGAAGGAACCGTAGGGCTCTTGAGGATGAAACCTGCCTCCCCCAGACAGGAAAAAAAGCAAATCTCCGATGTAGAAACCACATTAAAAAAATTTTTTTTATTTATTTGTGAGAGAGAAAAAGAGACAGAGGGCAAGAGGGGGAGAGACGGAATCTGAAGCAGGCTCCAGGCTCTCAGCTGTCAGCACAGAGCCCGACTCTGGGCTTGAACTCACAAACCGTGAGATCATGACCTGAGCCGAAGTCGGACGCGTAACCGACAGAGCCACCCAGGTGCCCCTAGAAACCACACTTCTGAACACAACTATTTGTAAGTCACAAGCACACTTTCCGTGTTGGTCAAGTTCCAACGGGCTACAAGTCACTGTGACCCTTCGTTCATTTGTTTATGAATTCAATCTGTTTATCAATTCAGTTATCAATTCAACATGCATTGAGCCACATGACTTGATAATTCGGACAGTGGCACAGGGCTCCCTGCCAGTCTCCTCTGAGCATTTAGGAAAATACTGCACACACAAGGGCCCCCCTGCTTGTGGGGCTATATTCAGATGGACAGAGGGTGACGGACAATAATGAGTAAATTATGTAGTGTGTCAGAAGGCCACATATACAATGAAAAAACAAAGCCGCTCAAACCCTTATTCCCTCTTGTATTCGTTTGCTGGGGCTGCCTTAACAGAATACCACAGACTGAGTAGCTTCAACAGCAAATTTGCTTCTCACACTTCTGAAGACTGAAAGTCTAAGAGCAGGGTGTTGGCAGGTTTGGTTTCTCCTGAGGCCTTTTCCCGTGGCTTGAAGTGGCACCTTCTCGCCGTGTCCTCCCCCAGCCTTCTATCCCTGTGCACCCCGGGGGGGTGTCTCTTCCTCCCCTTGTAAGAACACTAGCCCTATTGGATTAGGGCCCCACTGATAGGCTCTCACGTAACCTTAATTACCTCCTAAAGACCCTCTCTCCACATAGAGTCACATGGGAGGTTAGGGCTTCTACGTATCAATTAGGGCCAGTGGTGGGGCGGGGGACAGTTCAGTCCCCAATACCATGGAAAATATGTTCCCTGGGATTCTGCATATCTGTAGATATGAGGAAGAATCCCCTCCCCAAATTTGCCCCAGTAGAAGCAGGGTGTCCCCCAGCTCCAAGCCTCTGGGATGCCTCCTGTGTTTGGAGCAGAAGCTCAGGTCTCTTGAGGGTATAAGCCTCCACAGACATGCTCGGTCGCAGACATGACACTTGGTGTTTTCTTTTAGTTGCACGGGCATCAGGGACATGTCTCCCTGCTCTGGCTCCGGTGGCCACCGTCTGTCTCCCCTGCGCATACCTTCTGCCC
Source organism: Prionailurus viverrinus (assembly GCF_022837055.1). Lineage (NCBI taxonomy): Eukaryota > Metazoa > Chordata > Mammalia > Carnivora > Felidae > Prionailurus > Prionailurus viverrinus. The sequence goes on along the minus strand of NC_062565.1, from coordinate 123,725,468 downwards.
TGCCTTCTGTCTTGGGAAAACAGCTGCAAAAAGGGTGTAGCTGGAGGAGTCACGTCAAGTTTGTCTCTCAGGCCAACGGTCTATCTGGTCTCAGCTTGTCCTGGGAGTTAAATGGAGCAACACTCTCTTCCTTGGCTCTTGTCTTTGTCTTGAGAACCCCACTAAGTTCCTCTGCTGATTCCGTCACCTTAGCAATTGTCTAATGCCCACCTCTTTTGATCCCATAAGAAGGGACAAAGGCCACATGTGTGCCAGCAGGGTCTCTGGGTACAAGACCTGAAATGAACGCCATCTGCACTTTCTGGGAAAACCCTGCTTGGGTCCTAAAGGAAAGCTGTCTCGAGTGGTTATTCTGAGGCCCAGAAAGGAGGGGCTCTGGGCTGGGGGGCAGCTGGGGCTCTGGGCTGGGGGTAGAGTGAGTACCCGGGACTCTGCACAGGAATGGTGGGGGGTGTGGAGGAGATGGGAGCAGTCTTGAACCTGTAGCTTTCTCTCTTGCCTTTGCTTCTGCTCACTCTGGTCATTCAAGGACGGGGGAACCAAATTTAAAAAATTTTTAAGTTCATTTGTTTCGAGAGAAAGAGAGAGAGAGAGAGAGTGAGTGTGGGGGAGGGACAGAGAGAGAGGGGGACAGAGAATCCCAAGCAGGCGCCACGCTCTCAGAACAGAGCCCGACACAGGGCTCTCTATCTCATGAGCCTCGAGATCACGACCTGAGCCAAAATCAAGAGTCAGACACTTAACCAACTGAGCCACCCAAGGTGCCCCGGAAGGGGAACCAGATTCAGATGAAAGGTGCATCTGGGCAGCAATTGGAAGTCGTTCATTCATTCAGCAAATACGTATTAACCTTCTACTACTACTACTGAATGACCATCACTCGTCTGTGTGCTGTAGATACTACAGTGAACAAAACTGTAAGAAAATGTACCCCATTGCAGCTGACATTCTAGTGGGGGAAGAAAAAACAATAAAAATTAGTAAAGATATAGTAGTAGTAGCAATATATACAGCCATACATACAGTTATAATATATAGTATGAATAGTAAACCTATAGTAATAATATATTCCGTGTGGCGTAATAAGAGCAAACATTTTGCATGAGCCAAGTATTGTTCTTAGTATTTCATGTGTATTCACTCATTTAATCCCCATGGCAATAGCGCTATAGTGATAGTTCTGTTAGCATCCTCGTTTTGAGAAGCAGACACAGAGGCACAGAGTTGTTGAGCAACTTGCCCAGGCCACACAGCCCTAAGCAACGGAGTCAGGATTTAGACCCCCACAGTCTGGCTCCAGGCTCCGTGCTCTTAACCACCACACCGTTCTCCTCCCTGGGTGACAGCTCCCACACGGCGACCAGGGCTGGTAGAAATATAAAGCAGGGGAGGGATTGGCGCTTTCGGTGGGGAAGGAAAGGAAATCACCGTTAGCCACTGTGAAGACTTCTCCGCACGGTGGCCACTAGTGCAAGGTGCCTGTCGGAGGTCAGAAACATGGGGAATGCGGGCATTGCCCAAATCTCATCATCACCCCAAAGGATGTGCTCCTCCAGTGCAGAAAGTGTCTGCTTGTTTGGGGTTTTTGAAGGTCCACCAGGCAGGACTGCCGTGACCATTGTCAGGGTCCCAGCTCTCAGCACAGAGCCTGGCAGGAGACTTCACTTCCATGACTGTGCTGAAAGTCTTAAATTTCGCCGTTGGTTAATCCTGTTTAATTGTCTGTGACTTCCTGTTTTTTTCATGCACACTTGAATGTTTTCCATAGAAGGAGAAAGAAAAATACTCTTAAAAGCAACCATCAGACAGCATGTGCTGGTGCACCTGCCTGAAGGGACCGGTGAGAAACTGTGGGTCAGAATCACATGCTAAATCCCGAATCATCCAGTGACAGCAAGGGTCCTTCTGAATGTATCGCTAAGGATGCTGTGACGTCACATGCTGGCCTAGAGGTAGAGCAGGTCCCAATCTAGGCTTACTGCCGGCTCTTCCAGCTGATGGGGGCAGAAGAATGCAATTATTAGGAGCCTGGGCTCAGCCTCAGCTTGCCTCTGCTTGAGGCCTGGCCCCACCACTTCCAGGCTGTGTGATTTAACTACTCCGAGGCTGAATTTCCTAATCTATACGACCGAGGAATGCTGGTATCTACCTCATGGAGTTTCTATAGGGAATAACTAAGACCATGAGCAATTGAGATAATAATAGAGAGTGTGTCACACATGTTAACTATTATTATTGCTGCTGTGACCATTATCAAGCAGGCTAATCCTAGTTGTCTCATCTCCTTCAGTTTTTTCTACAACCAGATGGAAATAATTATTTTCATTGCCTTAAATATCTCTAGATGCATCTTTACATGTAAGCCTGCCCTTTTGTAACAAGACCAAGCATGGAGATGTTGGTCAGGTCCCCAAACCAGCCCACAAAAGCCCTTTCAACCTGTAACATCCTTCTGAAGCTCACTCATCATTTTGAGAAGGTTTAAAGGATAAAGACTAGAGAGCACCTTTGCGGAAGAATCTGGATGGTACCGAGTGCTAGGAAAGGCACACCTGTCAGATGGCACCTTCTGACGCTGAATCAGGCTCCCTGGTACCCGAGATGCTCATTTGTGTAGGCATGCTGATGAGTGCACATGAACACAGGAGTTAGAACAGAAATACCGATTATGTAAGTGGATGAAATACCCCAGACAGAAAACATTTGCCAGAGTCGACAGCGTTCCTCTGTAGGACAGTGGCACACACGTCCAAAAGACCGGAAGCAACATGTTTTTCTGTTGTGAAAACAAAGCTAATGTCAGGAAAATGTTTGCTGTTTCATCTGCTGGCAAACATGTATCTGACTTGTCACTAAGATAAGCTTCCAACTTCTGAATAACTCACATTTTTCTTCTTGAACATATTTTCATGTTATTATGATATTGCCTGTGAATCTTTACTTTGGGTGTAATTTAGTTGGCGGTAAGAAAAGAAACAAAGTTTGTAATTGTTCCCAGTCTGGTTTTAATTCCCTTAATGACAGCTTTCAAGCTTTTCAATATAATCTTTTCTCAGGAAAACATAAACATGAGAGCGAGCTCCCCAAATGAAAATATACTGAGAGAAAGAACTTGATGGTACATTTATTTAATTTTAATAGAATCCTAGAAATTGTAATTTTCACAGCCCAACTGAGGAATTTAACTTTTACGGTGTAGTAACAAAATGTGCACTAGGAGATAGAAATGAATATAATAAAAATCTCGTTTCTTGAAGTTAAATGAGGATAAGTAACACCCTACTATCTTTCCTTTAAAGAAACAAGGTTCCTTGCACAAAGTAGAAAAATTCACCTTGACAGAAGGAATGTGTTTAATTATCGTATTATATTTTTAATATGTAAAAATATTGTCCATTGGTTCATCCTTACATCTAATGGCCTCGGTGGTGTGTAAGCAATTATTTCAAGCGTGGGGTTTGAAGTCGGCACCCCCCTTTTTTAAAAAAAGGTTTTTTGTTTATTTTTGAGAGAGAGAGAGAGAGAGACAGAGAGTATGAGCACGGGGAAGGGGCAGAGAGAGAGGGAGACACAGAATCCGAAGCAGGCTCCAGGCTGTCAGCTCAGAGTCTGACACGGGACTCGAACTCACAAACTGCAAGATCATGACCTGAGCTTAACGGACTGAGCCACCCAGGCACCCTTGAAGTGAGCCCCTTGTGGTTGAAAGGAATTGACACACTTCAAGGGCAGTTGCAGTTCTGGGGGCACATTGTAGGTTGCCTTACGTATCAGTGAAGGAGGGGGGCATCTTCAGATATTCCAGCGATGGTGGCTAGCCCAACCTCACAGAGACTGAAACTAGTGAGTGATTCTGAGGGTCTTCACTTGCCAGGAGTTTGTCCGTCCTTTCTTGGGTTTGGCTGCTCTTGGCCCTCGTGGTGTGCCATTTCTATTTCTGCGCATTCCCTTCTCCTCTCCACGTAGATTGTCATTCTCAATGCTATTGCTTCTGCTTCCTTCCTTATAACTAGATGTACTCCTGCTATTTTTAAAAAAAAATGTTTTAAGTTTATTATTTTTGCAAGAGAGAAAGAGAACTAGCTGGGGAGGTGGAGAGAGAGGGGAGTACAGAGGATCCCAAGCAGGCCCCATGGTGACAGCAGAGAGCCCCATGTGGGGCTTGAACTCGTGAACCATGAGATCATGACAGCCTAAATCAAGAGTCGGTTGCTGGGGGTGCTGGGTGGCTCAGTCAGTTGAGCGTCCGACTTCAGTTCAGGTCATGATCTCGCGGTTTGTGAGTTCGGGCCCCGCGTTGGGCACTGTGCTGACAGCTCAGAGCCTGGACCCTGCTTCAGATTCTGTGTCTCCCTCTCCCTCTGCCCCTCCACCACTCATTCTCTGTCACTCTCTCCAAAATAAATAAACATTAAAAAAAAAAAGTGGGATGCTTAACCAACTCAGCCACCCAGGCGCCCCTCATGCTGCTATTTTAGGACTTATTTCTCTAGACTGACTTTGAGCTTAAGATCCTATGGCTCATTGTCTGATCTCTCTTTAGCCCCCATTAAAATTTCTGAACAAGAATTTTATTGCCTCAGCCTGTCCCTGTTCGGGCAAAGCTCTCTACATCTGACTAAATCGTACCTATTCACCAGTGTATGGGGTAGGTACCCTTCCTCCCAAAGTCTGATTATTCTTGGGGTGGTGGGTGGGGGTGGGGGTGGAGCATCGAGTTCAAATCTGGTCTTTTTCCCTTAGCTGGGGGCACTTTGAAGCCCAGTTCCCATCAAGGGCTGTGAGAATGGCAGGCTCATGACTAATGTGTCCCACACAGATCAACTGACAGGTTAATTTATTTACAGGGGGCTGAAGAACCTAAACTAAAATGGGAACACATCACAACCCTCATTGCAAGCCTCAGAGAATTTGTGAGATCCACGGACCGAAAAATCATAGCCACCACACTGTCTAAGCTGAAGCTAGAACTTGACTTTGACAGCCATGGCATCAGTCAAGTTCAGGTGGTACTCTTCGGTTTTCAAGATGCCGTAAGTATGACATTTTGCTGCTGTCTTCCCAGAAACGGCCAACGAAAATCAGCAAAATAAGATAAGACATAAGTTCTGTTTTCTTTAAGAATGTTGATGAATGTCTTTTTCGATGATTAAGCGTGAGCTGGTTGGTTGCCTTTCTGTGAGCTGCTAAACAGCAGATTCGTTGTTGTATGTGTTTGTATCTTCCAAAGTTAGATACACGTGATATTGAACACCTTGGGAAATAGCAAAACTAACAGACAGCTCCCATGGCTGAACTGTGTGCTTATGAAATCACGTAGCCAGTCACTATTTGTTCTTTTCACTTTAGCCACACAGCCCACTGTAGTGGTTCACTTTCTAATTCTGTACGTGGACTGCCATCTAGTGGTCGCTGAGAAAAATGCAATGGTACAGATGGGAATGATCCTGCTAAGTAAAACCAATACTTTCTTTTTCTTTTTTTCACTTTTTCTCTGGTTTCCATGCACAACACTTTAAACATGTTTGTTTAAAACATATTAATTCTTCACTAAATGAAAATCAATCCACATGATCTAATGAGAGATTGCTGAAGGCTCTGCCCTCTCAAATGGAGTTGCTATGCAACACCAACTAGAAGCCCATCTTTCAAAACCCTGATTCAACACACAACATGCTATTCCTGAATAAGACTTATCTGTGGAACTCTGTGGCAATAAAGCTTGAAGTGACTCCTAGAAGGTCTTCACAGGGTGAGGGAGACTGAAATAAGAGAGTTCCTGATGGCGCCTCGGGTATAAATATAGAAGCACTTTGCATAATTGTACTTAAATCCCCCAAATTAACTCACTCCTAATGTGTTTATTTCTCCTACATAGATGCCTTGACAATTGTATTTGGTGCACCAAATGATCTCTCATTTAAAACCAAATTATAATCCTTCAATGGCCACTGGTGTTCTCTGAAACTCTGTGTAAGCTTCTTGGTCTTTGTGCTGTCCTGTGGACGGGAACAGCACTCCTGACTCAACTGAGATCCTGGGTAATGAAAGCAACTGGCAAAGCCCATCACTAATAATTAAATGCTAGGGGCGCCTGGGTGGCGCAGTCGGTTAGGCGTCCGACTTCAGCCAGGTCACAATCTCGCGGTCCATGAGTTCGAGCCCCGTGTCGGGCTCTGGGCTGATGGCTCAGAGCCTGGAGCCTGTTTCCGATTCTGTGTCTCCCTCTCTCTCTGCCCCTCCCCCGTTCATGCTCTGTCTCTCTCTGTCCCAAAAATAAATAAACATTGAAAAAAAATTAAAAAAAAAAAACAAATGCTAAAGGCACACTTCACTGCAACTAGGGAAACCTAACCATGTGCAAACAGAATGAAAGAATTTACTGATTTTGCACTTGCCCACACATTTGACTTCCAGCCTACAGGCTGGGAAACAAATTGGCCAGTAGAATTCAGATTGACAGTGGATTTGTTGTAATCATGGGCCTCGGGCCCGGGTCTTACACACACACACACACACACACACACGCACACACACACACACACACACACACACCTGCTCTTGCTCAATCACTGTCCAGGATGGGAATGAACCCCAATAATGTGCCCTGTTTGATGAAGAGCTATGAGGAGTGGGTCATAGTTCTAGAGGATCCTTTTCCATCTTCTGTGTGGGACTCTTGAGAGAAATGTTCCAGTTACCTAATGCTATACTCCGCACTGGTCATAGAAGCGGGCAAATTCTTTAAGAAATGAAAGTACCAGAACAAACTCATTCTGAAAGGATTTCCTAGAACAAGTGCGAACCTAGCAGTGGTTCACTTCCTTTTGGGAGCAACTACTCTGAGGAATTCCTCAGACTGACTCCTTTCTAAACTGGGGGATTTTTTTTTTAATAAGAGAGAGAAAAGGAGAGAGCATGAGTAGGGGGAGGAGCAGAGGGAGAGAGAGAAAATCCCAAGCAGGCTCCACTCTCAGTGTGGAGCCCCACATGGAGCTTGACCCCATGACTCTGGGATCATGACCTGAGTCAAAACCAAGAGTCAGACACTCAACAGACTGAGCCACCCAGGCACCCCTAAACTGGGGGATTTTGATGGGGGACCAAGGGCAAGAATAAGCAACTGGAACCCCAGCTTTTGGCGTGGGCTTGCAGCTAGGTCACCATCTCCCTTGCTCCCTCTAAAATCTCTGGTCCCCCCCCTTCTCTCTGTCTCTCTGCACCCCCCCCCCGTTCACTCTGTTTCTCTCTCTCAAAAAAAAATAATAAACATTAAAAAAAAAACTAATAAAATCTCTAGTCAGAGCCCTGTGGGGAAAATAGCCACTTTTCTTAGAAGGTCATGTCGACCAGCAATTAGTGGAGTTAACTCAAATTTTAAAGAAGACTCTTTTAGCTTTATGCTAATGGTTATTTTTTTAAAATTTTATTTATTTATTTTTAGTTTTTTGAGAGAGAGCACGCACAGTGAGGGAGAGGCAGAGGGAGAGGGAGCCCAGGCAGGCTCCACACTCAGCTCAGTGTGGAGCTCAATCCTTTGACCCTGAGATCATGACCTGAGCCAAAATCAAGAGTCAAATGCCCAACCGACTGAGCCACCCAGATGTCCAATAATTATTTTTTTAAGTTTTTATTTATTTATTTTGAGAGAAAGAGAAAGTGCCAGTGGGGTAGGGGCAGAGAAAGAGGAGAAAGTGAGTTTCATAAGCAGGCTCTGCACAGGCAGCGGGGCTCGAATGCAAGGCTCAAACACAGGGCTCAAATGCAGGGCTAAAACATGGGGCTCGAACTCACAAACTCTTACGACCATGACCTGAGCCAAAGTCAGACACTCAACCAACTGAGCCACCAAGGCGCCCCTGATAAAGGTTATTTTTTGAAAGATAATGCATATTATTAGTCACTAAAAAAAAGATACCCTTACGACCCAGACTTTCACTGTAAACAGCATTTCTGGAATATTCTAGCAGCTTCCTCCTCAGAGTCACAACACTGAAGGTCAGTGTTTATTTTTATTTAAAGCCCTTGGATTCTTTTTTCCTCCTTTACCACCTCCATCATCCAATCTGAAGTCATCATAAAAAATGGAAGTTGCATGCTCTGAGTCCTGAAGAAGCAACATTTCATTTAACCAGACTGCCTTTGATTTGCTTACATGGGGATCACCAGACTTTAATTTGAAATGGCACTTTTTTATTGTTTTCTGGTGACATAAAGAAATTACTCACAGTTCAAGGTGAAGAAACCTTATAGTTGTTTCGTTGATAGAATGTCATCCAGATGCTTGTGTCAGCTAGGTTATTTGCAACTAAAAATTAAAGTAGACTAAATGTCACCCTCTTTCTCCAGGTCAATAAAGTTCTTCGGAATCATAACATCAAGCCACACTGGATGTTTGCCTTAGACAGTATCATCCGAAAGGCGGTGCAGACGGCCATCACCATTCTGGTGCCAGGTCAGAAATAGTTAATTACTTTGCAAATATTTAGTGTTTGATATTTTAGATTACTATTCAACTATCATTTATGGTGTCTTCTTTACCGCATTTCAGATCAACTTAGCCTTTTGTAAAAATCTTTTCAAAGCCACTAAATTAATCTTTATCTTAGTGCATATAGTCTAAGGAATGTACTACACCAAGCCAAATGCTTACTATGGGTGAGGAAGGTTGCTTCCTTGTTTTTAAAGAGCATATTTGGATATGGGGGGAAAGAGGAAATTGTGCAGGTGACCCAAATGTGTATACATTGTAGTATACGGTTATCTGTGTCCACAAAACACACTCTTGCTGGTGGTTCCCAAACCTGCCAGTGTGCATTGAGTGATGTCAGCAGCTCTTTAAATTTATAGCTTTTCAGGCCCCATCCCAGACTGAGTGAGTAAGAATCTGCTGGGAAAAAGCCCAGGAATCTGATTTTAATCCAGCTCCCAGGTCATTTTGATACACAGCCAGGTTTGGAAATCACTGGTCTAGACAGATCCCAGCTATGTTTGCAGGGAGGTACAAAAGGGGTAGTGTTGATGAAACAGGGTTTTATGGAGTGAGAGACACATTCAAGTTCTAAGGCATACTTCCAAAGTACTTTGATAGTGTACTCACTAATGAAAAATTTTAAGCAAAGCTCTTCTATGTGTGTGTGTGTGTGTGTGTGTGTGTGTGTGTGTGTGGAGAGAGAGAGAGAAATGGTAGATATATAGATAGATAGATAGATAGATAAACAGATTTAGATACATAAATTAGAAATATGTTATACTAATTTATACATGTTTTATAAAACATTCTAGGGGCATCTGGGTGGCTTAGTCGATTGAGCATCTGACTCTTGATTTTGGCTGAGATCATGATCCCAGGATCGTGGGATTGAGCCCCGTGTCAGGCTCTGTGCTGAGCATGGGGCCTGCTGGGGATTCTCTCTGTTTCTTCTTCTGCCTCTCTCCCCTGTTCATGCTCTCTCACTTAAATAAAAAGCAAAAACCAAAAAAAAACCACTCCAAAATAGAAATTTAAAAAGATAATTATGAAATATCTTAAAATTTAGGTTATTTACAAATGGTACCACAAACTTTTAAGTCATCATCAGTCCTTCCAAGTTGTGGGATTCCCTCTCTTCTCTCAGAATACCTTGTTTGTTTTGTGAGTGAGGGCACTAGGGTCTGTCTTTATATTAAACCTTTGTCAAGATCAAGTAAAGATTAGGGTAGAAAATTTGCATAGAAATTTTAAATTAGAAAAAAATTCTACAAAGGCGCTAAAACACATAACTAGCAGTTAGATGTGAACCCTGGGAAAGCCGTGCTAGTGTAAACCTAATGTAATGCTCTAAGGAAGTTAACAGATTCTTATATGTAGATGACTTATCATTGGGATGGTCTTGGATGTGGGGAATGTACTCTAGAGGGGTTATATAGGGAAAAGATGCAAGGGGTGAAGGGGAATAGGTGTGTATTAGAGAGGAACAGACATAGGCAGAAGTTAAACACGGTAGTTTAAGTGAGCAAAGGCGCGAGATATTATACTTTGATATATTTAGCATATAAATTATCTGTTAGTCTAATTTTTTAAAACTTCCCTTTAAAAATGGATGACTTAAACGCAATGGATGATATCCTGGAATAGAAAAAAAAATTAGTGAAAAACTTGTGTCTGAATAAAGCCTATAGTTTAGTTAATAGTATTGTACCAATGTTAATTTCTTAGCTTTGATGACTATGCCGTAGTTATGTAAGATGTATTGGGGAGAGCTGGGTGGAAGGTATACGGGAATTCTCTGTATTACCTTTGCGATGTTTCTGTCAGTCTAAAATTCTTCCAAAATAGAAAGTTTACAGAGCACGCTGACTTTCACACTGTGGTTAACAGGCTGGTAATTCAGGGAGAGGGCAGAGAGTCACGTCTCCTTCTGCTCCAGCGGGTGTCCCAGGGATTGGCACTCTGCTGTCACCCAACCCATGTGTGGAACGTTCTCTATGAAGAGGGTTTGCTAAGGAAAGCTGTTTGTCCTTCCACTGTGGAATCGGTCCCTCTGAGGCTACTAGGAGTTTGAATGAAAACCAAAATTATTGTTTGCAAGCATTTAAAAAAGAAGTGGAATTTTTTTTAATTAATTTATTTATTTTGAGGGGGAGAGTGCCAATGAGCGGGCAGGGGAGGGGCAGATTGAGAGGGAGAGAGAGAGAATCCCAAGCAGGCTCTGTGCTGTCAGCACAGAGCCGGATGCAGGGGTTGATCTCCTGAACTGTGAAATCATGACCTGAGCCGAAATCAAGAGCTGAATGCAGAATTGACTGAGCCACCAAAAAAGTGGAAATTTTAGAGGACCATAACTAGAGGAAGTATTTTTTATATTCCTCCCAGGTTAGGGGGAAACCATATGCATTTGTATGCCAATGCATAAATGATGAAATATGCGAACAAGAGGAATTGATTTCAAGCAGTTGAGAGTTCCATCAAATTTCTGGATGTCCCTAAAGATTTTGTTATACAATTGAGATTCAAAGAAACTGCATTAAAAATGCTTGTCTTGGGGCGCCTGGGTGGCTCAGTCGGTTAAGCGTCTGCCTTCGGCTCAGGTCACGATCTCACCGTTTGTGAGTTCGAGCCCCGTGTAGGGCTCTGTGCTGACAGCTCAGAGCCTGGAGCCTGCTTTGGATTCTGTGTCTGCCCCTCTATCTACTCCTCCTCTGCTCATGCTCTGTGTCTCTCTGTGTCTCAATAATAAATAAACGTTAAAAAAGAATGCTTGTCTTCACAATCCCTTGTTAAAAATTCCTTCTAGACAGAACACCACAAATAAAATGTGTATGACATATTGAAATGTATGTCATCATTAGTGCATATATTCCCTGGGTCTGTCCACCGAGAGGACCAAATCTTAGTATCTAAACACCATTTTCCAGTAAAAGGAATCCGTGCTCCCTGGAGAGATGGTTGATTCCAGGCCTGGGGTAGGGGAAATACAGGTGAGCCTGGAATATCTTGGTGATGCCAAAAAGTAAGGAAGTGCCAAAAATGGATGGAGGGTTTTTGAAAGGACATCGCAGACCACACCCATTTGAAGGAGTTCCCCAAAGTGTAAGCCAGAACAATTTGAGCAATAAAATAAAATAATAATAGCATATTAGAATAAACCAAATATCTGTAAGTCTACACGATTATAAATAATTGAATACACAAATAAATGCAGGAAAAGAGCCAGCTCTTTTTTACAGAATTCCAGTTAATAAAGGTAGCAGGTATGAGGGAAATAGAACATCACCATTCAGCAAACAGCACAGTAATGATTCCTGCAGGCAAGAAACATCAATGGCTGCTGAAATCAGTAGGCACAGGAGTAATGAGAAACAGGATATTTGAATGGTTGCGCGGTATCTACCCACAAGATTATTCACTAATTTCAAAGGGAAAACAGTGACTTTACCGTGGGGAAACCAGCAGATACCTCCTTTACCAAGCGATCAAGGTAAGCATTGCTAGTAATAGGACACATCACCCCGTACCTCCTGATGGGAGACCCTTAGTAGTGAACAGCATCACCTTTGTGGTTTTCTTCCCAGAAAACGCACAGCCTCAACCTAAACATAAGACGTCGAACTCCAGAGGAGGGTCAAAGTACTCCTCGAAAGTGTGGAGGTCGTGGGAGATAAAGAAATAGCTGGGTACTACCTCAGACTGGAAGGGACTAAGGAGACATGGTAACAAAATGCAGTGTGGGATTCTTGTTCAGGAAAAGGACATCAGTGGGAAAACTGGTGAAACTCAAATAAGGTCTGTGGATTCCTTCGTGGTGTGTCAACGTCCATTTCCTGGTTTGGATCCTCGTCCCACCGTTCTGTAAGATGTCAAGTTTGGGGCAAGCTGCTGAAGGATATACGGGAACTCTCTGTACCATTTCTGCAACTTTTTTGTTATTCTAAAAGTATTTCAAAATAAAAAGTACAAAATAAAGAAAGCATTCAATCTTCTCTCTCCCCCCAAAAAGAGCACACAGCACAGAGAGTACAGTGCAAGCCCCTTCGGAGTTTTTTCCTCAGGCAGTTTTCTCACTTGTCATCAAGAATCAGCCTTCAGATGATTGGCAACATTGAGTCTCTGTTGTTACAGTCTGGCTGTGGGTGACCAGATGGAGAAGTGCTGAGCATAGAGACCATGTTGGCAGTGCTAAGAGAGAATTGATAATGTAGGCATACCAACTACATTGCCAAAAAATTTTTAAACTGCTAAAGCACTGGGTACTATTACCAGTGAGGCTGAACTACTCATGTGCCCTGTGACCACATTAATGTAAAATGACCAGCATTCTGTACCATGAGCTTCCACTGCACTGACACAGATTGTGATCTTACTTGTTATCAGAAATACCCGGGGTTAAAGAAGCTTGGTCTGATTATTCTCCGGGGAAGGAACCACTTGGGGTGGTGGCTGCGGGTAGGGAAGTGGGAATAGTATTGTTGTTTGATCCCATCTTGCCGTATTAGAAACCGGCACTGGCTCTGGTTTCCCACACATGGGCTTAAGTGCTACCCACTCGTTACAGGGCCCCCTGAGTCCCCGCCTTTCTCCTGACACTTGCCTCTCTCCTGACAGTCCATTCTGCCTTCCACTCTTCTCAGCGGGCTCTGGACCATCAGTTGAACTTCCTTCTCTCAAACACGTCTGCCCCTTTCTCCACCAAGCCTAGGCTTTCCCCTCCTCCAGAGTCCTGCTTAGGCTCTTCTGGTTCCCTGAATCAATCAATGACTAAACCACCACTGGGTCTAGTCACTGCAGATGTACTTTATTTACCTCTTTAGCATTCCTAATACGTGTACGTGTGAATGGTATAGGTTGCTAGGTCTATAACTGAGATCATCTCATTTGTGCTTATAATTTCGTGTTATCTTTGTACCTGCTCTGATGGCTCTTCCCATATGCATTCTAGTTCTCCTTTAGATTATTACGTCTTTGAGGACAAGGACCAGATGCTCTATCTCACTTGCAGATTTTACCATGTGTGATTTGATGATGTGTATTCAGGGGGCCACCACAAAAGTCCAAAATAACAAAGTATTGCATTTGCTTACAATTTTCTACTTTATTCAGATTATCGGAGAGAAATTTTTCAGTCTTTTATACATATATAAAATTGAAATTTATGATAAAACATACAGAGTTAGGGCTATGTAAGGAGATGTTTAAATATAATAATAAATATCAGAAATTTTCCCTCCCCAAAAGCGACATTATAGTCAACAGCACAATAAAACTTTTTAATTGTTTTTTTTAATTTTCAATTTAGAGACCATAAAAGAAATTTAAGAATAATTTTAGAAAAATTTAAAAGAGCTAATCTTGTGTTCTAATTTAACCTAGAATTGCACTTTCTTAAATTACTTTTAAAGTAAGATTCTTAAAATTATTTTGTTTCCTTATAAATACAAATAATCCTAGTAGTATGACTCTTCCATTCTGCCAACATTTTTTGAGAGGCTAATATGTCCTAACCCCTGTACTGGGTTCTGGGTTTACAAAAGTAAAACACCTGATTTTGAGGCCCTCCCACTCTAGATGAATTAGGAAATGGAATTTTGGAAAGAGAAAAGAGATGATGCAGAAAGCAGAGTAGAGGTGGGGGCTTGGTGAACCTTCCGAGATAAAGGGCAGGATGTGAAGAAGTTAGAACCCTTGTGTACTGGTAGTGAGATTATAAAATGGTGCAGCCACTATGGAAAACAGCATAATAGCTCCTCAGAAAATTTAAAACTAGACTTACCATACGATCCAGGAATTCCTCTTATGGATATATATCCAAAGAAGAAATTGAAAGCAGGATCTCAAAGAGGTATTTGCACCCCCACATTCATAAAAGCGTTATTTACAATAAACCAAGATGGAAGCAACACAAGTGTCCGCTGACGAATGGATAAACAAAATGTGGTATATACGTGCAATGGAATATTATTCAGCCTGAAAAGGGAAAGAAATTCTGACGCGTGTTGCAACATGGATGAATCCTAAGGACATTATGCTAAGTGAAGTAATAAGCCAGTCTCAAAAAGACAATTACTGAATGATTCTACTTGCATGAGGCACCTAGAGTAGTCCAACTCATGGAAACAGAAAGCAGAATGGCGGTTGCCAAAGACAATGGGGGGAGGGGAAATGGGGAGTTGGTGTTTCATAGGTATAGAGTTTCAGTTTTGCAAGATGAAACTTATAAAAAGTTTGCAACTTTAAAACCAGTTCTCAATAGGGGTTGAGCAACAATACAAATATACTTAACAATATTGAACTGTGTACTTAGAAATGGTGAAAATGGTAAATTTTAGGCCAGGCATTATTTTTTTTTTTTTTAACTACAGTGAAAATTTAAAAAATAAATACATCACCAGAGAGATAAAGGAAGTCAGAGCTACATAAGCCTGGCCCCTGAGGAAGGGCACTCTGATTTTTGTTATGGGCAAGAGATGAGGTGTTTTTTTAGACTGTTGAATCTGCAGTGCTGGCCTCCCAGCAAGAATATGCAGGAGGTATCGGATGTAACAGGATCGGGGCTGGAAATATAGTTTGTTATCCACACGTTACAAATACTTAACTCTAATAGATTTGAATGAGGTCAGCTATGGAGAGTAAGAAATATAAAAAAAGTGAAGGGTAGAATTCCAGGTTCCAGGTTCTAGGTTCCAGATGGTAGATAGAAAAAGATCTGAAGAAAAGACACAGCAGCCAGAGATTTAGAGGAAAATACCTTCCACAGGTCCAGTAAAGTAAGGAAAGAAAAGTTACCTGGAGGATTTGTTACCCAGTCAGCCTTTGGTCGCCTTGCCCTGGTGGCTGCATTGGTGGTGGGAAGGGATCTTCTGTTCCTCCCCTTGGAGCCATCTCCCCACACAGGGGCTCTTGACCTGTGGTTCATGGACTCTCTGGAGCCCGTGGCAAATGGACTCAGGGTATCTAGGCAAAATGTTGTATGAATGTGCTTTTCTTCTGCAGAGAATCTCCATGGCTTTCATCAGATTCTTGGTGGGTTCTGTGATCCAATAAAAGCTCCATGTGCCATCATAGCATGTGGAGTCAAGATCCTGCTACCCTGATTTCACTTAGATTATGAATGTCGTAGTTAATAGTTGCCAGATATTACATAATCTAAAAAATGAATTTCACTTGCATAAACAAATGTTTATATTAACAGATTTTTACATAATTGCCTTTCCGATTTTAGCATTTTCCCACATATCTTATGTGCAGTGTGATCATTTTTCTTCTGTGTGAATTAGATCATTCTGAGTTAATACATCGTGTGAATTTTGCCAATTCGCTGGGAAAGAAAGCATAAATTAACGCACAAAAATCCATCCCTACTTTTGGAAAAGCATTTTGTAATCCATATTGATAGCAGGGGAGAGGACATTCATGTCTTAGGAAATGAATTAGTCATATTTTATTAACACTGTTGTTGATATTACGCCTCACAGAACTGAGGCCACATTTCAGCCTCGCATCTGAGAGTGATACCGCGGATCAAGAAGACTTGGATGCGGAAGATGAGCGTGAGGAACAGCCTTCAAACCAAACCGTCCAAAGACCTCATGCTGTCATCGAAGATGCCGTGGCTACCTCAGGGGTGAGCACGCTCAGTTCTACTGTATCCCATGACTCCCAAAATGCTCACCGATCACTCAATGTGCAGCTTGGAAGGATGAAAATAGAAACTAATAGGTAAGTCCTATTTTCACGTGAGTGTGGCTTTCTTTTCCCTTACTCTTATGTAAGTGCATTTAGGTTTTCTTTACAGTTTGGTCCACAGAGAATACAAAATAGGATTCCTTTGTCCCATTCACGTAAACTTGGCTTGATACCTTTCTTGATCAAACAAGAGCGGTTTGTCATAGTCTCCTTAATCAAAATCATTTTCTGCTTATTCTACCAATTCAAGCCTTATTCAGCACCATTCCTTTGATTACTGATTTATCTCCAAGTACACTGAGATTTTCACAATAGTTGTAACTTCAGAGACTATCTTGGACACAGAATCAGAGCAGCATGTATCATCCAAGAGAGACAGCTGAAAGACAGAAAGTTCATGTTCTTGAAAGCCTGTGGTTTGGAATATCCAGTTCTTTTAGGAGAGGAAGATGTCTGCTTTTGAAAAGATACATTTAATGGTGCTAAAGCTTTGCATTTCAGAACCTTGAAAGAATGAGCAGTTGATTGCATTTAGGATTCTGTTTCATTTGGAATATGCTGTGTCATATCTGGACTTTAATTTTTCTTTGAGAATTTGGTAATATAGAATCCACATGTTAAGGTGATTAAGTGAAGAGTAAATATTTCCTGTTCTTCACAGATGTTGGCACAGTTCAGGGGCTGAGTCTATGATTTATAGCTTCCTGGTGCTGGCTACAGTTGACAATGTGGGCAACTGACTTTCTGACTCTGGGTTTACAGTTTAGAGTAAAAACCTTTTTTGGGGGGGGGCGTGAATCAATAGATGTTCAAATATTTAGTTGAAAATCTTAGTTGTTCACCAGGGAGATAAACATATTTTATTTCTAGTTTTGAGTTTTAAGTTTTTAAAGTTAAGCTTGAATACCAAGCTTAGTACGAATAGTAAAGCTCATCCTATACTCAGAAACGGAAATTTTGGTTGCATGACTAAGTAAATCCATATGTATCATCTATGGTTTGCATAGAGCGAAATCTTTCTGAAAAAAGGGAAATTTTCTCCCTGACTTCCAGATCTTAATCTTGTCCTCTGAAACCCAGCTCTTACTGGGCATCATTACTACTTTAGTGGAAGAATTTGAATCTTTTCTCCTCTGAGACTTCCTTCAAAATCCTTAGTGTCCTTCATTTCCTCCTCTTGTCAGACAGCACCCCAATCACGACACTGCGTCCATTAGAGTAGGTGTTAACTTTAGTCATGTTTCTTTTTAGTTTATCCTCTGTGGTCCGATCCTGAATGAGCTGTTGTTAATACCCCTCTCTGATCTCTGGAGGAGGAATGTTCGCTCCTTACTGTTCTGGACCATCCCCAACTCCTCCTCCACCCATGGTCAGAATTATACATGCAATAAAGCTACATTATTTACCAGTAAGCTGGTGTATTTGCTTCTCTGGCCCTAAAACCTTCTGTCTATATACCCTGGCTTATGTCAATAGAACCTTCCTGTCCTGAATGCAGCCTTTTCCTTCTCTCCTTAGACGACGAGAGTTCTCCTGGCTTACACCCTGTCCATGTCCTCTGTCCGCCATACTTGCACCATGCCATCCACGGCCCCTCAGGGCTGCTTTTCTGAGGGGAGCAGCTGGCTGAGGGCCTGCCTTCCACGTGTTCCCATCTCTGCTGAAAAGGCTACAATTTGCCCTGTTTCTTCATTGCATTAGGAGCATGGTTGCCTTTTCACAACAGCCCACACAGTTCTCTACGTATTTACACTTACATCTGTGAAATCTATAGGATTATGAGCCTCCTTTTCCTGTTTCTAGTAATATCACCTCACGCATGAAAAAAAAGGGCAGCTGTTCTAGTACTAAGCAGTGGAAACGAGAGATTTATCACATCTGTAATTTTTAGTTGAAGATCACTTGATCTATAGAGGTCCATCTGTTGCCAAATAAACTTAGAGGAAATGTTAGATTTAGGAAATGTTAGATTTAGTGTTTTGGAAAGGTTGTGGCCCTCATGTTAGAAATCTTAAGCTTATCCACCCTATGACCCAGCAATAGCACTGCTGGGAATTTACCCAAGGGATACAGGAGTGCTGATGCATAGGGGCACTTGTACCCCAATGTTCATAGCAGCACTTTCAACAATAGCCAAATTAGGGAAAGAACCTAAATGTCCATCAACTGATGAGTGGATAAAGAAGCTGTGGTTTATATACACAATGGAATACTACTTGGTAATGAGAAAGAATGAAGTATGGCCTTTTGTAGTAATGTGGGTGGAACTGGAGACTGTTATGCTAAGTGAAATAAGTCACACAGAGAAAGACAGATACCATATGTTTTCACTCTTATGTGGATCCTGAGAAGCTTAACAGAAGACCATGGGGGAGGGGAAGGGGGAAAAAAGAAGTTAGGGAGGGAGGCAAACCATAAGAGACTCTTAAAAACTGAGAATAAACTGAGGGTTGATGGGGGGTGGGGGAGAGGGGAAAATGGGTGATGGGCTTTGAGGAGGGCACCTGTTGGGAGGAGCACTGGGTGTTGTATGGAAACCAATTTGACAATAAATTTCATATTAAAAAAAAAGAAATCTTAAGCTTATATTTAGGACAATCACTGATCAAAGCAAATCAGGTTTATCCAGCTCTTGATTATTAGATCACCGATAATAATACCAAATGGAGAAAATAACAGGATGGCTTTAGAATGCATATTTTACTTATATTTCCCTATATGTTTACATAAAATGTTCTGGAAATAATTCACTTGATGGCAATTATTGGGACAGTAATGCAGGACGATAATGCAGAGTTAGCTAAAATTTAACTCACCCAGAGCTGACTGTTTATCTAGGACACGATTCCAGAATTACCCACCCCCACCCATCTGAGTTAAAAAATCAACCTCAGGGCAGATGGCTTTACCAAGCTTTTCTGGAACAGAGGGGCAGGCATTTGCCTTAATTTTGCAGAACTTCCCTGTTAACTTGTAGGCAAAGGAAAAATAAAACTGATGGCCTAGGTTGGATATGTTCTTAAGTAATTTTTGAGAGCTGGATTTGGGACAAATGAAGTGGCCTGTCAGTGCCCTTCTTCCAATGTTAGGTTCTGGCTTTTAAAAGTAAAAATAAAATATCTAATCCAGACACACATAGGTTAAATTCTAGAAAAAGTCACTGTGTTCTTAAAAAAACAAAAAACAAAAACAAAAACAACGGAATATTCATCACTATTCCATACATGTAAATTAGCAAGGAAGACAAAACCAACAAATTGCCCACTTAAAAATTCATGCTGAGCTTGCTATCCATTTCTTCGAATTTGCCTCTTGCTGGCGTAGATAAAACTCTCCCTTGAGCCTTTGCTTTCCTCTCGATTTCACTTCCTACTGCTCAGTCCACCTAATTGTGTGCAGCTTACTCCGCGGTTGTCTTTTTTTTTTAATTTTTTTAATGTTTATGTATTTTTGAGAGAGAGAAAGTGCGTGCGTGCTAGTGGGGGAGGGGCAGACAGAGAGGGAGACAGAATGTGAAGCAGGCTCCAGGGTGGGTGTTGTCAGTACAGAGCCTGATGCAGGACTCGAACTCATGAACCGCAAGATCATGACCTGAAGTCAGACGCTTCCCCAACTGAGCCACCCAGGCACCCCTCCGAAGTTGTCTTTAAACAGTCAGTCTTCCTCAAACCACCTTCTTTGGCTGCCTGTCAAGAGTTTTCCTTTTTGTCCCACTTCTGCTGCCTAATGCTACCCTGATCCCTTCTCCCAAGGGCCTCACATCTGTGTCCTGTGGGAAAGGAGAAGGAACCCCTCGTGAGCCCTGGAAGGGCTCTTTATCCAGGGCCTGAGGCTGCAGGAGGAAACAGAATCGCCCTCACTGCCAGCCAGGCACTGCCCTTGGCCTGTTAGCTACTGCTGTCTCATTTAACATTCACAGTAACTCTTAAGGGAAGTTTTACTTTTCCTTTTCACAGATGAGATAACTGAAGCCGAGAGGCGCTCAGTAATTTGTCAAAGTTCACACAGGAAAGGTGTGGCTGAGCCAGGATTCAAGCACGGGGCTGACTTTCAGTTGGGCCTGTGTTGCCTTCAGAGCATGTCAGCTGAAGCAGAAACAAACTTTGGGACCGGCATCTGGTCCTGACTTCAGTCTCTCCTTACCCAGAAAACAAAACAAATAGTCTGCTAAGAGCTGTAGGGTACACGACAATTTATCCTGATGATCTTATGAATAACTATGTACCTTAACTTTCTGGAATTCTGAATCCTAGTCACCCAAAGGTAGTTTCCTAAAAAATCAGAGCATCTCCCTTCCTAACTTGGAATTTTTAAAAAAAAAAAATTTTTTTTTTTAACGTTTTTTATTTTTGAGACAGAGAGAGACAGAGCATGAACGGGGGAGGGGCAGAGAGAGAAGGAGACACAGAATCGGAAGCAGGCTCCAGGCTCTGAGCCATCAGCCCAGAGCCTGACGCGGGGCTCGAACTCACGGACCGCGAGATCGTGACCTGGCTGAAGTCGGACGCTTAACCGACTGCGCCACCCAGGCGCCCCTAACTTGGAATTTTTTTTTCAGAGAACGGTGTTAGAAATGGTGAGCAGGTGTCCACGTGGCTCTCCATTGCACAGTGAACGTTTCATGGGCAAAACTATGGCATCAGTAATATGTTTCTCTTTGTTTCTTTGGAGAATGTATCATCGGGTGTCAACTAAGAACCGAATGTACCAGGAACACAGCTATCCCTTTACCACGTCACCAGCCTCCTTGGGAGGCAGAGGAAGGACAGGAATGCCTACAAAAACCCTAGCAACAACCGTTAACATTTACTGAGTAGTTGTTATATGCCAGGTACTATAGGTGATCTCATCTATAGTTTAGTTCTCACATTTTCCCTGTTAAAAAAAAAATGACTGTCCCTCTACTTTGCACTGATTATTATATTGTCCATCATCATCTTTTTTTTTGATGAGTCATACATGTAAAATATAGGTCTGTTAATATTGTATATATTTTATTTTACTTTATATATCTATTTGTTTGCCATTTATGGTCACAAAAGAAAACAATAAAACATCTCTGAAGATTTTGGCAGTCAGGGTGGAGATTTTGAATTCTTGACTGGAAGTGCAAGTCTTCTAGAGCTTTGCTACTTTAACATGAGGGTGGCGGAGGGGTGATCTGTGGCCAAGCAACAGGAGTGTCACCTGGGACCTCATTAGAAATGCAGAATCTGGGGGCGCCTGGGTGGCTCAGTCAGTTAAGCGGTCGACTTCGGCTCAGGTCATGATCTCGCGGTCCGTGAGTTCGAGCCCCGCGTCGGGCTCTGTGCTGACAGCTCAGAGCCTGGAGCCTGTTTCAGATTCTGTGTCTCCCTCTCTCTGACCCTCCCCCATTCATGCTTTGTCTCTCTCTGTCTCAAAAATAAATAAACATTTTAAAAAAATTAAAAAAAAAAAAAGAAATGCAGAATCTGAGGGCACCTGACTGGCTCAGTCAAGAGCATGCAACTCTTAATCTCCAGGTCATGAGTTTGAGCCCTATGCTGAGTGTAGAGATTACTAAAAAAATAAATAAGCCTAAAAAAAAATGCAGAATCTCAGACCTACCCCAAGAACTACTGGAACAGGATCTGCATTTCAATAAAATCCCAGGGGTGTCTGTGTTCCTTATAGCTTGAAAAGCCCATATCTAGATCTAGAAGGTCACTCTGGCTACTCCAGCTTTATTATCCTGTCAACTGATAGAATTTTCTCTTTCATGGGGTGCCTGGGTGGCTCAGTCGGTTACGTGTCTGACTTCAGCTCAGGTCATGATCTCACGGTTCACGAATTTGAGCCCCGCGTCCAGCTCTGTGCTGACACTCAGAGCCCGGAGCCTGCTTCGCTTCTCCCCTGCACATGCTCTCTCTCCCTCTCAAAAATAAATAAATGTTAACAAATTAAAAATATATATATATATAATTTTATTTTTCAGATTACTGGAAGAATTGGTTCAGAAAGAGAAAGAATTACAAGCACTCCTTCATCAAGCTATTGAAGAAAAAGACCACGAAATTAAACACCTGAAGCTTAAGTCCCAACCAATAGGTAAATAACAGAAAATGTTAAAGTCACCCCGTTATACCAGGCGGCCACAAAAAGCTGAGAAAGCCAATGGGCAGTTTTATTTCATGGCTTAATTGGCACCTGTCACTTGTACCACAGCTACAAGCAGAAATTGCTTTTTAAAAATGTCCAATTCTTGGGGCGCCTGGGTGGCGCAGTCGGTTAAGCGTCCGACTTCAGCCAGGTCACGATCTTGTGGTCCGTGAGTTCGAGCCCCGCTTCAGGCTCTGGGCTGATGGCTCGGAGCCTGGAGCCTGTTTCTGATTCTGTGTCTCCCTCTCTCTCTGCCTCTCCCCCGTTCATGCTCTGTCTCTCTCTGTCCCAAAAATAAATAAAAACATTGAAAAAAAAATTTTAAAAATGCCCAATTCTTAATTGTAGCAAACTGTAATTTTGATATGCCTTAATTTCAAATAATGATTTGTGGTCATGTTTTCCTGACATTATTTGAGGTAAATCTCTGCTTCTTTGGTCTTTATTTCTTTTTAAAATTTTTGCAATGAGATCATTAGAATAAAAATAATACTATTTTTGTCATTTTTGCATTTGTATCTTGTATATTCTATGCTTTTTTTTCCCATATTGTTGCAAATAGTGAAAAAAGAGACCATTATGTAATTATGTGGCTCTCTACTAACTATGCTCATGTTTGTTGCATGAAAAACACACAGTACAATTTTGGTGCAATGAGTTTATTCTAAGAAAATAAACTTGATATGAAAGTATGAGGTGGGGTATCATTACATTATTGCTTCTGCCTCTCCATTTATTAGTAGTCTTTAAGAATTTGTTTATATTACCACGTATCCTGCCAATCTCAATTCTATTATACTCTGAGCAAAATCTTTTAAAGTATTAATAAATGTCTCTTGAGTGGTGGGAGGGTCTCAGATGACCTCTGTTAAGAGCAGCTAAGAATGTCCCTCCCTCGCTAATTCTGTCCTAGATATTCCTGGAGTGCCTGTGTGTCACCGGGATTCTCTGGGCACAAATGCTGAAGAGTCTGAACTTGCTGAATGGCTGAAAGAAAAGGGAGCTGATGAAGACACTATAAGTCGGGTAAAGAAAACTGCCTGTGGGACAAGCTTTTCTTTTGCTTCATAATGTTGAATGCCTACTGCGTGCGAGGCATGGGGCATGAACCCTGGTGAGCAACTCAGGCCCAGGCCTGCCGTCCTGCGGCTTACAGGCTAGCATCCGCAGATGGAAATCAAATAATTCCACAGATAAAGCGTAAGGATACCCTGGTAAACTCTATGCAGGAAAGGTTATCAGGAGTTAGGAGACAGAGAGAGGGAGAGGTTGAGAAATGTTCTCTTAGGAGGTGATGAATGAGCTCAAGTCTAAAGGAGTATGTAGGAAGAAACCAGGCTGTCTGTATGTATATTGGGGGAGGGGCAGGTGAGAAGGGAAAATCTTTCGGGGGTAGGCACACAGTATGTGCAAAGACAGGGAGGCGGGCAAAAGCTCTGTGGTCTAGGACCCCTAAGCGTTTTTATATTTTTGAATTGAAAATAAGGACGAATGGAAAAATCAAGACAAAACTAAAATCTTCAAGTTTCTAATTCTCTCTTTTGTTTAACTTTTTAATTATCTTGCAACATTGTTAGACTCTGCCGGGCAGTAGCTCTATATTGATGCTTAATAAAATAAATCTAGGCAGTCAACCTGTGTCAGGAACAAACACTTTCCCTCTAAACCATATTATATCTATAATAACCTAATTCCCGTCTGCTCCTTGCAGACTTTGGTAATCAGCATGAATAGCACTTACATTTTAAGATTACATACATGTATATACACATACACACAGACATACACGTATATGCACATACACACAATAAGAAGTTATATTTTTTATAGAAAGGGCCCCAATACAATATTACATTAAAACTTTAGCTTTCTATTTAATTTTTTTAAATAACTAAGAATAAAGATATCTTTTCTCTTTACTTGATAATTTATTGATTTACCAGATAAAATTTAGAGTTTCCTTAGAAATCTGCATTGAACAAGCTACTGCTAAATAAATTTAAATAACTCTCTTGCTTCTGGGGAATCATGCGTCCATTCAAGTTGTCCAAAATATTTATTCCTGGAGCTAAGACTCAAATCACAATTAAGGAATAGTAACTGATGATCCACTAAATCATTGCCCACCTTTTTAAATTAAAAATTAAAGCTTCCGTTTAAATTCAGGACTCTGATTATATAGTAATTATTAGAAAATACCTTTTATTAGCTGTGAAAAATAAGTTCAGAAATTAAGTATAAACAATACCTTTCCAGGAACACTTTTTATCCACTTGAGAAAAATAAACACAGCAACAAACCTCTTATAAGCAGCAGATGTAATTACAAATGAGTTTTATCTACTCATTAAAAGGCCATTCCAAAATTGTGTTGCATTTAATCTTTACGCACTCGGAAGTCATACTGATGTATTTCTTTGTAATTATTTTATAACGGGGTGGGGGCAGTACTTTTCCCTAATAATTCCAGAAGATTATGTTTTTTAGTAGGTTCCCTTTTAGGTTTACTTTTAAATGATTGCCAAAGTCTATATTATGGATAGAGTTTACTATTTATTAAAGGTGTGCAAAACATCTGACATTTGTGCATATTCTACCTTCTCCACAGTTTCTGGCTGAGGATTATTCACTAGAGGATGTTCTCTACTATGTTACACGTGATGATTTAAAATGCCTGAGACTAAGGTACCACTTCTCTATTCTTTTTTCATAATGGAGAAAGTGCCCTGGGCAGGGAAGTCTGGGCTCCTGTCCCTGCTGGGCCCCTCGCCAGCTCTAACCAGCTGAGGGAACTTGAGCTCCACTCTCCGGTTCTCACCTGCTCCGGGTAAACTGTGTCCATTGGACCAGGCTCTTACTGGGCACTCTTATAACCAGTATTTCTACATTAGTAAATGCAAATCAACTAAAAGAATTTCTTGATAATACAGCAGACTGAGACCATGAGGTTCTTTTAAATCTGCCTTTAACAAATGCTCTAATTTAGTTCGTGATTGTGCCATACCTATTAGAAATATTAGGATAGGTGCTGATTTGCCATCCACATGCCCTGTATAACCTGATAGGGTTTCTTAGGATAGTTTTTTCTGTCAGGCCAAGCATATGCGTAAAGACGCATTCCAGGACTGCTAGAAATCTAAAATGATGCTTTGGGATGGGGCGCCTGGGTGGCTCAGTCGGTTCAGTGTCTCATTTTAGCTCAGGTCATGAACGGCTCGTAGGTTCAAGCCCTACAGTGGGCTCTGTGCTGACAGCTTGGAGACTGGAGCCTGCTTCAGATTCTGTGTCTCCCTCTCTCTCTCTGCCCCTCCCCAGCTCTCGCTCTCTCTCTCTCTCTCAAAAATAAACATTGAAAAATTTTAAAAATAAAATGATGCTTTAGGACCTGCTAGTTTGTGGAGGCGGAAAGGAAAGGCACGTAGGGCTGACGAGAAAATAGGTACAAAAAGAATACACGATGACTGGTAAGACTTTGGATCTTCATGTTCTGATCAGAACAGCTAGAGGCTAAGAATCACTATTCTGTATCAAGGGCAGTCTTCTAAATGGGGTGTCGTCTTCACCATGTCCTTGTGTCTCTAACCAGGGGAGGAATACTCTGCACGCTGTGGAAGGCCATCACTGACTTTCGAGACAAACAGACTTGACCGTCGCTCAGTTTGTTTCCAACCTTCCGTGGAGACTCCAGCAATACGGAACAGATCTTCTTGGGGGAGGGAGAGGAGAAAGAAGCTGCACTTTAAATCCAGTATTTGTTTACTCGTGTTAAAAAAGAAAAAAAAAAGACAAAATACACTGAACTGCTTCTATTTCTAGAATTCATAAGGACTCTTTGTAAGGACTCTCCAAAAATAATCCTACACATTAGGATGCTGAGGACTATTTTAGTCTAAACATTTTTATGGAGATATTTTTAACTCGGCACCTGTTGCACCTCAGCCCAATGTTTATTTCACACGAAACAGAACATTTCATGGGATTGTGCATCACTGGAACAAAACCAAAATGTGACCATGACTTTGTAGGCTTATGTGTGTTTGTAAGATACTCTGAGTAGAAATGCATAATTTCAATTATTGTATAAAGTTTATGTGTTTTTTTTTAAGTGTGCAGAATCTGAAAGCAATGGTTTTTACTTACCTATATCTGTATTAATTGTAATATCGACTATATTTTGTAATTTAAGTTTCTGGCCCCTAGTACATTCGAGTCGTTTATGTACTACTGAACTGTACCAGTTGCACATGCCTGAACCATAGTAATGTTAGCTTGTTCTAAAGCTATCCATTGTGTCATATTTACTCTAGTAAATAAAAAGACTCTTCACATACTGTTTGATAAATTCTAAGGAATTCTTATTTTGTTTTGACAAACTAGACAACCCGCTGTGTCAAATTTCTGGTTGTTTCTCCTGCTCTAATATTAAATAGGATCTGTCTTCTGTTCACGTAATCAAAGAACAAAATTGATATGCAAGTTGTCCCTCAGGGCCACAGGGTGGTAAGAGAGAGGAGGAAGACAAAAAGAATTTATATAAAAGAAAGTCCCTGTGTTTTTCTCAAGGCTCCAGGTTCTCTTGAATGACTATTGTATACCTCAGAGGGTCTGCAGATAGCATCCCAGTGGAGAACACCCTGCATTTTCTGTCTCCTTAGTTTTAGTTCTCATATTTCAGGGAACTGTTTCTATTTTAAGGTGAATATTCCATTTTCTCAGCCTGCCCATATTAACAGGGTGAAGTCTGAAACTCCTAGATAGATGGGTGAGATAAACACACCTCTTAGATACAGAGGAACCTACCTGTTTATTCTGCAAGATAGAAATAACATAGAGCTTCACGTATCATGACTTGACCCATATGTATATAACGGTCTTTGATAAAACAAGAGTCATCTTTATTTCTATGTGAAAATCAAGGTCCAATATATCTTATATTGCATTAGACTGCACAGAAAGTTCTCACTATTATTTTCTCATTTGATACTTGTAACAGCATAGCTGCATCTTTTTTTACAGCCCAATCCCAAGGACAGATAGTTGCCTCTTGTATCCTATGGGGAAATTTCAAAGGAAGGGAGATATAAATTAAGTGATAGGTCATTTCACTCATCCTGAGACACAGTGTAATTCTTAATTAAGCCACAGTCCATATCCCCAATTCTAATGCTTCGGTGCTTCTTTTAGGTTGCATATTGGATCAAGGAGTGCCCGGGTGGCTCAGTTGGTTAAACCATCCAACTCTTGGTTTTGGCTCGGGTCATGATCTCACATTGTGGTTTGTGACATTGTGCCCCGTGGGATTCCTTCTCTCCCTCTCTCTCTTTCTCAAAATAAATAAACATTTAAAAGAAGATTGTATATAGCATCAAGCTACTCATCTTCAACCAATTCTTTATCGATATGGTCTTTCCTTGGTATCTTCCTCCCACCCTATTTTTGTGGGCAAGTGTTCCTCTATCCCTACATGGTTCATAAGACATTCCTAGGCCAACATCATTAGGTTTTTGTCAGAGTTTTGGGCCTCGGTCACAAAAGAAGGCAGTTCCACTATGGCCCAAGTTTCATTAAAGGTTTCACTTGAAAGGCATTTGGCATCAATCTGGGCCAGTGATTCTCAACCCAGCTTCACAATAAAATGACTGGGATGCTTTTTTAAAAACACTGATGCCACCACCACAGACAGACTGTTTTTATTGATCTGCGTAAGGCCCGCAGATCCTTTAAAAAAGTTCTGCAAAATGATTTGACACTACCAAATCCCACCTCCTTACTCCAAGAGACACCTGGAGAGAGAAATGGGAGAGCCTCTTTCCACAGAGATGGTAGTAAGATGGTTACTATTCATTGTTCATGTAACGTAGCAGGAGGCTAGACACGTAGGCCTGGAGCACAATCATCACTTACCTTTGACCTTGGGCAAATTAACTCTCCGAGACTCATCTTCCTCATTTGAAATAGGGAAAATGATGTACCTTCCTCATAGGGTTTGTAAGATTTAAATAGTGCAGGTAAGATGCTTAGTGTAATGCCTAGCAGAGAGTAAGCAATCAGATGCTGCCTGCTGCTGTTATTTCTTATCATTCATTCAAAAGTATTTATTAAATACTTATTGGGTACTACATACCGGGGTGCATGAACAAGACACAGTTCTTGCCCTGTGAAGTTCACTGTCAGAGGTGGAACAACAGAACACGTAAAACAAAACAACCAGCACACATAGTAAGTACTATAGTTACATCTGACTGCCAAGGGGTGGGGGTGGGCGGGGCCAAGAAAAGGTTTCCAGAGAAGTGAGACCCAGAGCTGTGCCTGGAACGATGGTTTGTAACTGAACAGTTATGCATGGGTGGTGGTAGTCTCATAAAAGAAATAAAACCAGAATTTGTTGGGAAAAGTAGATCCCATGTTTCTTTTGAACCATATCTTGATCTCTTGCTCCAAGTTCTGTCATTGCACATTTTGTTTCATTCATTCCTAAGCCATTCCATAAAACAGTCTGGCAAGGAGGAGTTATTTAAACCACTGGAATGCCTACTATGTGTGAGGCAATGTAGCAGCAGCAGGAGGAGAGATCTACATGATGCCTATCAAGTTCAGAACGCATGCAGCATGCATTATGTCATCAAGGACATCTGTAATTTGTAAACAAATAAAATAATTGGTGGCTTCAGACATTAGAAACACCCTATAGAGAAACAGAAGACAAAGTCCTTGCCACCAAGTAATTCATATCAGATCCAAGAGACAAATTGCAATAACAAATCACACTTAGTCCATGTTAAAGGCTAGATGAATGCAAGCCCACAAAAACCTGGAGACCTTCAGAGGACAAGCTGGCCAGGAGCCAGGGCAGGTGGAACGGGCTTTACTGAAGAGGGACACCTCAACCTGGGCGTTGGAGAAGGAATTCAGTAAGTCAGGACCAGGGAAGTCAATCGGGGTAGAAAGTTCCAGGAACAAAGGCTGGAAGCAGGGATTTGCAAGATGTTCCGGAGAAAGCGAACAACTTTTATATTACGTTAGAGCACACCAAAATTTTAACTCCTCTTAATTTATACTTGGCTGGAAATATGAGTTCTAGAAATATAAAGTGGAAGGGGAGAGCTCAGGGTGATGATGGGGATGATGGTCAGGAAAGGAAGTGGAGTCGGTATTTAATTACGTAGAAATGGGAGGGGCGTCTGGGTGGCTCACTAGGTTAAGCATCCATCTGACTTTGGCTCAGGTCATGATCTCATGGTCCATGAGTTCGAGCCCCATGTTGGGCTCTGTGCTGAGAGCTCGGAGCCTGGAGCCTGCTCCGCATTCTGTGTCTCCCTCTCTCTTTCTGTCTCTGCCCCTCTCCTGGAAGATGAATCCAGTGAAGTTGTGTTGGGGTAATTAGAACAGAAATTGGACAGAGCATTTCAGAGATTGTTTTAGATGTGAATGAAGGTCTAGCAGCAGTTAAAGCGGTAGGAATTGAGAGCGTGGAATTAAAACCATACATTCACAAGATTTGGGAACTATGATTTGGGCAGTGATGACAAGGGAGAGGAAAGAATAGATTGAAGCTATGTCAGTAAGAGAAGAATTCAAAAACAGGTAAGTTTGAAGGGGAGCTTATTTGAGGCGATGAATCAATGGCAGAGCATTATGACAGAAATGTGCAGAGACCATTGAGAATGTATTGCTGGAAGTCAGGACTGAGGTTAAGGGTATATATTCTGGATGTAAGAGTCACCTTGATGGAGATCATAGTAAATGAGGGCTATGAGAGATAGAAAGGTTATGGCCTAAAATGTTGGGAAAAGGAAGGTTTGTGGATGGTTTGGGAGGAATGAGGAATTTCAATCCGCAACAGAGGCAAAAGGACTGGTCACAGAGGAATGAGAAAAACCAGCCAGTGGTGTAAGCCAAACAGGAAGACAATCAGGGGATCTAGTGCAGCAGAAAGTATAGGGGAATCACGGGTTAAAAAATAATAGGTAAATTTGATTTTGTGACCTGGAAAGGTTTTATAGACAGGCAAGAAAGGCTTACAAAGCAGGTTGAACAATGATAATAAGACAGTGGCACCAGAGTCCACACATTTATTATCTTTGGTGAACAGAATGTAGGACAATAGATTTGCGAGGGTGGGATGTCAAGGAAAGAAATTTCCAGAATCAAAGAGCCCTAAAAGTACTTGTTGGGTTCAAGCCCCTGAACAGAGTCACATTTTAGGAGTAGGGAGGAGGGAGGGAGGAAGGAGGTTTCCAAGGAGAAAGGAGGGGGGGTGGATGGCATTAGGAGGTCTGGCTCCTCCCCTGGAAAGGGGAACCTTGATTATTCCAAGAGATTCTGAGATGGGTGTCGAGACTCAAGACAGATGGCTTCTCTATTCTAAGTAAAGTACAGCACAAAGTACAACGTGGTGGTGTGTGGCATTTAACAGATGTCATCCCTTACTGAATTTTCATGCAGCAGACCACCCTGTTACAGACACCGCACTAAGTCTGAAACACATAGCGTATTCAGGGCCTAAGTGTAAGATTTGGGTGTATTTCTTACAGCACTAATTTTTGTGTAACTGACAGACCGAAACATAAATTAACAAAAGAATGCACAAAGAGATAAGTACATATGCCAAATAAGCAAAACCACACACACACACCAATAAGTCTTGCTTCAGTGGGGAGGGAGGGGATAGGAGGTATATCAAAGAAAGAATTCACTGGCTGACTTGAGTAGGTAGTAAATCAATGGCCTTCCAGAGTTCAACTCTTTAGATTCAAGTAAGTATCTTTCTGATGTTCACAGGAAAGTGTCTCAAACTCTGATGACTTCGTGTAGTAAAAAATATCTTTGCTAAGATCCAAGCTGAGGTCTACCACTGCCTCCACCCACCTGGTACTTTATTTTTGTTGATTAGACATCTGGTAAGAGTTGTGTGAACATGATTTAGGAAGGTCACATAGCTAAATGATCAGTAGAAATAAAGAAATGGCACTAAGGGAAAAATCCATAGTAATGGATCACTATGTCAGACCATGGCATCAGTGTCCCTTATGTAAGCAAAACCCCCACCTACCCGGAGAACCAGTAAACCAAATAATAACAGGCTACTTCTGAGCTGAATGGTGGGTTTGTACCCAAGGATGGTGAGAACTGTTATTCTAGTAAGAACTCCAACACTGTTCCCAGACTCTCTTGGGCCTCCAATGGATTCTGCTGAAGTCCTTGAAAGGGATTTAAAATGCTGGGAACTTGCTGGTTATGTTCGACCAACAGAGACTGTACTGTGGGAGTGCATTTCTGTGCAGCCAGGCAGAACTGGTCGCTGCTCAATTTTGTTCCTTATGTTTCCATTTATGCAAGCTACTCCCCCGCCCCCACCCAGCATTTGGTTACTTATCCTTTATTTGCCTCATAGCGCAGAAATTGGTTTCTCCTTGGCTAATAATCTGTTTCTTTAAAAAAAAAAAATGTTGTTGCCTATTGCTTTTTTCCCTGGTCTTCCCGAGCAAGCCAGAAGTCACGCGGTAGTTATTACTCGGAAATCAAGAATAAGAAGCCACATCACTGGGCACAAGTATCCCTAAGTTGTGTGCCCTGGGGCTCATCAGATACAAAGGTCTGGTGAAAAGATAGTGGCGTCGTAAAAAGCAGATAGAAACCGGAACCGGCGTGGAATCTGGCCCGTGTACTTCGGCTTTCCACCTGGCATTATATTCTTGTAGTTGTCACCATGAGCTAAAGCCCTGGCGAAGTCAAAACTGAGCTTCAGACTTCAGAGGGGAACAGAGCGTCCAGCTGCCCTCGCCTCGCCTGGGCTGGTCCTCAGACCGTCCCAGTCGCGTACGCCACTGAGTGTCGTCGAGCCCCCTGCAGACCTCGAGGAGCCGGCAGCGGTCTCAGCGGCAGGCAGAAGCTCCGGGCCAGGTGCCTGGCTCCGGCCGCCGCTCTCTCTGCGGACACCCAGTAGTGCCCGTCGGAGCGGCTGCCACGCCGCACCTGTCCGCGAGGGGGCGCGCCCGCGCGCCTGACCCAAGCGGCTTGTCGCGCGCCGGCTCCCGGTCCCTCCTCCCTCTGCTCTCCACCCTCCGCCCTCCCCAGACGGCGCTCACCTGTCTGGGCCGCGGGCCCCGGAGGCGGGGGGCCGGCGGGAGCGAGGCCGAGGAAGAGGGCGGAGCGGCTCTCCTGGCGCGTCATCGGAGCACCATGGCGGAGCTAGGAGCTGGCGGCGACAGCCACAGGGGCGGCGACGGCGCTGTGCGGAGCGAAACAGGTGACTGCACGGCGGGGGGCAGGCGAGGGTCCCGCGGGCGGGGGGCGGCCGGCGGGATGGGTGGGCGCGCGCCGGGCGCCGGCGGTCTCCTCCCCCTCCTGGCCGCGGCCCGGAACGGCCGGTCCAGCGCGCCGCGCACCCGGGCTCGGAGCGCGTCTGCCCTCCGCCCTCCGCCGCGCGTCGGCCGCCCGGGCCCGCGGTGCCCGAGCGCGGCCGGCCCCAGTTCCGGTCGCCCCTCTCACGCTCCACCTCGACTTTCCCACAACAGGTGGAAACTCGCCAGCGAGCGCGGGCGGGAGGAGGAACTGGGAAAACGCTGGCCGCTCCCCTCCCACCTGCCGACTCGGCTCTCATTCAGTTGAATGGGGAAATCGTATCTCCCAAACCAAACAGCCAGCCGGAAAATCCTCTGCCAGGTGCGACCGACAGGATTATCCGTTTCTGGCACCCCTCCCGCCTTCCCTGGTCGCACCGGCTGTCGGGGTCGCAGGCGCCGGTGGCGCAGCCGAGCGCCGGCGCGAGGGTCCCGCGGCGGCGAGCGGCGGCCGCCCCCGCCCCAGGGTCCGCAGTTGCGACCCGCTCCCGGGCAGACTGAGGTCGCGGGGTGGGGAGGGCCAGGGCTGGCTGCTGGAAGGTGGGGCCTGCGTGTGCGGGATAGTCGGACTCGTACCTTTGTTGACATGAAAGCGCCCCCAGAGTTCATGTTTTTATGCGGTCCATGCACGAACCCAAGGTAGAAGGAACGTCGGCTCAGGTGGTCACATCGACCCCCGCGCCCGACGTCCACATTAACGCTCGGGGACAGGTGCTCACATCTCCAAGACAAGCCGAAAGTTTCTTCCCCCAGCCCCATCTTGTATGAAGACGACGTTTCCACTCTTAATAGCTTTTTCTTAAGAAACTGACTTGCAGATTCTCGCCTCTCCCCTAGTCTCTTCTAGGTCGGCAAACCGTTTCTAGTACCTTCCACTTGGGATGGAGGCGATGAGGCAGTTTCTTATTTTAAAAAGAATTCACATTGCAGGCTTCCTAATTGCAATGCGTTTTCTATACACACATAACCGGAAACGATCGTTTCCCTAAATGTGACACTCTCCTGTCCCTCCAAAAAGACCTTTTTAAAAAAAGAAAAGACCTTTTGATTTACATGATACGCTTATTTTAATATGAAAGTTCCAGAAAACCTGTACCAATCTTTGGAAGTGTGTCTGCACTGCTAGGAGGAGTTTGGGCATCTAAAGTCTAATGACTTAATCCTTTCAGCCAAATACCTGAGGTTAAGTCTGACAAGGTGTCTTGAACTTGTTTACTTTGAAGTCATGCTACTTCCTGTAGGGTGGTTTATTTTGTCTTAATGTGTTTGAAAGATTGGGCGATCATTATTTTGAGTTGGGCCGAGGAAGGGGTGACTAAGAGATGTCTTTGTAATTGTTTTATCAGACTTGATGGGCTGCATGCTCTGGGTTGGGCCCCTCCCCAACTGAGGGCAGCGGAAGGGCAGCGTTCTCATTACAGTATAAATGGTTTGGTGCCTAATACCCACAAAGTAACTGCTTTTGAAAAAAGAAAAAAATGTTCCAGAAAGTTCACGCAAGCCAGTTTATAGTCAAACAAACGTAAACAAAAGAACCGTTTTCTAGAATCTGCACATGATCAACTTTTTCGGATATGAGTGAACTGCAAACTAGCGTTTCATTACCTGAGCAGGTTAACTAGTGAACTGGTCGTGTTTCTAACAATTAATATACAACTCATGTGACTATCAGTGCAAGATTTTCTTGTACAAAGGGGGAATTTAATTGGCTGCCATCTCCTTCATAGAAAAAAAATTCTTCCACGCCTTTGCCTAGAAACGCCAGTTTCCGAGGGACACATTTTATATATTGTCTTTTGAGTAATTGTACTTATGATTTAAGTACAACTTATTTGTGGCCCACATCTTTTTCCTATTTTTCTAGCCCTAAGTTAATGCTTTTGGTGTTCAGAAGTGTCTATGTGAGCAGATGCCAAAGATAGAAGAAAGGTGAAAATACGTATTTTTTTAAATCTAGGTAGCAATATTTTGAGTGAACAAGTAAGGAGTGCTTGAATTTTAACAATTTAAGAAGTTTTCCATATATTTAAAACATGTTGCCTACGTCAGCATATAGGACTCCAATGTAGTGTTTTATTTTTATGAACATATTTCACATCGTACACATCTAAATGCTGCAAGTCATTTTTTTTTTTTTTTTTTTTAACAATCACAGGTTTGCAGAGAGGTGGGTGTTTGGGGAGGAGGTGGGAACTTCTATATTTTATCACTTATCAAGAGGTGAAAATTGCTACTTGAAGTGGGAAGTTTGTTGAGGGATTCATTTTATGTATTCATTCATTCATTGAGATTGGGTTATTATGAGGTAAAATACATTCTTAAATGTCTTAGTTTTTATAGACCTGTGCAAAAAATTTGGTGTAATTTTAAGACAGTTTTTTTTTTTGTTTTTGTTTTTTTTGAGTACGGTTGACACGCAGTGTTACATTACTTTCAGTTGTACAACAGTGATTCAACATCTCTATACATTATGTTGTTATACTCATCGGTGTAGCTGCTATCTGTCACTGTGCAACACTATTACAATATCATTGCTTATATTTCCTATGCTGTGTCTTTTATTCCTGTGATTTATTCATTCTGTAACTGGAAGCCTATATGTCCCATTCCCCTTCACCCATTTTGCCTACACCCCGTTCCCCTGTGGCAACAATCAGTTCTCTGTATTTATAGGTCTGATTGTACTTTTTGTTTGTTTTTGCATGCGTTGTGTTTTTTAGATTCCACACATGAGCGAAATTATATGGTATTTGTCTTCCTCAGCCTGACTCATCTCACTTAGCATGATACCCACTAAGTCCTAGGACAATTTAGACTAGAGTTTCAGGTGGCTATAAAAATAAGACCTGTAATATTCATAAGTATGTAGATATATATGTGTGTGTCAAAGATGGGTTGAAAATTGGTGGTATACCACCTATAAAATGAAACATTTAAGGATATTGAAAGCTACTATAGTAATCCCACATTTAAAAACCATATTTCTCTCAGCATATATTTATCTTCTACTTAAAAGTAGTCAAGTCACATTTCTTGTGGTAAAAGTTTTCATTTTTCTTTAGGATGAACAGTTTTTTCACCATATTTTTCAGTATTCAAAATTTTGAATATTTTTCAGTTCTCAAGAAATGAAAAAATAATGGACTTGGAAGCAAGTTTTGGATTTCACCACTAGAGGACATCAAGTCCTTCTTCAGGCCGTTATTTTGAGTAGTCACATAGATGGATGGATACTCACAAAACTGCCTCTGTCCGAGCTTTCTGTGTTCAGTGTTTTTATGCTCATGCTTGAGAGCTGTGGAAAGTGAGCGTGCACAACTCCTTTCCCAACTCGATAGCTTCTTTTTTATAAGCCTACTGAATTAAGATCTAATTTGAAGCAGCATGTGACTAATTCATGAGTAAACACTTTCATGTACAGGAAATAAGTTAATACCTGTAATCTGTAAGTTCTGTTGATACTCTTTTGGGGGAAATGAATTAGAACCTAGAATTGGGCTTTTCTGTCCTCAGCCTGCTATCTGGTGAGAGAATACAGGCTTTATTTGTGATCTTGGTCACCACCGTCACTGCATTAAAGTGATCTTTATGGTTTCACTTGGCTCAAAGGGTCTACAAATATCTGCAAATTAGCATTTTAAGTTAGGGACTCAGACTACCAATTTGGTATTTTATTTCAAAACGGTCTGAAATTCAAGTCCTAAAGTTCATGATGCTTCATTCAAGTGGCTAGATAACTTTTTTCCCCATTGTATTGTGACCTGCTCTTACTTTATATCTTGTTAAAGAGGAAAGTGTTAGACCAAGCAGCTGTGCTCAGCAACATGGATTTTTTATATCAATATTTAGGCATGAGTGTGAAATACTAATATACATTGGCATGTTCTCTAAAAAAATTTTTTTTCTAACACCTTTGCTTTCTGGTGCACAAAAAATAATCATTTGAAAGGGAAAATTTTTTAAAATTCAAGTCTCATATTGATTTAAAAATTGAAGATATTGAGGCTTAGAATAAATTGACCAAGAAATATGTACCTTGCATATATTAAGCATTATGGTGGCTAGAAGGTTGACAAAGACACGCTCCTTCTTAGCAAGGGAAACAACTCATAAATAATTGCAGGTCATGAGGACTTCAGTGAAGGAAGAACTGCTTCTGGCTGTGGTCATTAGGGAGGACATAAACACTGAAAAAAATGGGTAAATGATACATAAAGTTGGATGGGAAGGAAGAGAGGAAAAGCTACAAATATGGAAAAGAGCAAAATTTTGGTCATACTGGCTCGTGTGAGCCTCAAGATGAAAGAATCCTAGAAGATCAGTTAGGAATGATGATCCATGGAGGCCAGATTGTGGAGTGGTTAAAGGTCAAGCTAAGAGGCTGGTATGTTATTCTGTGGACAGTGGTGAACTGTTGATGATTCTTGAGAATAACAGATCTTGATTAAAACATGCTTAATTAGTAATTCTGTACTCATGAATTTGCAAGCTTGATTGCAGGGTCCAACAGAAGAGCTCAGATGTGCCTTTAACGAATGCAGAGTCCATCCATCATTGAAAGTCATTCTCTTCAGTTGACTTTCTCTGCCTTGAGAATGGTAACACGGGGTGGTGAGAACATATGGGGAACGTCCATGGAGCCAGACAGATCAGCCAGACCTTTGAAGATCAGCGAAATCTGGATGTCTACCCAGCTGTTACCCATCTCGAAGTAGGCATGTAGACTAGAGGATGAATTTAATAAGAAAGAGTTCAGCGACATACAGACCAACTCAGAGGTTCCTACAGAAATGGAGGCAAGCTGTTGGAAATGGGAAGGGAACAATTAATTCAAGACTCTACTGAGGCATGTGTGTAAGGATGCAGGTAAAAGATGGCATTTAAGATTATACTCCAGGTTTGAGTGTGGCCCATTGGCTTAAGGGTGGCATGAAAGTATCCGTGAGGAGGACCTGGTTTTGGTGGGAGAAACAGAACAATTTCTATAAGACATGCAAAAGACACAGAGACATGTAGGTAGAAATGTCTAATGGGCACAGGCAGTATGGAGATGAGGGACAAAAAAAAAAGGCCAGAACTCTGGGATTCATTCCATAAGGGGATAATGACTGAAGCCGGGAGAATAAGGAGAGCCTGGAAAGAGAAACTGAAAAGGGGTGAGAGGACATTCAAAGTGTAGCAGGACATTCAAAGAAAGAGCCAATAAAGAAGATGGGCAGAGAAGCTAAAAAGATAGGAAAGGCATAAATGAGCAAAGCAGGGGTGCCTGGGTGGCTCAGTCGGTTGAGCATCCAACTTCAGCTCGGATCATGATCTCACGGTTCATGAGTTCGAGCCCCACATCGGGCTCTCTGCTGATAGCTCGGAGCCTGGAGCCTGGTTCAGATTCTGTGTCTCCCTCTCTCTCTGCCCCTCCCCTGCTCATGCTCTCTCTCAAAAATAAACATAATTTTTTTTAAATGAGCAAAGCACCTGCCAAGGGCGAAGGACAAGAGGTCAGGGAGTCAAAGAATGAAAGAAAAGCCATCACTGTGGTTACCGGGTAGTCACTGACCCCCTAGGCGAGGAATTTCACTTGTTGGTGCAAGAGTGGGGGATGAACCAGATTCTAAGTGATTAATAGATGGCCAGATGGAACTGATTTTGGAGACTCGCCATCAAATTTGATGGTGAAAGGAAAAAAATGACAAATCCTTGAAAAGGCAGAGGGTTTTTTCTCTCTTCTTAAAAATTACTTTTGCATACAGAAAATTTACTGATATTTCAGGTGTACAATTCATTGACTTTTGCCAAATATATACACATGTAACCACCATTGTAATCCTGGTCTAGAAGAGTTCTCTCATCCCAGAGAATTCCCTCACGTTGCCCATTCAAGTCAGGCTCTCCTCCTACCCTCAACCCCTGGCAGCTGCTGATCTGTTCACCATGTGTCTAGTTTTGCCTTTTCCACAGTGTCATAAGAGTGGAATCATACACCATGTAACCTTTTGAGTCTGAATTTTTTCACTTAGCATAATGCATTTGAGATTGTTGTATGTATCAATAGTTTGTTATTGATGAGTAGCTTGCTGTTGTAAGGAAGTACCATGGGTTGTTAATCTACCCACCCATTGAGGAGCACTGAGATATTTCCCGGTTTGGGCGATTATAAATTATGCCGCTGTAAATGTTTACACCCAGGCTTTTCTGACTTATCTGAGGGAGAGACCTCAGAGTGGGTTTGTCGGCCCATATGAGAGTATATGTTTATAAGAACCTGCCAAACCGCTTTCCAGAGTGGCCCTGTGGTTTTGCCTTCCTACAGGCAATGTCTCAGTTGGAACTGCTCAGCATCCTTACCGGCACTTGACATTAAGTTTTGTTTTTATTTTATTTATTTATTTATTTTTTTTATTTTTTATTTTTCAACGTTTATTTATTTTTGGGACAGGGAGAGACAGAGCATGAACGGGGGAGGGGCAGAGAGAGAGGGAGACACAGAATCGGAAACAGGCTCCAGGCTCCGAGCCATCAGCCCAGAGCCCGACGCGGGGCTCGAACTCACGGACCGCGAGATCGTGACCTGGCTGAAGTCGGACGCTTAACCGACTGCGCCACCCAGGCGCCCCTTAAGTTTTGTTTTTAATTTTCAGCCTTTGCACCAAGTTCTTTGAGTAAAGCAGTATAATTGCCTTAAAGTGAAATAGTGCCCTTCTGGATGCTAAATGATGCTCGCTGGAATTAGAACCCCTGTGGAGATAGTGTTGCTCCCAGAGCCCATGTGTAATGGGGAGTTTTTATTTGGCTTTAATATTACCGTCTTCTTTATTCTTCCATGGTAACGATTTTCTGTGGAGTCTGCATTCTGGAGTTGATTATCAACAGCGGTGCCATTACACATCAGGTCCCATGCCAGTCCAAGTTCTCTGTCCCCCTTCGTGTCCCTCTTCCAATCCTTTGAGAAATGGCTTTCCGAAATTTGGAAGGAATGCTGTTTCAGTTACAAAGCTGGGAATATTGGTCTTATATCTCGTTTTATGGTCTTGGTTATTCCTTGTTGGCAGAATTTATATTGTCAAATTGACTACTTACATATCAGCTCTCAGTTACCGAAATGTATTTACAGTGTTTTGTAAAGATCTTGATAATCTGTCATTGGATGTTTTTTTTTTTAATTTTTTTTTTAACGTTTATTCATTTTTGAGAGACAGAGAAAGACAGAGCATGAATAGGGGAGGAGCAGAGGGAGGGAGAGAGACACAGAATCCGAAGCAGGCTCCAGGCTCTGAGCTATCAGCATAGAGCCTGATGCGAGGCTTGAACTCATGAGCTGTGAGATCATGACCTGAGCTGAAGTCGGACGCCCGACCAACTGAACCACCCAGGCGCCCCTCTGTCATTGGACAGTTAATCACTGAGCATGATCTAAGGTTCTATATGCTCAACACGTATGCTATTATGCTTATTCTTTATAGAAAATCCAGCTCTAGAGTTTGTCTAGCTGTTTAGCAACTCAGTGTCTTTTGCCTTTTTTTTTTTTTTTAATCCAGTATAGTTAAGATACTGGATTAGTATCCAGTGATATTAGTTTCGGGTGTACAGTATTCTGTAGTTCTGTCCATTACTCAGTGCTCATCAAGATACGTGTACTTTTTTAATCCCCATCACCTATTTCACGCATCTCCCCACTCCCATCACCCCCCCCCCACTACCAGTTGTCTATAGTTAAGTCTGTTTTTTGGTTTGTCTTTTCTTGTTTTTCTTTGTTCGTTTGTTCCTTAAATTCCGCATATGAGTGAGATGCTATGACCTTTGTCTTTCTCTGACTTATTTTGCTTAGCTTGCTCATAATACTCTCGAGATCCATCCCTGCCTGTTGGCCTTTTGCCTCTTTAATATCTGTTTTCGCAATGCTCTGAATTATAGTTTACAAATTTAAATGGCGTCAGGTGTTTTTTCTCTGTTCATTAAATACTGGTCTTCCTAGTATCTTGGAGCAATAGCCAGTTAAGAAATAATCTATAAGATTTTCTTGGGTGCGACTTTCAATTTTGATTTGAAGACTAATATATTTTTGACGGCAAGAACTCACTGCATCTGGCAGTTCCTTGTCCTCGAAACTCCTACAGAAATAGTTGTGAAAGAATTGTGGGGAATGCCAAGGAGAACTGACACAGCAGACCAAACATCGCAGATGGACGTAGGAATGCAAAACTGAGCGGAAAGGAAGCTGAAAGATGTATTTGGTATATCTGAGCTGGGCTTTGCATGCATTGTTAGTAAAATTAGGTATATTTAAATTGTAGAGTATTGAGATTTGGTATCTGAAAATTTCTTCTGTGACTTTTTTTTTTTTTTTTCTTAATGCTACGTAAGCTTTTTTGGAGTTGGCTGTCTGGTAAAAGGACCCATCCTTTACTATGGGATAACCTTCCACATATAAACCTTGTATCCCTGCTACTCTGGTGACAGTAGGAAATAGCTATATTCTAGAATAGGTTTAAATTCCAAGGTGAAACTCCAGAAAAGACCCTCTTCTTTCAGTGTCCCCACTTTCCAACACAAGGCCTGCTTGGGTGGCAGTAACTTGCATAATAACAGGCTGTAACAAAAACGCGTGGCAGCCTGTCAAGGTTTTAATCCAGGCTTTTGGTTCTCAGAAGCCCTGACCTAACACACCAAACAGGACCTAGTTCCCTGCCTCCTGCATTCCAGCTGGATTGTTTTCCTATTCAGGGTTGATGCTCTAAATTAGTATGATGGCCCCCTTATCCGCAGTGCTGGTCAGTTCATTTAAGTATAGGCCATTCTTGGGGCCTAAGGTTATATTACTGAAATGATTGAGCTCCTGTGCTGCAGCATCATTGGTTCTCAATCTTGACAGTGAGTTAAAATCACCCAGGGACCTCTTAAATCTCGCTCTGCCCCTACTACACCTTAGGCAATTATCCGAGAACCTCTAGGGGTGGGAGCCAGGTGGCAGTACCTTCTAAAACTCCCCCAGTGATTCCAATGTGCATTCAAGGCTGAGGACTACGTTCGATCTATTTCCTACTTAAAGCTCTTAGATTTGACGATAGTAGATTTCATTTGGAGGTGTCAAGTGTACCTTGCT
Source organism: Prionailurus viverrinus (assembly GCF_022837055.1). Classification (NCBI taxonomy): domain Eukaryota; kingdom Metazoa; phylum Chordata; class Mammalia; order Carnivora; family Felidae; genus Prionailurus; species Prionailurus viverrinus. Next base: position 123,683,747 of record NC_062565.1, on the reverse strand, counting down.
TATGGAAACCACCTGGAAATCATAACAGCTGTTACCCTCAAGCCAGTGAATTTATTTTGTTTATCTCTTATTTTGCTCCGGGAATTTTGTGAAGGAAATGTAGATGTGAATATGAGTAGGAGTATGCTTGAATAGTAAAATAATGTGCACACTCATGTATGTATTGATGCACTTTAATGTATGAATGTGTGCAGTTAGATGGAAAGTTAGGTAATGAATTTCTTTCTTTCTCTCCCCCCCACCCCCACTTCTGCCACCTTCTTCCTCCTTTCCCTCAAAACAAGAAGGTCAACTTCAGGTATATAAAGTTTTTTGTAGCAAATTACATACTTTTCCCAGAGATTTTCCTAGTGAAAATCTGATCATCATCTCCTTGGCTCTGGAAACCACTCGTTTCTTCTGTCTGCCTGTAAATACTTAACACAAGAATGTCCTTCTCCTTGATGTTCTTGCCTCCCATCCTGCGGCACAACCTATGCTAATACCTTTTGGGTTAATCTTTCTTTACTTCACCTCTCTTCATTCTCATCAGTTGTTACTTGACATAAGGCTGGGTCTGGTAACCTCTGCTCTTTTCACGTTGTACTTTTTCTTAACAATGTTACCCATACTTACTTTTTTTTTTTTTTAATGTTTTTATTTTATTTTTGAGAGAGTATGAGCAGGGGAAGGACAGAGAGGGAGGCACAGAATCAGAAGCAGGCTTCAGGCTCTGAGATGTCAGCACAGAGCCCGATGCGGGGCTTGAACTCACGAACCGCGAGATCATGACCTGAGCTGAAGTTCAACCCTTTTCCGACTGAGCCACCCAGGCACCCCCACACTTACGGTTTCGAACATCACATCAAATTATGATCTCCGGTTCTACTTGTCAGAACCTCCAGAGGCACGTCTGAGCACGATTTACGTGTGTGTTTCAGGTTTTATGGTGCCATCAGTTGTGATTTAAAGCTTTTTCAGTGAGGGCTTACCTTTGACAGAACTGATTTTCTTTCTTTCTTTTTTTTTCCCCGCCCCCTTGCAATTGGTGTCTGCATAGCTATAAAAACCGGGGCCACAATGAAAAGGGCAGTGGGGGATACTGAGTAAGACTGATCTCTAAGGAAAAGAGTGTCTTTGATTTCCCCTTTGCCCCTTCAAGATTATACTGAAGCTAAGCGTGTGTGAAGTCATTTGATCTTGCGCCCAAAGCTGACTACCTAGTGTAGTGATAATGTTAAACTATGACTTTGTGCTAGGACTCAGGCCTGCTGTCTGAGTTCCATTCTCAGCTCTGTGGCTACTTGAGGGATTTACAGCAAGTCATTTGGCCATGCTCTTCCTCGATTTCTTCTTTTTTAAAACCGGGATACTGGTAATGCCTTCATAGGGCTATGACGAGGATTAAATGAGTTGGTACATGTAAAGTACTTATAACAGTGCCTGACACAGCATGAAGTGTTGTTGTAATTATTGTGGTCACGGTTGTTAGGGATTGGTATTGCATCACCGGGAAAATATGGACTTACCCTGGCTTGCTAAATTTTTCCCTTAAGCAAATTTTTGCTTACAATTATAAAGTCTCAATGAGAGAATCCGAATGTAATGCTGATTCAGACCTAATTGCAGCCGTGTGATCACATTGCCATCAGATATAGTAAGCATCATCCAGGCACATTGGATGGTGCTTTTCACCTGTCAAAGTGTCGCACAAAACATGTTGCAGTAGAAGGTCGCCTCACATAACCCTGTGACTTGCTAAGATTAAGTTGTGATTGAGTTAAAACCCATGCCAGCCTCTCTTGACTTTTTTTCATTTCTGTGGTATTCAAAAGTGTTTCTTATTACTGCATCATAGTTCTAAATTTCAAGTTCTTTCCTAAAATACTTGCCACAGAATTATTGCACTTTAAATCATAAAGATGGACGTGTTCCACGACGATGGACTTCCCGGACTTATTTTGACTTGAAACAAATCACTATCACTTCATTAACTGTTTCTCTACAAAGGAAAATCTAGGAAGCATATACAACTAGCCTTCCATAAGGCTTTCGTGAGAAGTACATAGTTTGGGTTTCTTCATACAAAATACTTGCGCAGGGGACGGGTGAGATAGGTTAAGAGGATTAAGAGGCCCGAACCTCCAGTTACATAATAAAGTCATGGAGATGGAAAGTACAGCATAGGGAATGTAGTGAATAAGAACTTGTATGTACGGTAACTACAGTTGTCCTGGTGAGCATTTCATGATGTATATAGATCACATTACTATGTCGTATACCTGAAACTAATGTAAAATTGTATGCCAACTATGCTTTAATTAACATCTTTTTAAAAATTCAAAAAGTACGCATGTTGAAATAGAAAAAGGATCAGTAAGCTATTTTGTTTTTTTTGTTTTTGTTTTTTGTTTTTTTGTTTTTGAGAGCAAGAGAGAACATGCCCACGGGACAGAGAGAGAGGGAGAAAGAAGCTTAAGTAGGCTCCACACTCAGCTCTGAGCCTGATGCAGGGCTCAAGCTCATGACCCTGAGATCATGATCTGAGCCGAAATCAAGATTCAGACACTTAACCAACTGAGCCATCCAAGCTCCCCTAAACCGTTTTTTTTTTTTTAATTAAGTTTCTTATGTATTAAATTTTAGAAAAGACTTCAAGTTGCAGAGGCTTATTTCCAGTGCCTATACAGGATGTTGGGACCAGGGTATATGAGACAGACCTTTCTCCCTAAGAAAATATCTTGTTCAACTTGTAATTTCAATTTTTATATTTTTAAAAATTTAACTTAATAAATCTTTAAATGTCACTTCCTCAGATGAATCTGGGTTTAGATGTTCTGAGTAATGCCTTTAAATTTTATATATGATACATAGACACTGTGGTAATTGATTAAACCAACATGCTTTAAACCACTCTTAAAATATTAAGGTTTATTTATATTTAATATTTATATAAGCACATAATATATAATATAAATGTAATATATAATAGATAATAGATATAATAGATATAGTATAAATATATATTTATATATTATATATAATATATAAGTATATAATATTTGTGTTATATGTAAGTGTATAATATGTATATCATATATAATAGTTATATCATATATAATATTTATATCATATACAATATTTACATTTCATATATAATATCTATATCATATATAGCATTTATATCATATATATTTATATTATATATAATATTTATATATATTTATAAATATTTATAAATATATACAAATATATATAAATATATAATATATAATATATAAATAATATATTATATTATTTATATATAATTATATATATAAATAATATATAAATATATATAATATTTACATCATATATAATATTTATATTATATATATTTATATCATATATAATATATATGTCATATATAATTTTTATATCATATATAATATTTATATATAAATATATACCATTTATATCATTTTTCAGTAAAAATATTTTTATAAGTACTCAATTTGAATGTTTATTTTTGGGGGAGAGAGAAAGACAGCAAGTGCACTCACAGGTGGGGAAGCGGCAGCGAGAGGGAGACATAGAGTCTGAAGCAGACTCCAGGCTTTGAGCTGTCAGCATAGAGCCCGATGTGGGGCTGGAGCCCATGTACTGTGAGATCATGACCTGAGCCGAAGTCAGATACTTAACCAACTGAGCCACCCAGGTGCCCCAGTGAAAATAAAATTATTAAAAATAAATACGCATCACTAAAATATACCCAGAACTTTCTTTTGCAACAGTGACTTTCTACCTCCTATCATCCCTGTGAGGATGTTCTTGTTGTGTATATAAAAAGGTATATCCATGGGTGCCTGGGTGACTCAGTTGGTTAAGCGTCTGACTTCAGCTCAGGTCATGATCTCACGGTTCCTGAGTTCAAGCCCCTCGTCGCGCTCTGGGCTGACAGCTCAGAGCCTGGAGCCTGCTTGGGATTCTGTGTCTCCCTCTGTCTCTGCCCCTTCCCCACTTCTGTCTCTCAAAAATAAATAAAAACATTAAAACAAATTTTTTAGAAAAAAGGTACATGCATATGCTTTCAAAGTGGCATTGCATAAGTCGCAGGTAGAGTATCAGGAACTAAAATGCAAGTAGAAGAAATGGCTCCACAGTAAAAAGCATTAAAATAGAGAAATGGGGGATGGAGCTATCTTTAGTCTGGAAGACCTATGAGAGGGCAAATGCCTTTGAGTAGAAAACCTTCATAATCTTATGACCCAGTGAACCTCACAGGGAAGAACACTTCCTTGACATCTTAGATTCAAGCCTTGGTGGTCCAGCTGTACCTAAAGTATACTCACGATAGAGTGTGAGTCTTCAAGGAGATTTTGGAAGAGACGAGTACAGAATATCACATGGAAGAAGATTTTGCTAAATCCGGTGACTGGGAGCCCAGACACTGGTGAGCCATTCTGGACCAGTTGGGAAATGCACAAAGATGCCTTTTTTGTTTTACAGTGCATAAGTTATCTATTAGAGGTGCACGTATTTGGAAACCTGTTCATGGAACAACTTACAGTATTGCAATTATTTTTAAAACAAACAGCTTTTGGTTCTATAAACTCCCTACTTTTGTTTGTAAACAGCAAGAACCAGGTCTTTTTCTAGTGAGTTGGATAAAGGCTGGCTCTGGGCTATGAAGGGACATGGGTATTTCTTGTATTAAGGGTTTCAGGGCTGATCTCTTCCTCCATGCCAGTCTGCAAACAGGAACCAGGTAATAAAATCTCAACCGAAAAATTGAGAGAGTAAAGAGAATTCTATTATGATTGTGACTGTTTCTCTACAACTTTGTCTCTGGAACAACTGTTTTTTTTTTTTTTTTTTCCTAATACATCGTTGATTTTAGTGCCTTTAGCAATGGAAGTGTGGCCACTTTGCCTGATGATAAAAGGCACAATGGTCCATTTGTGGTGTTTTAGGAAGTTTGCCAAGAGGTTCCTTTTGTCATTATAGTCCTCCCTCAGTTGTCTATCTAAAATTCACAGGAGTTTTAAGCAAGGGCTTAGAATAGAGATTCGAAAGGTAAAGGGGTTTTGGAATTGAGGTCTGAGATGTTTTTCTTTCTGTGTAGTGCCCACTAAAATCTCAGTGGCCCGAGGTCACATAAGACCAAAAGGGGATGACATTTCTCAAAAAATGTACTGGATTGCTAGTAGTATCTATTTCTCGGAAATTAATGCTTCCTATCTTTTTTTAAAGCAATTACTGATGCATTAGGAATCTTTTTGTTTAGGAGTTACAAATTTGGAAAGCTTCTGGGCTTGCCATTTAATCCTAAGTATACTCATCTCTTATCTGTATAATTTAGCTGAAGGCTTTCAGTGTTCTGGTTGGTTGCTGACAATTACACTGGATATGCTAATCTTTTCAGTGTGGACCTTAGCTGAATGTAAATGACCAAACCTCAAAGTTCCCCACCATGATTTTCTGTTGATTGATTTCAGAACTGTGCTGAAGAATTGTATATAATTTTCTCTTTTGTCAGAGTTGGTTCTATTTAACCAGTAAGTGTAAATAAAGTTTAGTACCTCAAACCTTCATATACACTTTATCTTCTCATGAGAAACATGTATTATCAACACCATCCCCATCCACATATTTATATATATTTTCTTCTAATTGAGACAGTGAGGTTACTTCATGACAATAGGGAAGGATTTTTTTTAAATCTACATATCTGTACTTTCCAAACCACTTAATGTTGAGGCAACCAGTTGTTATAATGGTAAAAACGATTTGTTTGATAATGCTTTGAAGCTGACCTGTATTGGATTCTCAAAGAGCGATCATTAGTGAAAGGTAAGAGGATTTCATAGGTCTGCTGACCCCAATTGTATGAGTATTATCTTAACAGAGCATTGCAATACTGGAAAATGACTTGAGTAAATAATGTCCAGCCTATTCAGTGAAAATTTGACTTTTGAGTGGCATGCTTTCATTTATAGCATGTTGATTTCAGCGTGGGAATGGAGTGTCTTAATCTCTGTGGGGTCACTGACCATGATGGTTAATTTTATCTGTCAATTTAGCTAGGCTACAGTGTCCAGTTATTGGGTCAAACACCAGTCTGAATATTGCTGTGAACATAGTTTGTACATATAATTAACATTTGCAGTCAGTTGACTTTAAGATTACCCTTGATAATATAGCAGGCCCAATCCAATCCATTGAAGGCCTTTGGGGCAAAAACTGAGGTTTCCCAGAGAAGGACTTCTGCCTTAAGGCTATAACATGGAAAGCCTGCCTGAGTTTCCAGCCTGCTGGCCTGCCTTACAAATTTTGGACTTGCCAGCCTCTATAATCGCAGGCTGCCATTATTTCTTAAAATAAGTATTAAAAAAAAATATGTCTATATTTTCTCCAGAGAAGTAGTAGTATTTAGTATCAGTAGTGGTCCAGTAGTATTTTTGATTCTGTTTCTCTGGAAAACTCTGACTGGACACATGGACCCTCAGAAAGAAAGTCAGAGTTTTCCCCCCAGAATTATGTAAAACATTTAAATTACTTCTTAAGAGAAACTTTTAAATTAACTCTTAAGGTAAAAACAGGATATTAAACCTCTTAAAAAATCTTAATTGACGTCAGTTTTAATTTAGGGCATTTTACCAGAAAGAATTAGAAAGAGTAGCAAAGCCACAAAAGATGGGATTGGGGGAAAGTCTCAGTAAGGGCTGAAATGAATGTTGAACACCTGCTGTTGATTGGTCCAATTCTTCACTGGCCTGAAGACTTAGGGCTATCACTCCCCTTAAAATGCCCATGAAGTAATAAACTGAATTGGCCTATTATTCTTTAATAATGCTCTTCACTCACAAACCTTTAGATCTCCTCTCTCAAGTTACAGAGCCACACAGTGACCCATCCTCAGTGAATTGTATCATTGAGGGAAAACTCGTATATCTTCTTCATTTTTATTCCCATCTTCCCTAGAGTTTTTCACCCAGATTTCCATTGAATTGCTGATAGGCGGCAGTGAGGGAAGTCTGCAGGCTGCAGGTGCAGAAATTATTAGTGTGGTCCTGTTGTAACCGGAAGACTGAGTGAAGCTTCCGTTCTTTACATGTTTTAGCATTAAGTCAAAAACCTCTGGGGGGCATCAGTGGAATGAGTAAAACAATACAACTGTAGAGCCACTGACAAAAAAAAAAAAAAAACCGAAACCATGTGAAGTGTTAAGTAAGCACAGGCAGACTGTGACGGCGGGGGGAAGGGCTGTCTGAGTCTCAGGCTTTTTCTTTCTGCCAGCTTGTTTTCCCCTGAGCATATAACTCGAGTTTCCGTTTTCATCAGGTCTTGGAGCCAGTTGTGGGATCAGAAGAGACTCTTAGAGACCCAAAAATCCAACCTGGACCCCGTCTATTAATGCAGCACCCTCATCCCAGTCAGTGTTCCTGCATGACTGTCTTCAGTGATGGAAGGCACAATTTGTTACATTCTGGTGACTTCCAATCACCGATCCTAGTTCTGTCTTCCAGAACTACACTAACACTAGACATCCTTCCACATGTTAAGCTTTAATTCAGTTATTTTATTTCTCCAGATCTTGGCTTATTTTCTCCAGAGAAATTGTACCTTTTTTCCAATGATTCTCCTGTGTTATGGCCTAGAATCTTATAGTCCTAGGTTGCTCTCTTCTGAATGTGTTCTGATTTATGATCTCACTGAAATATCTAATTCAGACAATGTGGTCTGAGGACCAGAAAATAGAGAAGGTTCTTCCCCTTACTCAGCATGCTGGACATCTGCTGGTATACCACCTGTGATACTGTTAGGACTTTTACTGCCTCATCACACCGATCATGTGTAGTGAGCTTGCTGTCCAAGTGCCCTCCTTCTTTGCAGCTGCTGAAGCTTGGGTGGGGTTTTCATTCTGTACCTGTGCGGTTGGACTTAACAAAGGAGATGTTCGTATTTATCGCTACCGAATCTTTTTAGCTATAGCCCATTATTTTGAGCTTTTGATGATTTTGGAACTAATTCTGGCTTTCTCTCTACTTTATCTACAGATATAAAGCCCTCATTCTCATCTAAGTCTTTAATATAAACACTAACCACCTTTCCTTCTCATTGTCCACTTGTCCATGTTCTGGACGTTTCCAGGAACTCAGTATTCATGCCCATCCCCCTGAAATAAACCTCCCACGCTCTTTAACAAACAAACAAACATGAGTGGGTTTTCATTTTCCTCTTTGCCTTCTATCCCAAAGTCACCATGTGAGACACCTTCTTTCATGTGGACAAAGTCCTTATGGAACTGATTTTTCTTATATCTCATTCCTCCTCCCTTCTGACCTGTCCTCCACCAGACTGGCCAGTCTGGGTCACACATTGCATCAGTCAGCACCCCTGAATGGCGCCCCTTGCCTCTGCTTGGTGGGAGAACATTATATGATCTGCCTACTGCCTCCACTCTGATGCCATCCCCCAGAACACCTCACCTTGCACCCTTGGTGTGTGTTTACCACTCCTAAAGCAAGACAGGGAACCACAGTTTCTCAGTTTTCTTCTCTTTCTAATGGTGTGGTTCAAAAAAATAAAAGTAAACCCATAACTGCTCATGGACCAGTGATGGGTTAGGTAACTTTCAGAAACACAGCCCTGGCTATCTGTCTGATTCTTCTGTTGAACCCAGCCATTGATTTCTTTTGCCTCATTTTGAATCTGTAAAATTGGATTTGTAACCTCATAAGGGTGTCACTATTAGAGGAGAGGACGTGTGCACATATTAACTTTTGCCAAGGAATTGAGATGTTCACGCAGTGTACATTAAGTATGATCAGTGGGCATAATGAACCGGAGGCCCAAGGGCATTCTAGCCTGTGTTTACTGGGTTAAAGTTCAATGTGGCATTTTGTAATATTCACAACTTAGTGATACCTAATGTTTAGGGAAGAGTTTTAAAGAAAGCTTGGTATCCACACCTTACATTCAGGTAAGTGAATCCTCAGGGTTTAAAATTCATTTCTGGTGGAGCAGACGTGCGAAAATGGGAGTCTGCTGGCACCACAAAGTGTTCACCACACGGTGAAGACTTATAGAAATGTTACAAAGGCACGGCAGGAACGTGGTACTTCTTGGTTTTTGGCACATGACTACTAGAGTAGTATTTACTGTTTCTCTTACTGCCTGTTAACAAAAGGTGGTAAAATGAAGATCAAAGCAAACCTGCCTTTTTTATTTTCCTTTCAAAGGGTCAGTCTTGTCTTTGTGCAGTATTTCTTTGTCCAACAGCTAATTGTCTAATGCTGCAAGATGGCAGAATGTTAGGCCTTTATTGCCAAAGAAGCCATGAGGCAGTGTCCTCGTCCTAGGAAACTGTAAGGGAGCCCCCTAACTTCAAGAATGGGGATGGTAGAGAACCAGGTGGGACCTTTTATTCCCAGGGGTTATTTGAATTCACAGTCAACCTGTGCCGTCTTTGTATTTTCAAACTCTGCGAAGGTTTTCTTTCTTTTATTTTTTAAATATTGCATTAAAATGTGGATTTCTAAAACTACTAGAAGTAAGTTGCAGCTTACCTTTCGGGGGAGTATGCATTAAATATTTAAAAGATTACTGAAATCCAGTAGTTTTGAGGAATTAATCCTCTCCTCTTAATGTAAAAATGTTTCTGAAAAGGCATTTTGGCACTTGTGGGTCCCACTGGAAAGTAACTGGCTTATATGTATATAGAACTGTAATTTACCAGTGACTGGCCCTTCAATCCAGCAGTAGTAATTTTCTATTTTCAGCTACAGTCCTTGGATTAGTACAAGTCAGGCTCTTTTCCATTTCAGTGATCTTTTTGTAAAGCTCAGTAGGCTTTTAGAAGGAAAAATCTAGGTATGCTTCTCACTGGTTAAGCAGATTTCTCTCTGCAAGAGGATATTTTTGGATTCATTCATGGACTGTGTGCTATTTTCCAATCTTATGGACATAAAATAAAAGCTGACAAAGGATAAATGTGAACAGAAACCTGAAGTGTGTGTGTGTACACATGTGCCTACATGTGGTTATTCTCCTATCTCACATTGTGACAAGCAGGTCCCAATCATGAGATGAGTTCCCCTACTGATCAGTTAGTTTCACTCTGTTTCATGTTCCCCTACCTCATGTTTAGAGGTAGCCCAGAGGCGCCAGGCAGCCAGGGTAGAGGGACACACAGACATGAATTCATTGTGTACTAAGGGAATAGGGGCTGGGGGTGGGAATTGGTGGGGACAGCAATCGCTCAAGGACCTATTGGCCTATTTCATTCATAGCGGACGAGTGGTATCATTTTCAATAGGACTGCGAATGTATTTTATGATTATTCTGCAAACATTTTTCTCTAGTAAAGCCAGCTTAGTTGTAAAATCTACCGTCTCTCACTAGGCAATGTCTCATTTCTTCCTACTTTGTACAGAGTCTCCATTAATCCATCATTTGTTATTTTAACGATAGTTGCAAAACCTAATTGACTCTTGCAAGTCTGCATACCCCAGTTCCCGGGGGGACTGAATTGAGATTCTGTACCTGCAGGTAACATTCACGGACACATGTGCCACATCAAATTGAAAACACCTATTAGTGCTGGGGAAGAGTTCAGGAATTCAGAGTAGGATTCCTTCTGCTTTCAGGTCTGGCCATCCCCCTTTCCACATCTGCCTTTGTTTTGGGTCTGAGTATAAAAGCCCCCATGCCTCTGTAGGGACTAAGCCCCGGCGTTCCCAAAATGAAATAAAGCTGAAAACCTGTATCCTGGGTTTGAGCATTTAGGAAATTAATCTCAAATGTATTTACGTCTTAAATGTGTACTTCGTGGATAGGAAAAAAAAAATCCTTTATTATGATTATTTGATCTTGGGCTGTTTGCTTCCCTGTGACTGGTCACAGCTGTGACTGGGACACAGCTAGTTGATGTTGCAACCGGGATTTACAAGGCAGCAGGACAAAAGCATCTTAGCTTCAGAGCAGATGGCCCACAAATTAATCCTGGCTCAGTGACCGAACTAGCTGTGTGACTTTAACCTGAGCCTCAGTTTCCTGATCTGTCAGGCGATGACTCCTCTCTCAGTGCTGTTGTGACTAACAAAGATAAAACTTATCTGACAAAGCTGGAGATGTTCTGGATAATGGGATTCTTTGACCTGACCTCATCCTGCCTCATGGCTTGTAGGATGGCTGGTGACATACAGCCTCCTTTGATTAGGTTTTCATTTCCCCAGTAGATAGTTTAGGCATAACTTTCAAAACAGCCATTTGGGTGACTTTCACATTTTGATACAGATCAAAATTCTCCATGAGACCCTAGAGCATGAAGAGTACCAACTCTGTCATTTGAGGGATATTCCATTGCTGTTAACAGGAGAGTTGTTGATTAGCTAGGTGTGGTAGAGGTGGGCTCAGTTAGAGTCCTCTGTGTCCCAGAAGGGCTGTTCTGTGATCTCTGTTCCACAGACCTCAGGGAGGGCTCCTTTGTGAAATCTTATCTGGACAAGTTAAGTGCTAGGAAGCTTTTGGTTTGCTGCTGTGTTTCTCCTGTAAAAGAGGAGAAAAAGCCATCCAGGCCATCCTTGAGAGTAAAGGAATATACATCTTCTGCAGAAGTCATTTGAGTTTCAGCTTTCACTTTGCTTTTTTAAAAGCCACTCTTGGAAAGATGTTTCATTTCCTTCCTAAGATACTTCGTAAATACGATCCTTTCATTTTTTATTTGAAAGATGAAGGTTGGGGGGGGGGGTGCTTCTGGGTGGCTCAGTTTGGTTAGACATCAGCTCAGGTCGTGATCTCACTGTGAATTCCAGCCCCACATCGGGCCTGCTTGGGATTCTCTGTCTCCCTCTCCCTCTTTCCCTCCCCAACTTGCACACACGCTCACTCTCTCTCAAAATAAATAAACTTTTTTTTTTTTTTTAAGATGATAGATGAAGGAAAAGATCCCTTTTTCCTTAGCTTTACCACTTTCAGTAATACTTTTGTTAGATCCATGGAGATGATCAGAAGCTGTTAGCCGTATCTGGGTAAGAAACATTTCTGAATGAAATTTGTCGTTTGCTTGAGACATAGCTTTTCACTTCTTATGCCAAAAGGTAGTTTCAGCTCTGTGTGTGTGTGTGTGTGTGTGTGTGTGTGTGTGTGTGTGTGTTGCTATTGTAAGTACTAACCTGGTTCTCTGGAAGTAGAAGAAACAAACTAGATTTGATAAGATTTTCATAAATACGTATAATACTGGACTATGCTCACTGATCTTTTGATTAAAGAAATAAATAGGAAATAACAAATCATCTTTAATTCAAAAATAGAATTTCCAAATAGAATTAATGGCAGTAGGTTATATCTACTGTTTATTTCTTAAACAACAAGATCTTGCATGTTTGAAGCATGGATCCTCCCTTTCCTTCCTTCTCCACATCTTGCCATCTCTGTAAGAAGCTAGCGAGAGGGATCTAAGATCCTAAACGATGCAGGCCGAATTTTCGTCATAAGGAGAAGCACGTTTTCACCACAGACTTGTTGGTGGGTAACATTTGACCTGGGCAAGGAACTTCACCTCCTGTGCCTTGGTTTTCCTTGCATCTAAAACGTTGATTTAGGTGGTTTCTCAGACCTATGCAGTTCTTCAACCCCATTCTCTTTTATTCCAGGTACTCATCAAAGAGGTGAACATGATTTTAAGTAAACTTAATACGTGAAATTTCCTTCAGTTCCCCAATCTACACATCTAACTCTTAATTGAATCCCCCAGCCTTTGAGCAAAAGATTTCTGAAGTGTTTTGTTTTGTTTTTTTTCCAGCATGGATTTGCCAACCATCTAGTACAGCTCCAGCAGTGGGCTGGACAATATTATTGCTCGATAGGCTTGATAGCTGAACTGGAAACACCTGAAATACGAAGCAAAAATGGAGTACTTACAACAGATGTAGTGTAAAATGTAAAAGCAGGTGATATGTATAAGCACTTCTTACTGCTACCACTATGCTTCATTTAATCCTCTCCCCAGTCCTGTAAGGTAAATGATGTCACCCCAATTTTACAGTGAAAGCTAAGGCACCAAGAGAAGTTAAGTGAATTGTCAGAAGTTATCCTTCCATCCAAAGGATGTAGAGAGGGTGCTTGGGGCTCCTGGGTGGCTCATTTGGTTAAGCGTTCAACTCTTGGGTTTGGCCCAGGTCATGTTCTTGCGGTTTTGTGACTTTGAGCCCCACGTCGGACAATGTAGGAGAGTGGTCTGGGATGGGAGGATTGTTTTGGACTTTTTAAGCAGACTTGATTTCGATTAAAAGGCAAAAACAAAAGCAACAAAAGCTACCAATTTGGCAGTAGGCATCTGTCTGTGTCACTTACTATAAATTTAATTTTTTCACACACAGCATAAATTTCAGGCAGCCTAGAAGTGGAGAGTCTTAAGTGAGAAAGCTCATTTCAGAAGAAAACAATAATCCCATGATTGTATGCTTTGGAGAAAAGAGTCCAAAAAAGAACTAAAAGTGGGTCAAGTGTTAAGAATTGCTCAGCACTGCTGGTAATGACTCTCCCAGAGCAGTGGGAACTGGGGGGAGTTGGCAGCATGTCCTTGAGATGGATCTCCCCCCCCCCCAAGTAGGTGGATTGTAGTTTCTCATTTCTCTCCTTTCAACTTGACTTGCAGAAGGGGTATTCCAAATTGTGGTCTTGGTGAGAACAGGCACGGTTCTCCCCCTGCCTGTCCTCCCTGGAATGTCTCAGGTGCGTGGCAGTGTCAATCCTCATGGCCCAGCCTGGGGTGATAGGGACCTCCAGAAAGCTGCGATGTGATACTGTGTGCAGAATGAGCCATGGGCGTCCAGCTATGCCTTCATCCAGGGACTCGCAAGCATTGTCATGATTGAAAACCGGGTCCCCCAAAGAAGAGAAGGACTTCTTGCCTTGAGTCCCCTTCCCCATCCTGGGGAGTCCCCTGATGCCTGTGCGGGCATGGCGACAGTTGTCCTCCGGGGCTGCAGCCTGGCGGGCGGGCGGAGAAGAAAGGAAGAGGGAGCTGCACAGCGCTGGCGGCCCCCTCCCCCCTGCTCCAGACCTCTGCGGTGAGTTCCCCCGACCAGCATCCCGCAGCTGCCTGCGCTTCCAGGCGGACCGGAGCTGCTCCCAGCCCTCCCGGATTAGGACCTGTCCCGGTTGTCAGGGCAACTGTTTACAGGACAGCATATCCCGGTTTTCCCTCTGTGCCGTGTGCCGAGTATCTTACTGTGCGGTGGCAGGAAGCCTGGGCAAAGGTGCCGCAGCAGGAAGAAGCTGGGATCTGACTGAACAGGTTAGGCAGTGGAAGGAGGCTTCTGACCCTGCGTGCCTTTCCCTGGGCTCTTCCGGAAGGAAAGTGCGCCTGCGTGCTTTGTGTGAGCGTGTGTGTGCCAGCTAGCGAGCTCCAGCCAGCCACTTGCCTGGGGGGAGTAAGCGGGAGGGGGCGCGGAGGGGAGGTGGGGGGTTGCTGCTAGGTGAGGGGGAACTGCAGGGCCTCAGTTGCCAAGTGGCTGGTAGTATCTGTCAGCTGTTTGCACACTGTTTACCCATAGGGGATCTATTACAAGTGCTCAAATGAACCGGCAGCTTGGAAACTAGCAGCTTCCTGGGAGCTGCAATTACATAAGCATATATTTTTAATATAATAATAATTAAAAACCAAGTAGCCGCGGTATGCCTGGATCAGCTACAGCTATCCGACAAGAGAGACTGAAGAAGACCAGTGCAAGGCCAATTCCCCTTGGTTTATTCACCATTAATGAGGAAGATGAACAGCAAAAGAATGGAAATTCCAGAAGACCTAAAGGTATGCATTAGCTCTACCCTTTGGTTGGAACTGGAGCCAGCCCCCATTTCCCACACTGTCTGTAGCACATTTACAAACTGTGTCTGTGGTGCACGCTGTGTGGAGTGCTTGTGACCTCCTAGCACAGTTTGCTGGTTGTATTTACACATTCTGTAGAGCTGTGTATGCATGAAATGCAGAACAGATTTTGCAGATTTGGTAGGTTTCAGATCAGTTGCCTTTTTTTTTTTTTTCTGACACAAGCTACTTTCTTGGCCTGGAGATCTTTAATTTATACATGCTCATTTGAACAGTTACCAATGGCATGTCCTTACCAGGAAGGAAATAGGACTTAATCCAGGTGTAAATGATCATCTCCCTACCTTGTTTAGGTGCATTGGTGATTTCTGTTTAATGATCTGAGTTTCTCCTTGAAAAGGGATGAGTTAGATGAAGTGACCTAGGAGTGAGTCCTTTCCAAGGGCAGAGAGTCAAGATGTTACTTCTTTTTCTATTCTGAAGGAGCTTGAGAAGGTGGCAAAACAAACATTGAGCACACTGTAGGGGGCAAAGCTAGAGAACAGGGAGGGGAAAGCATGACGTTTTATAACTTCTGATGGTAACTCTGCTGAACATCTGTCTGGAGGTTGGAATGTGCTGGGTGCAGAAAGGGGAGGTCTGATTCTTGTACCTTTCTTTCATAATGATGAAATGGAGCAGCAGCTTTGCCTGGCTTCTCGAATCCCCCTGTACCGCATCATTTTAGCATTGTCTCATAGCTACCCTCCCAGAGCTGTAATTGTCAGAGATGGCAACATCATAACATTTTTGAAGAGGGGCTTTAAGCCTTGCCTTTTAAGTTTCTTTTTTCCCAGTATCCTAATTCTTGCAACCCCCTTCCCCCAAATGCATATGAGCTGTTTGTCTCTTAAGCTGATAGGTTATCAGTTTTGTTGTTTCTATGTGCTGATTAAATTTTAGCTTGCATTCAAATTGTTCTGTCACTGAGATATCAAATTTCCTCTGTGTGGTACAGAGCAGTAGCATGGCAAAGTAGCAAGCAAATACTGAAGCCCTGATAGAATGAGTGTTTCAGTAGAATCCAGTGCCTGAAAACGACTGGCTTTCTTTTTCCTGGCTCTTGAATGAGTCTTAGAGTTTGCTTTTCTTAAGTATAATTGAAACTGTCAACTTTAAATCCCAAAGTATATTTTTACTTCACTTTTAAAAGGCTGTATACAGGGAATTTCAAATCAACAGAACCTTAGTAATGTAGTTGATTTTAATCTTACTATCAGACATAGTTTCTATCTTAGAACCAAATGACTTCAGGAATTTACTGATGCCACGGATGGAAGCTGACATAGGTGATTCTTTTATTTGCCCAGGAATTAGACAGTTGAACCAGAGTGTGGTCTTGATGAAAACCCAGTACTTTCAATGGTTGGTAGAAAATCATTTGGCCTCTTACGAGGTGTTAACTTTCTAAATTAATGTGGAACTGTTGAACTGTGCCCACTGTGTATTTTTGGAAATGTTCTTGATTTGCGGCACTTTTCCCTTAGGCATTTTGGAACAGTAATTTAGGATAGCTATCCATTTTGTTCTGAGTAGTTTTCTTGAATTCCTCTCTTTCTTCTGTGGTTCCCCCCCCCCCCCCCAGTTGCCTTTAGTATTTTATTTAAAGGGAAAAAGGGTAGGGGAAGTAGTTACTTCTAAAAATGTATTTATTTTTGGCAATTCGTTCCACTTCGTGAATAAGAGAGACTTAAGGAGTTTCTGAATCCCTACCATTTTTCTTTTTCTACTTTTCCTTATATCAAAGGGAAAAAGAAGAAAAAGACTAGAAGAAAAATGCTACATTGATAAGAATGCCCAGACATAAACAAACAACATTGGAAATCTTTAATGATTGCTAACGAGTAATAATACTATTGGCTTGGTTCTAAATTTCTCATCAGGTCTGTCTGAACAGTAGGAATGTCCACTTTCAAATCTGGCTTTGTCGATCAGAACAGTGATGGAGGTATTCTATGTATGAAATGTCCAGTATGATAGCCACTAGCCACATGTACCTGGGAGTACTCGAAATATAGCTGCTATAACTGAGAAACTGATTTTTAAATTTTAATTGATTTTGAGTTTAAAGAGCCACATGTGGCTAGTGGTTAGCTTATTGGACAACACAGTTTGAGTCTGTAGAGCTTTGATCTTCTGAATTTTTGTCCTCTCTGATTTGTCTATCCTTAATTGCTTCCTGGTGCCAGATATGGTCAGGTCCTGAAATGAATGTGGTTTTTAAAAAGGGCCTGATGGAGCAGACAGCCTCTTTCCTGCAAGGAACCATAATAACCTGGCTTTATAGACCATTTCGGCTGTCCTTTCCCACGTAAATGTTATTGCCTGCTCTGAATATTATTCTTAACTCACCAGTTACCTGTACCATCTTTTGCAACTTATAATGGACTTTTATTTTCTAAATTATTTCCAGAGCATCATAGCCAGATGACAAACAGATTATCTTCCATGTGTGACTATTAAGATAAACAATCACTTTGTTTTCTTTTCTGCCTACTCTGTGGCCTAATCAGCCAACTGTACCCAAACTTGGTTTTCATGCTTAATCTCTTTATTCTGTCATTACTAGGAATAAAGAAGCATGCTATCTAAATTCAGTAAGCAAAATGCTTCTGTCAAGAATTACCCTGGGTTCATGACAAGTAGTATCTTTCTGGGTACTCTGCTGTTGGGTAACCATCATAATGAACTCAGTAGGAATAAATATCGATTACCGTCTGCACTCCCATTGTGGCTTCATAATTACCCTGGTGGACTGAGACTGTAGTTTGTTTAGCTAGTAGATGAGATCAGTTCTTGAAGGAGGGATTTTTCTCCCATGTAATCGATAGGGATGTACTTGATAATATTGATATATAACATTTAGAGAGTAATTGGGAGTGAATTGGGCTTATGTTCTTGCTCTTACACCTCCAGAGCCCAAGCCTCAGTGCAGTGCTGACGTTAGGACTGGCAGAGGCGAGCCTACTTAGGTACTGCAGTGACTAAATGCCCTTGGATAAGTTTCAAGGCAAACCTACCTTACGGTGAATTTTGCTGAGCAGGTGTCATTATTAAATAAAAAGACATTTTCTCCCTAAACCAACACTTGTTAAATGCACACTCTGTACAGATTACATTGCTGGGTCGTTTGTGGAGATGGTGCAAAGGTAATTGACACGGTTTCTACTCTCAGAGGTGTTTACCTGTCTAGTGGAGGAAGACCACTATGGACCAATAATGCAAGAATACAGACTAAAATCAGGGAAAGGGCAGAGAGTATATCGAAAGTATCTACACATACAGCTGTGCCTTTCTTGAAACTGTACTCTTCTGGGTAAGAAATTGCAGACCGCATGGAACATTACTGAATGGAGATAAACTTAACGTTTAAAAATAATTTGCACAGTCTCTGCAAGTCTAACAGGAATTTTAAGAAATGTTGACCGTATTAGAATTGTCCTTCCAAGGTAACTACTTGGAGGGAAATAGTAAGTACTATATTTGGATGTATCTGATAGGTTAATCCTATCACTCTTTACCTCGTTGCCTCTACCTAAGAGTATACCCGGGATTCTACTCTGTTTTTTTGTTTTCCATCATTTTCCTTGGTGGAAAAAATGAAGGCATATGTTTACAGGGTAGTATTAATTGACTACTCTGTTAATATCTAGGTTAATGCCTTCTGCCCCTTTTGTTAGCAAATTGCAGATTATAAAATTTCTCCTTTAAATCAGGGCGCAGTAGTTCTGAGCAAATGTGCTCTCTTTCTCCCTTTACTCCTTGTCTGCCTTTTTGTTAAAATGTGTATTTATGGAGCCTGCAGTTAACTTCTTTTCTTCTGGCTTATCCACTATGAAGGTAGAATTTCTGCCAGTTAAGGTTTCCAAATGAAATACGATCTCCTATTTACCATTTATATTCCTATTGGATTGGTGATGATCTAACAGTTGTAATGTCCTCTTTGTAAGTCTTGAGTCTTTTTTTCCTCCCCCCCCCAAAAGGAGCGTTATGTCAAGTAAAAATGCCATTCTAGAATTCATTCTCCCACATGTTCTTGTTTCTTTTCCTCTTGGGCTCTGTAAGACTCGGACTGTTGTCTGTACCCAGTGTCTTTATTCATGCCATTTCAGCACTAGGCAAAGACATTACCAGTAGAATTTTACAACTAGTGAGGCAAATGTATAGTTAGGAGGAGCAGTAACATCAAAGATCCCTATTATAAGGAGGAAATCTTAAAGTCAAATTGACTGGCATAAATTTTATTTGCTAAAGAGACCTGAAATACAAGGTCTTATTCAGAAGATTTATATAAAAGTAACAGTAGATGTCAGGAACAAGGACCATAGCATCTGCTGTATGGCTTGCACTCATTGGATTCTCCTTGAATACGTGTTGAGTGAATAGAACCGTCTTCTAGGCATTCTGTGTTATAGAAGTAGAAAATTACCATAGATGTCACTGTACAAGGGGAACCATGATTTGACCTCTACATAATCACATTCTTTGTATGGTGGAGGTAGTATATGCATTGGGATTTGCTTGCTGTATAAAACTTAAAAGTTGTAAAATTATGTGCCTGGGGGTGACTGAGTGGCTCAGTTGGTTGAGCTTTGGACTCTTGGTTTTGGCTCAGGTCATGATCTCATGGTTTGTGAATTTGAACCTGTGTTGACTGCTCAACTCTGAGCTTGGAGCCTGCTTGGGATTCTCCCTCCCCCTCCCGCCCTCCCTCTCCCTCTCTCCCCCTCCCCCTCCCTCTCCCTCTCCCTCTCCCTCTCTCCCTCTCCCTCTCCCTCTCTCCCCCTCCCTCTCCCTCTTCCCCCCTCCCTCTCCCTCTCCCTGCATCTCCCTCCCTCTCCCTCTCACCTCCCTCTCCCTCTCCCCTCCCTCTCCCTCTCCCTCTCCCTCTCCCTCTCCCTCCCTCTCCCTCTCCCTCTCCCTCTCCCTCTTCCCCTCTCCCTCTCCCTCTTCCTGCATCTCCCTCCTCCCTCTCCCTCTCTCCCCCCTCCCTCTCCCTCTTCCCCCCCCTCCCTCTCCCTCTCCCTGCATCTCCCTCCCTCCCTCCCTCTCCCTCCCTCTCCCCCTCCCTCTCCCTCCCTCTCCCTCCCTCTCCCTCCCCTCTTCCTCCCTCTCCTCCTCCCTCTCCCTCCCTCTCCCTCCCTCTCCCTCTCTCTCCCTCCCTCTCCCTCTCCCTCTCCCTCTCCCTCTCCCTCTCCCCCTCCCTCTCCCTTCCCTCCCGCATCTCCCTCCCTCCCTCTCCCTCCTCTCCCCCTCCCTCTCCCTCTCCCCCCCCTTCCCTCTCCCTCTCCCTGCATCTCCCTCCCTCCCTCCCTCTCCCTCCCTCCCTCTCCCTCTCCCTCTCCCTCTCCTCCTCTCTCTCCCTCTCTCTCCTCCCCTCCCCTCTCTCCTCCCTCTCCCTCCCTCTCCCTTCCTCTCCATCCCTCTCTCCCCCTTCCCCCAGTCACACAGGCATGAGCTCTCTCTCCTTCCTTCTCTCAAATAAACAAACTTAAAAAAAAAATTATGTGTCTGTTTCAAGAGCTATAATCAGTGGAGCTAAAATAGCTGGCTGCTCTAACCAATAGGAACCAAGCACACGTATTTGGTGAAAATCTCCCAGCTGATAAATCTTCCCCGTTATTTATTAGAAGGTTGAATTGAGTATTCTTTTCCACTAAAATTGGCATATCTCAAGGGAGCAACTTTAAATTTAATCCGTTGTTACTAAAAAGTTACCAGGTCATTTGCAGGCACCTTGGCCATGTTTTGAGCAGAAACTAATACTTCACAGCAACAAAGGAAATTTTATTGAGAGGGTTTCATCTTAAATCTCAGATGTGAGCATTTAGAAAGAGCCCATTTATGTGGGACCCTCTGTGTATTAAATTTATGTTCTAGATTTGCCAACCTCAAAAGGCAAGTCATACCCCATTATACGTCAGATCTAGATACAGAGGCCTGAAGTATAACACAGATGGACGTAAGACATTGTGTTTGAAGTGTTTGCCAGAACACTGATGCATATTTTTGCTGACTATAAAATGCAAGTTCTGTTTTCTTAGGCTTTAGACCCAGTGATGATTTGTTAGAGAATTTTAATACAGTCTGTCCAGATTCCAGAGAACTTACCATTCTGGGTCCAGTGTGGAGTTTGAAGTGAGAATGGAGCTTAGGCATATAGACCGAAGAAAATTATATTCACAGTTTGATCTTGAATATACATGGCTCTTGGGGCTAGAAGCATCCTTAGGGTCTCGGGCCTAATAAAGTAGTAGCAAGATAGTCTGTGGATTTAGTGGAACCCGTGGTCCTAAAACTTACATCCTTGGGAACAACATATGGAGGCTGGTGTTGTCCTAATAGTGTCACTTTCAGGGTCAAGTATCAAGTGCTCTTGTTGAGAAATGACTTGGAGTTGGGGTGGAGAGTTGGAATCTCTGCGTGAGCCCCTGTTGAAACCTTCCCAAACAATGTAACACAAAATCTAAGTACAAATGCAGAGTCGAGATTGTAGTTGTTGCCTCTGAGCCCCTGGAGAGAACTATAGACATTCAGACCCTGTGGCTGTCAGGGCTATCAGTTTCTGCGGTGGGAAAAGTTTAACCAGATTGACTATTAGTGGCTACATCCAAGTTTGCCGAGGTTATTTCGAAATTCAGAATAACTGTGGGACGAGAGACGGTGTGATGTGCTAGAGAAAGCACTTCATGTGGACATAGGCGAGTTACGGTTCTTTAACCTTCCCAAGCTTCAGGTTCTGAGCTGTAAAATGAAATTAATAATGCCATGCTCATGGGTGGAGGTGAGGATTAGAGATATTATAAGCATTTAGCACACTCTCTAGAAAATACGTGGGGCTCATTAAATGATGTTTATAAAAAGTGGGATATTTGACTACAAATGACGAATTTTCTGCTAACTTCTACCAACATACTCTTTGTCCCACTACATTGCCTGTTAGAGAAATTGTCCGTCGTCTAATCTCCTGCCTCGTACCTTAACTAGCTTGTGAGTGAAAATTTCCAAGACAGCCGCCACTTTTCTGAGGCCTTTTTAGTCTCTTCCCCACAATAGGTATGTGTGACTGGATCCTTGTCCCATGTTTATTCGTGTGGATCAGACGTACTAGATGTCAGGCAGATTACTCATTGCCATGCCCTGTAATTGTGTCGTGTGAAGTGAAGGAAATAAATTACCATTATGTCAGATCACCTCACTTGTTATTTCAAATATGATTAAGGCAGAGCACCTTTATTCCTTGGGATTAATGGATCGCTTCTGGCCTTAATCAGGGAAAAATAGCCATGATTCTCTGCCATCTTGGAAACCAATCAAAGGGAACGTTTTTCTCCTTAAAATTTCTACTTTTAGAGCTTTTTTTTGTTTTTAACGTGTGTGTGTGTGTGTGTGTGTGTGTGTGAGAGAGAGAGAGAGAGAGAGAGAGAACTGCTTAATGGAAGTGTCTTGGGCTTGTGGGCAGGTTTCTGCCAAGGACTTGGGTGATAGGTGCTTACATGTGAGGCTGCCAGCTTTTATGCAGGCTGTTTGTCTTTTCTTGTGCTGTTTGCAGCACCATGACTGTTTGTTCTAAATTTGGTCAGTTTTCTATTACTTGCTTCAATCCTTTTATTTCTCTGTGGTAGTCTTGTTTCTTTCACGAGTCAGTCAGCAGGAAGAGCTGCGAGCATTTGGTGCAAGCACCACGTTGGATGTTACGTGCTGCTCTGACTATTATTAAACGTAGGTGCCCGTGGATCTTTATATCCTGAGGTAGAGCTCTTCCCTCCGCCTGCTGTGTACTTTGGTTCTCCTCCTTCTGCTTTGCTATACCTGGTCACCTCCTACTTGTTCTTTGGTTTCAGTGTCATTTTCTTAAGAGTGTCCCCAGATCAGGCTGGGTCCCATGTTCTGGGCTGTCCTAGGATCATGTGCTTGTCCTTTGTTGCTCCAACCAGATTGTCGGTTTTGGTGGTTGAGCAGTTGTTAAACGTCTCTCCAGCAAGACTAAACTCTGAGAGGGCAGTGAGTGTGACTGTTTCATTCATACTGTGTCCCTGGCACGTAATACGGTGCCCAGTATGTGGTTGAGGCTCCCTAAATGTTTATTACACAATGACTGATTAGAGACGATGCACTGACACTGAGAGCCAGAGAAAATGAAGGGAGCACAGCAGGGGAGGCTATCTGTCCAAGCCCTGGAACATTCCGAGATCCAGGACTTTATTCTGAATCCAGCAAAGGCCTTGAAACACCAGATAGATCATCATCCTGACTGGTGAGAGGACTGTGACTTTTGTATTAAAGACCTTTGTCCACTAGCCTTTGTGCAGAGAGGACCTGTGGTTAATTTTCTGCTAGGACCTTATGGCTGAGAGAGTTTGCAGATTCTGCCGTGACTGACTTGGACCAAATTCCAGTGCCAGGTCATTCCAGAAGCACCTTCTACCATCATCTCTCCTTGAACTACTGGAGCTCATTTTTTTTTTTAACTTTTTTTTTTTTTTTTTTGAGAGCACAGGCTGGGGAGAGGGAGAGGGAGAATCTCAAGCAGGCCCCACACTCAGTGCAGAGCCTGGCGGAGAGCTCGATCTCAGAATGGTGAGATCATGAACCGAGCTGAAATCAAGAGCTGGACTCTGGATTCAACTGACTCAACAGACTGAGCCACTCCAGGCATCCCTGGAGCTCATTATTAAGTGTTCATTTTGAGGTTGTGGTATGTGCTCATTACAGCCATGTCTGGAGTATTACAAGTATTTACCTTCCTTTGAACAACTGAAATTCACTATCATGGCTATAAAGTATAAATTACAAGTCAGGGGGAAATTACACGGAAGAAACAAATCCTAATTGACTTCAACTCTCCCAGATCTCCATGAAACATAGTGTCTCCCACTGCTACCTGCTTCTCTGTGGGTTCGGGAAAGAGCTTCTGCAAGCGTAGGGCAGTCCAGTGTGTTCCTGGTCACGTTCCCTCTGGCCCCCCAATCCATTCCAGTGTACCTCATTAAGCCACACTGAGAATTTTCCTTTTATGTCTCTCCTTTATAATGCCACCTCTGCATCAGCCAATTTTTCTCCCCTGAGGCCCAGAAAAACAGATTCTTTGTAGGTGGATGGTTCCTGGCACAGACCTTTCAGTCAGCAATATGTAAAGATACAAAGTAGCATCTGCAGTGTTAGGATTCAAAACCTCAGCACTCTGGGTTTTCACCCTGGGCCTGTGCTGGGAATCACGTTTTCTTTTTAAGAGTCTGTTACCCCTGATTGTTCTGTGACACTACAGTAGTAAATCTTTTTCCTAATTCTTACACGGTGGTGTTTATTATCGTCTCGCCTCTCCTTACGCATCCAGTAGTTTAGAATACTGTTGCATAAACATTAGCATGAATTATGAATGGAACTCCAAACTGGCCACTTGGGTCAACACTTCCAGTCATCAGTCAACTTGACATTTTCTCACAGTCTAAATGACTTCAAGATCGTCTCCATTGTCACAAGTTGCAGTGACATTGACACTTTCTCTGCTGCTATGTGACCTTCACTTGGCTCCGTTTAGGTAGTGTAGGTCTGTGTTGGGACTTCTTAGCTCTCTATCTACAATACCACAAACCCAGAAATTCCCCTAGGCACCCACAAACTTCAGATTCAGCAAACACTGATTTTTTGGGGGTGTCTGCCCCATGCTAGACAACACGCGTGGTCTCCCCAGCTGTGTGAGTTCCTTCTCCTGCCCACATCGTGGCCTCACGCCTTCCGAACTCTTCATCCTCTGGGTGACCCCTCGGCTCCCGAACCCTGTGTTCTCACCGCTGTCAGTACCCTTCCAGCTCACTTGTGTGCTTTTCAAGCCCGGAACTCATGGGTGACCATCTCAGCAATGCACTTGGAATGACGCCTGGTCCTTTGCAGGCCCTGAGTATCCCCACGCTCCCCACACAGCCTCTTCTTTCCCCTTCAGGGCTGCCGAGTGTTACTGTGCAAGTGTGCTCGGGTCTGCTCCACTGTCTTCTGGCTCTCTCACCACATGAGCCTGTCTGCTGATGGCCCGTTGTTGTGGTCAAATCCCATCCTAGCTGGTGTTCACCCTGTGTCTCATCCATTCAACCTCACTCTTCACGTCTAGCATTTTCTGTCACTGTCTTGTGAACATGAGGATGTATTAAATTAGCTTCTACGTCATCATTTACTCACTGGAGTAGAGGAAGAAAATAAGTGGAAAGACACATAAGCCTGCATTATTCTAATTAAAACTCAACGACACGAGAGAAGAATGAGGGATTTCTGTTTTCCTTTGATGTGATTTTGGAGAAGGGTAACATTTAAAAGGGACTGTTGGCCACCGACTCTAGATTTAACTAAATCCCAAGTATCAGGAGATGATAATGCTTATGTGGCCAGTGACATGATTTTGGGGGAAACGTTATTGATAAGAGAAAAGCAAATTGAATGCTCTAGACCCCATCTGAGAGTTTCTTGTGGATCATTACTACTGTTGATGCTTCATGAGGGGGTTAATATAATTACTGCTCCATATTACTTCAGGAGAACAAGGTTAAAGAATGAGGCCGTACGTTCTTGAGGTGACGTGTTAAAAAGCAAAACTTTAATTCAGGACTTTCAGTGTTTCTTGAATTCCTTTCTTCTGAGAGTACTGTAACAATCATTAAAGTGGAGGCCTACTTTGTTGTTACCGGTGTCCTAGATTTGGTATTTTCCCCCCCAAGATTAATGACTCTTTAATGACTCAAGGTAACAGAAACGGTTTTGGCTAAATATGTAGCTATTTATGTTGTCCTCTAGCCTATTTTATCTTAAAACTTTACCGCAGCATTTTAGTGTGAAAGTTAAAGGAAAAAAATAAAACCATCCTGGGTGAGCCTGTAGCACTTAGCATCATCCGTTTCCTCCCCTGTGGCCCTTAGATTTAGAGTCCACTCTTGTAAGCCGTTGACTGAAGGAGAGCAAACATCCCTGAATGGAGCCTTCGCAAGCACCCTGGTTCGTACATTGCTTAGGGCAGTTTGGGCAGCAGGATGTGCTAGAACCAAAAGTCAGGATACTTGGTCTCTAAATTAACAGCCTGAGAAAAACAAGTTTCCTTTTCCCGATGCTGATGAAGGTCTCAGAATCCCAGTGATGCTTCAGGACTTCTAATGACGTGAAGAGTCTTTGATAGTGTCGTCCCTGGTGGAAACCAAATTTTCGGGCCAGTAAAATGAGCCAAGTCAGATTTGAATGTCATAGAAGTATCTCCGAAGTTTAAACTTGGGGATTGTCGGGGCCCCTGGGTGGCTCGGTAGGTCAAGCGTCCGACTGCAGCTCAGGTCACGATCTCGCAGTTCGTGGGTTCAAGCCCCGCGTCAGACTCTGTGCTGACAGCTCAGAGCCTGGAGCCTGCTTCGGATTCTGTTTCCCTCTGTCTCTGCCCCTCCCCCACTCATGCTCACGCGCTCTCTCTCTCTCTCTCCCTCTCAAAAATGAATAAATGTTAAAAACAATTTGTTTTTAATTGAGGATTGTATATGAAAGTAAATGTTGAATTGAGGGTGTTCCCATGTGCATGGTGTTATGGTCTCCTGGAGGCAATATGTGGAGGGATTAATAACTTGGACTCCGGGAGGTGGCACAACGGGCTCCAACTTTATGCTTCAGGCAAGGTGCTTAATATTTCTGTACCCACTTGCTTCGTCTATTAACCAGGGATAATAGCAACACCTGTCTCGTAGGGTTGTTAAGGATTAGGTGGGATGATAACATAAGTGTGCTTATAACTGTGCCTGGCACTAATAAGCTAGTGTGTAAGCAGTACCAAATGTTATTTGGAAAGTTTTTGTAGTTTGATGGCTTCATTGTAGTGTTTCTAAAAACCCAGCATTGCTGCTACTACTTCTAAATTTTAGGAGACTTAAAAACAGTTGAAAGTAAGTTATATGAGGATTAAATAATTAAAGATTATTTTTTTTCTAAGATGTCTAGTGATCATATAAGTATAGCAAATATTTTTCATGAACTCCTTTTCCTTGACAGTTACTTTCATAACAGCATTGTGAGCCACGTGCTTTTGTATCAGCCACACAAAAATAAAGACACTATAAAGTGTGTTTGAAATGTATCGTTGTGTTCTTAAGGTAATATTCAGGAAGATACTACGTCATGGCTGGATAACCCAACTCCTTTTCACCTTGCACACTGTTGTAAGGTTGTATAATTTTCTCAGTCCACTATTTTATCATTCATTTTGGCCTTTAAAAGAAGGCTATAATTTATAATATTTTGAAAGTTGTTACTTAAAAAAAATTTTTTTAGTAAACAGCTAACGTAATAACCATATGACTGAGACCCAGATAAAAAACGTTATAGCAAAATATACAATATTTATGGGGAATATAAATAAAATATTATGGCTAATATCACAGTTTCCTATGTATCTTCCATGGTCTTTTCTCCTTCCTTCCCTTCCTCACCCCCTTTTCCCCTTCCCAGGAGATAACATGTACTCTTCCTATCTGTTGCCTCACTTTCACTACATAGATAGATCGTTAAATAATTTACATGTTTAAATTCATATAAATTATATCATATTAATATGTCTGTCAGTTTGCACTTATCCCCTCAAGTTTTGAAATACCAGTCTAAGGGCGCCTGGGTGGCTTGGTTGGTTAAGCGTCTGACTTCAGCTCAGATCATGATCTCATGGTTCACGGGTTCGAGCCCCACGTCAGGCTCTGTGCTGACAGCTCAGAGCCTGGAGCCTGCTTCAGATTCTGTGTCTCCCTCTCTCTCTGCCCCTCCCCCACTCATGCTCTGTCTTTCTATGTCTCTTAAAAATGAATAAATGTTAAAAAAAATTTTTTTTAAAGAACCACCAGTCCTATATAGTTTGCTTTAACTGCTGCCTAGAATTTTATGACATGACTTTACCACAGTTTAATTCTTCATTGTGCTTTTACTAGTTTACCTACTGCTTTCCATACGATGGACAGAGAAGTTGATTCATTTTTTTGTCTTGTCCTGTTGCGACTGCTGATTGTGCAGCACTAACCATCGGTACACGTCTCCTTGGACGTATATGCAGGTTTCTCTGGTATCTTCCTAGATGTGGTAGGAGCGTTTTCACGTGCCAGATTGCTTTTCCAGAATCATCTTGTCAACATAACCCCATGTGTACTATGTGAAGGTCCCCATTACTCCGTATCTCACTTAGCCTGGATTTAGTAAGACACTTTGATTTTTGCCGGTTGGATGGCTATGAAATGGCGTTTGGTTTTAATTGGCAAAATTGGACATTAGCTAATGTAGTGTTTTGTTTTGTTTTTTTAATAATGGGAACACCAGCATTGTTTGGGTGGGTTTTTTTTTCCCCTAGAGGAAGGCAGGGAAACTGCTGCGTCAGTAATCTGGTTTAAAGCTCATTGTTTTTGGCAGGTATACTGACTCACTGGGGGAAGAAACAGATGGGAGCACCACCATGCACAACTGAGGGGAAGGCAGTTATCTTCTCCACTGACATAGTGGCTGGGGGCCAGAGCCGGGTTTCAGATTCCCCTTTTCAAATAGCGCATCTAGTGTCTGGGCCTGAACCTCTTGTTTTCCTCTTATTACTACTACTTTTTGGTCATTCGGCGTCATTACGACTAGGGTACCCAGAGAAAAAACAAAGTACAAAAGTTAGGTTCGTCCTCCTGATAAAACTAACTGTACTAAGGTTTCTTTTAGGATGAAGAATGTAAGTGGAAGGGAGGGGGGAGGTAATATTTGGGGAAGATTTCTGGGGAGAGCATGTGTTGAAAACATTGCTTAAAATCACATTTGGTAATTATTTGTGGCTTTCCATTATTCATGTAATCCTTGGACCTGATTAGCATTTCTAAAGTATAAACTCTACAAATGCAAGGCATTACCATGAATAATTAAAAGGTAGGGAGTTAGCTATACGTGACTGTGGGTTTTCTTTTATTGTGGAGGCTATTTTAGTAACAGGAGGAAGCTTAGAATTGTAGACAGCTAGTCTGGAGACTTCGATTATGCTCTCAGCTCAGCCACATGTCACAATACATTGTATGGTTGCTTTATTTTCCTGGAAAAATAAAGTGACTTTGCTGGGGCCAAAGAATCCATATTCTGTGCTCTGAATCGGTGTCCGTTACAAGGGTTCAAACTGATTTCCTGGGAGGAGAGTCAGACACAGCATAAACATAATGATTCATTGGTCAAGATCACCTTGGTAATTGCTGTAACTCATTGATTCAGAATCCCTAGTCCCCACGAAATAACTCTCCCAAAATTTGGGGCATTTTCCCCGGGAGGTCAGATGTCCTCATTTGCAAGGCCATCTGCACTGGTGCCCCCTCCATCCACAAAGCACTTTTTTTTACTGGTGCTCTGCCACGCAGTGCTGTACCACTTGATCTCTGTATGTTATGTTTCCCAAACTGGTGTTCTACAGGCCATTGCTTCTGCAAGATGTTAATGGATGTACCAACAAAAGAGTGATTCCAATTCTAGTTCAGGTCAGTTTAGGAAATCTATTTCTATACTATAGGACTTGTAAGGGCATTTGATATACAGTTATAAATTACCAAGAAAGGAATTTAGGAGGGGCACCTGGGTGGTGCAGTTGGTTGGGCATTGGACTCTTGATCCCAGCTCAGGTCATGCTCTTGCAGTTTGTGGGTTTGAGCCTCGCACTGGGCTCTGAGCTTAACGTGCAGAAACTGCTTGCGATTCCATCTTTCCTTCTCTCTGCCCCTCCCCAACTTGTGCTCACGCGTGCGCTCTCTCTCTCTCTCAAATAAATAGACTGTAAAAAAAAAAAAAGAAAGAAAGAAAAGAATTTAGTAGATTTACTTGAGCACAGTCCAACTGTGTACGGCTTATGAGTGTGCTCTGCAAAGAACACCATTTCAGGAAGTTCTGTAGTGTTTGTGTGTTTGCGTGCAAAGCATCGCTGAGGAAGGTCTTCATTTACCACCACATGTGCCAACGCTGCGAGCTTATCTGTTGCAGATGGATGATTTAGACTTGTAAAGAATGGCTTCTGGTAGATTCTCTGACAGGCCACAGTGTATCTGAATTTCTCTCACCGTCAAACGTGGACCCCTGCTACATAACAGAAGTCTATAAACCTAACTTGGCTGTTGGTTAAAAAAAAAAAAATGCACAGAAAAGCATCTCAGTCTTTTCTGGTTCTCGCTGTAGATATAGAAGGCAGATACTTCTTAAGCAAATGCCGGACTCTGGTCCATGAAGCCATGGCTGCCTCTGAATTCATGGGAGGAGTCTTTCTTTCTTCTGCAACCTCATGCACAGACTATGATCCTCCCTTCCTTCTGATGACCCAGTGAATAAAGGAGAGAAAACTCGTGACAGGAACTTAATTGTTTCCTCCAGATCCTTACCTGAGAGCTGCATGTGAGCAAGCCGTGAGGGATCTGTTTATTTTCTGAGCTCTAGAAGCAGAAGTACAAGGAAAGTTAAGTCATGCTATGACTTAACTATGGTTTGATTGTTCTATAACTTGTTTGACATGTACATAATAAAAGACATCTGGACAGAGAATCTGGATAAATAACTGGAATCAAATCAATGCTATATAAGCTTAAAGAGAAGGGAACAGAAAGGAAGATGTGAAAATTTTTCCATTTCCAGCTTTGTAGTATTGGGTTAGTACTAGAAACGAACGGAGCCCTTACCATGTGAGAGGCCCTGTGGGGCGCTTTTCAGTGTGTTCACGTTTAATTCTCAATTCCACTTTGACAGTAAAATACTGAAGTTCCAAGGTGAAGTGACTAGCTGAAAATAACACTGCCAGTAAGTGGCAGACCAGCATTCAGACCCCTCTGTCAGGCTCCAGGTCACCTGTCACTTGCTGTGACAGGACAGAAGAAGAAGAAGAATGAGAGAGCCCTTCTGATCCCCAGCATGTAATGATTTTTAACAAGTTTGTAAAATACAAAATATATATTAAAAAGAGACTAAAAATCAGGGCATCTGGGTGGCTTAGTTGGAAAAGCATGAGACTCTTGAACTTGGGGTCATGAGTCTGAGCCCCATGTTGATGTAGAGATTACATTTAAAAAAGTTTGAAAAAAGAGACTAAAAATCCCAATGATCATTCTGAGAAAGATCACTGTTGACATTTGGATGCATTTTCTTTTAAACATCTTTTTCCTGTGCATCTTCTCAGTGGTTAGGAAAGTAGATGTTCCGCTGTAATATCTGTCAGTGGTTACATTACCTAGGGTTTTTCCCCCCAAATGTTCTTAAGCTTAAGTTACCAGACAGAGCCAGAAAATGTTTCTCTTTCTGTTTATAAAAGACGAGCTTATATTCTTAAAACAGAAACTTCGGAAAATGCTTATGATTGGAGTATGTGATTGCTAATAAATCACAGCAGATTTTGGAACACCTGCTTTTTAAGAATCTCTTAAAATCATAAATTTGCTTTTTGCCATTCAGATCCCTCTGAGAACCAGCTAGAAATGCACAACACTTTGCTACTCTGGCATTCCTATTCTTTTTTTTTTTTCTTAATTTTTAACGTTTATTTATTTCTGAGAGACAGAGCATGAGCCGGGGAGGGGCAGAGAGAGAGGGAGACACAAAATCTGAAGCAGGTTTCAGGCTCTGAGCTGTCAGCACACAGTCTGACACGGGGCTCGAACTCACGAACTGTGACATCATGACCTGAGCCGAAGTTGGTCACTTCACTGACTGAGCCACCCATGTGCTAGCATTCCTGTTCTTAAGGAAAGGTAGTATCTGTAACATTACTGTAAAACCCAGAAAGAAATTAATTAGAGTTAGTTCCAAAGTGTTTCAAGGTCAGTGAAAGGACTTTTACTAAACTTGGGGCAACTCTAGGCAACAGCTAGACAGATTCTCCTTACACATGCAAATGCACTTAAATGTTGGGATTAACTGAAAAACAAGTCAGATATTAACAGTATGTTCCACAAAGAAGGAATTGAGAAGGAAAATTCCATTCAAGGAAACAACGTAGGGATTGTAAGCGATAGCTTTCCTGGCCTGGGATGCCAGTGAGACCTATGGAATTTGGAACTTTTTATCAGAATAATTGTTTAATAATAATTGCCTTTATTTATTGAGCACTTGCTGTGTGCCAGGTAGAGCTAACTATTAAAATCCTCCTCATAGATGACAAAATTGAGACTCAAAGAGGTTAAGTAACTAAATCAGGATCACACAGCTAGGAAGTAGTGAAGTCTGAATTGGGATTTAGGTCTGTGACTGTAGAGCCCACACCTGTAACCATTACTTTTGGTATTTTGCAGTGTTAGCTATATTTTATATGTCTGCCCCCCCCCCCCCCCTTTGAGTCATTTTCATTAGATGTCTTTGAGCTACATCTCATGCACTTCCTTCTGTTAAGCTCTAGGCAAGGTCCTGGTCAGAGGTCTTTGGGTAAGACACTGGCTTATGTAATCACTATATACTTCCAGACTTGCAGTTTGTCTATAGGCAACAGTAAAAAAACAACTAAGCCAGTCTTTGGGCAATTCCTTAATCTTTGAATGTCTTATCTTATCGTTTGAGCTTCAACCACTTGCTAGATCTGTAGGTCCTGGAAACAGTTCTGCAGGAGTGAATCTGTCCTTTTCTAATAGTCTCATTTCTCTGTAGAGTTACTGATTTTGTAACAAAACAAAATCAGTAACTCCCAAGATCTACCCCAGATCAGTAACTGACTTCTTATGTTTAGTTAGTGCAACAGAATGACCTCAAGATTATCTTCCCTTTTCCTACTAATAACAAAGGAGGTAAAGTCTTTCATATATATATTTATTTATTTTATTATTATTTTGTTCCTGAATAGAAGAGCAAGTTCTTCTTCTTCCCCAAAGCTGGAGGAACCCTGAAGGGTAGGGGCTGGCCTCTGCGGCTGTGACTTTGCTCCCCCACCACTTTTCTGTTGCTAAATTTGAATGGCAGCCCACTGATTGTATTTCAGAACTTTTTGATAAAAGGTTAGAGTTTATTTGCGAAATCCAGGAAACCTGTGACTGGCACAGAGTTCTTCTAAGAAGTAAAATCTGAGTGATGCTTCAGAGGTTGGTAGACCACAACCTGCCGTCGGATCTGACGTTGGGCTATTTCTGTATCAAGAGTTAAGAACGGCTCTTTTTACTTTTTATCTTTTTTTTTATTGTGGTAAAATATATATAACATAAAATTTGCAATTTTAACCAAGTGTACAGTTTAGTGGCATTCAGCATGTTCAGTTGTTTATGTTTTATTTTTTTTTAATTTTTTTAATGTTTATTTATTTTTGAGACAGAGACAGAGCATGAACGGGGGAGGGTCAGAGAGAGAGGGAGCCACAGAATCTGAAGCAGGCTGCAGGCTCTAAGCGGTCAGGACAGAGCCCGACACGGGGCTTGAACTCACGGACCGTGAGATCATGACCTGAGCCAAAGTCAGAAGCTTAACCGACCAAGCCACCCAGGCGCCCCATTTATGTTTTAAATGGTCGTATAAACAAAACAACAGGGGACCTACTTCTGTGGTTTGAAAGCCTAAAGTGTTTACTGCTTGGGCTTTTACAGAAAACGTTTGACCCCTGCCTCAGTCTTTGTCTGTAAGGAAAGATGAATGCCCAGTGTGTAGTTGGAGAGCCCTGAGTTCGCTTCTGGCTCTGCTGCAGTTGTCGGCTGTGTACTGCAAGGCAAGTTACACGACTCTGGGCCCTGCTTTCCTCGCGCCCTGCAGTGTGTGATGCTAACAGTAGACCTTCCAGGGCACCCCCGTGATGAAATGGATACGTGAGAGGCGCCATATTAGTAGGACACTTACACAGTAAGTGAGGGCTCATGTAAATGACATGTCCCGAGGAGGTTTGTGGGCCCTCTTTCTCCTGGGAGGTTCAGGACCCAACGGAGCCTGAGAGCTGCTGGCCATCTTACTGCCACCCATAGGAAAGGCCAGCCTGAGGGCAAAGCCAGCCCAAAGAGGAGGCCAGAACTTAAAAAAAAAAAAAAAAAAAAAAAAAAAAAAAAAAAAAAAAAAAAAAGTCAGAGAAATGGAACTACTATCCTAATGACTCACTGCATTTTTCAGATGAAATTGATGACCTTCCTATTTTGGGGCCTGTCCCTTATATAAATCCACGTTAGTTGAGTTGGTTAAAACTTCCAAGTGGAAGTGTTCTCTGTATTAGTTTGCCGGGGTCGCCACTGTGTGGCTTAAACAACAAATTTATTTCCTCATAGTTCTGGAAGCTCCCAAGTCCAAGGTCAAGGTGTAGACAGGGTTGATTTCTTCTGAGGCCTCTCTCCTTGACTTGCAGGTGACCATCTGCTCTGTCCTCACATGGCCTTCCCTCCGGGCCTGTCTCTTTACCTCCTCTTTTTATAAGGACACCTACCAGTCAGATTAGGGCCCACCTTAATGACCTTATTTTACTTTAATTACCTCTTTAAAGGCCCTATCCATACACAGTCATGTTCTGAAGAACTGGGAGTAAGAACCTCAAATACAAATCTGAGGGGGACACAATTCAGCCCATAATGCATTCTGATTTTTATAGTATTCTATGTGTATTAACTACTCCTGGAAACATGGTGGTAAGGAGAGTGGGAATAGCTTGTTTGGTTCATGAGGCCAGTCAGAGCCCACCGGGGCAGGGGTGGATGATCCCATACAGCGAGGGAGGGTTGGAGTGGCAGTGGGGGTGTGGTGACATGGCCGCTACAACCCTCAGCAAAGTTCCTTACACAGTGCAGGTGTTCATTACCTGCCAGCTTGTTAGCTGCTGCTGTTCTCTAGAAGTACAAGCTATTTTCAGAAGATAACTTTGGACTTTATCTTCATTGTAAATTTCCTGAGTAATTAGCAATGTATTTCGAAGTGTTTTTTTTTTTTAACCCTCGATTTGTTATATCATTTTTTGTAATGAGTTTTGCTCTTAGAATTACAAGTCCAGGAGCTCTCTCAGAAGGTCATCTGTATTTCTGAGCCTCCGGTAAATATGACATTTAAACCAACCCAGAGGGTGGCTTATCACACTCAGAAGTCACCGGTACCTTCTAGTGTGACATCCCCATGCAATCAAGCTGGCATCTCGAGATGTTCAAGGGAAGAGGCTGAAGGCTGAAGACATTAGGCCAGGCCTAAAGGAAATACGGCTTCTCATCAAAACTTTGGCATTCAATTTCTGCTACGTTGAATTAAATCAGTTAACTCTTGCTATGCAACAGAACAGTCCAAAACATACGGCTTACAACAGCAGTTTACTACTTCTAATGATTCTGTGGGTTGGCTTGGTGGTTCTGCTGCTGGTTTTGCCTGGGCCCACTCCTGGGCTACATTGAGCTAGGGGGCAGTTTGGGTGGGAAGGTCGTTGATGGCCTCACTCACTCACCTGACAGCTCATGGTGGCCATCCACTAGCACGCCTGTGTTGTCGTCCATGTGGTCTCTCATTCTTAAGTAGGCTGGACCTATGTGGTGCTCTCAGGGAAGCATCCCAGGAGAGTGAAAGCAGAAGTTGTGGGGCCTCTTCTGGCCTGGCTCTGGAACCACACAAGGTCGCTTCTGCCATGTACAGAACATGAACAAAGCATGTCACAAGGCCAGCTCAGATTCAAGAAGTAGGGAAAGAGCCCCTACCTCCTGGTGTGAGGAACAAGAAATCAGATTGCAAAGGAGCCTGGACACAGGCACGGCTCTCGAGGGGCTGTTATTATTATAATCTGCCATAGCTGCTAATGTTTCCTGACCACACCCCCCACCCCCCAGATGCATCTCTCTGATTGTGATTGGTATGATATACTGATGAGAAAATATTTCAGGCTTATATGCAAATGTATATTCTGGTTTTTTCTCAGAATATATTCATGAGTGTGCTTATGGATGCATGACGTTTTAAAACATGTACTGAATAACAGGTCTGTATTTTATATTTTGCACCCAGGAGGATGCAATTCAAAAATTCCATCCTATGTCATTACAGCTGACTTAGTGAGGTTCCTCATCTAAGCTGTGGAAATAAATGGAAAGGTTAATAAGTACATTTGCCAGAAGATGCAAAATCTTAAACTGATTAAAATCTTGCCTGTGATGTTCTAGATGATGTCAAGCATCTCTTTTCTTTCTTTGGATGCATTGTCATTAACACCTATAATAAATGAGGTTCTTTGATCAAAGTAGAAGCCAAATTCCAGCACATTCATATATTTAGATGTAGTTATACACATGCATTGTATATAAACAGCTCTGGATTTCAAAAGGCGTGTGTGTGTGTGTGTGTGTGTGTGTGTATATATATATGTATATATATATATATGTCATATATATTTAAGTATGTATATATTACCATATAGGAACAGCCATTCAAGCCAAGTGGCCAGATGCTTCATGGGACTTCTCTGCTCATACAGTTTTGCACCTCCTCCATCACCAGTTCGCTCCTTCTTAACTGATGTCTGGGACTCTACCTTTGTTCTCCTTCCAACCCCCAAACATTCTCATCCCGTATCCTTTGCACAGACAAGTACACTGATGTAGATATGGATACTCATGAGCCTGCAGAGGCACACGCAGCCTTCTGGGTTTCATTTCATTCTGGAACCAATGTATGTATGATTTTGACCAAAACCAGTGGAAAAGAGGAGGGCATCAATCCTGTAACTGTGTCTCCTTCCATCTCCCTGCCCTCACAGCAGATAGGTCCCAAGGTTCCCAGGTGTATCTGTTGCCCCATGTACAAGCCCTCTTTATTCTCTCCATCTCATTGCCATGCTTACGATGAACTCCGCAGTTCTTGGGTATTTCTCTAAACGGTGGATGGATTTCACTTCAGGATATCAGAATTTAAATATAGAATTCTTTCTTTGTAATAGAGTATCTTAAGAGGAATTCCCTAAAACTGCTGGAGATATATGTGTGTGTGTGTGGGTGTGTGTATAATCTTTATGTCCATTTTTTTCTGAAGAGAAAGTGTATAGCTTGCACAGATTTCAAAAAGGACACATGACCTAAGAAAAATATAAAATCCCTCAACCTGTGGGATGTCAGTGAAAAAAAAGAAAGGGTGAAAAGATATAGGAGAAAAAATTTATAACCTGTTTTCACTATGTTAGCTACTGGGCTCCTCACTATAAACAGTACAGGGCACGAGTGTAGTAAAAAGGCCGGGAAGAGAAGAAACTTTTGTTAGGAAGAAAAAAACAGTGGTACCGCTAGAGAGTGAATCATGCCAACCAATGCCCAAGAGAAGGAAACAAAAAGAAACAGTGAGCACCTTCCATGTGCCAGAATTTGGGCTGCAGGCTCTAATTTCTCATTTAATCCTCTCCAGTATTTACTGAGGTGATGGGAACCTCTCTGGCTTTGGAACTACTGGGAAATAGATTCACGTTTGAATTTTGGCTCCTCGCTTAACTGTGCGACATGTAGCATGCCCTGTAACCTCTGACCTTGTTTTCTGAATCCTAGCATGAGGCTGAGAGTACTTAATAAATTTACGTGAAGGTAGAAGATTATTCATGGAGATTTCAGGTACTCGGTGAATTACCGTATTTCAGAGATGAGAATGTTGACATTGAGGGTTGGTTGCCAGACCAGAAAGGGCCTGGTCCTGGGATAGGTCTCCAAGGGGCCTCTTAGACCAGAAGTTTAGCCCATAGTTTTATAGTCCCTTCCTTCCAGAAAGCAGGTCCTGCCTTCTTACCCGTAGATTCTGACAGCCATTGCCATTGCTATGGAATCCAGGAAGGCTCTGTCCTTCTACAGAGGAAGAAGCTGTGATCCTGGCAACTCGGGTTTAAACTCTGGCCCATGAAAATACTGCGTCTTGCTGGCAGAGAAGGCAGTACTCAGCTTTACATTATAGGTTAGATTGTGGGTCAGATGGGCTTTAGTGGGTCAGCCTAGGAGCTGAGTTAACATATATACTATTGTTTCTGTGGGGGAACTGTTTTCTAAATTCCAGTGAAATGCCCTATTCATGTTTGGAGACTAGTATATATGAAAATAGATAAGGTCTTCAGGAATCATTCTCAGGCCCCCCCCAAAAAACAAAAAAAACTAAAGTGACACTCAGAGAAACATAACATTGACCAATACTTAACACTTTTTCTCGTTGTTTATTGAGTGGTAACTTCATGTAGTTTGGACATCAAACCTGCCCTTCCCATGTATTAGTCACATGACATAATGGAACGAGGGGTGCATGAGAGATACATACTATCTTTCCTTTTACGACAACTCAGCCTCTCTTCTGACCAGAGGTAATCACCAGCTGCTGCTACAAGTGGGCTTAACAGTGCCCAGTGCTCCACCTGCCAAGCCCAAGTCATGAAATGCATCCCATACATTTTCTCTTCCTATGACAGGGAAAAGGCAACTTTTTCGTGAGCCATTAACTTCCTCTTGGCCCCACCTCTGGGGTAGGGAGAGATGGTGGGTCCAGTATGTTTATGTGACAAAAGAGGTGTATCTGTTAACGGTGCATGATTTGCGAATGTAAGCTGTGCCCTGATAGTTTCCAGCGCAAGAAACATTTGAACTATTATAACTGGAGTATTTCAATTATTCCTCCGAATACAACCTCCCTTACAAATTGAGCCCTCTGTGAGCCAGTATTTTTCAAACTGCTTTTTATTTTGAGGGGACTTTGAGAAAATTATTTTAGCTTCCTCAGCAGTCTTTATCTAGTATTTAATTTCTCTTTGTTTTGATATGAATAAATAAAATTCATGGGAAAAATTCCAGGCCTGTGATCCTTAAAGACAATCATAGTGTAAACATTGGACAGGTCCCCACACAGATGTTAAGGTATGCATTTTTCTGGGAGGATTCAGAGCTCATGGACTCTTGGAGAAAGCTGTGACACAGTTTGGAAAGCACTTTTGTGGAGTAGGTTAAGGAGTAGACCTCCTAAATAATGTTTTTCTTCCTCTCCTTGAAAGAATCTCTACATGTACAAGTTTTTAGGGTCTTACAGATTCAGAGAGGGTGGAAGGGGCTGGGTATGTGCAGAGGTTGAGTAACAATGGTAAGTCTAGAGAGCCAATGGAATATTGAGAGCTAAGGAGAACTTTTGCTAGGCCAGTGGCTTTGTTTTTTGATCAGGTTGATGCTTTTATGTAAGAGGCTCTGATGATGATCTTAGCTTTATAAAATGAGCTGTCATGCTTTCTCTCACTTCTCTTTGCTCAAGTGTGTGTGTGTGTGTGTGTGTGTGTGTGTGTGTGTGAGAGAGAGAGAGAGAGAGAGAGAGAGAGAGATGGAGAGAGAGAGAGAGAGAGAGAGAGAGAGAGAGAGAGAGAGAGAGAGAGGAGGAGGAGAGGGGGAGAGGGAGAGAGATGACCTTGCGTGATGGTTTCCACAGACACTAGGGCAGTTCTGATCTGGAGATGCTTGAGCTCCATATTACTGACTCCAGACACCCTCAAGGAAATTTCCTGTCTGCTGACCTGGCAGCATGAAGGGGTCAGTCATCTCAAGTTTTATTTCAGAGGCTCACTGTTTTTTTGTTTGTTTGCTTGCTTGCTTTTTAGTGGAAGAAACAATAGGTTTATTTAAACCTGTCCTTTGTTACAATAATGAGAAGCCAAAGGGGTTTTTTTTTGTTTTTTTTGTTTTTAATTTTTTTTTAACATTTATTTATTTTTGAGACAGAGAGAGAGAGCATGAACAGGGGAGGGTCAGAGAAAGAGGGAGACACAGAATCTGAAACAGGCTCCAGGCTCTGAGCCATCAGCCCAGAGCCTGACGCGGGGCTCGAACTCACGGACCGCGAGATCATGACCTGGCTGAAGTCGGACGCTTAACCGACTGCGCCACCCAGGCGCCCCTTAAGTTTGATCTTTCTAAAAATTTTTTGACATTTTTATTTAAATTTCAGTTGACATATAATATAATATTAGTTTCAGGAGTAGAGTTTAATGATTCATCACTTATGTATAACACCCAGTACTTGTCACAAGTGCCCTCCTTTAATGCCCATCACCCATTTAGCCCATCCCCTGCCCACCTCCCCTCCAGCAGTCATAGGCCCCCTGTGAAGGATGGAGCCATCCTGTTTCTTGACCACTTATTTCCTAGTTTGTCTGTCCCCTGTCAGTATAACTTCTGTGTCATGTAAACAAGGACTTACTAAGGAAGGGCTCCTATGGATTAGCTATAGCCTTAGTGTCCATGAAAACTACCAGAGAGGAGAGTAACTGTTTAAAGATTTTTTTAAATGTTTATTTACTTATTTTTGAGAGAGACAGAGCACAAGTGTGGGAGGGGCATAGAGAGAGAGGGAGACACAGGATCTGAAGGAGGTTCCAGGCTCTGAGCTGTCAGCACAGAGCCCGATGCAGGGCTGGAGCTGTGAGATAGATCGTGACCTGAGCCAAAGTCAGTTAACTGAGCTGCCCAGGAGCCCTAGGGATTTTTTTTTTTTTTTAGTTGTGGTAAAATACACAAAGCATAGCATTTTCCATCTTAACTGTTTTAAGTGTATATAGTTCATTGGCATTACATACACTCACTCACACCGTTGTGCAACCATAGGATTTTTTTTAACAATGGGTTTTTCTGTGCAAAGATCTCTACTGTGCTTAGTCAGAAATTTCTCCCCAGAAAACCATATCTCTTACCCCAAGGACAATATAAGTAAAATGTGTCTGCTAAAATAACTGAGTGTATCAATTCACTTTTTATAATTAAAAAAGACTCAGTATTACAACTGCCACCAAATCTGTTACTAAATCTGTCAGGATCCTAATTTAGCTTCTGCATATCGCACCCTGTGAATGCAGCCTTTCTTGTGTTAAATCCTCATATTTCCCTCTCCTGTCTCCTAAGTAACAGTCTATTTTGAGGTGGACTGCAAGACTGAAGGCACCCATTATCAGCACGCTTGGTTCTCTAATGATGAACCAAGCCCAATGGATGGATGTTGATTCAGCCCAATGGATGTTGATTACCTACTGTGCTAATACAAGAGGATATTTTCAGTTAATCTACAACGTCATGGACTTCAACCTCCTAAAAAAAAAAAGTGGTCTTATATCTGACGAATAAAAATAGAAGGGTGTTAAGAACTCTAAAGGTATTAATTAGCTCCAACCTGAGCGGTAGGTATACATCTCCATTTTATAGACATGGTGTCTGAAGCTCAGAGTTTCAGCTCTGTTGCCTTTCTGTAGAATGGTGTAGGATACTGGATGGAATCTAGTGTCTTCATTACACTTATGGGGACAGAAAAACAGGGGTGTGGAGGATGGGGACCCGCATACTTCTGTAGCAAAGCACTAATCCCATATGTTTTAGAGTTTTGAAAACTAATTGAATCATAGTGAGAAAGATATGATAATCTCAGTATCAGTTTTGAATGTTCCATAGAAATAACTCTGCAAAACTTTGAGATAATTATTGCAGAATTGTGGCTTTTAAGATGAAGGTTTTACCAATTAAGAAATCCCTTAGCTCCCCTTATTCAAATGTTTATTTTTAAAAGTTGATGATAGAGATTACATTCAGTATGCTTCTTAGCACTATAAAGGATAATAGTGTTCAGCTTTGCATGATTTTATTCAAGAGATTTTTTCAGTCTCTAACAGAATTTTTGGTTCTAGAACATAAGGTCCATGAATTTTACATAACAAAATTATGTAAATGTATGCTACTTTCTGTCCAGTGGCATTTCTTCCTTCCAGTTAGGCAGACAGGAAGTACTTTATCTGATAGTGGTCTAACTGGCTTTGGTGTAAGCCACTGCCTTTACTCCTATGTGAGAATATTTTGAATGAAAACATCGTTTGACATTTCTTATTCATCTCTTTGGTTTTCAGGAAAATTTCTTAGGTTCATCTAGCAAGATTAAGATACATAATTTTATTTTATTTTATTTTATTTTTACTTTTGCTGTATTTTATTCTTCTTGCATGGAGATAATGTCCTTTATACTATAATTTTGAAATGAGTTCAGTCTGTTTTTCATCTTGTATCTTTTCAACCCTACCGATACAGCTGAGTAATCAGAATAAATCCTCCATTTTTCAAATGAAAAAACTCAGAGAAACATAAATACCTGTTTCCAAATTCCCAAAGAGAGCTAGTAGAGAGAGGATGATATTCATAGGTACTATACAATCCTGTGTATGAATTTGCAACAAACCAAGCTTATGTGACAGAAAGTTTCCCTTTTTTCTTCATGCATCAGAAAATTGGAAGTTCATGGTTCCAGGAGTTCAGTAAGATGAAAATGAGCTTTAAATTCAAACCTACTTAGTATAATCTGGGTAAAGACACTACCTGCAGTTCCTAACCTAGAACTGCTGTGTTTCATATTATTGGATCCAAAAACTAAACGAGGTGATGGCACATGTATTATATTTGCTGTTTGTGGTATATAAATTCCACAAAGTCCCGCATCAGAGCTCTTTGTTTGTATGCACTAGCCGTCTCCTATGGGAATATAAGCTCATGGACAGGAGAGCAGGACAGAAAAGATGTCTCTTTTCCCCCCAATTTCCCTAGCAACTTAGTTAAATGTTGATAATATTGATCATTAACAATGTAGAAGCTCCCAGTGGGGATTATTGTGTATGTAATGAGTACATTTAACAGCATGGTTATTCTGCTGTTTCCCTTTAAAGCCATTCTTTCAGATCAGAATGTGAAACCAAAGTGAACTAGCCAATCATGTGGTGGGGCGGGGGGGGGGGGGGGGGGGGTGGAACTACAGGACCATTATTTTAATGTTTTTGCTTTTTGGTTCTTTTCAGTATTTAGGATTTCCATTCAGTATAACCCGCTAAAAGGATTTCGTTTCATACGATAAAAATGACTTTGGAAAGTAAATAGAGGAGAGTGATATTAAAGCTCTACTTTTATCCTTCAGCTTTGTTCTTGCTTATTGGTGATGCTAACCTTCAAGGGATACACAGGTTGCTCATCTGGTTGTTTTCCTTCATCTGTGCTGTTGTGTAATGGCTGGCCATAGTCTGAAGTAGCTGTCATGATAAACTTAGCGATGCCATTTAGTAGACTGGGCTCAGGCACCACGGGGTGTGAAATCTAGGTCACTACTCATAAGCAGCCTTGTCCTAGGAACAAGAGGCTTGCTGGCTGTCATATGTCTTGCCCAAATGGCTCATCTTGGCACTTGAAATCATTGGCATAAATTGGGTCAGGTATTGAACTATATGAAATTGCCATTTTTGACCGTTCTTTACCTAAAATGATAATTTCTTGTTATTCCGCACAACACTAAATACAATGAATGAAACCTGTTTAAATTTTACACTCTTACACTATAATTTCTAAGCCTTTTCATTAAGTACTATTACCTGTTAAAAACACGTTCAGTAATCTATGAGAATTTATACAGGTAATACCTCTCACTTGAAGCAACATCATTATTAATGGCAAAGATAACCTAGGAGGATAGGGGTGGATTTCTAGAACTTAGGGGAGAATTAAGGTACAACACATCACAAAGTCCTAACGTCGGTAATGCCAGAAGTCTTTGCAGTATGAGATATGCATCAGAAAAAGGAGTGGTTATTGGGAAAAGGGGGGAGGGATGCTTCCGGGTAAGGTGAATATTCCAGAGGGGGAGAGAATGAGGGTCTTGCAGGGCCGGCTGCAGAGGGACAAAAATGGGACCCCAGACCCTTAAAAGCAATGAGATAGGAATATGCCATAGCACCAAAGTCAGCTCACCTTCCAAGCAGCACAGGTATGTGTGTGGGAAGAGTGAGGCACGTGAAAGTCTCTGCTTCCCACTTATCCTGAAAGAGTACATTCAAATTCACATCCTAAATGAGCATGCTGTTTGCTGATGCCTGAAGTCATCTATCTGAGGGATGCAGTTTTTGCTTAGCTAATTAAACAAGTAAAATATAAATATCTGAAACAATCCGTATCATGTGTGATAACATTGAACTGCAATCAACTCAATAATTAAGGGCGGGGAAAGAAAAGCCCTCATCAGATCATTTGGTAGTTGGATGTGGGGGAATACTCTATCTTAATGATATCATTTAACATACTTGTATCAGTAAAACAAAAGTTACACGCATAATCAGAGTAACTTTTCCCTGGATCTTTCATTTCCCCATATCTAGATTACATCACTAGAATTTCATCTAGCTGTGTAAGAAAATCCCAATGGCGTGTAAGTGGGATGTTCTCGAATCTGCATAGTTATTTTCCGTTCTTAGCTCCTCATGTTGCTTGTGGCACTTCTGTTTTGGAAGCAGAACCTAATAACTATAGGATTAATAATAACAGCATATGACTGTTGAAGGTTTAATGGCTGGTGTCCTGTACTGTTTTGTGACTTTGCATGTAGATGTAGGAAGATTTGATTACTCCTTACTGGCTCACAAAGCCTTTCCTGTGCCAGCGCATGGTCACAATTCTGTATGGAAGTGGAATTGTATACGTCTGCTGGCTGTCTGTAGTTCACAGGTGTCTTATGGGTCCCTGTGGAAGAGTTGATGCTTCCACGGATTTGGTGTCATATGCTCGCTGTCCTCATTCTTCTAAAGGGCTGTGCTGTTGCCTTGGCAACTCTGACGAGGCAGGTGTTCACAACCGTAATATAGAAAGTAGATTTTAAATCTTCGGATTAGAAACCTACTGGCAGAGGACAGTACTCTCCCTCCCCTAGCTTTTGGTTAAGAACACATCATTTTAGTTGAGCGCAGCCT
Organism: Prionailurus viverrinus; assembly: GCF_022837055.1. Classification (NCBI taxonomy): domain Eukaryota; kingdom Metazoa; phylum Chordata; class Mammalia; order Carnivora; family Felidae; genus Prionailurus; species Prionailurus viverrinus. Next base: position 123,639,255 of record NC_062565.1, on the reverse strand, counting down.
TTAGTTTTAAATGCTGTTCTTCTGAGGGGCGCCTGGGTGGCTCAGCCAGTTAAGCGTCTGACTTCGGCTCAGGTCATGATCTCGCAGTCCGTGAGTTCAAGCCCCAAGTGGGGCTCTGGGCTGACAGCTCAGAGCCTGGGGCCTGCTTCGGATTCTGTGTCTCCCTCTCTCTCTGACCCTCCCCCATTCATGCTCTGTCTCTCTCTGTCTCAAAAATAAATAAACATTAAAAAAAAAAAACTTTAAAAAAAATAAGTGCTGTTCTTCTGAAATGTGAAATTCCTGAGATTTTACGTATGGCTAAATACTACCAAGTGCTTTAATCACAGATCAGCTTCTTTATCCTAGTATATATAGCTCTTTAAAAGAATCCTTTAAATTCTTTACAGTCTTCTGTTTGTGTTTTAAATTTTTCTTGCCTTTGCAGATGATTCTTCCTTCCCTGTACCCACCATACCCTTTGATTATAATTTTCCTCATAATCTTAAAATCATAGGGTGCTCAGAAAGTTCCACTGGGATGCCTTCACCACTCCTGGTCTGCCTTTGTATTCCCAGTGTGCTGGCAGTTTTTTAAGTTGGTTATCCTAAAGCATTTACATTTATCCATGGTGGAAACACAGACGCCATGGGGGTCTGCCTGCAGAACCACCAGGGTAAGAAATCTGATGTTAGAGAGCACTGTAATGACACAGGAATTCTTCAGCATATACTGTTGCCAAATAAAACGAATAGCATGAAGAGGTAAAGTGAGGTTATAGGCTTAAGCCAGAATGGAAACGAAAGGGATGGAATCATTATTGTTGGGGATGAAGGAGCAACTGTTAATCAGGTATTTTCTGATTAATAGCAACTTAAACATACCTTTCTCTAGTTGAAGATTTATAAGTTGCTTTTCAGGATGTAAGTGAATTTATACAATTTCTTTTTTTTTATTTCTTTTATTTTATTTTATTTTATTTTTGGGACAGAGAGAGACAGAGCATGAACAGGGGAGGGGCAGAGAGAGAGGGAGACACAGAATCGGAAACAGGCTCCAGGCTCCGAGCCATCAGCCCAGAGCCCGACGCGGGGCTCGAACTCACGGACCGCGAAATCGTGACCTGGCTGAAGTCGGACGCCCAACCGACTGCGCCACCCAGGCGCCCCTATACAATTTCTTAACCTCTCAATACAACAGGGATTGATTACCTCCCTGCCATGAATGGAGGGATGAGATTTCATGAAAAAATACAGTTTACCCTTGGAAGGTAGAGAAATGGCCATAATTTGGAACCATTTCTGATGTTGATGAGGGAAATTAGCACCTACTTGAGGCTCTGGTCCTATTGAAATATAAATTCTGAAAAAAAAATTGCAAAAAGAGAGGGTTTTGAAGGTAAGCATGGTCTCTGGGGGGGATGGTCATGACTAAAAGTTAAAAATTCCTAACTCTGTAATGCATGTGTTTCCTATAATGTATTCTTTCTCATAATATATGAGAACTTAATTCAGACATGCCTAGCATGGCACATAGCAAGAACCAATAAATATTTGTGGTTTGGCTGGAAAAGATATTTTCTATTTTATTTATTTATTTATTTATTCATTTATTTAAGAGAGCACACGCGCACAAGCAGGGGAGAGGGGCAGAGGGAGAGAGAGAATTTTAAGCAGTCTTCACACTCAGTGCAGAGCCCAATGCAGGGCTCCACCCCATGACCCTGGGATTATGACCTGAGCTGAAATCATGAGTAGGAAATTAAACTGACCGAGCCACCCGGGCGCCCCTGTTTTCTGTTTTAAAAGCAAGTAGCATTTCATGTTATTGATAATCTTTTTTTTTAAGCACATCCTATCCATGAAATAAATGTAGAATCATTATTTGTTTCTGCTACATTTGGCGTTGCAAAAAAAGAAAAAAACCTTTCTGAAAACACTGCCAAAATAGTGTCACCGCCATCTTCAAACTTGAAAAAGTGGCTAAAAGTGTGAGATGTTAATACTTAGCATATGGGTTTCTTCAGGAATGGAAAATCTTGTACAGGAATGTTACATAGCAGCTACTGGAAACTTTAAAAAGAGATTTTGAAAATGAAATCAGTTATAGAACTTTGCCTTTGGTGAGATATGTTATAATTAGCTCAATATGAACTTAATGTGAAAGTAAATAAAGTGTTAGCTGCCCTTTTCCCATAAGACTTGTCTTTTTTGAGATGTTTTTTGAGGGGGAGGGCAGCTCCCAGAATAAATCGGCCTGCTCACCAGACTTTGAGCAGTCCACGTTAGCATATGGAGTGAGGGCCTGTATCAGTGGTCCAACCTGAAACATCTTTTCTGCTATCACTCACAACTGGAGCACAGAAAATCATGAACAGAGAAGTCTCCAGGCATCTCTTACTAGTTATGGCCTAAATATTTTAAATGTAATGTACATTTTTCTGGTAAGAAAAGTAATAAATATTGTGAGACACTTAAACAGAGAAGGATTAAAGTTGTTTTTAATTCATCTGTGATCTCACCATCTGCACATAGCTACATTAACATTTTGGTATCGATTATTCTGGCCTTTGTAAACGTGTGTGCTGTGTGTGCTGTGTGTGCACGTGTGTGCACGCACACGCACACACTTCTATCATTGCATATGTGGTTTTACGGCCTGTTATCTTGCCACTTAGTGTTAGAAACATTCTTCTAGAACCATTATATCCTCTTGTTTCGAATTTCTGTCAACTTTATGGGCAAAGAAATGATGGTTTATTGTCTTAATTTGCATTTGTTTGATTACTGGTGATGTTAAACATTTCTTATCTGCTTGTTAGCATTCTTCTGTGAATTGCATGTTTATTGTGACATTTTTCTGTGTGGGTGTTTATCTTCTTTTTATAAATAAAGGATACCTTAATCACATTTTAGAGATCTTCTCCTTTTAGCATTTACAATTTAATACTGTTACGGATTTTTGTTGTTTCAATTTTTGTTGTTTTGAGAACAGCGATTTTGGTAATCCATTTCAGAGAGTTGATTTGGGAGTGCCCGTAGGTGGGTCAGTAAGAGCCACGCTAATATGGTTTCAGAGACCCAAGTGTGACCCATCAAGCATAAACACAAACTGTGAAGACCTGGTCAGTCCTAAGGCTTGAGCTCTGGGGCACACAGCAGCCTCAAAGCTGGGGCAGGATTAAGCCAGTTCAGATGCATTCAGCCTGCTGCATCTAACTAGGTCAGTCTGCAGTGGCCCTGACAGACTGTGGGGCTATTTTTGTCAGTGTTTCTTCTGCCCACGAAAATTAGAATTGAGAAGAGCTACAGATGCTTCCCATATGGTTGCTATTAGTGAAATTATGTACAGAGGATTTAATGTGAAAAAAGCAAAGTAAGTACACTCAGATTATTTAGAGACCTAGAGGGCTATCCAGGGGACTTGCACTCTCTAACGATGCTTCCATTCCAGGAAGGCAGCTCCGTGTTGTGTATGGCGACCTCCGTCCTGTTCTTGTGAGTCTAGGAAGGAGCCTCTTTTCTGGTGTTCATGATTTTGCTTGTCTCCTAATACAGCACCTCATGAAGGATTTGAATGTAATTTTTTTTTTCTTTTTTCTCCCCCCCCCCCCGATTTTCCCTCCCCCCAAAGAGACATCTGGACATTTGCATACTTCTGACCATTTCCCATTGACTAGTGAACCAAGCGATAGTGCCCCCTTTTCTCATATATCTGGGAATTAGAGAGTTTCCATTTGCAATCAGCTGGCCTTGTTCTTAGAACGGTTTGTTTAGACATTGCAGGGAGCAGGCTGTGATGGTTTATCACTCTAATTGGTCCATTAGATGTACTTGGTGTTTCACAAGGTTCTAGGGAGTGGAAAAAATGTTCATCTGCAACAGACTTGTGGAGCCTACTAATGGAGTTTCATATCTATTTTTGCCCTCTGTAAAAATGCATTATGGACTCATATTTTAGCGAATTAAAAAAAAAACTGTAGTGGGATTGATCATTAAGTCATCAAATTTAGTTACCTTCTCTTAAGACAATCAGGTGACCTCTAAATTTGATTTCTACTACATTTCCGTTCAGTCTGCTTATCCCAGTACATTGGACCCAGAGAGAATTTACTGCTACATTGTTTTCATTTTATGAGAAGTATCCTGTTGAAACAATAGCATTTAAGTGTCTTTTAAAGAGAATTCTGTAATATAACATAAATATACTATAGACATTTGTAAAGTGTGTTGCAGATTAATTAATACTGCCACACACACAAAAGTCCTTTTGTCAAGTAAGCTTGGGAGACTCTTACTCCCAAATTTTACTTGCTGTACTATAGGATTCCTCAAAACATTAAACATAATTTTGTGTGTTGTAGTTCCTCACAAGAGGAGACAAGTTCCTCCCATTTTCCCAATGTGTTCACTATCAGAACACCTCTTTTTAGAAAGCATAACTCAGAGCACAGTCTCAATAAATCCTGAGCCATGGTGTAAGCTTTTAAATAAAGATTATCATTGTGATTCACAGCTTGAGAAGCATTTAATGTGGTTAAGTTTCTTTATTTCTCAGTATTTATAGGTATACAAATATCTGTTCAAGTACACAAAACATGTTTCTTTGTGCCAGGTATTGGTAAAGGAAGCAGAGGAATTTGGTCTACACTTTACTTTAGATAAGAAGGATTAAATAAATGCATGTGACTCTTGGGGAAGAGAAGGGAAGTGGGAGAGAGAAATGAGATTCTTTTCTTCAGTTACAAATGACTCAGACCATCATGACATTAGGTAAGTTATTCTAGGGTCCAACTAAAGAAGCTTTGATTCCATTCGAAATCGGGATATTTTACTCTTTAACGCGATGATATCTAGTTATTAGTTTACCTTAAGGGGGAAAGTGTGAACCTGTTTCTTTTTGGTTTTGTGTTCAACGACAGTGCCAGTGCCAGATTTTGTAATATGGTTTGAGCTTCCAAGTATGAGGTTCATCCTGGTCCTGGGAGAGCAATGCTGACCTACCATGGATGGATCTTTCAAGGTTTAGCTTGAGCTGAGAATAAGAGTCTCCAGTCAGTTGACGCATGGTGTGGGGAGACTGCTCCCTGAAATTCCCTGAACGTCCTCAGCATCTCCTCTGCTCCACATTGATAGATTCTATTTCCCTTTGCCACCCAGGGCCAACTACTTTCCCTCTCAAGCTGCTCTTTGCTCAGCTTTCATATTTACTTTTGACCATTTTCATTATTTCATTGAAGTGTAGTTGACCTGCAATGTTCCTTTAGTTTTGACAACTCTGTTATGTTATGCTATGTTCACTGCAATGTGGATATCATCTGTCACCACACAGCACTGTCACAATACCATTGACTGTATTCCCTCTGTGGTACCTTTCATCCCTGTGATCTATTCCATGACCGGAAGTCTGTACCTCCCACTCCCTTCACCCATTTTGCCCAGCCCCCAGCCCCTCCCCCAGCAACCACCAGTTTGTTCTCTGTATTTATGGGCCTATTTTTGTTTTTTGTTTGTTTTTTAAATTCCACGTATAAGTGAAATCATATGCTACTGGTCTTTGACTTATCTCACGCAGCATAATACCTTTGAGGTCCCTCTATGTTGTCACAGATGGCAAGATGTCATTCTTTTTTAAGGCTAGATAATATTCCATTTTGTGTGTGTATATATATATATATATGTATATATATATGTGTGTATATATATATGTATATATATGTGTGTGTATATATATACATATATACATATACATATATACATATATATACACATATATACATATGTATACATATATATACATATATATACACATATATACATATGTATACATATATACATATATATACATATATCTACACCTGTATATATATATATACGTATATATATACGTATACATATACACATATATATACATATATATATACGTATACATATACACATATATATATACGTATATATATACGTATACATATACATATAAAACATCTTCTTTATCCATTTATTTGTGGGTGGACACTTAGGTTACTCTGTATCTTGGGTCTTGTAAATAATGCTGCAGTAAACATAGGAGTGCATATATCTTCTCAAATTAGTGTTTTCATTTCCTTTGAATAAATAACTCAGTAGTTGAATATGTGGATCATACAGAATTTCTGTGATGGAAGCCATCAACAGAATGAAAAGGCAACCTACTGAACGGAAGAAGATATTTGCAAGCAATATATCCAATAAGGGGTTAATATCAAAAATAAATTTAAACTTCTGCAACCAAAAAACCAAAATAAATAAACAATCTAATTAAAAAATAGAGGACCTGTTTATAGACATTTTTCCAAAGAAGACCTACAAATGGCCAGTAGACACATGAAAAGATGTTCAACATCATTAATCGTCAGGGAAAAGTTACAAAGTCAAAAGTCATTTTTTAAAATATCAATAATGAATAGGGATTCAGTGACCTTGGTTTATTTTATTTTATTTTTTATCCCATATAGTGTCTAACCTACAGAAAAGCTGAAAAGTTACAAGAAATTACAAACAATTCCCATGTTCCCTTCATCCAGATTCCCCAAATGTTAACATTTTGGGAGATTTATTTTTCTTTCCCTCCCAGTCTTTTAAATTACTACATTACATTTATCAAAATTAAGAAATTATAACAGTTAATGCAATACCATTGTCTAATCTACAGACCTTATTCACATTGGACCATTCAGCCCGGTGATGTCCTTTATAGCAAAAGACAGTCCAAAATCATGCACTGCATTTAGCTGTTGTGTCTTTTTATTTTTTAATACTTCCTCAGAGCCTGCCTTTGTAGTTCATGATGTTGACGTTTCTGAAGTATTGAGTTACTTTGTAAGACACCTCTCAGTTTGGGTACAGTTGTCTGATGTGTTTCCTCATGATTAAATTGAGGTTATATACTTCGGACAGGAATGCCACAGAAGTGACTTTTTGCCCTCAGTATATCATTTCAGGAGGCACATTTCGGTTTGTCCCAATCCTAGTGATATTATCCTCTGTCACTCTGTCAAGGTGATGTCTGCCAGGTTTCTCCACTATGAAGTTACTAATTTTTGTTAGATAATCAAGTATCCTCCGGGACTATGTAAATATTCTGTTCTTCCTCATATATTCACTCATTAGTTTCAGTATCAGTGATTCTCATCAGTTAATATGTTAGTTGCCAAGGGGTGCCTGGGTAGCTCAGTTGAGTGTCCGACTTCGGCTCAGGTCACGATCTCGCAGTTTGGGAGTTCGAGCCCTGCGTCGGGCTCTGTGCTGACAGCTCAGAGCCTGGAGCCTGCTTCGGATTCTGTGTCTCCCTCTCTCTCTGCTCCTCCCCCACTCATGCTCTGTCTGTCTCTCTCCTTCAAAAATAAGAAAAAAAATGTTAGTTGCCAAATAGTGACTTCCTTTTTCTTTTTCTTTTTAGAGAGAGAAAGGGAGAGAATATGAGCAGTGGAGGGAGGGAGGGACGGGGGGGGGGGAGAGAGAGAGAGAGAGAGAGAGAGAGAGAGAGAGAGAGAGAGAGAATCTTAAGCAGGCTCCATGTTCAGCACAGAGCCCAATGGAGGGCTTAATCCCACAACCCCAGGATCATGGTGACCTGAGCCGAAATCAAGAGTAGGACAGTTAACCAACTGAGCCACACAGTCACCCTGCAAATAGTGACTTTGTAATTCATTGTTCCATTTACATTTATTAGTTGGCTTTTACTGTAAGGCAATTTTCTTTCTTTCTTAATTGTTTATATCATTGTGAATTCAGGGATATTTAACTCTATGGATTTTAATGCTTTTCTCTACTTACTTTGATGCTCAAATTGATGCTTAGTATCAAAGCCTTAGAACTGTTCGTACCTTTGGGGCATCTGGGTGGCTCAGTTGGTTGACATCCAACTCTTGATTTCAGTTTGGGGTCATGATCCCGGATCATGGGATCCAGCCCTGTGTCGGGCTTAGTACTGAGTGTGGAGCCTATTTAACATTCTTTCTGTCTCCCTCTGCCCCTATCCCCTGCTCATGCATGCTCTCATTCTCTCTACAAACAAACAAACAAACAAACAAACAAAAAGCTGTTCTTATCTTTGACTTAATGATTCCTCTTAAAATCTAATCTACAATTTATGTATAAAAGTATGGCGAGGAATTGGAATAACTTGAATGTGCAAGATGAAAATAACTAAGCATGTTTGAAATATCTACAGGGTTTTTTTTTGACATAGAAGTAATTACTAAAATTTTAGAATAAAATGTTGTATAGAAAGCAATATATATAGAATAGTTTAAATTGTGTAAAATCCAGAGAAACAAATCACACCTCTACTTACCACGTTGATACAAATTTCACCTTGCGTTACATCTTCCAAACAGGAAGTGTTCATTCTTTTCCTCAAACCTGTTTGGTCCTCCATCAGGTCTGTCTCAATAAATGTGCCACCCAATGCCTGGTTCTGCCTTTCTGTCTCCCCCACATCTAATCTATCAGTAAGCACTGTTGGTACTACCTTCAAAGTATATCCCGTCTGCCTTCTATGTCCACCTGCACTACCATTCCTGGTCCGAAAAAACATTTGCTGTCCCCACATTATAACTTCAGTGGCTGCTTCTGCGCTGGCCCTTCCGTATGTGCCACAGCCCCCACCCCGCCCCACCCCCCCGCCCCCCGCCCGCCCCCCCCCCCCCCCCCAGCCAGGCTTTACACAGCAGCCAGAGTGACCTTTTAAAATTATGGATCACATCCTGGCACTCCTCTGCTTAAAATTTTTTCTCTCCCAATGGCTTTTCATTGATTTTAATGTAAAATCCTTATTACCAGCAACAGTACCTGCTTTTCTTCTTTCTTACCATGGTGTCACCCAGTTGACTTTCTTTTCATTCTCTTCATACTCATTGCTCACTCTGGCCTCAGGACCTTTGCACCTTTATACTAATCCCTCCATCTCTGTCTGAAACACTCTTTTCTTGGCTTTTGGAATGACTGGACCTGTGTTCCTATTTCCTCAGAAAGGCCTTTTCTGACACCCCCCCCCCCACTACCTAACATCTCCTATCCCACCCCCAGTATTTTTTGCATAAGGTGGATCTTATTTATCAATCTATTCTTTCCTGTACCATGTGTCTACATCCACTGGATGGAAGAGTCTTGAAGAATGCTTGGCACACAGCAGGCACTTGGTAAATGAATGGTCTGGTGAATAAATTTCTACTGTCTCTGAAGTTGCAGTGAAAGGGCTCTCTCTGTTTCCAACCAAAGATGCAGAAGTTCAACTCTAGGCAAGTGTCCTATATACATTGATAATATTTGTGTAACTCTGTGGGCAGCCTTGTTTACAACATTGGAAAATTGGAAACAATGTAAATATACTACATAAATCATGGTGTTTTCCTATAGTTCAGTATTGTGCAACCATTAATAAGGGTGTTTTAGAAACATAGCTGATGAGGAAATAGGTCCAGAACATAAAACATGTTCCAAAATATGATATGAAGATCCCATTTTTTTTTTTGTATTCTACACATAAACACACATACTTCAAAAAAATCTACAGGAACAGACACTAAAATATTTACAGTGGTTATGTCTGAATTTTGGGATTGCAGCTTTTGTATGTTCTGTTGTCTAATTTATTAGTTACTATTTATTGCCTAATTTATTATCTTTTGAAATCTATACCCTTGCCCCAGCATTGCTAAAAATGACCCAAATACTGGAGGCCAGGTCATTGCAATGTGGTATGCTTCTTGAGCTTCAGCTATGCCCAGAGCCTTTCACAGGGTAGACAGATGCGTCTGGTAACTCCCCTCCTTTGGTAACAGTGTCAGAGGAGTGTCGTCAGCATGTTTGTGGCTTAGAGAAGGGACAAGCACTTCTGAGTGGGAAAACCAGGGTAGACTTGATGGAGGACGAAGACATTGGCGTCGGCTCTTGAAGTATTTAGAAGATCTGACGGACGATTGAAGAGAGAAACCCCATAGAAAGGAGAGCAAAAGTAAAAGCAAGGAAAGAAAAGGAGAGGGAAGGAAATCATGAGGGCAAGTTAAAGAAGTAACACATGCAGTCATTCTGTAAAAACGGGCCATCTGGGGGAGTGTTGGGACGTGGCTCTTGAAAAGTAGATAGAAATACCTCGCAGTGGCCTTAATCTGGCAACTAAGGTGTTTAAGAAGGGGAACGATGAGCATCTAGAGCTGATTTTTCAGGCAACTAATCTGACAGATCCAAGGAATTGAAGGGGAAAGACTGGCAGTGGTGAGACCGGTCTGGACGCTGAAGATGGAGACAGAATGGTGAGGTTGGTTGAGCCAAGGCTGCTTGCCCAATGTGTCGAGTAGGCTGCTAAGCCCGACTCTATTTTTTTTTTTCAACATTTATTTATTTTTGGGACAGAGAGAGACAGAGCATGAACAGGGGAGGGGCAGAGAAAGAGGGAGACACAGAATCGGAAACAGGCTCCAGGCTCTGAGCCATCAGCCCAGAGCCCGACGCGGGGCTCGAACTCACGGACCGCGAGATCATGACCTGGCTGAAGTCGGACGCTTAACCGACTGCGCCACCCAGGCGCCCCAAGCCCGATTCTATTTTATAGGAGAAACCCTACACTATTTGAATGCTCTTATTTCCTGGTCACTTGCCACAGGGTCATAAGCCTCTTATAGTCTGGTCATGCATATAAATTAGGTTATAAGGTAAAAATTTGTATTTTGAATATACATTTGACATTTTTACTTCTCTCCGTCCCCCAACTTCATTATAGCATTACTGGTGCTACTCACTGAGGACAGTATAATGTCTGGGGCTAGTGGGTGGGAGAGAAAAGGCTGAATGATCATGGGCTGGGATATATAAAAAAGGAAACCTCATTGTGGGGGTTTTTAATATATATTTTAATGTTTATTTTGAGAGAGAGAGAGAGAGAGAGAGAGAGAGAGAGAGAATGCACACAGGGCAGGGAGGGGCAGAGAGAGAGGGAGAGAGAGAATCCCACAGGCTCTGCACTGTCAGTACACAGCCCAACATGGGGCTCAATCCCATGAACTATGAGATCATGACCTGAGCCTAAATCAAGAGGCATCAACCAACTGAGCCACCCAGGCGCCCCTCAAATTGTGTTTTTTTAATGTTTTTATTTTTGAGAGAGAGAGAGAGAGAGAAACAAGTGGGGGAGGGGCAGAGAGAGGGGGGACAGAGGATCCAAAGCGGGCTCTGTTCTGACAGCAGCGAGCCTGATGTAGGGCTTGAACTCATGAACCGTGAGATCATGACCTGAGCCAAAGTCAGACACTCAACCACCTGAGCCACCCAGGCGCTCAACCACCTGAGCCACCCAGGCGCCCCATCAAGTGATGTTTACTTGTTTTTTTTAAGTGAAAGATGTAAGACGTTTTGTACAAGAGTTTCTTACACACACAGACAATTTTAGTTCCCTGAAACTACTGAGACGTTTCAGGCCCAAGTTCTGAAGGCAAATACCTGAAAATATTACATTGGTTTTGGGTTGAAGAAATAGTTAATGTCCCTTTTGAAACTAGGTCAAGTTTTTTAACTTTATCTTCTGCTCTAACTCAGGACCCCAGCTGTCAGGCTCTCCCATTAACCCTCCACTTCAGTGAGATCCCCTCTGAAACACATTGTAATTGCAGAAATTTACAACAAAAGATGGAGAGCTCCTCTAATACTTGGTTACAAATCCCTCATGTGGAAGTGGACATTTAAAGCTTTGAGAAGTCATAAAAAACATGTGGAGAGATAGCTCAGCAGAAATTCTTTTCCTTGAAAGAAGCAATTGACCCTTTCTAGCAGCTTTATAGCCCCAGTGATCCAGACTGGGCAACTTGACTTTGCCAAAATGTTTAGTAAGAACTGTTGTTTCAAGCATAAAAAATTTAAGTGACTTCTGTGTAATTACCCCTAAACTACTGTGCCTCCTTGCAGGTGCCACAGGAAAGCTGGTTATAGCCTGGGACATGTCTGTAGTGGGACAGGAAGAAGGTTGAGAGGGTTTCATTACTGGTATGATGAAAAGGTATCAATGTAAGATAAAAGTATCTCTTATTAGTTTGGTAAAACGTAGAGTTTTGGCCATTCCTGTGAAGCATAGAACAGAAAGGAAAATTACTTCTGCAATTTGAGGTCAGCATACAGGACTCCAGGGTTATGTAAATGTGGATTTTAAGAAACAGACAAACATGTTGTGCAATTTTCAAGAACACATTCTTGGGAGACTATAGATGCTGGAGAGGGTGTGGAGAAACAGGAACCCTCTTGCACTGTTGGTGGGAATGTAAACTGGTGCAGCCACTCTGGGAAACAGTGTGGAGGTTCCTCAAAAAATTAAAAATCGATCTACGCTATGACCCAGCAATAGCACTGCTAGGAATTTACCCAAGGGATACAGGAGTGCTGATGCATAGGGGCACTTATACCCCAATGTTCATACCAGCACTTTCAACAATAGCCAAATTATGGAAAGAGCCTAAATGTCCATCAACTGATGAATGGATAAAGAAATTGTGGTTTATATACACAATGGAATACTACTTGGCAATGAGGAAGAATGAAATATGGCCTTTTGTAGCAACGTGGATGGAACTGGAGAATGTTATGCTAAGTGAAATAAGTCACACAGAGAAAGACAGATACCATATGTTTTCACTCTTATGTGGATCCTGAGAAACTTAACAGAAGACCATGGGGGAGGGGAAGGGGGAAAAAAGTTACAGAGAGGGAAGGAGGCAAACCACGAGACTCTTAAAAACTGAGAATAAACTGAGGGTTGATGGGGGGGTGGGAGGGAAGGGAAAGTAGATGATGGGCATTGAGGAAGGCACCTGTTGGGATGAGCACTGGGTGTTGTATGGAAACCAGTTTGACAATAAATTTCATATTAAAAAAAAAAGAAAAGGAAAATAAAACATTGTTGCATGGAATCCACTTTTTACTGAACTGACTGACCTGCTCCAATAACCAGCTTGTGCACCTTCTGTCACTCTCCAGGGCACTACAAAGTGGAAGCTAAAAAGCAGCTTCTTCCTTTTCCCAGCATCCTCTGGGGACTGTCTAAAGGAAAAAGAGAGTGGAGTAAGATAACTTTTGGGAAGGAAAGTACAACAGAGTGCTAGGTGCGTTATAAATGTTGAAATCAACAAATTATCTCCCAAAGCTACACTCACTCACTACTCTTTGAACACAGAGGAAATGGGAAAAATCAACAATTAAGAGTAAGATGCGGGGTGGTGTCTGGAGAAAGTGACATATTGCAATGTTCCTCAACTGACATTGTGGTTAGGAGCAAGTTGCCATGGGATTTGAAGCAGTTCAGAAGTCTTCAAGTAAGACCCATCATGATCAAAATCAGTGTATGGCAGACAGTCTAAACGAACTGGGTCTATTAATTAATTACGCGTACCAAATCGGGATGGTTTTTAGCTTTTAAAAATTTCAGCGAAACTTAAGTTCCTTTATAAATTGAATCTCTGCTTTTACTTTTCCATAAACAAAATCTGTTTCTTACTATTTGCCTTCTAAAATAGCAATAGCCACGGTCCAAACATTTTATATTAAACACCAAATTTGGCCAAACACCCTGCGTTTTTAAACTGCGCCATTTTGATAATTGTGATAATCAAATCTAGTATATGTGATTTTTTTAATGTAAAATATTTGCAGATATTCAGGAAAAGATTTTAAATTCTTAAAATAATGAGAATACTCTCTACATACTAAATGCTTTTCTGGTCTAAGGACTTAGCCTGTCCATGTTCTTCAAACTATTGATAGAACCACTAGATTTTCGTCTATACATTTATATATTCATTCATATACTTGTTACTACATGCACACACACACACCCCTCTGATGTTTTCTAAGGAGTGCAAAACAATGCTGGATCACAGTTTTCTGTGGAATAAAGCTTTGTTTAAAAAAAAAAAAAGCAGATGCAGCTTAACATCTTATTAACATGAGAACTGTTGTTTTATAAGAACTGTTGTTGTTGTTGTTTTTCCTGTTAGTAGCCAAAGTTGAGGAAAAATAAGAAAAACAAAGAGGAAGCAGGGTGAGTAAATAGCACATTTGATGAGGGTGTCCTCACCTTGTCAAGGCAAGGTGCTCTGAGGCGTAAAGGGTGATAGTGGGGACGCAGATGGGAGCAAAGAGCTAGTGAACCAACCATCATCTCTTCTACAGAGCAATTTTAGGAAGCCCCTGAGGGACGCAGGTAGTCAATGAACAGGAATTGAGGGAGTTGACAAAAGGGAAGAGGCTGGATTCCTCAGAGTCATGGCAAACTGTTCTATGGTCAAGTTGGTAATTCACCAACTGTGCCATTACGAAATATTTACCATATTTTATACTGAGGATTATTATGTAATATAAATAAAGAAATATTAATTTCCCTTTAATGTTTTAGGATTTACGTATTTATTACTTTTTGGAAATTATTATATTTTAAAACTGATTTCCATTCCCTTAAATCTGAATTATAAACTGTCATTTCTGCCTTCATTTACCGGCCAGTATCCTGCACTGGTACTGTTTTGCTATGTATTAAAAATGAAACCAAAAATGAACGGGTACGCTGAGGCCTTAATTTTGAGCAAATAAGAACAGTGATGTGTGGGGTTAGAAATGGGCCTCTTTCTAAGGTAGTTACCGTGCAGTTACAGTTTGAGATGAGATGTCATTGACGGTGCCCCCTGCTCCACATGCTGGGGCACAGACGTCTCCTTGAGCCACTTCTCCCATAAAACCCTTTATTCTCTTTCATCCCTTGTTAGCATTCAGCTGTTTTTCTGGATGAATGCGCCACCATTTAGTTCCAAACTCTTGTTCCTAAGGGAAGAGTGGCACACTGTCTCCACACAATGTCACCTCCTGTCTTCCCTGCCTGTCTTCTCTCCTCGTGGTACCAGCCCTTTCCCGTCATCAGGCGACCCTAGCCTCGTGCTTCCTGGCTGCTCGGAAGTGAGAAGTCACCTACTTAGGGTGCTGATGCTGTAGGAGGTCATGGTGTAGGGATTAGGCTTCTAGTTCAACAAGTTACTCCCTTGTAGAAATCGGAGTCCTCACCTATAAAATTGACATGATAACAGGGTTGTTGTGAGATTAGACCAGTTCCTGTGTGTTGTGTATGCTGTGCCACTCTTTGGAAGAATCTTCTCCTCCCCTCATCTGGCTACTTCCTATGGGTAAAGGCCCTGAGAATAATGGCTGACGTATAATAGATCAAGAGTTTAAATTTTTTTTTTAATGTTTATTTCTGAGAGAGGCAGTGCAAGTGGGAAAGGGGCAGAAAGAGAGGGAGACAGCTGATAGCACAGAGCCTGATGTGGAGCTCGAACTCAGGAACCGCGAGATCGTGACCTAAGCCAAAGTTGGACACATACCTGACGGAGGCACTCAGGCGCCCCAAAAGATCAGGAGTTTAAGGGGTTGCTTTTATTTACCGTGGCATGGGGGGAAGGAATCTGTGCTTCGTAAGGCAGGCTTTTCTTCTGTTACCCCTCCCCTTTCCTAACAATGTCAGCTGTGCACACAGCTGGTCAGTATGGAAGGATGGATGTGATGGCAGGGATGGGCACTGTGGAGAATTTCTGAGGAAATTGGATGGAAAGTAGAAATAGAAGAGGCTCAGGGAAAGTAGCCAGGTGAGAAGAGAAGATTCTTCCAGGGAGTGGCGGCAGCGTGTTCAACACTGATCACGTGAGGAGAACCAAGTTCAGGGAAACACCACCAACCACAGCCGTCTGTAAGGCCAGAGAGGAGGCTTCCAGGTAGACCCATAGCAGGCTGTGCTGCCGGAGCGTGGTGAGAGAGACAGCTGTGAAGTCCTGGAGACCTGCTGGTCTTTCGTGCCAAGGGGGCTGGAGTTTATCCTGGGGAAACTGAGGCATTCAAAGAAGTCACACGATCATATTTGCATTATAGAAATGTTAGTGTCACGGCTGTGTCAGCGACTGGTTTTGTGGGCTCAACGCTTGGAAGGCCATCCATAGGCCAGTTAGGAGACTCTCGTGACAACTTCCTGTTCCCTCAGAAGTTCTTCTAATCTCCCATCAACTGGGAAACAGATCACCAAGCTAGGTACATTTGAGTCTGAAATATGAATACAGGTTCTGAGGGAGGGAATGATAGGTTTTTTAAATTTGTGAATGGGAATTACTTTTTGTTTGATAGATTCCCAGTTCCTGTCTTCTGTTTAAATCAGCTGTCAGGTGATTTAAGGTCTCACTCTTAATATTAATGGAACCCTACTGAATATATGGGTGTAGAATTATGGGAAAGTTGATATTTTAATAACAGGCCTCAAAAGTTCCTGAAATTAAAGCCAATACAGTCCTTTGGTTAGTGCTTATTACTTCCTCATGAATTTCTTTGCTCCGATTAGGCAGAATTGGAGAATTCTTCCACTTCTTCAGAAATTCAGGCAGTCTTTGAATATTACTTATACCCCAGCCATTCTACCGAACATGACCACAGAGAAGTCTGTGAGGCATGGTCTGTGGCTTCCAGTCCCAGTGTAGCAGACGTGGACCCACCTTTCCTGTTGTGTCCGTCTCCTATCTCCCAGCATTAAGGTCTACTGGAAAAACAAAAAAACCCAGTGCATCAGTTGGAAGACATGGGGGACATAAACAGACACATAGCAGAAGAAGATGGCCTGCTATCCAGCACCCTCCGCAGGAGCCGGGCTTGGAGGGGAAGCAAGGGGGAAGGTCACCATTGATTTGGAGCCACTAGAGCTGTGATTTTTTTTTTTTAAACCAAGGGTAATTTTGCCCCCATCTCCCCTCCCTTCCAGGGACATTTGGCCATGCCTGAAGACATTCTATTTATTTATTTATTTATTTATTTATTTATTTATTTATTTATTTAAATGTTTATTTTTTGAGAGAAAGAGAAACAGTGTGAATGGGGGAGGGGGAAAGACAGAGAGATAGAGAGAGAGAGAGAGAGAGAGACAGAATCCAAAGCAGGCTCCAGGCTCTCAGCTGTCAGCACAAAGCCCGATGTGGGACTTGAACTCATGAACCGGCAGATCATGACCTGAGCCAAAGTCGGACGCTTAGCTGACTGAGCCACCCAGGTGCCCCTGAAGAAGCTTTTTGATCATCTCCGCTCTGGGTGTGGGTGGTGGTGGTGGTGGTGCTGTTATCGTATACAGTATGTCCTAGAATGCTGCTAACCATCCTGTAGTGTCCTGCAAAGCTTCCTCCCCTTCCCCTGCCACTCACATCAAAGATTATCCTGTCTAAAATACCAGTAGTGCAAGGGTTGAGAAACCTTGCACTAGAGGTGTTGTCTATACGGGCTGTGTTTGGAAATGTAAGCATCTGGTTGGGGGAAATGGTGGTACTTAGGCAGCCTTGGAGATGTTGGGGTGGTGCCGGACTACAACTGACATTGCACTGGCTCTTAGTAGTTTCTA
This sequence comes from Prionailurus viverrinus, assembly GCF_022837055.1. Classification (NCBI taxonomy): domain Eukaryota; kingdom Metazoa; phylum Chordata; class Mammalia; order Carnivora; family Felidae; genus Prionailurus; species Prionailurus viverrinus. The sequence goes on along the minus strand of NC_062565.1, from coordinate 123,621,843 downwards.
GTTCTCGGGGCATTAAAACAGGTTGATTGCCAAGTCCAGTGGGTGCCTGACCCTCAAACCTCTTAGAAATCCTCTGTGTCCAGGGGCGCCTGGGTGGCGCAGTCGGTTAAGCGTCCGACTTCAGCCAGGTCACAATCTCGCAGTCCGTGAGTTCGAGCCCCGCGTCAGGCTCTGGGCTGATGGCTCAGAGCATGGAGCCTGTTTCCGATTCTGTGTCTCCCTCTCTCTCTGCCCCTCCCCCGTTCATGCTCTGTCTCTCTCTGTCCCAAAAATAAATAAAAACGTTGAAAAAAAAAATTAAAAAAAAAAAAAAGAAATCCTCTGTGTCTAGTTTCTTTAGTGGGTCAAGTCCTGCTACTCAGGAAGGATTAAAAGCTTGTATTTTCTTCTAGAAATTGTATTTCCTTCTTCAAATGGGACCAGTTGCTCACCCACATGCATTCAGTTCATTGATTTTAATCAAAGTATTCTGGCCCCCATGGCACATGTGTTTAAGTCTAATAAGGGCCCAGGAAGGACTTGACCCTTTTTCCTCAGTTTCCCCTCTTTGCCCTTAGACAAAAGCCATTCTTAAGATAAGTCTAAGGTAAAACTGTGATAGACATTTTGAGTCCAGTGTTTGCAGTGTAATTTATCAGTGGCTTTTTCTTAAAAAAAAAAAAAAGAGAAGTGTAGGTCCCCAGAATTTATCTAGAAATAATTTAGAAAACTTCAGCATTTATATTCATTGACTGTTCCTCTCCTCTGTGAAGACCTTCAGAATTTCCCAAACTTGCTTAAGCGAGTCAGTCTATTGGAAACTTCTGAAGAGAAGCAAAACTTCATTTCACGCGGCCTTTCATCAGCTCCATGCCTATTCTCAGGGAAGGGAGAAGAACAGAGGTCTCTCTGCCTGACTGACCCTAAGTGAGCGCCTTTTCAGATGCCTTTGGTATGGGAACAAAATCAGCCATAATCTTCGGGGTTTTAAATGTCATTTTCGATACATCAGGAGACCAAAAGGCAGAAAAGTCTGGGAAAATAATAAATAACACTTAGATGGTTTGGGAAAGCAATTAAGTTTTTAATTATGTGCTTAATGCACATCCTGTTTGGGGCCCCAGCTGAGTTTGAATCCTTGTGCTTGAACTGATGTTTAGCAACCATTTCTTAACCAGGAAGGGCCTCCCCGACTCCGAGCCCACACCCATTTGAGCTTCACTGGCTCTTTTGAACAGAAGCCATTCTCACTTTTTACTTGGTTCAGTGAACAAGGTTACTGTGTAAAAGCAGTGTCTGTGGAGTTGTGGGTCTCACTGCCCTGTGCCTCCCCCCCCCACCCCCGAGTGTACCTCAAGCTGTGTGAGGCGGAATACTTAGGATGATTAAAAGGGCCCTTCACTGATGATTTGGTGTTTGCCTGGCTGAGGAGCTCAAAGCAAGAAGACGGAGACATGCAGCCATGTTGCAGCCTATTCCAGAAAGGAATTTAGGATGGGGGACCCTAAGCCAGACTGTAAGTTCTTGGACTCAGTAAGGAAATTCAGGAGCCAGGCAATCTTTACACTGATTTTTAACACTTAAAACAGGCAACCATACACAGTAGAAAATGTTTTGTTTGGGGGGGGGAAGAAACGTGCCGATTTTAGTGTTCTTAGAGGAAGGAGTGGGAATTGTAATTAAATAGGATGATCTTTGTTTTTTACGTTCTATAGATGATGGGTATATACTTCTGTCTACGTTGTCCTGGAGCCATGGGACAGTTTCTGTGAACATTATGGGCAAACTATCATTATTTTCCCTTTTCCATGTTCCTACCTTTTTTTTTTTTCTTTTGGGAAAACCCAAAATGAAAGCCCTGACATTTCCTAGAGTCTCCTTAAAGTGCAGACCTGGGCCATCGCAAGCTGTACACACACTTGTGCTGCCATCCAAAGAAAATTTTAGCACGTAATTTATTGATGATTTCTCTCTCTCTCTTTTTTTCTTTTAAACATTTGACATGTTTTTAAGTAATCTCTACCCCCAACGTGGGGCTCGGATTCATGACCCTGAGATCAAGAGTCACATACTCTACCAACTGAGCCAGCCAGCCAGCCAGCCAGGCGCCCCTGATGATTTCTTAATGCTCTTAATATTTGTATCTGGATCAGATCAGGAGAATTTGGGGAAATGATTGTTTTTCTATTTAGAGGGGTATATTTGGAAAGTTCTGTTTTTTCCTGCTTGAAAAGAAAAATCTTATTTCCCTTGCCTACCTTTTGGTTTCTTTGTTTTTTTTTTTGTTGTTGTTGTTGTTTTAAATCAAACATTGCCTATATTTCCCTTTTGGATTTCTCTTCACCAGAATGCTTTCATTTCCTCAACACATAAACAGTGACTCACATGGGCTTTTACAGACAAAGCCATAGGCATTGGAATCTTAATAGTACCTATTGGGGTTATTTTTATCCCCCTATTTTCTTCTCTAGAAGTTTCTTGATGTAGATGTTTTATCAAATTTTATTTTTCAGAACAAAAAAGATGCTTTACTCACTAAATTACTTGTCCTTACAAAATATTATGTATCTTCATTTTCATAGGTAATATTTGTAAATTTTGTCATAAAAACACATCTGATCTAGGAAAGAAAGGTTATATATAGTGTCAGTATCCAGTAACCATTAGGAGATGGAGTGTGGTGTGTATAAATGATTTGCTGTTGGTATTTTAGGATTATAAAACGAGTCAGAGTGGCATATTAGATATATCTTTGTAGCTAGATCTGACTTTTCCTTTTACCTTTGACACTTAATAGCTCTGTGACTTCAGACAAGGTATTTATATTCTATAAGTGTGTTGGTATCATTATTACACAATGAGAATTATCTCTAATTTGCAGGATTGTATGTACTTGAAAGAAATAAGATGCCTTACTTAATGCCCAGTTCCCAGAAAAAAAAATATCAGTGTTATTAATGTGTGTATTAACTCATTTTCTGTTCCTTTAACTCACTTTCCAATTCATTTTGTACTTAATGACTATTTTTTGGAGACCTATCTTTCTGTGTGGAAAGCATATTTATGTATAGTACTGAAGTATTAGGATTAGACGTAGTCGCACACACAATAAGCACTGATTTTCATAATGAATTATTCAAGTGTGATAAAATAAGATTGCGTCAATCAAATGAAACTCAGGTTACTCAGTAAGAAAATAGGAAAAATGTCTCTGTACGCTCCGTGGCATCCGCTCCGCTCATTCATGAAAGCCCACACAGCTGTGGGAGCAGAACCTGTTGTCAACATCAAGCTGCTATGGAATAACTGTAGGAGTTATGAGTAACCCCCCCCCCCCCCCCCGCCTGCCAGACAAAAACTGTTCTCTGTAATTATCCGACCTATCCTCATCTTCGCACTTATCATTGTCTGATGTAATAATGTGTACTGTGTTCCCACGCTGCGATGTATGCTTGATGGCAGCAGGGAGTTTTGTCGGTTTCGTTCACTGCAAGGGCACCTGCCAACCTAATCAATCTATCGAGTTAATGCATCAGTCCCTAGTCTGCAGTAGGGCCACGCCTACTCTTTATAAAACACACAAGGTAACAAAATCGAGGATACAGTTTTCTTTTTTTTCTTTTTTTTTTTTAATTTTTTTTTTCAACGTTTATTTATTTTTGGGACAGAGAGAGACAGAGCATGAACGGGGGAGGGGCAGAGAGAGAGGGAGACACAGAATCGGAAACAGGCTCCAGGCTCCGAGCCATCAGCCCAGAGCCCGACGCGGGGCTCGAACTCACGGACCGCAAGATCGTGACCTGGCTGAAGTCGGACGCTTAACCGACTGCGCCACCCAGGCGCCCCGAGGATACAGTTTTATAGCTAAAATAAAGAGCCTCATAAAAGCACTAGCAGTTTGTTCCAACTTTTGGAAGAAAGGAAAAAGCACGAAATGTTACCATCTTCTGTTACAGATGATTAACGGTGTGCCAAGCAGAACAGAAAACCAAAAAGTTTATTTCCTTTGTGAAAAATAATTAAAGTACGGACTCTAGTGAAATAATTTTGTGATAAAAGGCCAGGTCAAAGGTGAAATAAGCTCCTTCCCCTAAGCCCCGGGCGAGGTCCGTGCTCTGCTCCAGAGAGATAGCCCCTTCCACACACTCAGTGCTGTTCAACACACCCTGGCAAACTCAAGCTCCTTCACCAGGAATTTTATGTTGGCATATTTTTTAAAAGCTACAAGTCATGTGAAATGAGGCTTTCGGAAAACACTAGCCATTCTCAAAGTTACAGTGAATCTGTACTTCTATGAAGAAGATAAAATGTTGTACTTTAGAGTCAAAACACCAGATTTCCACTCACTCTTTTTTTTTTAATTATTTATTTATTTTTTTAATTTACATCCAAGTTAGTTAGCATATGGTGCAACAGTGATTTCAGGAGTAGATTCCTTTAGGCCCTTACCCATTTAGCCCATCCCCCTTCCCATAACCCCTTCAGCAACCCTCAGTTCTCCATATTTATGAGTCTCTTCTGTTTTGTCCCCCTCCCTGTTTTGATACTATTTTTGCTTCCCTTCCCTTAGGTTCATCTGTTTTGTATCTTAAATTCCTAATATGAGTGAAATCATATGATATTTGTCTTTCTCTAAGTTTGCTTAGCATAATACCCTCTAGTTCCATCCATGTAATTGCAAATGGCAAGATTTCATTTTTTTTTTGATTGCCAAGTATACTCCATTATATATATATATATATATATATATATATACATATATATATATATATATATATACATATATACCACATTTTCTTTATCCATTCATCTGTTGATGGACATTGGGTTTTTTCCATACTTTGCCTATTGTCAATAGTGCTGCTGTAAACATCAGGGTGCATGTGCCCCTTCGAAACAGCATACCTATATCCCTTGGATATACACCTAGTAGTGCAATTGCTGGGTCTTAGGGTAGTTCTATTTTTAGTTTTTTGAGGAACCTTCATACTGTTTTCCAGAGTGGCTAGAGCACCAGCTTGTATTGCCACCAACAATGCATAAGAGCTCCTCTTCACATCCTCACCAACATCTGTTGTTGCCTGAGTTGTTAATGTTAGCCATTGTGACAGGTGTGAGGTGGTATCTCATTGTGGTTTTGATTTGTATTTCCCTGATGATGAGTGATGTTGAGTATTTCTTCATGTGTCGGTTGGCCATCTGGATGTCTTCTTTGGAGAAGTGTCTATTCATGTCTTTTGCCCATTTCTTCCGGGGATTATTTGCTTTTTTGGGTGTTGAGTTTGAGAAGTTCTTTATAGATTTTGGATACTAACCCTTTATCTGATAAGTCATTTGCAAATACCTTCTCCCATTCTGTCGGTTGCCTTTTAGTTTTGCTGATTGTTTCCTTCGCTGTGCAGAAGCTTTTTATTTTGCTGAGGTCCCAATAGTTCATTTTTGCTTTTGTTTCCCTTGCCTCTGGAGATGTGTTGAGTAAGAAGTTGCTGTGGCCAAGGTCAAAGAGGTTTTTGCCTGCTTTCTCCTTGAGGATTTTGATGGCTTCCTGTCTTACATTGAGGTCTTTAATCCATTTTGAGTTTATTTTTGTGTATGGTGTAAGAAAGTGGTCCAGGTTCATTTTTCTGCATGTCGCTGACCAGTTTTCCCAGCACCATTTGCTGAAGAGTCTGTCTTTATTCCATTGGATATTCTCTCATGCTTTGTCAAAGATTAGTTGGCCATACATTTGTGGGTCCATTTTTGGGTTCTCTATTCTTTTCCACTGATCTGAGTGTTTGTTTTTGAGCCACACACTCACTCTTACACTGTTTGTGTGACCACAGGCAAATCCCAATTGACCTTTCTAAGCCTCTTTTCCCTCCTCTAAAGGGCAACAGTCATGCCTGCCATAATCAAGTTAAGATGGTCAAGTAAGTTAATACCCAAGAAAGTGATTTATAATCCATAAAGCAAATTATACAGTGGTAGTTGAAGATATACTAAAAAACAGTGCAAGCTATTTTCTTAAATGAAAAAATTTAATCACTTTATGACTATATATATATTCTGTATTTGTCAAAGTATCATTAATTAGGGGAGGAAAAACCCACCAAAACAGTAAGAAGACCAAGGTACAGTTTTTAATGCCAAGGTACATTTTTTAATACATATATATGTGTATGTATATATGTGTGTGTGTGTGTGTGTGTGTGTGTGTGTGTGTGTATACATATATATATTTAAATTTAGAAAACACTGGCATAGTGGCTAAGATACTAGATTTTAAAGCCAAATTGATGATGATTTTACCCATGATGTAGCTATATATGTCAGACAAATTTCTTAACTTTTTTGAGCCTTGGCTTCCTTCTCTCAATGGTGGGGAGAATATTACCTCAATGTAAGCTTACTATGAAGAATAAATCGAATGAGACCAAGTGCTTAAAGCATCTAGTACAGTCTGGAACAAAATAGATGTTTAATAAATGGTGATTGTGTTTGTGGTTCTTGATTCTTTATAAATATCATTGAGTATATGATTTGTTTCTTAAATCATATGGTACCGAACTTTTAAAATATATTAGTTAGCCACTATTACTATATATGAAAATCTAATAGAAATTTTCCCAGAGAAAATGATCCTCTAATTTTCCATAACTTCCACTTTTCTGGGCCTGAGGATATTTAGATTAAGTAGCCTTTGAAACAAGAATCAGTACAATTAAATTTTCCAAAAGCTATCATTCACTCACCTAAACTTCCTGAGATCTCAAAGTATGTTAGGTAGAATTTAACTTATCCTTCCATAACAAAACACAGATGTTCATAAAGGGTGTTTCAAGGACAGAAATTAAAAAATCTCTGAGAAATGCGTGTTGTTCGTGAATCTCCTATGCTCTCCAGCCAGAGTTGCTCAAGTTTAAACATAAAAATCTGCTGGATATGTTCTAGCATGAAATAGAATGAAAGGCTGGGGGGGGGGGGGGGGAACTTTCATCCACAAGAAGGGCATGAGGGTAGTAATGCATATTGTCATACAACCTAAAGGTGTGTAAGTTCCAAGATTGACTTTATTTAGTCTGAGATGCACATCTATTAAAAGTCACCAATCCTTTCTCAGAGCATTTCAACTGAGTTATTGTCTGGTGAATGATCTCTGAACTAAAGTTTTCGTACTGAATTACCAGCATTGGTATACTGTCTTGACAGTATAATTTACTTTTCTTATCAGAACTTCAAGGTGACATAAATAAATAAATTTCAGTTGAACTATAAACCAATTTCAAAACTTAGGTTAAGTTTTTAATATATGGGAATCAATTCTCCATTAGAAAGTAGTTTCCTACGACGACCTTTTCTATTTAAAAAGATCATGCCATAATCCATTTCTGGATTGTAATCTGGTGGGTGATACAAATGAATTCTTAGTATCTTATCACAGACGGAATAAAATAATGTTGCCTGGACAGCAAGTAACATGTGACATGTGATGAAAGACCAAGAAGGTAAAGTTAATATTTAAGCTTTAATCCACTATTGGCAGTGCAACATTGTCCTGTTTTTCTGTAACACAAGAGCTCTAAAGTACGGTCAAAGATTAACATTTTTATATAACATTTTATGAAGAATTCTTTGAATATTTGAATTTTGTGTTTTCTGGTAACCAAAATACATAATTTAAATATATAAGTATTTAAGTTTAGTGTTTTTATAATAAAATGCTATCAATACTAGCCAAAGGTCATGGTCAGGGTGAAAAATAAAACAAGTATGTCGCCCAATAATTTTAGTTGGATTACAAAATTATCAAGAACTAAGTGAAAGCTGTTCAACATGCATGAAGTATGTCTACATATGTGAGAGTTTTCTTAGTTCTCAAACACATAGAGTTTGGCATATTAAATATTCTCAAGTACATTCTTAAATATTTATGTATTAAGTATTTTTACATGTATATAGTGAGTATTAGGAATAAGATGGGGCCCTTGTACTACAGCAGCTCAGGTGTGTCAGCTTTGCGTGGTGTTTTAGAGTTTTCGTATAAATTATATAATCTGTAACCAATAGCAACTGAGTTAACTAAAATTCTGCTGTAGAAACCTAAGAAAGACACACACCTGAGAATGCATGAAATGGAAATGATGTGGGTCATCCGGTATAGAAGACGACTGTGTTCTTCAGGAACTATTAAATCAATTGTGCTGTAGGCTTCAAGCAGTTAGTTTTCTGAAATGGATCTTTGCTGTATGTCACTACACCTAATTAAACAGCAATTCCACAGCTACTTCCTAGCAACAGATGTGTTAAATGGTCCCATGATGACGGGTGAGGCTGGGTTCTCCCAAGTCACAGCTCAGGAGATTTTAAGTTTGCTTGTATAGGATATCTCACTCATCCTACTGTGCTTTGCAGATATTGTTTGTTTTTTTTTTTTTAAATTGGAGGTTTCTGGCAATCCAGCACGTTGATCAGCGCCATTTTCCCAACAGCATTTGCTCAGCCCTCATGTCTCTCTTCCAGTTCAGTGTGGTAATTCTTGCAATAATTCAGACTTTTTCATTATTATATTTATCATGGTGATCTGTGATCAGTGACCTTTGGTGTTACTATTATAGTTGTTTTGGGATACCACAAACTGCCCCCACACAAGATGGCGAGCTTAGAAGATAAATGGGCGTGTTCTGACTCCATGACCAGCCATTCCCTCGTCTCTCTCCCCCTCCTTGGGCCTCCCTATGCCCTAAGACATAACATATTGAAATTAGGCCAACTAATAACCCTACAATGGTCTCTAATTGTTCAAGTGAAAAGAAGAATCACATGTCTTTCACTTTAAATCAAAAGCTAGAAGTGGTTATGCTTAGTGAGGAAGGCATTTTGAAAGCTGAGAGCAGCCAAAAGCTAGGACTCTTGTGCCAAACAGCAAAGCTGTGAATGCAAAGGAAAAGTTCTTTTTTATTTTTTAATTTTTTTTCTTGTTTATTATTTTTTATTATTTTTGAGAGAGAAAGTGAAAGCAGGTGAGGGCAGAGAGAGAGGGAGATCGAGGTTCTGAAGCGGGCTCTGGGCTGACAATTGGAACTCACGAACTGTGAGATCATGACCTGAGCCGAAGTTGGACGCTTAACTGACTGAGCCACCCAGGTGCCCCAAAGGAAATTTCTTGAAGGAAATTAAAAGTGCTACTCCAGTGAACACATGAATGATAAGAAAGCAAAACCACTTTATGCTGATACAGAGAAAATTTTAAATGGCCTGGATAGAAGATCAAACCAGCCACAACATTCCCTCAAGCCAAAGCCTAATCCCAAGAAAGGTCTTAACCCTCATCAGTTCTGAGAGAGGTGAGAAAGCTGGAGAAGAAAAGTTTGCTGCTAGGGGCACCTGGGTGACTCAGTCGGTTGAGCATCCGACTTCGGCTCAGGTCATGATCTCACAGTTCATGGGTTCGAGCCCCACGTTGGGCTCTGTGCTGACAGCTCAGAGCTTGGCTCCTGCTTCAGATTCTGTGTCTCCCTCTCTCTGCCCCTTCCCTGCTCACATTCTCTCTCTCTCTCTCTCTCTCTCAAAAATAAATAAACCTTAAAAAATTAAAAAAGCAAAAAGTTTGCTGTTAGCAGAGACAGGTGCATGAGGCTTAAGGGAAGAAGCCATTCCCATAACATAAAAGTGCAAGATGAAGCAGCAAGTGCTGATGTAGAAGCTGCAGCAAGTTCTCCAGAAGATTTGCTGAGATCATTCATGAAGGTGGCTACACTAAACCAGTTTTTCACTGTAGATGAAACAGCCTTTTGTTGGAAAAAGACGCCATCTAGGACTTCCTTAGCTAGAGAGAAGTCAGTGCCTGGCTTCAAAGCTTCAAAAGACAGGCTGACTCTCTAGTTAGGGGCTAATGCACCCGGTGACTTTAAGTTGAATCCAGTGCTCACTTAATCATTCCAGATTTCCTAGGGCCCTTAAGAATTACACTAAATCTACTCTGCCTGTGCTCCGTAAATGGAACAAGAAAGCTTGGATGACAGCACATCTGTTTACAACATGATTTACTAAATATTTTAAGCCCACTTTTGAAATCCGATCAGAAAAAAAAATTACTTTCAAAATATTACTGCTCATTGACAATGCACCAGTCACCCAAGAGCTCTAATGGAGATGTATGAGACTCGCATTGTTTTCGTGGCTGCTAACACAACAGCCATTCTGCAGCCCATGGATCAAGGAGTAATTTCAACTTTCAAGTCTTATTATTTACGAAATATGTTTCATAAGGCTATAGCTGCCATAGGTAGTGATTCCTCTGATGGATGTGGGCAAAGTAAATGGAAAACCTTCTGGAAAGGATTCACCATTCTAGATGCCATTAAGAGCATTCATGATTCATGGGAAGAGGCCAAAATATCAACATTAATAGGAGTTTGGAAGAAGTTGATTTCAGTACTCATGGATGACTTTGAGAGGTTCAGGACTCAGTGGGGGAAGTAACTGCAGATGTGATGGAAAGAGCAGGAGAACCAGAATTAGAAGTGGAGCCTGAAGATGGGACTGAATTGCTATAATCCATGATCAAACTTGAATGGATGAGTTGCTTCTTACAGATGAGCAAAGAAAATGGTTTCTTGAGATGAAATCTACTCCTGGTGAAGATGAGGTGAAGATTGTTGAAATGACAAGTAAGGATTTAGAATTATTATGTGAACTTAGTTCATCAAGCAGCAGCAGGATTTGAGAGGATTGATTTCAGTTTTGGAAGAAAGTCCTGCTATGGGTGAAATGCTATCAACAACATCACATGCTACCAAGAAATTGTTCGTGAAAAGAGTCAATCCATGTAGCAAACTTTATCATTGTCTTATTTTAAGAAATTACCACAGCCACCCCAACCTTCAACAGCCACCACCCTGGTGAGTCAACAGCCATCAACATCAAGGCAAGACCCTCCACCAGCAGAAAGATAATGATTCACTGAAAACTCACACGATGTCTAGCGTTTTTTAGCGTAAAGTATTTTTTAATTATGGTAAGTACATTGTTTTCTTAGACATAATGCATTGCATACTTTACTACAGTATAGTATAAACATAACTTTTATATGGACTGGGAAACCAGAACATTCATTTAACTTGCTTTGTTGTGATATTGGCTTTTTGTGGTAATCTCGAAGTGAACCTGCAAAATCTTTGAGATATGCCCATTGTTTTGAGCACGAAGGATGTGACAGAGGACCCTTCCTACCTACAGGAAATCGGGCAGTCTTTGAAAACGGAAAACAGTAGGAGAGACTCACTTTCTTTTGCTTTCTATGATACGTAAATGGGATTTTGGTGAAGAATCAGGAAGATGAACTAATTTCTAGTGACAAAAATGTTTATTTTCAATTTTTTTATAAACATGCTTCCTAAGGTTGTTTATATATATATATATATATATGGTTGTTTATATATATAATGTTTATATATATATAATATAATATATAATGTTTATATATATATATATATTAAATTATCAAAGTCTAACAAAGCATTACAGCGAGTTTGGCACAAACAGGAAAAATCACCCATAATCCCATCACCTTAATGGAGTCTTCTCAGTTTTCGTGTATTTTCGTGTATCAGTTTTCATGTATTCAGCATGAATGTGCATATTTATAATTTAGTTATTTTCATTAAGGGTTACATTATGAGCATGCATGGTACTGCCTAACTTTTAGTACTTTTATTTTTACTAGTTAAGATAATAACCCAAGGAGGGAATATTCTTGACTATTGCTGCTTTTGAGTTTTTACAGTTGTAAGTGGTTGTTGGGGAGGAAAAACATTTCCTTTACTCTTTTAGGTTAAGTCCCTGAGGGCCTGTGAATTGAACTAACAAAGGACAGATTAACAAGAGAAAAGACACAATTTTTATTTTTACCTGCACAGGAGTTCACAGAAAAGAAAGAAAATTCAAAGAAATGAATTTGGACTCAGGGGCACTTATACCATTTTAACAAAGGAAAGGGGGTTTGGGCTTCAGGGGCTGATAAATTGTGAAGTGACAAGAAAATGGAAAATCTACTGAGAAGATAAGAGTTAACGTAGTAAGGTTTGTTTTTGCAAACTCATCTCCGTGCTGTCTGTCTCTGGGGATAAGAGTCACTCTTCTTTTTCTGGTACAGGAGGGGGGGGGGGGGTGATCCTGTCACAGGGGAAATTTATGCCCCTGATTTTCGGCAAATGGGGACGGGAGACATAGAGAATTCTTCCTGCATCTGTTGATTCTCAACTGCCTTCAACTCAAAATAATACTTAATGCCAAGGTGGCATCTTTTCGAGTGCCATATGCTGATCCCCTTCGTGGTACACTAATGGACATCTTTAGGTATAAGGCTGTCCATGTTGTAGATTATTTCCTTTAGAGATTGTGGAGTTGATAATTTTAGACCTTTTAATGGCAGCAAATAAATGCTGCTGGATTCCTCTCCTAGCGTTATGCCAATATGCCAGTGTCCTGTAACTCCATTTTAATACTGCCACTTTGCTACTTACAGCTTTTTGCTCCTCATATTTTCAGTGCTGCATTTATTTGGAAGTACATGTCTGATATTTCTCTTCTGGGTACACACGAGATGTAAAATCAGGAATTGTCTCTTCAAGGACCCAGAAAGGCATAGTTCTAACCATAGGTGAAGCTAGTAGCGATGTCCATGTGCTGTGCTTTTAAGGGGTAGCATAACTTGAAGCAGGTGTCTGTTTCCGCATTGATCTGTGGGTGAGGGATCATTGAAGATATTTTTAAAATTACAAATAGATAGTTTGAGTAGGGTTAAATCTTCATGAGCTATTCACCCCCAAACCCAAATTAACATTTGATTTCCAGTAGGACTAGTGGGTCAAATGATGGATGGATCCTGATGGGTGGGGTGTGGCTCAGCATTTGTGGTTTAGGGTTAGAACTCCAAACTGTTGGAGTTTCTGGCAGCTTGGGAAGATCCTAGGAGCTCCATGCACCTGAGTAGACAGGGAGGGGACCAAGAGACTAACACAAATATTGGAGATAAAGCATTGAAAAGCAGCAATTTTGTTAATATTTTTCATGGTTTCAAAACAAACACAAAACATAGGTGCATGCATACATATATAAATAAACAACTAAAAACACCAGGAAAAAAAACCCAATTAATTTCTCTCAGTGAACACTTAAAATTAAGTGGTCTGCCTTTGTTGATGTAGTACCAATTATTAATAGTTTGGGATGAATGCTCTGAAGCTATTTCTTCACTTTTTAAAAAAGTTCATTTTATTTTACTAAATTCAGTCAAAATTTTTGACCCAGTGTTCCATATGAACATAAGAATAAGAAAATCTGGGGTTGCCTGGGTGTCTCAGTTGGTTAAGCATCTGACTTGGTTCAGGTCATGATCTCCCAGTTTTCAAGTTTGAGCCCTGCATCAGGCTCTCTGCTGTCAGTGCAGAGTCTGCTTCAGATCCTCTGTCCCCCTCTCCCTCTGTCCCTTCCCTGCTTGTGCTCTCTCTCTCAAAATAAACATTAAAAAAGTGTTTTAAGAAAAGAATAAGAAAACCAAAGTAATTCACCAGAATTTATCTTACAGGAAGGAGAAGGTAAGACTCTTGATGGCTAAAATAATCATAATCATTAAATTTTTCCCATTTGTGGCTAATGGAAGGAAGTCTGTCTATTCCAACATCTATCTATTCTAATCGCAGGAAGAGCCTCTCCCCAATTACAGCAAGTAATTAGATGGCCTGTTCACTTTCAGAATCCTTAAACTCACTCCTTGCACATTCACTGGATTTTTCAGAAGGCATATTATGATCCAAGCAAATTGAGAAATTTTGGGGCTGTCCCCATCAGCTGCTTACCACTGGGTCGAATCTTAAGCAATGCATTTGAAAACTCTGAAGCAGCTTCAATTTATTATAAATTAATGACATAGGATGTTCATTAATTATTAAGCTGCACTGAAATATGCTGAATGTTGTTGTACACAGGTTTTACAGTCAATAGATGTCATCAGAATGTTTTGAAATTATCCCCTTGAGAAAAACAGGAAGGATTTTATCACTGTGCATTTGCAGTTGCTTGTTAGTTTTGCAGTAACTTTCAAAAACAGGACATTGATTTATGCTATTTTGCCTCTCCTCTTCCGAGAAAATTTAACCACTTTGGGGGGGGGGGGCGGGGAAAGCGTGTCCTATATCTCAAAAAGCCCCTCAAAAAAATATAAGAATTCAGTACTCAAGCTACTGATTTTACACTAACGTATTACATTTTCAGTATTTTGGTAAGATAGGTAAAAGTATTCCATGGTGGGAATTACATCCCATTAAAAAATATGCACTTACGATGCAGTAGGGGTAAAGTTATTTAAAAACAAATTAAATGAAGAAACCTCCCCGGAAATGAATTTTGGATTCAGTTGTTTCAGTTATAGTATTTTTCTACCTAGAGTTGTGTGCTGAATTCTGTTGGCGAGAAGGACAAAAGGCTTAACTGAAGCCACAGGGAATTTTAGATAGCATGTATTTGGATATTGGATAGCATGTATAAGGAGGAATGTAGTTATATTCCTCCTTAGAACTATATTCTTCCCTTTCAGAGCCCTTATCCCAGTCTGTAACCTTCACTAGGGTGATCATTTGGCTAATGCCCAGGTCTCTGTTGCCTGTAAATTCCATGTGGGCAGAGCTATGTCTGCTTCTGCCCACCATTGTGTCCCCAGTGCCTAGCACATGGGATGTAGGTGCTCAGTGGGCAGTGGAATGATGGATGGACTGAGGGGAAGGGGAAGGATTCTTTTGGTCATTCCAGAAGTCCATGAAGTGTTGTTTTTTTTTTTAAGATAATACATTAGTTGTGTTTTTCTCAGCAACTGATGGAAAGGGTTGCTTTGCCACTTTTTCATTCTGCGTCTTATATTTGTCAGGCATTGCTGTAACACCATTTTGAAGAATGGGAATGCTTTACAAGAATTCATTGTCCTTTAACAATTACAGCCTTTTAAAAGGTTTGACTCTCACCATATGAAAGTTTAAATAATAGGGTCGCCAAATGGACCTTATTGCAAATTGAGTTCATATATAAAGATTTTCTAGCACATATCCCAGCGCATTGTTATATAATTCCTAGAATCTGCTCATCTTTTTCAGAAGTCTTAAAACAGCTTCTTGTTTCCAATTGCTTGGACTTCCCTTCCTTTTTATTTTAGTACAGCACCCTGTAAAGGTTTTTGCTTAAAAAAAGTTTTGAGTGGTAATTTTCAGGACAAACTGATATTAAGAGAACAATATTTTTTGCAATTTTCTTAAAGCACCACGTACTTAAGTATTTTTTCAAAATAGTGATGCTTTTTCAGCCAATATTTGAGGCTTTATTTTGCCTTATTACAGTTTAAAGATTTATCATAAAGTATCAATCTTAGTTGATAATATTAAAACACATCCCTTTATTTCCTGCTCTTACTGCATTGAAAGAAAATAAAGAGAAGCTCTGGGGAAAAAACCAGAAATCTTTAGTTTTAACTTTTTAAAAAATTTGTGTTTTGGGGAGGGTATGTGTGGGCAAGTGTGTTTTACTTTACAGTACCCTGGTTATGGTACAGACACTTAAGGGTTTGTTTTGCTTGTTTGTTTTAGCTTTGGCTGTTGTTCATTGTAGAAATGAATATTAAAGCATCAAAAACAGATTGAGTATCCAGTGTATACTATACAAATTAATTTTCTAAAGTGCCAAATTTTTTTAATATCCTAAAGTTGGGAACTAACCTAAGAGTAGTCTTGATAGATGACAGTATGGCTTATTCCACAGTTCTCTGTTAGTTCCGATTACTACAAGATTAGATTTTAGAATATCTATCAGAATTAGTCTCCTGTATATTCCCTATAAAAATAGCTTCTTGAAACTGAGCTTGTGCTAACTGTTGAATAACAGTGAGTGTAAGACCTGTCCTCCTTGGCAGATTTCTAGAATACATTCTAGGTTATCAGTTATTAGTAGAATCACATGAAGTTGACCTTGGGGTAGAGTTGATCTGCTCGCATGAAAACTGAAAGACCTAAGTAACAAAGATGTAGACACAAAAAGTTCGCCAGTACATCTTTCTTGCCCCTGGAGAGGACCGGTGGGCAGAGCCAAACTTCAAGAATAATTTTAAGCTGGGTTATTTGCTGAATTTTTATTCATTTTAATTGAAGCCCCAAATTGGAGCTCCAGCCAGCATGATTAATGTAATTTTAGTCTAGGAAACTTTTTAGAAATCTTTAAAACGCATGCGTGGAATGCCAAATGCCTGAAGCTTTAACCCGTCTTTGTCTTTCTGACAACAATTAAACAATAGGACCATTGTTTCAATCTATTATTAGGTCATGTGGTAGGGTCATGTTTGCATAAAAGAGAATACTTGCCTTTCTGTTCTGTGATGGGCTTGTTTACAGCTTATTCAAAAATGGCCTCAAGTTTTTGAGGAACGTATTAAACATCACTATTCTATACCACTGAAAATTAAGCGACGCATAAAGAGATGGTTCCCATTGCGATGGACTCTGGTGTACAAATTCTGAATAAGTATCAGTAGCCTGTGTTCAGTTTGTATACGTTAGCTTGTAACAATTGCCTTTCCAGAGAGTCAAAGGACAAATGAGTCTCCAAAAATGACTCAGACTTTATTGTTTCTGGAAGACTTCACCACAAAGCAATAAAAAGTATGAAGTACCAATACAAGTATCAGTATAAACAGACGTGTCATACTTCTGATTTTGTAACCAAAAAGCCTGACCTCATTTATTAATGCAAATAAGTATTAATTTGCACTCTATCACAATGACACATCAATATAGATAGATTGGCAAAACAAGCCATTTTATTGTGTAAGTGGTAGAAAAACTTTTCCTCTGCCCTCTTAGGTATATTACCTGAACCCTGCAATTAAACTGTCAAAAGACAGATTAACAGAAGAAAAGCATATGATTCTTTACTGTTACTGATTTTTACATGCTTGGGGGCTTCACACAACTGAAGTGAAAACCCAAAGAGACATTTAAACCCAGAGGCTTATACACCATCTTGAGAAGGGTGATAGATGGAAGAGACTAGACCAGGGAAAGTAGATTTGGGCATCTAGGGGGAAGGTACACTATAGGAAAGTAACTATATGGGAGAAAGTAATGGCACGTAAGGGTTATTTAGTAGGATTTGTTAGGCCGACTCAAGTTGTCTCTGGTGATTGGTTCTTCTGTTCCGGAAAAGGAGAACACCTTTACAAATGGATATTTGTCACTTTCACAAAGTGAAATTTATGCCTTGCTTTTAGGCAGAAAGGAGGTGGACAGAAAGTTCCTCCTGTGTCTGTTTCTCACTTGCCTTCAGCTCAAAATAATCAATACGCCAACTTTGGGGTACTTGGGGATGTTCTATCCTGATCTGCTTCCCTTTACGTAAAACGAGACCCTGCTCTCATAGTTTTTCTTGCCTTGCTCTCAAGAGGCTCCTTTTCAGGAACAGTGTGCATTTTCTCCTTGTTCCTGGTTCCTTTGGTGACACCTCAGAGGTTTTTACCCCCACCGTGAACCACGCATCATTCAGGATGCATAAGTGGTGCACCTTTCTTCTGGTAGTAGGAGAAGGGAAATGTGAAAAGCAAGGTGAAGAAGGTTTTAGGGGGAAAAATCTGGAGATCGGTTCCCTTAGAACCCTCCATGTACATATACTGCCTTAAAACAAGGGTTCTTAATCAGGAGTTTATAAATTCAGAGGAAAATAACTGCATCTTTATTTACAGTGACCTCTTCTGGAAACTGAACATTTCCTTTAATGTGAGCAACAAACCTACAGCAGTGTTAGCACCAATAGAAGTCTGATACTTTCATCTCTTACTACGGTTTCAGATATCTTGAAAGATAGTTTAAATGGATCTCAGCTTTGAAATCATGGCAGTTATTAGACTGCCCCTAGATTTTATTTAATGGGTGAATAAGGAAGCACATTACATGTTAATGTCTTGATAACCTTTTAAATAAAGATGGTTGTATTTTTTATGGTGCTTTGTATTTTAATTTATGCATTTAAAAATACTATCCTGAGAAAGGATCCAACCTGACTTTCGCCAAAGGAACCCAAAGCAGAAAGGTTGAACTCCTTGTTGGTGGAAAGCCTTCACGAACCCGCAGGAGCATGCAGATCCCAATTTGCAAGCTGCTGAAAGGGGAATGCTGAAGCCCACCAGCTCTTAAACTGTGAATCCAGGACACCCAGACTTGCCTTTTTTGCCAAAGAGTGAAAAATGTGCAAAATCACTTAAGCCTGTGGGAGACAAATCCTTCCAGTTTTAGTGTATGTGCTGCCGAAGTGAGCACAATGGAAGACAAATCCTAGTTTAAATTCTGTTATCCATGGGTTCTGAGTCAGGGATGTACATCAGACTCCTTTAGGGATCTATTTAAAAATACACAACTAAGTCTTACGCCTCAGGATTGCAGTTCAGCAGGTCTGGGTGGGACCCAGACATCTCTGTGTCAAAAGTCCATAGATGATCATACAAACCCTCAGGTGAGAAGAAGTGCTCTGAAAGCTTGTTCTGTAAGAACTATTTTAAGGATCCCATTTTTAAAGATTTATGTTTAATTGAAAAAAGTTCATGGCAGGAAATGAGGTAACTTCACTATAGTTTGGAAGTTATAACTGCTGCAAAGACATCTTCTGCTGAGGCAGCAGGTGGAGGACAGCTCTTGACCATCAGTCCCTGGGGGCCATGAAACTTTCTGAAGCTACACATGCCATTTTTCAAGGTAAGGGGCCAATAGCTCTCCTGAGATTTGCAACAGCATTTAAGGTCTTTAAAAGAGGCAGAAAGAGGCAGGAAATAGCTTCCCAAATACGAGACCTTGAAATTTAATTGTGAAATGGCCAAAAAGGCAAAATTATCAGACCTACTAAGGGAACCGTTATGAGAACACCATTAATTCTATGAGAAAAGCACTGGACTATCGCTCTAATTGTTTAATCTTAGCAGTATTCTCTGCTTTATATTATTAATTCTTGGAATCAAAATACTTTTTTGCAACCTAAGTACAGCATCATAAGGTGGCAAAATAAGTGATTTTGATGCTATACATGGGGGGGGGTAAATTATTAAAATATATCAAGTTTTTATTGTGCTTAAAAATCCAAAAGAGGGGCACCTGGGTGGCTCAGCCGGTTGAGCATCCGACTTCAACCTAGGTCATGATCTCACTGGCCCCAAGTTAGAGCCTGGCGTCGTCGGGCTCTGTGCTGACAGCTCAAAGCCTGGAGCCTGCTTCAGATTCTGTATCTCCCTCTAGCTCTCTGCCTCACCCCCACTCACGCTCTGTTTCTCTCTCTTTCAAAAATAATAAACACTAAAAAAAATCCAAAAGAAAAAGTGATCATTAAAGTAAGAATTGAAAAAAAACTTTTTAAGATGAAATAATTTTATCTTTTTTTTTTCTTTTTCAATGTTTATTTTTGGGACAGAGAGAGACAGAGCATGAATGGGGGAGGGTCAGAGAAAGAGGGAGACACAGAATCGGAAACAGCTCCAGGCTCTGAGCCATCAGCCTAGAGCCTGACGCGGGGCTTGAACTCACGGACCGCGAGATCGTGACCTGGCTGAAGTCAGACGCTTAACCGACTGCGCCACCCAGGCGCCCCGAAATAATTTTATCTTAACCCTGGGCTTTTCTCTTACCTTTGACAGTTTCGTGTCCTTGGACACGAGCCCTCTGTTCATCATTGTAATAATTCTGGAAACTTAATTCTTATTTTACTGTAAAGCCTAAAGTTTTCTTTTCACATTCGAAAATTATGAAGCAACAAATGTCCTATATGAAGTGTATGGTGTCCACCTTACGGCAAGTGAGAAAAAAAATTCTGTATTGTAACAAAGTGTTTTTGAAGAAATGAAGGTGCCGTCTTTCAGTCATGAAAGAAGTTGACAGCTTTTCTAGTTGTCACAATTGCAAGTTGATGTCCATCTCTGCCGTTTTGCCTGTGTCAGATAAACTACTTCCTGCTTTGGATTACCGTGCCTTCTCCTTGTCCAGAAATGCCCTCCCCCTGCCCCCCATCCACAGGTGTACTCTTTAGAGTCAGGTCAGGCATCCCCTCCTCCAGGAAGCCTGCCCTGCCTTTCTCTGTGCCTCCACAAAACCTCACACATACCTCTGTCATGGTACTTACCACACTGTATTTTAATTATCTGTTTCTGTGTCCCTTAGGAGACTTTAATCTCAGTACCATTATCTTTGTGTTATTATGGCTGGAACGGTGGCTGCTCATTAAATATTTTGCTGAGTAATTACATACATAGCCTCCAGCTCCCACCTCTCACCTATTATTGTCTGTAATCCTGCCCTGACCTGGCAGCACAGGGATCATGCTTTGGCCTTTGAGTTGCTGCCTAAGCCAACCAAGGTAACCTGCCCAGCCCGACCAGCTCATTGTATTAAACTGAGTCCAAGCTGAGTCTAACAGTGTTCGATTGGCCATCAGCCCGAGATTACTCGTCATAGCTGGAGCGAGAACAGGCACGAAGCTGACCACTAAGCTCGCCACTCCCTAGGTATGTCTGTATGTCAGCTCCAGACTCTCAAACTTGCCATCTTATTAACTATCTTACCAAGATTTCCTTTTTGCCAGGCCTGTACTGTTTTGAAAAAGAAATTGTCACTTATGTCTACTCAGTTATTAATATAATCCTAGCTTAATTCTGAACTTGAAAATAGCAGTTTCTTATGATAGCCCAGTGAATTTAGTGGGAAGCGAAATACAGAGGATCTGAAAGCAGTTGCGTTTCCTTTTGAAAAGTGAAAAAAAGCAGTGGCCATGGACTCGTGTTACTTTTTTTTTTAAGTGTATTTATTTTGACAGCGCACGCGCATGAGCAGGGGACAGGCAGAGAGAGTGTGAGAGAATTCCAAGCAGTCTCCCTGCTGTCAGCTCAGAGCCCAACACGAGGCTCAATCTCATGAACCCAACCAAAAGGTCATGACCTGACCTTAAATCAAGAGTCAGATGCGTAACCAACTGAGCCACTCAGGCGCCCTAAGACTTGTGTTACTTTCAATTCCTAGGAAATAGAAACAGCATGGACCTGGGGCCCCTGGGTGCATCCTAAAGGTTTTATACATCGTGCACACAGTTTTAGGTCTTACACTGTTTAATGGTGCAGTTGAACATAAAATTAATGTGTCTCCCTTTGACAAAATACAAATCAGTATGATGTAAGACTGAGCTACATGTATCAGCTGTATTCTATAGCCTGAATTTTGGCAGAGAGCATGGTTGAAACCTTTTTTTTTTCTTTTAGAAATAGTCTGTTTAATTATAACTAGAAGTTTTCTTTTTTTAACCATTTAATTTAATTTATTTTTTTAATTTACATCCAAGTTAGTTAGCATATAGTGCAACAATGATTTGGAGAGTAGATTTCTTAATTCCCCTTACCCATTTAGCCCAGCCCGCCTCCCACAACCCTCTGTTTGTTCTCCATATTTGAGTCTCTTATGTTTTGTCCCCCTCCCTGTTTTTATATTATTTTTGCTTCCCTTCCCTTAGGTTCATGTTTTGTATCTTAAAGTCCTCATGTGAGTGAAGTCGTACGATATTTGTCTTTCTCTGACTGACTAATTTAGCTTAGAATAATACCCTCTAGTTCCATCCATGTAATTGCAAATGGCAAGATTTCATTTTTTTTTTTTTACTGCCAAGCAGTACTCCATTGTATATATATACCACATCTTCTTTATACATTCATCCATCGATGGACATTTGGGCTCTTTCCATACTTTGGCTATTGTTGGTAGTGCTGCTGTAAACATTGGGGTGCATGTGCCCCTTCGAAACAGCACACCTATATCCCTTGGATATGCACCTAGTAGTGCAATTGCTGGGTCTTAGGGTAGTTCTACTTTTAACTTTTTCAGGAACCTCCATACTGTTTTCCAGAGTGGCTGCACCAGCTTGCATTCCCACCGGCAATGCAAAAGAGATCTCTTTCTCCGCATCCTCACCAACATCTGTTGTTGCCTGAGTTGTTAATGTTTGCCATTCTGACAGGTGTGAGGTGGTATCTCCTTGTGGTCTTGATTTGTATTTCCCTGATGATGAGTGATGTTGAGCATTTCTTCATGTGTCGGTTGGCCATCTGGATGTCTTCTTTGGAGAAGTGTCTATTCACGTCTTTTGCCCATTTCTTCTGGGGATTATTTGCTTTTTGGGTGTTGAGTTTGAGAAGTTCTTTATAGATTTTAGATACTAACCCTTTATCTTATATGTCATTTGCAAATACCTTCTCCCATTCTGTCGGTTGCCTTTTAGTTTTGCTGATTGTTTCCTTCGCTGTGCAGAAGCTTTTTATTTTGCTGAGGTCCCAATAGTTCATTTTTGCTTTTGTTTCCCTTGCCTCTGGAGATGTGTTGAGTAAGAAGTTGCTGTGGCCAAGGTCAAAGAGGTTTTTGTCTGCTTTCTCCTCTAGGATTTCAATGGCTTCCTGTCTTACATTGAGGTCTTTAATCCATTTTGAGTTTATTTTTGTGTATGGTGTAAGAGGCTGGTCCAGGTTCATTTTTCTACATGTTACTGACCAGTTTTCCCAGCACCATTTGCTGAAGAGACTGTCTTTATTCCATTGGATATTCTTTCCTGCTTTGTCAAAGATTAGTTGGCCATATGTTTGTGGGTCCATTTCTGGGTTTTCTATTCTGTTCCATTGATCTAGTCTGTTTTTGTGCCACTTGGTTGAAACACTTATCTTGTATCTATCAGATTGCTAGGAGTATTATTTCTTTATCCATTTTATGCCTTCCAGTTAATCTAAGGAAGGGAGCGGTAAGAAAGAGAAACAGGATTTCATCCCATGTGGCTTACTTTCTATGATTTCACTGAAGGTCTTAGCTTCTATTTCTGTAGTCTTAGAGACCTCCCAATTTCTCTTTAAAAGTAACAGGCATTATCAAGATTTCATTAGCATGAAATATTGTGAAATTGTAAAACTACTGTGACTTTATGTGCACTTACATGTGCATGGTTGAACTTTCACAAAGGAGATGAGAAAATTCTCCTTAGGGTCAAGTCAGGACAGCTCATCAAAAGCACAAAGTCACTTGTTTCTTTCTCTTATCAGAAAATAATAATAATAATAATAATAATAATAATAATAATAATAATGGCTTCCTCTTCCGAAAAGTGGCCTGAGGTGATCTCTGAAAATGGTTCGCTATTCACTTGACCCGGAAAACCCAACAAAATCATGCAAATCAAGAGGTTCAAATCTTCGTGTCCACTTTAAGAACACACATGATACTGCCCAGGCTATCAAGGGTATGCATATCTGAAAAGCCACCAAGAATCTGAAAGACATCACTCTGCAGAAATAATGTGTGCCATTCTGTCGCTACAGTGGTTGAGGTGGTTGGTGTACCCAGGCCAAACAGTGGGGTAGGACCTATAGAGTCAGTGGCCTGAAAAGAGTGCTGTATTTTTACTGCACGTGCTTTAAAATGGAGAGATGGGTTTAGATGTAGATTCTCTGGTCATTGAGCACATTCAGGTGAACAAAGCCCCCAAGATGCGGTGTAGAATTTATGGGGCTCATGGTCGGATTAACCCATACATGAGCTCTCCTTGACACATTGAGATGATCCTCACTGGAAAAGAGACTGTTCCTAAACCAGAAGACGAAGTTGCACAGCAGAAGAAGATTGCCCAGAAGAAACCGAAGAAACAAAAACGTATGGCCCGGGAGTAAATTCTGCATAAAATAAAAAGAAAAAAGAAGCATGATTTAAAGAAAAAGGAATAATAAAGCCCCTGGCCATCTCTCAGGCCTCAGCACCAGGTCTCAGTTATTCTCCAGGTTGTTCAGCAGGTGAGTTTGTCTGACCTGCTCTCAACGATCAGCCTTCTGGAGGCAAACCAAGCTCGCTTCCTACCGCATTCCAGCCATTCATTATTCTCTGTCTCTGTGTTCTCAGTGTAACATGGGGACACTAATTGCCTACCTTACAAGGTGACTCTAGGAATTAGACTGGATGTATGTAAAGCCTCTGGCACAGTGCCTGTTCTATAGATGGGGCTTGATGAATGACTCTCACAGTTCTTGTTTTTATTACTGTTGCTCATATATTTTTTCCCTGTCTGGTGGTTCTGTCTCACTTCCTTCTTAGAACGTGGATTTTATAATGAGCACTCTGTGTTTCTCCTGTTTTACAGGATCAATTATGAGTGTTTTCAGTGGTATTTGGTGTTGTAGAGTTATTTCGTTTGTTAGCCTCGGGCCCCTTTTCCTTCCTCACGGAGTTAATCTGATGCTAGACAAGAGAGCAGATTGAGAGCCTGTGGGGCAAGAGTTGAATGAGTAGAAGTACTGCATACTAAGTTGGACATTTCTAATTAGGGTTTGAAGCATGGTTTTAAGTAATCTGAAAAGGTTTATAATAATCTGAAGCCAAGATATAAAGATTTATAATCAATATTTTGAACATTGCATAGTAATAGGATAGTGTTTCTAGCTTTTATATTCAACCTAGACTTTTTGTGTAAAGTTGAGTCTTATGAAAGGACTAAGGTTTTTGTTCTTTTTGTTTTTGTTTTTCCGAGTGAAATCAGAGTCAAACTTTTCAAGCTGGTTTAGAATAATTTCCAGATCAGTGGAAACCGAAATGTGTTGCTAGCAGGTGTCTTATCATAGACCCCAATGAAATGACTGCATTCCATCTGCATTCCTAAAAGTGGTCATTCTTGCATGCAAACTTAGCTAAGTAATCTCCAGTTGGTGTGAGTCCATTCAGTATTGTTATTTGTATAACCCCAGCATCGGCACTACCTGTGCTGATGGCTGTAAGTGGCAGTAAGTTTTAGGGAACTGCCCACAGACAAGAATTATGCTACACGGCAATATGTCCACTAAGTTCTTGGGAATAAAGCTGTTTGGCTTCTGGCATGTGTGTGGAGTGGGGCCAAGGGCTCTGGGTTGGAGGTAGGGAAGTCCCCATTCTGTCCATACTGGGTGAGTACTGGGATGCTCTTGCTAGTACAAGGTGTCTCATGGAGCGGGCTCCAGACCTGATCCAGTTCAATTTCCGAGGAATATGAGGGGGGCTGCTTGGGCTGTCATCGTGGGAAGTCTCGTTCTGATGGGAAGCAGCAACACCTCCACACAGACTGGACAGTGTGGCAGCCGCCCAGTGGAGTGAGGAAGGGACAGGGCAAGGGGGCAGTTCTTTGCTGAAAAACTACATAATAGAATGTACCTTCTGCATTATTTTTGCTGTAGGCAGTAATGTTTCTGACACCGTGTAGGTCATGGCAGAAACATTTTTTCTTTGCTATAGAGAGATTACTTGACCAGATATAGAAGTAAAACATCACTTATGCCAGAGCTCTCAGAAGCTTACCTGTCGAGCCCACCTAGTCTAGCCCAGCACAGTTCAAGTGTAGGCAGAGGACTTAAAAATCAGCCTTGATGATGAAGATTAACGCAGCGATGTCATTCATATTTATTCCTGTCTCTCTGTGTAGTTGAGTTACACCTTCATGTTATTAAAGCTCATAGAGCTGAGGCTGATGGTTTATTATAGAGGACAGATATTAATACATCAAAAATTGTATGTAACTGGTTGTTCAGTGCAGAGACCTAGATCATAAGTTTTAGTGTGGTCCACGTACTACTTTAATGTGATTTTTTTTATGAATAAGGTGTTTTAAAGTTAGCGGAGTTTTAAAAAGGGATGGTGCATGTTTCCTTATGTAAAACAAGACTCTGACTAATGAGACAGCATCAGCTGTTTTTTTCATCTTTCCCATTCCTGCTGTGAGGTGAGTAAGTGCTTGTCCACAGTGTTTTCAACGATGAAGAAGGCTGTCTTTTAGGCATATGGAAATGGAGTTTCTCTCGAGCATCAGTAGTTGCCATATTTTTGCTACTGAATATTTGTTTACAAAGTCAAGTTCAGCCTGCCTGCTATAAAAAAATCTGCTTAAAGAAAATTGAATAGCCTATCCAGAGGTGCTAAACTGAGAAACATACGAAAGACTGTTTCTAAGACAAGATATTCAAAAAATCTAAATGACTAATTATACTTGTTTATGAAGTGAACCTCCTTTCTCAACTAGCTCTAGAACATAATCACCTGTGACCCCTAGCTTATACATATTTGCTAGACTATTGTAGTGTTTAAAAAAACAAACAAAAAAGCAATTCTTTATGCTATATGGGTTATGTTCCAGAAGTTCATTTGCAGGATGGCAGGTTGAAGGCTGGAACATACGCTCACATTATTAAAATACCACATATGCACCTGATGAGCCACAAAAGCTAGTTTCATCAGTTATGTAGTAATGCTATCATAGAATCTTCATGAAACAAATATGCTCAGAATTATTCAACACTTTCTAAAATTCTAAACTAATGGTAAAATGATCTATCCTCAAATTGCTCATATTCTGTTTCGAAAGCTGATTTTCGTGCTCTCTGTCAATCTCTGCTTCCTACCCCATCCTCATCATTTTCCTCCTTCCTTGGTCTCCGTGGAGACCAAACTCAGTATTAGCACAGCTCCTCTCTCCTTCACTCTTTACAGAAAGCACACACCCTCTTGCACTTTTTCTAAGGCTTTTCAATGCTATAAAACAAAGGAGGTAAAATAACAACAAGGTTTGAGGAAGTCTTGGGCTTGTACTTCATCTGTAAACTAAAAAGAAACTGCATTGCCATGGTATTCATGGACTGTTCTCGGTACGACCAGAAAAAGGGGCAGGTTCGAGGGAGCACCCAGAGACTGCACTGAGATTCATTCACATTTCTTTAGAAAGCCCAGACAGTTCTTCAAATATTTTCCTTTCTGACAGTGACTCTACTGGAATTTTGAAAACAGAACGGGTTGTCTAGGAGCAGGTTCTTGGATGAAGAACAGAGTGTGGAGACAAGCCAGGCCAGTGACCAGTATGGTGCTCCCTGGGATGGAAGGAGGGCAGCCTGGCTCACAGCAGCTCCTTCCTCCACTTAGCGTTTGTTGACTGTTTTCACTACGGGTTTATCCTCTCAGCCGCCCTCACCTCCCTTCTGGCTTTTCCAACCGGCCTCGATACCAACCCTTGCGTGGAGATTGTCCAGTAAGAGACGGTCACAGAAAATGCATCCAAGGCACTTAGAACAGAGGAGTCCGTTTATCAGCTTAGTTTGGCTTAGCTCTTGATGAATCTGAGGGACCTGTAGCTTAGGCAGATTGCAAATTTGTAATTGGCTTCTCTTATCTGAAATGGACGTAGCATACTTGAAATGAACATGTGCATATTAGCTGCAGCCCATGAACCTAGGAGTCATCAGTGCTCCGGCCTGTCAAGAGCCTTCCCGTCTGGCCTGACAGCCCGCCAGGTTTTGCCGCCTGCCACACAGCCGTCTTTGTGCTTTTGAGCGTCGCAGGGCCCCGTGAAACCGCTCCTGGGCTTTCAGGCTGGCGTCCTTTCCTTTAGCTGGATTTGTTTTCATCAGTTACTACATTTAGATATTTGATAGGTTCCAGAATTTGAGATCCTCCATTTGGGGACATTTTGAGTCTAGCAAATGAAAGAAATCCAACAAATAAAAAGCCAGGTCCAGTAAAAAGATAATAACGACGAGAGAAGAACACCATGCTTTAAATCTCGCCTTTTCTTTCCTGCAGAGGACTGAAGAAATGCTTGGTCATCTAAGTCCCTTGTCCTGGTGGGAGTCCCTGGTTACTCTGAGCAAACCAAAGTCCTGGCTTCATCACATTTCTGTGCACTCCAGGATGAGAGTCATAATTATTTCATGGATGCGAATGGATCCACAAACCACATACCCCAAAAAGTCGCTGGCAGTGTGAGTCCTAACATAGCATCTGCGTGGAGCCCCCTAGGTGGGAGTCCACACTGTCCTCCATGCAGGTGCCTTCAGCCTTCATCCCCAGCCTGTCCCCACCGGCTGAGGCTCAGAGGGAGGAAGAGCTTTGGCACTCTGCCCTTCTCCGCGCTCCCTGGCCCAGCAGTCTGTAATTCTGGCTTTGAAGTGGGCCCTGGGCGGCCAGGCAGCGCTCTACCCCTTTGCTGCACTGCTCCATTTCCTAGACAGAGAAGGTGCCAGAGAAGCAATTCAATCCCAGCCCAGCCCACAGCATCTATCAGAGTTGGCAGAAGCCGCTGCTTGAACGGATCCAGGTTTGGTTTGCAAAACTGAGAGGGGAAGAAGTGGTAAGCAAATCCACATAAAACCTAGTTTTTAAGTTTCTGATTCAGCCCTAATAGGGCTCCTCGCAGACCCCATCCCTGCCTCTCCCAGAGAGGTAAAGCCGCCTTGGAGATTTTTTTTTTTTTTTTGTAGTCCTCCTCCTTGGAAGTGGTCACCTTCTCGGTGGTGTCCAGACCTGCAGAAGCAAAGAGGCTTAAATTGTGGGAGATTAATACAGCAACTCCGGGGGCAAGGGACCAGGTGCTAGTGTTAATAGAGGAAGATAAATAGCACTCAGTCAGGACGATGGTTTCACAAATGGATGAAGATTCAGAGAACTTCAAAGTTAGAGAGAAGGGGAGACAAAGATAACTGATGACTGTAGGCATGTACTGGAAATGGCAAAATGCAGTGCAGTTAACAACTGGAAAAGTAGGCTGAGTAAAGTTATCGACAGAAAAGAAAGGGACAGAAGACTACGCAGCATGACGATTTGAATAAACAGAAAGCACATCTGCGTGAACACAGAAACTTTTTTCCCAGAAAGAAAAGAGGGAGGGAGGGGCTTCCTCTTTTTCTTTTACAGCTGCATGTACCATTTGCATTTCCTAACCTTGTGATAGGCATTTCTTTTTTAAGTTTAAAAAAATGGGTTATCCAGGTGATGGGATTATGGGCCTTGCAATTTTTGTCTTCATAGTCTTTCTGTAGTATCAAAAAGCTCATCAATTATTTTTTAAATAAAATTAAGCTAAATCAATTGGAATTTTTATTATTTTCGTCAGCATCTGAGGTTACATTTATAAAGGGCTGACAGAGAAGCTAATGCAGCCCTACTGTAACCCATCCGCGAGTCTGTTGTGGTCAGGAGGAGTTGCACATAGGGCCTTAGGATGCTGGCAAGAGTTGTTCTGGATGACCAGGGGTGCTCTGGGAACCCTTCACATTCTGCTCAGAAATCCACTGTCTCCCAAGTTGTTTGGAGCTGCTTTCTATTACAGATGAGGTTATTGAGGGGCGCCTGGGTGGCGCAGTCGGTTAGGCGTCCGACTTCAGCCAGGTCACGATCTCGCGGTCCGAGAGTTCGAGCCCCGCATCGGGCTCTGGGCTGATGGCTTAGAGCCTGGAGCCTGTTTCCGATTCTGTGTCTCCCTCTCTCTCTGCCCCTCCCCCGTTCATGCTCTGTCTCTCTCTGTCGCAAAAATAAATAAACGTTGAAAAAAAAAATTAAAAAAAAAAAACAGATGAGGTTATTGCAACTCTGCTCTGGCGTCTTTTACTTTTTTTTTTTTTTTTGCCCTAATTTTTGCTCCTCCTGCTACTTTCAAAACTAAATGCTGATCTGCTTTAATATGATGAACCAGCACCTGTTTTGCTTTCTTCTGGAAGAAATTAGAATACATAAGATCCATGATGTACCAAGTGAAGGGGAAAATAGGAAGTACGTACAGAGTCCCACAGTGTGTCCAGCCCACTTATGAATGCCTCGAATGACAAGCCGTTTTCTAAGACACAACATAGGAGATACTCTTATCATCTAACCACCACCTCGTTTTGTGCGTGTTGGTTTTTCCTAAGTAATTCACACAATGTTCTTAGAGCCTTTTATTGCCCCTGTCCCCCCACTTAACATCAAATCCTCTGCCTTTTCTGAGTCTCACCTGCCTCAAAATCCCATCCGGAATCTCGCCTCCAGCCCTCAGCGCCTAGGATTGAGGTGTTGCGCTTTGCAGACTGGAGGAAGTAGAAACTAGAAGGATAGACTGGGGCCAAATTTTGGTGCATGCTTGGACTTCATTCTGTAGTTAGTGGAAACTCTTGTCAGTTTAGAGATTGCTTTTAATTGTGAGTACTGAATAAAAAGTGGTTTAAATAAGTTAGGAGCTTTCTTTTTTCTTACCTGCAGGAAATATGGGAAGTAAAGAGTACAGTAGTTCAGAGATGTCCGGGCCAGGTCTCCGTTATTGCCTTAGCTTCCCCCTCGCCTTACCTTCTGGTTACGAGGCAGCTGTCTACCTTGAACATCACACCCATCTTCAAGACAGGAAGAAAAGGGAGAGTGGGGAGCCATGCCACTTGAGTGCACGTCCCCTTTAAGGAGCATTCTCAGAAACTCCACCTAACAATTGCAGGGTTCAACTTCTTGGCCAGAGCTGTGTCGTGGTCAGTCAGGGTTCTGTTAGAAAAAAAGTTGGGGCGCCTGGGTGGCGCAGTCGGTTAAGCGTCCGACTTCAGCCAGGTCACGATCTCGCGGTCCGTGAGTTCAAGCCCCGCATCGGGCTCTGGGCTGATGGCTCGGAGCCTGGAGCCTGTTTCCGATTCTGTGTCTCCCTCTCTCTCTGCCCCTCCCCCGTTCATGCTCTGTCTCTCTCTGTCCCAAAAATAAATAAACGTTGAAAAAAAAATTAAAAAAGAAAAAAAGAAAAAAGTGCTGGGTAGACATTTATTAGGTAACAGGCATGGAATGGCCCAGAGCCTTCCCTATGCAAATTGACAGTATGACTTTCCAAGAGAGAAATGCAGCAAGCCTTTCCCCAGGTGTGTTTTTGTTTGGGTTTGGTTTTTTACTCTAAAGCACATTTTTTGCTTTGCATCCTGTGAGATGAGCAGTGTTGGGAACTTTTGGAAGCATACATTCTAAAAACAACATAAGATGGAATGAAATCAAGTGCCAGGCAGTGTGAGGCAGACTTGGGAGCTCAGTAGAAGTCAGAGAAAGAAAAGTGTTGGAGGTAGGAATAGCTTCAAAGATTTCATGAGAAAGAGACCTGAGCAGGGCTATGGGAAATGGATTGGACTCTCTACCAGGCTGTAATGGTGAATGCGTGACATTCTATGTTTGTCAGATCCCAAAACAACACCCAGAGTGAGCTCTGTGAACTGTGGGCTTTGGGTGATAATGATATGTCAGTATAGGTTCATTGATGGAAACAAATGTACCACCGTAGTGCAGTATATTGTTGCTAATGGGGGAGGTTGTGCATATGTGGAGGCAGGGGGCATATGGGAATTCTGAACTCTCCACCCAATTTGGTGTGAACCTAAAACTTCGCTAAAAAATAAAAGCTGGGGCACCTGGGTGGCTCATTCTGTTAAGCCTCTGACTTTTGGTTTCGGCTCAGGCCACGATCTCATGGTTTGTGAGTTCGAGCCCGCATTGGGCTCTGCACTGGGATTCTCTCTCTCTCCCTTTCTCCGCCCCTCTCCTGCTCATTTTCTCTCTTTCTCTCTCTCTCTCAAAATAAATAAACCTTTTAAAAAAGATATTAAAAAGAAGAAGAAAGAAAAAAGATGGATTGCATTTAAACTGTTGAAGAGATGGCAAGGCTGATGTTCCAACAAGAGAGGAAAACACGAGAGGAGGCAGATGTAGAAGTGACAGCGGTGGGAGACTAGATTGGCCCATAATTGAAAAATAAAATTTTATGTTTATTCATTTTTGAGAGAGAGACATGAGCAGGGGAGCATGAGCAGGGAAGGGGCAGAGAGAGAGGAAGACACAGAATCTGAAGCAGACTCCATGCCCCGAGCTGTCAGCACAGAGCCCGACGTGGGGCTTGAACTCATGAACCATGAGCTCATGACCTGAGCTAAAGTCGGACGCTCCAACAACTGAGCCACCAGATGCCCCATGGGTTGGCGCATAATTTTAAACAATTTAACAGGAGGTTAAATGTTCTCCTGTTACCTGAAATGAATTGGAATAACCTTAACCTTTCATCAGTTATCACTCATTCCTATTGCATTTTTCTGAGTTTGCATAGGAAATTTAGGGTTAAGTATTTTACTGTTGTGCAGAGGAGGAGGAGTTAATTATTGATATTCTGCAGTCTTGTATATGTGGTTTTTTTCACAGATTAAACTCAATAGTACAGGATTAAAATTACATTCACATTTCTTTGCAAAACTAATGTTTAAAACTGTGTTATTTATTTGGGATTCAGAGAACTATATATACATCTTCTACCTTGATAATTTTATTTTGTATTTAAGTATGAAAGCTTTTCTATTTTGTGGCCTGTAGTAATCATTTGTAAACTGTTGGCATCAGCAATTTTAGTTTTCTTCTTAAATCATTATCCTGCTAAAAGTAAAAGGATCTTCTTTCAGTTGGTTACTTTAATTAAGCAGAGTAATGAAGTTGAGTAGTAATTGTTTTTCTCCAAGTTATTTAAATAGTTGCTTTTAATTACACATTGGATTTAATTGAATTGGGTCTAATTTGATAAACTCCCTATCCAGCTGTTGAAACTTGGTAAATTACAGAGACTATAGCTAATTTTCTATTTCTCAGTGTAACTAGGAAACTTTTAATATGGTTAGGCTTTCCTCCTCTTTTCTGTACTTTGCCCCCATCTTTGCTTAGTCATAAACATTACTTGTATTATAGAGCAGAGAAAGAGATAATTTGTGCAGCAGCTAGCATCTGGTGATAAATCACCAGGAAGGTACATCACCCATGGGGATGAAGAGGCTTGCCTTTTAATCTGGTTCATATTAATGCAGGTGGAAGATGCTGCCTTTTCTGTTCTATTTATAATGTTGCCATCTGGCTGAAGGAAGGATTTTGTTTGTTTTATTTATTTGTTTTTAGATCAAAGTGTTTTCAGTTGGATTTTAAAGGATGTCACGTTTGTTCCAGTCAGCCCACTGTATCAGGAGTTTGTACCGTGAATCAAGTAGCTGCTTTTAGTGGTAAACAAAACAGCTGAAGAAGTGATTCCCAATAGTCTACACAAAAAAACATATGGGACGTGTGCTTTTCTAAACAGTGGTTTTCTTCATTTCAGCTAGAATGGATGTTTGTCTTTTTAGCAGATTATCAAAACAGATCGATTACATCTGTTGCTTTGGGAAAATGTTGGGGTTTACAGATGCCTTCAAGCTGAAATGCTTGTTTTGTAACCTTTCTGATATTTCCAACAGAGGCTGTAATGTTTTCCTGCTTCTTCCCATGCAGTCCAGGCAATATTCTGTTGTATTTGGAGTTTGTCGCTCCAATTCCCAGAATACCCACTAGAAGTGATACTGGGCAGACCTTTCTATTATATGGCTGCAAAAGCAGTCATTTGATTTTGAGGCTTGCCTGAGGTCACATCAAAACCAGGCTAGAATTACATTAAGTATTTTCTGGGTTTTTTCCTGACACAGAGTGAGTATGACTGTAATCTGGCAATCCTTTTGGTCACCTTTTGTCTATAATCTTAGCAGCCATCAAAAATGAACACGTGTATACTTTTTCTTTTTACTCGTCAAGAATGCTTTCCCTTTCTGGGCTGTTGCCACAATTTGGTCGGGGTACACCACCCACCCTCCAGCCATCTCTCATCCCCTTCAAGCATTTGTTCAGTGTCACATATGTGCCAGATAGCGAGCTAAACGCTGAAGTTGGAGATCCTAAGGATGAAAGGCATGGCCCCTGCCCTCAGGTTTCTCAAATAGAGCATTATCACAGCACTGCACCCTGCCAAGTGTCAAAGACCAAATAACTCCAGCTCCATTTAATTGGAGACCATCTAGGGTTCTTTAAGCTCAGAGCACAATGGTTTGTGATGAGAGCTCTTCAGAGGCAAACAAGCTGCCCACTCCTGATCCCTTAAAAATATTTTGGTAACTTGTTTTGACAGAATTATCTTTTGCTCTTATTTAGGTAACATTTATGCTGTTCCTTCCATATGTGATTTAATACATAAAAACTGGATCTTTTTTTTTTTTTGGTGAAAATTTATGGTTGGTCAGTATTTTTGATGCTCACTTTGACGTTTCAGTGTAACTTTTGCAACTTCCTTTTGGACATTGATGGAGTATAAAGTATTAATAAATAACTATGTGTGTCTATTCCATTCTTCTGCTTTCATGATATAGTTAAAGATGAGGAGTAGTGTTTCTGGTGGATTCAGTTCCCATGGATCATGTAACTGTAGACAATACTGAATTGTATTTATAAAACCAGTGTCTTTGTTTTGGGTTTGTATTATCTCAGTATTGGACAAATTTCTTTGTCTTTTGGTTGACTATCCTTTTCTATCATGGCCATAAATTTTTCATTTTTCTTCATTATGCAGAAATGAAGTAATCAGAAAATGACTCAGTCACTGTTCATTGTTGCTTGAATGAGCTCCCCCTAAACTTAAAATTCTCCATGCAGTCTATGGTAGCCACCAAGTCGTAACTTTTTGTTTAATCTGTATGAAATACAGAGAAAAAGCAAATCTTAATTGAATTGTTTCTGTCAACAGAATGAATAAGGATGAAACATGAGACTCTGATATGCATTATCAAATATGTTCTTAATTGCATTTGTTTTTGCAACAAGAAATGAGCAATAGATTGTTGAATAAATGGTTCATTATTCTTATTGCTATGTTGAATTAAATGTGGCTAGATTTTATACCACACCACAAAGTGGGTTTATTCTGGTGTGGAAGGGCAAATTAGAGTCTGCACTGTTTTTCAACATCTGGACTTATATACACTGCCTATAAATTTGCATAATGCCTATACATTTGCATAATGCAGAGGCTGCTTCCCTATCCTGTGGCGATCTATGAAAGATAAAAGACACCAGTCAGCCTCTGCCCACATCTTGTTTCCTTGACCTTCCTGCAAAATGACCTTCAAAACACCCCACCTGTTTCCCAACCAGGCATATGTCCTCCATTCTGCATTTCCTTATCCTCCCCACTGCCCTTGCTCCATGGAGTTGGTGGCTGGGGGTCCCATTTCCTGCAGGATTCGAAGCAGAGGAGACCCTGAAGCCTTAGGGAGGATCCCTGGGTGGTGCTACCTCGCTGCCCTGGGCTCCTTTCTTGGACAACCGCACTGACTATTCTTCCTGTTCTGTGTTGCGTCAATGACAGACAGGCATGGTTTTCACTGTGATCAGTTGGGTCACTGTGTTCCCTTAATGGTCAAGTACTTATCTCTTGGGTACATCTTAAGGGTGAATGGGAAAATCTGAATAATTCTGAAATTATGCAGAAAGCAGAATTCTTAAGATGTCTGTTTTAGTCTGGTTTCCTTTTACTGTTTCTGTTAAGATGGTAGGCACTTTTTATACACTTCCAACAGGCTCGTTATAGGGCTTCACTTCTTATTTACCCAGAATCCCCCAAAGTTACAGTAGCTCACAGCCAGAAGGTCCACAGCACACACTTCAGTGACTTTCACTGCCTTCAGGGTAAAGTCCACACAAACTTGGAATTCAAGGAGGCATTGACCTCAGCCTGTTTGTCTTATTTTCAACTGCCTACCGTCTTAAACCTGCTGTTCTGACTGAACAGTGCCCTGATTATCTTTTTTTTTTAATTGCTTAGATAATTTTGCTTATGGCATCCTCCAACCATAAATATTCTCTGCTTCACTCTTCACTTACACAGATTCTCTCCATTCTTGTAGAGCTTTATCTGATGGAAGTTTTGTATCACTACTACGCCCTTAGTATCTTCTCCCACCTCTGACTCCCTGTAGTACTACCTACATCATTTGCTTGGTTATTAATCCTCTGTGGTATATTGATTTTTAAAAAGTGAATTGATCCATGGCTACAATTTCATGTGTTTTCATATTGTCTCCTCCAAAAGTTAATAAGCGTCTTGCAAGTAGATGTTGTGTCCTCTGATATTTGTGCTCTTTGTGCACGGTACAGTGGCTGGCCCGTGAGTGTGCCTGTAAATGTTTATTGGAAAAAAAAATGAACATTTCTGACCCTGGGAGTGTGGTGGTTCCATTGATACGGTAACAAAGTGACTGGCAATCGGGGTTAGCTGATTTTGTGAGGACAGTTAGTTTGCCTTTTGGCATAGTTTCCAGTGATCACACAGATACAGGAGCATATATTCCCTAGAGGTGGGAGACCGGGACTGTATTTGAGAGAGCATACTTAGAAATGCAGAGTTGAAAGTGACTAACATAGAGAGCATGCTTCAGGCCAGAAGAGGAGACCACTTTTCTGAATAGAAGAGAAAATATTGGGGGAATCGGAAGCTCCAAAACAGAGTTTGAAGAGGTAACCTAGAATTAGGGATTTAGTTCAGGAAAAGAAAAGTGGTAGCAGGAGACACATTAATTTTTCTTCCCAGTCCTGAGCACAAGGTGTCCCCGAGTCGAGTGCTGTCTGCCAGTAATAAGAAAACAAAGGTAAAGCAGAAAATTGAACCCAGGTTTGTCTGGTGTCAGCTCCCTTGAGCCTCACCATTCCTATAATTTCACATACAATTATGAGGAATTTAAACTGAGAAGCTCTCCATTATGTAGAACAATCAGAAGAGTCATTTGAGGTTTGCTTTCTGTCCTTGTTATGATGCAAATGTCATTAATAACATTGGATAAAACCTTTAATATCTATGTTGCAATACTCCTGGCAGCTCTATCAGAACAAAATTTAACGGTCAAGTAAATAAGTAAAAGGATGCTACAGCAGAAGATTTTAGGTGAAACACTGAATTGCCTGAAAAGTACTCTGTAATCGTTCTCTGTTGTTTTTTTTTTCTAAACAATAACATTCTTCAACTGCCAGCCACAACTGTGTTCTGTAGTCACATTTTCAAATAAATAATTTTTTTAGTGTGCCAAGGGTCTGTCAAGACCACCCCAGGCTCTGTGATTCATTCATTAGGAAGATTCAGGACTCCGCTTATAGTCAGACTCAGAGCTAAGAGTTATTGGAGCAAAACCAGGCCTTTCAAAGGAGAGCTCCCTGACGCCTGCTGTGCTAAGTCTTTCCCGCACAGGCAAACTGAATCTTTTAGGGTAGACCTATGAAGTTGCAATATTCAACCATTTTTTTACTACAGAAGTGGCAATTGCCCGTGGTTCAACCTCTTGTTCTGTCCTCTAACTTAGTCTGTCCCAAAGCTGTTCGCGTACCCTGAGCCGGGTGTCCACCAAGTCCAGCTGAACAATAGAGCAAAGAAGCACCCATATAGACCTGGGCCTGATGGCTAAACTCTGTTAAAAATAGTGACAGGAATACATTAGCCTTGTGGACGTCAAGACCACATGTCATTCAGTGAGATTTAAACTCAGGATGGTTCCTAAGGTTGTAGTCATAAATGTCTTGTCAGAGTAAGCTTTTTTACTAAATTGAGCATTTGTTGGGACCCATTAGTTTGATCTGTTGAGAGAGACTCTTCAACAGACCATAAAGCCAAAAATAGAAGCAAAGCAGTGAGAGCCCGTGACCTTTATGGGAAGTCATTGCAAGGAACACAGTGAATTGTAGAGGATATGGATTTTAGAGGTGCATCTGAGGCATTTACTGGAGCTGCAGGATTTTTACCAGATGAAAGCTCCAAATGTCTGTCGTCTCTATATTTTGTTTCAGAGTGGTTTAGAGAGAGACAGAACCCCAGACCGCAGGATGCTTCTCTGCATCCTTCCTCTTTAACACTCTCAGATGTGGCACTAATGGAATAAAGCTTTCAAGCTAGCAGGAAGATCAATAGAGATTTTACAAGGCTAGCAAACACTTATTGAGCATCATGGAGGATGACTCAGTTTTCTTTATAAAAAAATGAAAGAGATTCAAATTAATCCTGGAAAATCACCTGAGTCATTTAAAAAATGGTATTTTTTAATGATAAAATAAAAAATGGTATATGCAATCCTGTCTGCTAGTCGTCTAGGATTTCCAGTTTTTTAAATGCTGGAAATCTTAAATAAATTATTTTCATTGTGTTCTCAAGTAGTGAAATTCCCTGTACTTTGTTTTATAACCAAAATACAAGATTTTATTTCCCATTATTATAATGGAGGGTTTGGGTTTGTTCTTTCTTTCTTTCTTTCTTTCTTTCTTTCTTTTTTTCTTTTTTTTTTTTTTTAGGCTCATTTTACCTAATGTGATGGTAACTTGAAGGGCATTAAATCTGAGCCTGGCTGGCTCATTCAGTGGAACATGCGACTCTTGATCTTGGGGTTGTGACTTTGAGCCCCACGTTGTGTGGAGAGATTACTTAAAAATAAAGTCTTTAAAAAGAGAGGGAAGAAAAAAGAAGGAAGTTCCATTTCAGGTCCTCAGTTGTTAATCCCTTCTGACCTGGATGGTGCTCAATCTCTGACTCAAATCTGTCACTTCTTTGGGGCACCTGGGTGGCTCAGTCGGTTAAGCGTCTGGTCTTGATTTCGGCTCAGGTCATGGTCTCATGGTTGCTGGATTGAGCCCCGTGTTGGGCTTCACACTGAGCACGGAGCCTGCTTGAGACTCTCATTCTCTCTCCCTCACCTGTCTCCTTCTGTCCCTCCCCTGCTCTCTCTCGCTCTCTAAAAAAAAAAAAAAAAATCTCGGAAAACTGTTATCTCTGTAAGTCCCAGAAACACTGAGGATTACCTCTTCCAAAGGAAGCTTGTACCCTAAAACCCATACCAACAAGCCTGGCCTACCTGAGGGCCCCCAAGAGGTGTGATTGTTAAAAAAAAAAAAAAACTCTGAAGCCAGCAGGTGAGTCAGACTTTGCACCCCAGGACCACTGTCACCAAGTTGACACAAGTTTACCGTCCCTGTTGGTGCTGGGTAAGCAAAGCCCTGAAGACACAGAAATCCAGTTTCCCACATTTGTGTAGGGAATAAGGAGAGCGCCAAAAAATGCTTTCTACCATATATTGAGCCTCGTGGTAGGCCCGGGGGTCTCGTTAATTTTCACAGCCCTGAAAGTAAGCATCGTCCCTCTTCACATATGGGAAAGTTAAGATGGAGAGGTTAAGTCTGCTGAGGATTCACAGCCCATTTAGGACACAGCCAGGTCACCTGACACCAAAGCACATACCGTTTCCTCAAAGCTTGCAAACACACTGCTACACCACGCAAGTGTTGTGGGTGTGGGGGGCCCGGGACCTCCATGGAAGGGGGAAAGAGAAAAAAGGAATGGTTGTTAAACACCTGTCGGTGTGCTAAGCCGTATGGCAGATTCTTAACATACATGTTTTCCATTAATCTTCCCAGCAGCCCTGTGAGTAGGCAGTATGCCCCCCACCCCACACACACACACAGACACTTACCTACTCAGAGAAGTCAAGAAACTTTCTGAATATCACCTGAGCCCAGATCTGTTTGACTTTATATCTTCCCTCTTATCACAATAGAGTGTCAACCAGAGAGGTGTTTGGAGAAATAAGAACTCTTACAGCGGTGGAAGGGCAAGACTGATAGAAAAGCAGAAAGATAACCTAAAGACTTCAGATGAATGTCCAGCCTACAGGTTAGACATTAACAGTATATAATCTTGGACTAAACAGACCATTTTTTAAATTACTTTTATTTTACTAAGTTAAATGTTGGTTTTTCGTGCACATAAACATTTTTAAGATTTTAAATTTGTCTTGTTATAAACAGGACTCAGAAAGTCTTCTGGGATAGAATGAATAGGAAGTCTTCTGGAATAGAAATGAATTACTGAGATTCAGATAGTAATAAAGAGGGCAGGCAGATAGATGTTCAGCTGGAGCAGATCCAATGGAAGTCAGATGCAGATAGATGGGGATTTGAGTAACCAGACCTCCAGTTTGACAGAAGTGTATTTTTCACATTTGAATTTCAAGATAATAAAGCAAGTATAGCCCTCCCTCCCCCACCCAGAAGAAGCTTTTTATTAGTTATTATTTGGGATAATCACGTGGACTGAACATGTGTTTCAGCCTTTTTAATCTCCTTCAGAGGAGACTCTTATGTAATATTCAGTTAGGATTGATGTCTATTGTCAGGACCTGGGGACACAGCAGATAGGCAATCACCAGAGAAAGATTAAATTATGTCAGATATAGTAAGGCAAAAAAGAAAGAAATACGTCTGAAATATATTCTAATCAAATCACTCTGAGTCCTTGTCAGTTAACTAAAAATAATAAATAGAAGATTCTTAAAAAGCTTACTAATTAAGGCCTTACTTCCTGAGTTCTGGAGGTAGCTATATAACAAAAAGAAAATTGTAATCCTAGTACTCCAAGTATGTGTTGCATTCTGCTTCCTTCTGTTATGTTACTTAACAACTAACTTATTTATGAGCAATTTTAATAAGATTAACTTGCAGAATAAGGAGAAAGATTGTTCTATACACAGTAAGCAACAAAGGTTCCAAATACAGTCATTTTTTTTTATTTTTTTATTTTTAGAGGCTATCTCTAAAGATGTGAGACTAGAGGTCAAGACTGACCAGCATGGGTTTCACCTGCCACATGGTGATAACTGGCAACTAATTCTTGGCAAGTGGGATGAGAGGATATGTTGCAGCATTAAAGGAGCCAACCTACTTTCTGATTTCCCTTCCGGATCAGTGTCAGGGCCTATGTGTCAACTATGTACAGTGTTGCTCTTTTCCAGTGGTAGCTTGCCTGGTAAAATTTCTAGTAGCAAAGTCCTATCAGAAACCACTGAGTGAGGCCTTTTGCTGTTTAATTTTTTGTTTGCTATCTGCTCATTTTTACTGTATCTTTTACAGACCTTTCCTTGCAAATAAAGCAAAGGAAGCTTAATAAATAAGACTTCAGTCGATCAATATTTGTGTTTTAAGCTGTTATTTGAAGTAAACAGATCAAAACTGGGCGATTTTAAAAGAGTTGTATAAGATAATTTTACTATTTAGTCTTTGATTTTCCACAGCTAACACTATATGTAATTAAAAGAGAGCCACAAAAAATTGG
Source organism: Prionailurus viverrinus (assembly GCF_022837055.1). Taxonomy (NCBI): domain Eukaryota; kingdom Metazoa; phylum Chordata; class Mammalia; order Carnivora; family Felidae; genus Prionailurus; species Prionailurus viverrinus. The sequence goes on along the minus strand of NC_062565.1, from coordinate 123,581,052 downwards.
TGCATTCCCCATGTAGATGTCAAAGGTAAATTTAGGGAATTTATTTTCTTAGTGATTTGTTTTTAATACACCTTGAGTATAGTTTTTAAATTTAGTCTTCTTGAAGCATAATTATTATAGCACCCTTTCAGTTTAAAAAATTCTTGGGCAAACAATTCTTGTTTTCTAGATAGTGTCAATTTCCTCAGCCTCATGGAGAGGGAGCTAACATGTAATATGTCAGGGGGCAAGGGCTGCAAACAAAGCAGGCTTAGGTGTGCGAGGTGATGAGTGGTAGGGGTGGTACTTCAAACAATTCAAGAATGGGGGGTGCCTGGGTGGCTCAGTCAGTTAAGCATCCAACTCTTGATTTTGGCTCAGGTCATGACCTCACAGTTAGTGGGATCGAGCCTCACGTCAGGCTCTGCGCTGACAGCACAGAGCCTACTTGGGATTCTCTCTCTGTGTGCCCCTCCCGCCCTCAAAAATAAATAAATAAACTTTGAAAATGTATGAACAATTCAGTAGAACTCTAATGTCATATGTGAGCAGAGACCCAGAAATCCACCTGCTTATTTGAGACAAGAACATTTCAGGTCCACTCAAAGGTCTGCGATGAACTGAGTATCACTAGAGCTGAGTAATTAAGAGGGAAGGTGGCACAAGGTAAAGGCCAGACCATATAGTACCTTCTGGGCCATGGTGGAGACCTTGGGTTTTACCCTGAGCAGAGTGGGAGCTGTTGGAGAGTTTTGAACAGAAGAGTGATGTGACTTGTGTTTTAATGGGATCACTCTGGCTGCTGAGATGAGAATAGACTAACGGGGGTCCGTGGGAGGATCGGGGAGACCGGGTAAGAGGATATTGCAACCACACAGGGAGGAAATGACCATAAAGCTAGCAGTAGAGGTGGCAAGATGTTTTGTAAGGTTGAGCTGAAAGAACTTACTAAACAGATTGAACGTGGGGAGTGATAGCAAGAGAGGAGTCAAGGATGAGTCCAGGGTTTGGGGTATGATCATGTGGAAGGATGGAATTGCCTTAATTGGTGGGGAAGACGGGGCAGTGCAGGTTTTAAGGCAGAGAGTAGGAGGCAGGGAAACTCACCAGCTTGGTTTTTGGCATGATTTGTATCTGAAACAGTAGCAGACATCCTTTAAATATCCTCTGAAAATACATTAAATAAAGTGATATGGGTAAAGAAAAAAGAGCAATATATTTAAAGTATAGGATCTATACTTGATATAAGCAATTACCTGGTATTTCTCCTCTTCATTCCTTTCCTAGAATACATTTGCCTTAGTCTGTTTAATAATCTTTGTTATGGAACTTTTGTCAGAGGCTTTTTCAAAATCCTGGTGAATTATATCTCCTGGTTCCTTTTTGGTGACCTATATGTTCTTGGAATTTTGGGGGTTCCTAATGCATGAACTTTGTAAGAAGTAAGATCAGAGACTTTGGATAGCAGTCATGCCTCCACATGGTTGCTTTATGTATAAACTGGGACTACCAGGGTAAATGATTTCATGGACCCTTGAACTTGCCACTTCTATAGGATTGGTGGAGCCGTGGCCATTGATTTGGGGATGTGTCGTTAACCACTGAACGGGCAAGAGTTGTAACGGCTTCGTCTTTTTATTTCCTGAATCTAGCCTAGTACCCAACACAAAGGTTAGCAGCAAACGTTGACTAGGTGAATGTTTCTGAATAAATTTTAAGAAACTAAATATGTCTTTTCTCTTTTGTCTCATTCGTATAGCACCTGACAGCTACAAAGTGCATGATAAGAAAACCGCCTCCAACCGGCCCTCTGCTATTTCAGGACAAAATAGCAACTACTCAGGAAATAAACCAGGTACTATACATCGTGTTTGCTGTAGAAAAAAAAACGTTGTCCCTGAAGCCTTAAGGCATTGCTAGAATTTAGGAGCTTGGTTGTGGTTCTGTTACCAAAAGACACACACTCATACTGGCTTGTATAAGTCAGAGAACCTCTTAAAGCCTCGATTTTTTTCTATTTAAAATGGAGATTCAAATACATGCCCTGCTTATCTCTCAGAATCATTTTGACAGTCGGTGAGAATGATGTGTGTGGGTGCCTTGTTTACTGCCAAACAATGTATAAGAGGCAATCATTTTACTATTCTCTTTTGAAATGATGCATATGACACAATTTTTTTGTATCTATGTGCCCAGGTACATTATCGCATATCTTTTTTGTGACATTTTCAAAAACCATTTAAGGCAATCTTCACACATAGCAAAGCTGGTCTAGAATTATCTTTTTGTTCCCTATTCCCTGCAATGATTGTACACCTACACAGTAATTTCATTTAATAACCTGTGATTCATGGTCTGTTCCATTCAGTGATACAAAGAAGCAAAGAGTCTGTAAACATAAAGAGTTGAATAGACGATGAAGCTGCTTCCAGGTATCCAGCAGTCATTGTGTGGTCCTCGGGAGAGACCTATGTCCAGTCTGGTGGTAAACAGTAAGAGGAGGGCACAGGCCCAGGTGCACAACCCACGAGGGCATCAGAAACCTGCTTCAGGCAGCATCTAAGACTGAAGTCACTCAAGAACAGTGAGAATCAAGATGGAAATAACTCTTTCTAGTCTCAACGGAAACATTTCCCATTATACCTAGTTTTGTTGTAGGGGGTGGGGTCCATGTGGGAAAAGATCTTAACAGAGCAGATGACTCTGGCTTGTTACTTAGAAGAAGGACAAATATACAGTGCTGTTGCAGGTATTGCATGAGCAGCCCTTCACAGGAAATGATGTGTATGTAGGTTCAACGGAATTTTAATTAGCAGGCTGAGATTCACCGTTTCATCAGTTTACCTTTTCATCCATTCATTTATCCGCCAACCACTCAACCACCATCTACTACTGATTGAGTAGTTGTTCTGTTCCCCGGGACCATGAGAGGCACAGGGTGAGCAAAACAGGATCCCTGTCCTCACAGGCCTTATTCCGGTAGACTTGTGTTCTTGTACTCAGGTGAGGATCCTTGGAGAAGCAGAGCCCTTTAGCATGAAAACCTCGTTTGTTTTACCGTGGGAATTAAACATAGCTGAATGGTAGGTGCTGTTGTCCCCTTGCTTTCCCCACCAACCATCACTTCTAATTTCTACCATTCTTTACTGTGGAGTTCATGCTTTTATGTCTTGATACCTTGTTTATTCATCTGGTGTTAGCACTATCTAAGCACTAAGGGATTTATTATTAAAAAAAAAAACATAGGGGCGCCTGGGTGGCTCAGTCGGTTGAGCGACCGACCTCGGCTCAGGTCATGATCTCACGGTTTGTGAGTTCGAGCCCCATGTCGGGCTCTGTGCTGACAGCTCAGAGCCTGGAGCCTGCTTCAGATTCTGTCTCTCCCTCTCTCTCTCTGCCCCTTCCCCGCTCATGCTCTGTCTCTCAAAAATGAATAAACATTAAAATAATTTTTTTAATAAAAAAAAAAAAAACATAATCCATACCCTCTGGTTGACAGTGTGATGGAGTAAACCAGTCTATGAATAGGTCATTCTAACACCGAATTTGCAGTGTGATAAGAAAGAGATGTAGAGTGCCTAGAGACTACAAAGGCCAAAAAAAAAAATCTTCCCACCTCACACGGCCATGTCTTTATAGAGCCATTTGATTTATATTGCTAAAGTCAATGGGGCGCCTGGGTGGCTCAGTCGATTGAGCGTCCGACGTCGGCTCAGGGTGGCTCAGTCGATTGAGCGTCCGACGTCGGCTCAGGTCATGATCTCGCGGTCCCTGAGTTCGAGCCCCGCGTCGGGCTCTGTGCTGACAGCTCACAGCCTGGAGCCTGCTTCAGATTCTGTGTCTCCCTCTCTTTCTGACCCTCCCCCATTCATGCTCTGTCTCTCTCTGTCTCAAAAATAAATAAACGTTAAAAAAAAATTATATTGCTAAAGTCAAGTTAAATGAGGGAGACATTTCATTTCATATTATCTTTTTTTTTTCTTTAGTATAGTTGACACACAGTGTTACATTAGTTTCAGGTGTATCACATAGTGATTGGAAAACTCTACTAGTCCCGCTATACTCACAAGTGTCGCTACCATCTGTTACCATACAACACTGTTACAGTATCATTGATTATATTCCCTTTTATCCCTGCGACTTCTTCCGTCTGTAACTGGAAGCCTGTATCTCCCACTCCCCTTGCCCATTTTGCCCATCACCCCCCCCCCCCCCCGACCATTCAGATTAGACCTTTTAAGCATCATGTGTCTGCTTTCTTGTATATACAGATAAGCAGAGGTTCGTCAACGGGTCTCATTTTTAAAACCACCATGTTATTTTCTTTAGTATCTCCAATGGATGATATAAGAGATTTCATGTTGGATGGTGAGGCTTGAGTAAAACCTTTAATTTATGGGATACAAGTCATGGGAATGTCTGTCTAGAGCAGTTTATTAATTTTCATTCTCCAGAACTTGAAAAAACAGTAAAGTATGTGCTAAATTTTGGGATATTTTGAGTATTGCTCTCACCTGATATGGGCATCCTGACCAAATGATTTCTCAGAGTCTCTTTTATTTCAGTAAATTTTAGTTAAATGTCTTTCCCTCCTTTACCTTCTGATACTTAAAATTCATTGGAAAAGTCTAGAACATCTCTTTGATGTTAACGTTCAGATTGTTAATATTTTATCTTTAAAACGTGTATGGAAGGCACTTGTGGTTTATAAGTGTGAGCTCACAATGTCTCGTGTTCTCCAGAAAAGACCAGTATTCTCAGCTGTGAATACTTGGACCCAGACCAAAAGAGACCATTTGTAAAGTCATGGATCTGTCCATGTCTACAAAGTGGGAGCTGGCTCTTCAGGACTCCATCAGCTGCCTCCAAACGATCCAGAGTGTGACCTAATCAGAAGAGAACATTGTAGTCTCTTAACGCACTATACATACCTGAGAAAAGCAGAAACTCAAGTTCATTAAAAATTCCTCTTAATTCCTATCCCTTTATCACCCTCCACTACAAGTCTTTAAAAGAACCACTAAAAATTTCATTACTGTTTATAAATCATTTCCCTCACAGAGGAATGCAGGCCTTGGAATCTTTCAGGCCTTCCCTGGCTGCTACATCCTGCCATTGTAATGACTCTCCTGGTGCCATGATGTGCTCAAGGGCACGGACTGAGTGAGGGATGTGGCTTTAAGAACTAGCTCCAACACTTTGCTGTGCCGCCTTCCTTTTCACAGACGTTTCCCTCCACTTTCTCATTTGGAAGATAGGCCTAAGAACTCGTCGTTGAATGAACACATGCTCTGCTAACTCATGGAGCTAGTGTGAAGAATGAAAAAATAATGTGTATGAAAGAGCTTTGTAAAATGCAAGCCCTGATGAAGTTGTCTACCCTGTAAAGAGTAGTTGCTCAGATGGAAGTCAAAGCTCTTGAGAAAGCCTTGTCAGAGCGAGTTGACTTTCTTGATCTGCGAGAGTCACTGAGTTCTAGTTTGTGGTCCAGGCTTCTACATGTCATCGAAGACAGGATATCCACAGCACTCCCTGTCACACGTAAGAGTGCCCCAGTGTGGGCGGCCACCCAGCTCTTGAGTCCTCGCAGGCAGGAGGTTGAATGCAGAGCGCTCCTTGCTGTGAGCGGACTCACACGGACACTCTGTTGCTCTTACCGTTTTGCCTTCTGACCATGTTAGGTCAATCAGGAAGCAGTGAGAAAGTTCATGCTATTCATTTACTTTCTGTACCGTGATTTCGTTCCCGGGAAAAGTGATAGGAGGATGGAGATGAGAGGGAGACAAAGAATCACAGAAAATGCACTATTTACTTAGAATTGTTCGATTAGATGTTGTCCTTTTTGGAAATCTATCTTTAAAGATGTTTTTTTTATCAGTTTTTGGTTATTAAAACTATAACTGCTAGCATTTATATTTTTTTTAGGTCTGTTATAAAATACAAGATAGCTGTTTGTTTGCCCCTATTGGTGCGTGTTGGTGGAAGTTTAAAGGCTCTGAAGATTAGCTAAAGTTGTTTGCTCATTCGTTCGATACTTACTGAATGTTCTCCTTTCTGCCAGGTGTAGTCCTGGGATTGGGAATAAGCCGTGAACAAAACCAACAAGGCTCTGTTCCTCCCCATCCCCGTTCATAGCCATCTTTTATCTGCCATAAGTATTATTGGCATCCTAGCACCAAAGTGACTCTCTCTTGATGTAATCAAAAGGATGGAAACAGTTTAAACTGAATGCCTTTTTCCCTCTACAATTTCACATTTGCTAATCCCAGGTTCCTAAACCAACCAGAATCATCTAGCATATCACAATCACTATTCCCTACTTCTTTACTTCCTCAAATCTGATCCCCTACTGAATAGTGATTATCATTTCAGCCCTGATCTCAAAGATCGGTGGGAATCATTGCACTTGGAAGCATTGGCCTTATTTATAGGGATTAACTGGTATATTTGTGCAACTCCGTATACGACCTTGTTTCTTATAAATTGTGTGATCAGGCAGGATGCAGTTTGTTACATGTGATGAGCATAATCTTCATATGAAATGAGAGTATAGAAACCACCTCTTGCAAAAAAAAAACAAAAACAAAAAAAGCACCTCTCACACTGCTGTTTTCCAAAAATGTATCTAAAAGGCAAGTATTACAGTTCATAATTGGGTTATATTGATAACCAGTTATTGATTGGGGGCTCTCAGAATTGGTTTGGGTAGAAGAGGGTACATGAGGGTAAGTGCATGTCCCATATGGTGTTATTAAAATCTTCTTTCAAAATTTTTTTAAAATTTTGCATGAAATTTGCACGTACTTGAAAGTAAGCTAGCAACATTACATCCTTCATATCGATAGATTGCCTGTGACAGAATTATAAATGCAATTCAAAGTAGTTAAATTCTTTTTTATAGACTTTCTGCAATGTGCTTACACGTCTTTTTTTAGTAAAGTTGATTTTTGAGTTTTACAGTTATATTTATGAACAGGTACACCTCATTGTTTAAGCAATATTACTAAAGTGGTGAGTTAATCATTAGAGATCTAACTTCACTTTGACTTGTGCTTAGACAGCTCTTTTTTTCAAAATGCCATTTGTCGTGCTGTCATTTCTTTTCACCAAAAACAAATGACAGTAAAACACCCCTGTGTGTGGCCCTTAACAAAGTGCCTGAGCAGGAGCTCACATGCCCATTTTCAAACTTCAGAAGTAAACCTTTTGGGGCCAGGAGCAATATTTTCTTATATAAAAAATGTGTGAAATCTCATAAGTAATAAGCAAATCTGATAAGTCATTATAATAATAAGTAGGACCTACTGCGGGGTCCTTTTACCAGTTTTTAAAAATCGTACTTTAAAACAACAAGGGTGTAAAATGTCATCACTTAGTCTTGCTCATGATTCTCACTGCCAGGTTTATGCAGGCTCCCAAGGGGTCTTTGTACAGTTTTTATTTCCCCTAAATGTGCAAATTCTGTGCCATTTAGGAGGCCTTTGGGATATAAAGCCTTTAAATTTGTTGATGAAGTGCTACCATGCTGTCTGCAGTATTGCACCAGTAAGCTTCTATTTTTAACATGAGATCTTAAAAAAATACGTCATTTTAAGAGAAGAGAAAATAAACCTGATTTTAAGGTCATTATTCTCATCAGCATTGTTATTATAATTTTGCTTTTTTATATAGTACCAAAGTGAGCCTGTTAGTGTAGGTCTCTGCTGGGAAGCTCCCAGCAGCGTCTCACTCCAAGTACAATCCAGAGTCCCCTGCCAGGACCAACGAGCCCTGTGCCTTGGCCCTTGCGTATCTGGCCCCAGTGCTCTCTGATCTCCCTCCGTTCCAGGCTCTTCGATCTCCCCATTTCTTACACACATTAGGTACTTGTGGCCACAGGGTCTTTGTGCCTGCTTTCCACCTCCTAGAACACCTGCACAGCTAGCTGTCCCTTCCATCAGGACTCTACGCGTGAAAGTTACGATCTCTTGTCTAAAATGCTTAAACATACCCTTCCTGCCATGTCACAGTCCCCTTTCTTGTTGTCTCCTTAACATTTATCTCAATGCAACATTCAATATATTTTTCCCTTGTTTTCATTCTGTATCTCTTTTCTTTTAATTTTTTAAAATCTTGATTTATTTTTGAGAGAAAGAGAGACAGTGCAAGCAGGGGACGAACAGAGAGGGAGGGAGACACAGAATCCAAAGCAGGCTCCAGGCTCCGAGCTGTCAGCACAGAGCCAGATGCAGGGCTCGAACCCACGGACCATGAGATCATGACCTGAGCCAAAGTCAGACACTTAACCGACTGAGCCACCCAGGCACCCCTCATTCTCTATCTCTTTTTTATCCTTGTTATCAAGTTTCCCTGAGTTGAATGCAGTTCCCATGAGGGCAGAGATTTTTGTTTTTTGCTTTTTGTTTTCCCGACTGCTTTCTTTTCAGCACATAGAACAGTGCCTGGTGCATAGTTGATGTTCAGCGTGTGTTCAGTGAGTGAATTAATTTACTGAAGCTTGTGGGCGAGGCACCATACTAACACCATTTCAAGTATTTCATCGAATTCTTACAGTGATGTCAGATAGGTTCTATTTTTATTCCATTTTATAGGTAATAAATAAAAATCCATGAAACCCATGTCCTACATAACTTGAGACGTAGAGAGGTAGGTATCTCAGCCAAATTTACATATTGAGTGAGACACAGAACAGGAAGTGAACTCTTGCGTGTGTGACTTCAAAGCTGGCCTTCTTACATCCAACTGGTGAACATCTATCAGTATTCACTGAATACTATATTCAGTAGAAATTCACTTAGGATTCTGTTTGCTGTTGAGGAACAGCCTTCTTAAAGCATAAAAATGATAGAAGTTCACTAGCTTAGGAACAACAAAGCATTGTATATATTGTTGGATAGAAACAGGCAAAAGGCTACAGTTATGTCATGTTTTTACATAATGGGTTTTTTGTTTTTTGGCTGTGTGTCTTTTTTTTCTTTTTAAAACTTTTCCCCCATTTTTGTGGAGGTAGAACTGACATACGCCACCCCGTACATCGAAGGTGTGTGGCATAATGATGTGACTTAACCTATATTGTGAAATGATCACCCACCCCAGTCAGGTCAGTTAACATCCATCATCTCCTATAGATATGGGGGTGGGAAAAAAAGGTGTTTTTTTTTTTTTCTCCTTGTGATGAGAAGTCTTAGGATATGTAATCCTATTCTCTTATGCAATGTCTTTGAACAGAAGAAAAAGACATTACGTAAGAGAGTATATCTTGGCGTAGATCAATGCTTGGAAGTTCTCAGAAAAACGATGTAATAATAAAGTGTATCACCGGAACTATAGCCATCTATGGTAATTGTTGTTAAGACGTCGTGATGTTTTATCCTTCGAATTTACTGGACCAAAAGCTATTTAGCAGTATCAGAAAATCTGCTCTTCTCCTAACGTGTTTGCTCTCCTTTTCAGACCCTCCTCCCGTGCTGCGGGTTGACGACCGGCAGCGGCTGGCCCGGGAACGGCGCGAGGAGCGGGAGAAGCAGCTAGGTATCCATCCCCCAGCCCCCGTCCGGTCCTGCGGGGACGCCGCTGTGCAGATGTTGCTTTTCACCTCCGGGCTCAGGGACGCTTCCCGTTGAGCCAGTGGCCATCACTGTAACAACCATGCGTGTCTTTACGAGTTGTACAGAGGGACGTGAAACACAGCTTAGTATGTGATGGAAACATCGGGCTAAACTGTAAGCAGCAGTAAAGGCCAGGCCAGGATTGAGGTCGTTTTCACTTTGTTTCTCATAATCACGGTTTCATGTGACACCTGAGAGAATGTAATTATAAGAGGCGTGAGGGCTCAGCTTACATTTTACAGCGTAAAAAAAAAGCAAACAAACCAAGGACAGTAAGCTTATGGTTCTTTTTTATGTGAGCAGTCACGAGCACACGCACTGCCAGGGCACTTCCTGCTTTCCGTGTGAAAAAACTGCTGCTGTTGAATCTATAGACAGAGGCTACCAGCACGCTGCCAGGAAAAAGGCAAAGCCTCCTGCTGAGCTGTCTGATTTTTCACTTGTTACCTAAGGTCGTTGTGGAAGGTTAGCAGCTATGGTGCTGCCACGTAATCACCTGGAGAGCTGCGTCCTGACGACTGCCTTACCAGGAAGCCAAGATAAAGCACTATTGTCTCCCAGAACTTTGAGCAAGGATGCCAGTGCCCACTCCCCCTTTACTTTGATGCCCATTTATGCAAAACTGCTAAAACAGGATACTGTCTTTACATCCCTTGGAAAGATGAAATGCCTGTCGGTGCATCTCAGTGTTGCCAGAATGTCTCTAATTTAAAACTAGAACTGACTGAGGTTGCCACCATGTTTCCAGGAGATGACCCATGACTTTTCTAGAGTTCCACTGCATTTTGTAAGAGTTCATGTTTCAGTTGGAGAAGAACCCGGCACCTGTCCCCCATCTTTTCCATCGTTCTTATTCACAAACCCAAATTTGGGAGATTCACTGCAAGCTGATTTTCAAGTCTGTTGACGTTATTTCTTTCTCTCCCTTGCCATAATGGTCATGCGAGGTCAGTTGTTTTCCTGCCAAGGTCTTTTCAACACAGATTTCAGCAACGTGGTGGGAGGGAACGAGCTCTGCTGCTTTTCTGTGCCTCAACTTTCCACCCAGGCTTGAAGTGTCCTGTCCCTGATAGGTTTCCTGCAGGCTGATGGGTTCCTGGAGGGCAGGGCTGTGTGTGGCCATCAGGCTCGTGCTTTCCCAGAAGCACTCTGCAGCCTGGGTATCTTCCTCCTGCGAGTGATGCCCACCGCTCCCTGATTCAGGTCGGCTTGACAAGTGGATCAGAACAGAGGAAATAGAGCCAGCGAAGCAGAAAGAGACTCCAGATAAGCAAAAAGGAGAAACTGCCCACTGCTCTGGGATGGCTGGTATTGCACTCTGTGTTTGGATCCACCCAAGGGTTAGCACTTGAACCCTCTCCTGTCTCTGCCTGCTCCAGCTGGGTCAGGTCTCACCCTATCAAATCTCTCCTTAGACTTGCAATGTGGATTTCTTTCTGTGTGAGAAGTAGCTCCATAGTGTCAGGAGACTACTCTGTTAACGATTTAAATCCCATTGCGAAGTAGCTTTTATACATTAACTCATATCTTTCTGTTTGAGTGTGTGTTTCAGAGCCAAGCACTATTAGTTTTTTTGTGGAAAGCATGAACAAGCTGGCCAAACAAAAATGATTTCACTTCTTATTCTATAAAGTTGTGAGATGTATAGCTTCGGACTGCACACTCTGCAAGTTGCCTAGCTTTGTATACTGAGTGGCTCAATTTTTTTCTTTTTTTTTTTTTAATTTTTTTTTTTTTAACATTTCTTTATTTTTGAGGCAGAGAGAGACAGAGCATGAGCAGGGGCAGGTCAGAGAGAGAGTGAGACACAGAATCCAAAACAGGCTCCAGGCTCTGAGCTGTCAGCCCAGAGCCCAATGCGGGGCTCGAACTCATGGACCGCGAGATCATGACCTGAGCTGAAGTCAGACGCCCAACCGACTGAGCCACCCAGGCACCCCTCAATTTTTTTCTTAAGATGTAGACCCAATTTCAATTCATATCCACAGGACAGAGCACGACTCATTAATTTATAAATTCAAAAACCTTATTTGCCAGGTACTGTGTTCAAAAGACAAGGAGAGATTAAGACCCAACATTCCAGGGCTAGTTGTAGTGTAGGGGGACGGGGGATAAACCCACAGCAATTATAATAGGAGGTGGCATTGAAAGGGTGTCACGTGCCACTGGAGATTCCCACTAGAGGATGTAGAGGCGCTATCCCAGAAGATAGAAGAGGCAGAGACTGTAGAACAATGATACAGGGATAGGCGGGAAAAGGTATTTGCTAAGAGTCTGACCCATCATGCTCCTTAGATTATATGATATGGGTGAAAGTCATTTTCAGATGATTGTATTATCCTGTTACTACAACTTGACTTTTTTGGTGAGGTAGCACATAACATACATAGTTTTTCTTCTTATCCCTTCTGTGTTCAATAAATATCATGGCTTCCTTAATTCTGATCTTCTTGTTGTTGAAAATCATAATTTTAATGAAGTGTATCAGTCCTATATTTAATGAAATATATCAGTCCTTTTATTTTTTATTGGCATTTAATTGCATTTTCTTTCTAGATTGTAAACAGTGACTTTTTGCCTAATTTTTTCCATTTAAGCCATCATAGCAGCAACTAAATCTCGAGAGACTCTCTTCAGCCTTCATAAATCTACCTGTAAACATACATGTGCGCACACATACATACGTTTGTAAAAGAGTCCTCTAAAACCTAGCATCGAACTTAAATTATGCCTTACAATATATAAGGATTTTTTAAAAATCTTAAGTGCTAAAAATCAAAGGGCACACCTGAGCAACCACCTTTAAACTGTGCTTTGCAAAAACTATAATGACAGTAGAATGTTAAAAAGAAGGGGTGAGGGGCTGTCACTTAATAACAGATCTCTGGAATGTGGTAGCACCAACTGTTACCAAGCTTTCAAACTTTAAAGCTTTTCAAGTTAAAAAAAAAAAAAAGAAAAGAAATGGAATACATTCCATAAGTTCCAACAAAGCAAAGTTTAAAATGATTGGTCATTCAGCCTGATTATTCACTGTTAGATGTGGGTTGAAACTGACATTGAAATCGTTAAAGACTTTTGTTTTAATCCATGTTTTTAAAAAAGCAAGGTAGAGAGGGAGAATAAAGGTCTTTTTGTTTTGGGTGGCATGTCATGTTTGTACTATTTTGCAAACAGGGAGGACCTATTAATAACTTTCTGTGGGTTAAATCTCTGAGTCATGCTTTAATGCTTTTATGGTAGGATTATGTCATGTGGCTCGTTCTTTCTACATTATCCTTCAATTTATAACATAAAGCCAGGTGTAATTCTTCATGTTTGGGACTGTTCTGTGCATTTGGTTGAGCACATGTACTCTGAAAGCTTTATTTTTCTGTCTTAAAAGCTTTATACATGAAAGATCTCCTCAACCACTCTGTTTCCTCTGATTCTGTTCAGGCCATTCCTTCACACTCCCCTCTCTTGACTTCTGCATCTTTTTCACCATCTCTCCTCTAAGCTGTAATTTTGTTTTTTCCCAAGGGGAAAAGAAATTCATTTGTTCTCATTGGTTTCGACTCTCCTTTTTTGATGATAAGAGTTCTTCACGTTCAGCAGCTCATAAGGCTATGGATGCTTCCCCCCACCCCTTACCTGAACCTCAGCTTCTGTATAACTAGCTTGTTCGTCAACTTTCATTCCCAAACTGACTCCTCTAGGTGATTCTTGTGTCCTGATCAATTGCACCAATATCTTTCTGGCCCTAAGAAATCATTTCTTTCAGCTCTTTTTGGTACGTGTGCTATTGCTGGAGGCACTGGCATCTCTCTGAGTACCAGTCTTAGCTGTTGGATCTTTTGCATAATAACACATTTTTCTCTTCCTTGGTGGCCCAGTGCTGGGCACTACTAGTCTCCACCTCAGGCCACTTGGTAGTTATCAGTGGTTAGCCAGACTCAGCCTAGTCTTCAAGCTGGAGCGTCAGCCATCTCAAGCCTAGTATGTAGGTGGAAGTTGCCACGTTCTCTCTGTCCCTCAATCCAGTTAGTCATGAGACTAGCTGACGCTGTCTTCAAAATGAATCTCAGATCCATGTCTTTAAATTTGCTGCCTGTGCTATTATCCTAGTCCAGACCTTCATAAACTTGTGTCTTAATCACCAAAATCATCTCATAGATGTTATTTCTCCAGGTGTGTCACAGTTAGCACCACCCCCTCTTTTTGAAGACTTCCTGGTCTTCATTGGCTTTTCCTGTTTTGGAAATTCGATCATTTTCTCATTCTGTATTATCTTTTGCATAACATCATATTTTTGCTAGCATTCTAATGCTGTTGTTTTTTAATGTTTACTATTTTTGAGAGGGAGAGAGAGAGAGAGCATGAGCAGGGGAGAGGCAGACAGAGAAGGAGAAACAGAATCCCAAGCAGGGTCCACGCTGTGAGCACAGAGCCCCACGCAGGGCTTGAACTCACAGACCAGGAGATGATGACCTGAGTCAAAGTCAAGAGTCAGGTGCTTAACTGACTAAGCCACCCAGGTGCCCCGTTCTTTTTTGTTTTTTTAATTTTTTTTAATATTTATTTATTTTGAGAGAGAGGGAGACAGATTGTAAGTGGCGGAGGAGCAGAGACGGAGGGAGGCAGAGAATCTGACGCAGGCTCCACGCTCTGAGCTGTCCACACAGAGCTTGATGCGGGGCTCGAACTCACGAACTGCAAGATCATGACCTGAGCCAAAGTCAGATGCTTAACAGACTGAGCCACCCAGGCACTCCTGGGTGCCCCATTCTAATGCTGTTTTATGCTCTAATGACCTTCTCCTAGTTGGATTTTATATAACTTCCTGGTTGCATATATTTTAAACTTTTAAAGGCTGTGACCATAGTTTTCTAATTCTTTGTATCCCAATACATGGCACAGTACTAATTTTAAAACAGACATATAGTAAATATTTGCTGATGTTCCTTACTCTGTGTTCTTTCATGAAATACTAATAATAAATAACAGTGGGCCAAACAACATTCTACTCTGCATTATCACATTAGTAGCAAATGAGCACCGTGGTTGTACTTTTTGTGTGGATCTGCCATAATTGCTAATGGAAGCTATTTTATAGAATATTTATTTTATTTTTACCTCATGGTAAGTTAGCTTGAGAGAAGAACTGAGAGAATCTAGAAAGATGGAATAGATTTTCCTTCTGCCATAGCAGCTATTTAAGCATGTCTTTGATATGTCTTTGGTATTACTGTCAACATCCAAGCATGCATGTATATTTTACTTACTTGTTTATGGTCTGTCTGCCCCCACTGGGATATAAGCGCCACGAGAGAAAGAATTTGTGTCATTTTGTCATTTTTTTAAGTTTGTTTGTTTATTTTTGAGGTGGGGGGAGGGGCAGAGAGAGAGAATCCCAACTCACGAACCGTGAGATCATGACCTGAGCGTCAAGAGTCTGACACTTCACTGACTGAGCCACTCAGGCGCCCCATTTTGTCATTTCTGTAGGCCAGTGCATATTAACAGTGCCTGGAAGCATTGGACTGTTGATGCTCAACCGTTGTTGTTGAATGTTCAACGAATAGTAAGCATATGCATGTTACCGTAAATAGAGGTGAATGCAGCAAGTGTACTGCGAATGAGTTAAGGCATCACCCACTTACCAGGTAATACCTACCCTTCTAATAGTTCAGTGAGACAAGTCTTAGATTCTTATTCTTAACCATTTTCTCAGAGGAACAAGGATACAGAGGTCATCTATACAATACTTGTGCCTTAAAACTATTTGGTTTTCAAATTTGCTATAAAACTGATAGCGTTACAATATGTTGACAGATTTAAGAGAGCACTTACAGAGATGTCTAGCAGGCGAATAGTCTTCTGCACTTGGGGAAATACAGCGTTCCCCTTTCTGAAGATGATACAGATTAAGTTTGAAATCAGCATGAATAGTGTCACATTCCCAACTGGGGCTTTCTGGTGTTCTATGACATCATGAAAGATTATCAGAGAATTGTATGATTGATTCAGGTAGCTCGTGAAGAAAAATGTGAGCTTAGAAAACCTATCATTCAATTTATTCATAGTGGTTTTGTAGCTAAGTTCAAAGCTGTACAAGAGATCTATCATACTATAATATTGTTAGAAATCACATAGAAATCATATAGAAGATAATATAGAAAAGATTTTGCGGGGGGGGGGGGCTGAGTGGCTCAGTAAGCATCCAACTCTTGATGTTGGCTCAGGTCATGATCTCATGGTTTGTGAGACCCAGTTCCACATCGGGCTCTGTGCTGAGAGCACCGAGCCTGCTTGGGGTTCTCTCTCTGCCTCTTTCTCTGTCTCTCTCTGTCTTCTCTCTCTCTCAAAATAAATACATAAATATTTTTAAAATAATAATAGAAAATAAAAGAAGCTTTTGACCTTCAAACAAACATCAGTTGACTTGTATTTGAGTTTTTTTCTGTAGGTAATTTTATTCAACTTCTTTGCCCTTCCAGTCATAGCTTTGTATTTTGACTTTTTTTTTTTTTTTTTTTAACCTCCCTGATCTCAGTGTGTCGTGAACGCAGGGACAGCACTGTTAGTAAGAGCATGGTCAAAAGACGAACAATCATTTCAGCCTGACTTGAATGTTCATCTCAAAAACGTTGATGGGGGATTAGGATTAATTAGTAAACAACCAATAATGCTGTATCCATTAGAGTCAGATGCAAAGCTGCCCCTGATCTCACACTTCACTTTATTCCATTAGCACAGTCGGTGGTTTTGACAAGACTATCCACAAAAAGACATGGATGAATTTTGGGACAGCAGTCTTCCTAATCCAAATTGCTACTGGGCAGAACTTTGACAGATCCGTGGCTAATCTTGGCATCTAGTCTCTGAAGTGGTCACTTAATGAATGTAGTGTACAAAAGCCCGTAAGGCTGTCTGGCAAGCTATGAACAGCTAAGGGATCTGGATACACGTTAGTGGGAGGGATATGGATGTGAGCACATACCACAGCAGCTATATCATGAGTCAAGCTCAGGACTGGCAAGAATAAATGCTTGTTGCAGGATGGATTTGGTAACGCAGAGGCTGAAGCTCTAACATAAAACAAATGAATCATTGTGACTAAGCAGCCATTATTTGTTTCTCCAGAACTGACTTTGCCTTTGAGGCTGAAGATTAAAAGATCTTAAAATCTGAAAAGTGAGGGGCCTTGTAAATAGATGATGATAAAGGCTAAGAGTGATATGAGAAGATCAGGCTCTTCACATTGGATGACCAACTTGTCCCCAATACAGAGCAGGAGTCTAGTCCCTGGGAGGTGTTGCACATCACGCCCTTCCACATAATGGCTCATTGTTTGCTTGTAGAGTCAGACAGTCCAGAGATTGAATTCCAGTTCCACCTCTGACTTATTGTGAGACATCAGGCATGTGACGTCACTTCTCTGTGTCTCAGACTTCTTATAATAAGGTTAATAGCAGTGTCTACCTCACTGAGTGGCTGTGAAGATAATGCCTGTGAATCACTTGGTGTCAGCACAAAGTGAGCTGAAGACATCTCACCGAGGTGAAAAAATGAGGGTGGCAGACCATGTGATTCCACAGATACTGATTTAGATGCCTGGGATTGGAGAAGCCTCATGTTTCCCGGCTGGGGGAGACAGAGAGAGAGGGTTGTTTGTGTCTCCTGGTCCAGCAGGGTAGGGCTCAGTAGACCTGCCAGGTGAGGAGGATGGCAACATTTTTTAAGGAGTAAAGAGGATTTGGGGTAAGGTGGTAACTAACTAAAAGATTCCAAGGACATCAGTTGATCTGTGTGCTTTAGCACAACCCCCACTTACTTTAGCAGAGGCTGAACACGCCTTGAAGCCTGGCCCTGAAGATAGAAAGTCATGGATGGTATTGCATTCTTCTATCAAAAGTCCTTCAGCCCATGTATAAGGAGGGCTCTTGGGTCTTCCACAGGTATAAACTGCTCCCCCAGCCCCTCGGTCCCATTTAGTTTTCTACGGTGTGCAGGGAGGAAGGCCCCTCAGGGGTGGGAGACCTAATTGTAATCACACACAGCTCCTCAAAGAGAAAAACAAAAATTGAGTCCTGGGAGTTAATTGGAAGAGATCTTGGAGATCATTTTGTACATACCCTCTAATTTAGAAGTCAGGTAGGTTGGCTAATTTTCCCAAAGTCACGCAAAATTAGTAGCAGAATCAAAGCCTGAACTCAGATATTAGCACTTGTCATCTTCTGGTTCTTTATGATATTCCTGGCTATGCTGGTACCCGGTGTTAGCAGGCACCGAGTCATATCCTTCCATAGCTTAATATGAAACCAACACAGCAGTTCTGTAGGTTTCAGAGATGACGTGATAACATGGCTCTACTCTCTGAATGTCACATTTTTCTTTTTGTCGTATGGTAGTGACACCTGTACTTACACAGAAGTAAGCCTGTTCAGGACCATGCTGCAGGGTGCCTATGTGGCTCAGTCGGTTGAGCGTCCGACTTCGGCTCAGATCATGATCTCAGCTCATGAGTTCGAGCCCCACATCAGGCTCTGTGCTGACAGCTCGGAGCCTGGAGCCTGCTTTGGATTCTGTCTCCCTCTCTCCCTGCCTCTCTCCTGCTTGTACTCTGTCTCTCCCTTTCTCTCAAAAGTAAATAAACATTAAAAAAAAAAAAAAAAAAAAGGACCAGGCCGGGCACTAGATTGTTGAGTGACTGGAGCAGGGAGTCCATCCAGCCCACGAGTGTGCTGTCTGAGTAGTTGGTCCTACCTGTGTTCTTCCCATCAGCTGCATTCCCTCTGGGACAGCAGGGCAGGAATCGGTCTGCTTGTCATAAAGATTCGCTCATGATAATTATCTGTATGTATTGAGCTCCTGCTGTGTGTTGGCCCTGGGCTGAGCACTCCGCATGTCACCCTGAGCCCACCGAGACCCTGTCAGGAAAATGGCACCATGGCAGCTTGAGGAAATGAGACCACAGAAGTCACCACTTGCTCAGTGGCAGATGAATGGTAAATGGCAGGCCTGGGGGTGGACTCCCAGTCCTGTGAGCCCTGATCTTGTGCTTTATCCGCTACAGGACTTTGCCTATCATTTTTGAATTCCTTTTAGTACAAGAGTCACTGTGTGTTTCTAAATGGAGTCCAAAATGATGGTGGGTTTCTCCTTTATGTGTCGCTGTCATACTGTTAATAGTGTCCCCTTTGCATGGCACTGATATATTGTTAGTGTCATTAAAGTATGATCCCGGTAGCAGCAGCTCAGGGGTGGAACTGATTTATCAATGGCCAGTGTTTCAGGGGCTTCAGTCGGTTTTCATTTTATTTTATGTTCTTTTTTTTTTTTTTTTTTTTTTTTTTAACGTTTATTTATTTTTGGGACAGAGAGAGACAGAGCATGAACGGGGGAGGGGCAGAGAGAGAGGGAGACACAGAATCGGAAACAGGCTCCAGGCTCTGAGCCATCAGCCCAGAGCCCGACGTGGGGCTCGAACTCACAGACCGCGAGATCGTGACCCAGCCGAAGTCGGACGCTCAACCGACTGCGCCACCCAGGCGCCCCTTATTTTATGTTCTGATACCCAGAATCCAGGGAAAAATTAGAACTTCATGAGAATAAAGGTTAATAATACTATGATTCCTTTTTTGTACATGCTGTTCTTTTACAGAGCTGCCTCTATGAAATGAGTGATTGTTAATGACTTAAATGTGAAGAAACTGTGTACTCATCTGCTCAGGCTGCCATGACGAAATACCATAGACTGGGGGGCTTAAACAGCAGATATTTATTTTCTTACCATTTGGGACACTGGAAAGTCCAAGATTAAGGTTCTGGCAGGGTTCACTTTCTGGTGAGACCCCTCTTCTGGCTTGCAGATGTCTGCTTTCTTCTCATGCGGTCTTTCCTCTGAGCATGAAGAGAGAGGGAGAGTGAGCTCTCTGGTGTTTCTTTTTACAAGAATCACTAAGCCTATTGGGTCAGGGCCTCACCCTTATGACCTCATTTATTTATTTATTGTTTAAAAAAATCTATTTGTTATTTATTTTGAAGGAGAGAGCATGTACACGGGGGACAGGGGCAGAGAGAAAGGGAGAGAAAGAATCCCAAGCAGACTCTGAGATGTCAACGCGGAGCCTGACACGGAGCTCAATCTCACCAACCATGAGATCGTGACCTGAGCCGCAATCAAGAGTCAGAAGCTTAACCGACTGAACCACCCAGGCGCTCCCCTTATGACCTCATTTAAACAGGATTACCTTCTATAGGCCCTGTCTCCAAATATAGTCACATTGAGCATTAAGGCTTCAACATGTGAATTTAGGGATGGGGGTGGGGGTGGAGCGGAGGAGGGCAAGTTCAGTCCATAGCAGTTGTTGATTGTTTTCTTGTGTTCAAATCTCTCATTTCTGAAGGAGAAAATACAAGACTTTGACATTAATTATCATTTACACAGTGTTTTAAATAAGTAAATTAAATGAACTTTCGTAGAATAAATTAACTTCTACTTCTCATTAAATAATTGAGATATTTTATGTGCTGTCCTTCAGTTTAAAAGATACATGATCGGGACGCCTGGGTGGCTCAGTCGGTTGAGCGTCCGACTTCAGCTCAGGTCATGATCTCGCGGTCCGTGAGTTCAAGCCCCGCGTCAGGCTCTGGGCTGATGGCTCGGAGCCTGGAGCCTGCTTCGGATTCTGTGTCTCCCTCTCTATCTGCCCCTCCCCCATTCATGCTCTGTCTCTCTCTGTGTCAAAAATAAAAATAAACGTAAAAAAAAAATTTTTTTTTTAAATAAAAGATACATGATCTGTACTTAGTAATATTGCTAACGCTCACCAACAGAGTCTACAATAATACAAAAGTGTTGTTTGCTCTTTCACCATCATTTGCCCCGTTCTCTTTGTAACTGTTTAAAGGCAAGGTAATAGGATCTCCACTTCCTGCTAGAAAATAGAAGTAGAACTCAATTAGAGCTCAATGGATAAGGAAATATTATTCCTTAAAAAGATTATTTGAGATAAAATTAATTATTTTTTATAACTTCTAGCCCTCTAGTGATTTACAGCACAACCTTAAGCACTACCTTTGATTTTCTGAATTGAGATCATAGTGATGATGATGATGATGATGATGATGACGACAACGACAGATTTGGCAATAATCGCTAATATTTGTTGAATGTTTAATGTTTAACAATAACATACCCTAAAACTATTTTAAGTGTAGTTCTTCTTTTACTCCTTTCAGGAAACCCATGGGGAAGGTCCTATATTTAGCCACAGTTTACCCTGACAAAAGTGAGGCATTGGGAGATTAAGTAACTTGCCCAAGACCACACAGTTATGGGTGAATGAATCAGGAAGTAGTGCCCAGTGAATCAGGAAGTAATTATTAAGACTTTTAGATATGTTCAAGTTGTGAAAAGCACTATGGTGAATGAGGGGAAGGGGGGAAAGCAGAGAAAACCTTTGCTACCTAGAAATCAGAATAGAAGAAATGCCGGAGTTTGTGGTAGATGTCATAAGAGCAGCATTGACACCCCCCACCCCCCAGAAGAGCTGAAGCTCCTGCAGAAGACCTTGAGGGCAGTGTTCCTCCAAATGCCATCAGTAGACCACTTGGGACCACCTAGAATCTCTTGGGAGGCAGTTTTCGGGGCCCCATCCTAGAATTAATAAATATGAATATGAGGGTTGGAGCCCAGGAATTTGCATTTTAACTACTATCCCCCCAACACACACATACACACGTACTCCCTTCCAGAGGTGATCCTGAAATACATTGTAAGACCCCTGCCTTAAAGGATGGATCTGTTGGAATTAACAATGATGGCAGCTTTCTCAACAGGGAAACCATGGAAGCAAAGACATGGAAGAAGCATGGGTTATTTGGGAGGTGCAGTAAGGAAACAGGACTAATTAGAAGTAAGAGGCTCTTCTGGAAAGCAGTGCAGAATAAGGCCACATAAGGATATTAAGGCCAAGCTTAGGTAGGACTTTAGAAATCAGTGGAGTTTCAGTTAAGTGAGAAAATAACCACAAATACTCATGAGCGAGAAAATGGCCTGATGAAAAACATGACTTAAGGAAAATTACCTGTGAATTGATAAATTCTTATTTTACAAATATATCTTACCGGTTTTAAAAAATGTTTTCTTAATATTTCATAAGCATTTTTTCTTGTTTTGTCTTTTGGCTTCTGGGACATCTTATAGGAAAAGACAAGATGACATTCATAAATATCCTCAAAGAATCTGAAGTTTTCCTCAACATGGGGTATAAAAGTCAAAGACTATATAGTTTGAAAGCCAAGAGTTAAGAAATAGATGGGTCTTACTGCCTGTATCCAGGCTTCAAGGTATAAAGCTATTTCTTTTTTCTGCCTGAGACCTTTACCCATTGCCTGTGGGAGTATAAATTGGTGTGACTTCCACAGAGGACAGTGTGAGAGTATCTATCAAAATGTTAAGTGTAGGGGCACCTGGGTGGCTCAGTCGGTTGAGCATCTAACTTCAGCTCAGGTCATGATCTCACAGCTCGTGAGTTTGAGCCCCGCGTTGGACTCTGTGCTGACAACTCAGAGCCTGGAGCCTGTTTCAGATTCTGTGCCTCCCTCTCTCTCTGCCCCAACCCGCTCGCATTCTGTCTCTGTCTCTTTCAAAAATAAATAAACATTAAAAAAATTTTTTTTTTAATTTAAGTGCATATTCCCTTGGATTCAGCAATTCTACTTCTACATAGATATGCTCACATCTCTACAGAGGTTATGATAACACAATGTCACTCAAGGTCTGAATTGGTAAAATACTGGAAACAACTAAGAAAATCTATCAATAAGTATTTGGTTATATAAAATAAGGTATGTTGGGGCACCTGGGTGGCTCAGCCGGTTAAGCATCCAACTCTTGGCTTTGGCTCAGGTCATGATCTCACAGTTTCATGAATTTGAGCCCTGGGTCAGTCTCTGTGCTTGCAGCACGGACCCTGCTTGGGATCCTCTCTCTCCCCCTCTTTCTGCCCCTCCCCACTCACATTGTCTCTGTCTCTCTCAAGATAAATACTCTTTAAAAAATATATAAAAAAATAAAATATGGTATGTAGACAGTGAAATATTATACCGCCGTTTAAAAGGTTGTTACATTCATGTTTCACATGTTGGTGTGCAGAGATCTTTAAGATCTATTTTCAGCGAAAAGAGCAAGATGCAGAGCAGAAGTGCCATACTACAGTACTACGTGGATTTTTACTTTCTTTTCCATTTGCAGAAAAGGTAGAAGTGGAA
The DNA here is from genome assembly GCF_022837055.1 of Prionailurus viverrinus. Classification (NCBI taxonomy): domain Eukaryota; kingdom Metazoa; phylum Chordata; class Mammalia; order Carnivora; family Felidae; genus Prionailurus; species Prionailurus viverrinus. The sequence continues at coordinate 123,558,205 of NC_062565.1, read as the reverse complement.
CATAAGAGGGTCTAAGGTTAGAGGAAGACCTTCATTTTGCCTTTTAATATTTTGAACTGTTTAAGCTTTGACAAAAATCTGTCACTGGAAATCCACCTTTTTAAATGAACTAAAATGTGTGGTATCATTGAAAGTCGGCTAGTAAGGTATTCAGGAAATCCAAAAGATGTGTGCATGAGGGTATGTGATCACAGTAAATTCACCTTTAAAAAATGTTAGAATTATGTTCCCCATCTGTTACTTTCAATGTGTATTCTCATGGTGTTTATATTTATTCACTCATTTAGCAAATATTTATTGAGCACATACTATGTGCTTTTACTCCAAGTTTCAACATGGGCCTGAGACTTTCTTTAGAACCATCGGCTTTTAAAATTGGACGGACTCTTGAAGATCAATTTCCGCGTCTTTTAGGCAAGAGAAAACTGAAATTCAAATGAACGTGTCTTGAGATCTCCCCACCCATTAGTGGCAGTGCTGCTGGGATAACCCAGTTCTCTCTGAGTGATGTCACAGGACAAACTCATCTTGCGTCATTCTTGTTCTTTCACACAAGTAAAGTCTATTCAGACTTCCTTCAGTGGATTTGTCTCCTCAAGTGAACACCTTTAGAAAAGGTATAATGGTAGCAGAAATACAGAATTGTTAACCTTAAACATTTAGAGGAAACTGAAATGTTCTGAATTTTTTTTCTATTAAAAAAATAACATTTTGGGGTTCCTGGGTGGCTCAGTCGGTTAAGCGTCTGACTTCGGCTCAGGTCATGATCTCACAGTCCGTGGGTTTGAGCCCCGCGTCGGGCTCTGTGCTGACAGCTCAGAGACTGGAGCCTGTTTCAGATTCTGTGTCTCCCTCTTTCTCTGACCCTCCCCTGTTCATGCTGTCTCTCTGTCTCAAAAATAAATAAATGTTAAAAAAAATTTTTTTAAATAACATTTTAACTTATATGCCATTCAGTATCCTCAGGGTTTATGCTCTAAATTTTGTTTGGACTCTTGTACATACTGTGTTAATAGATCATATTAAAGATAGGTTTATCACAGCTCAAGGAAGCATCATACTAAAAAAAAAAAAAAAAAAAAGTTTTGTTGGCTATGTGTTCCCCTAAAATGAGGAAGGAAGGAACATGGATATGTAAAGGAGAAAAGAAGCATTCCATCACTGAACAATATTTTTTGAATTGTTTGTTTTCATTCAGGCTGTGATAGTAAGTCTTATCTAACCAGAGCGTGAGCGTCTCAGACACCAGATCTGCTTACTTAGTCCCTCACGTCACTTAGGTGACTCAGTGTGATAATCCATGAGGCATTTAATGTATCTTTTATCAACCATCAATTCTGGGGATTTTGTCCCAAATTCTTTTAACGTTTTCAGAGAACCAGTGCTTTGTTGAAACAAATGTAGTCACAGGCTTTTGATCTAGAGGATGATCCCATTTTTTTAAAGAGAGAGAGAGAGAGAGAGAGAGAGAGATGGATGGTGCCATTGGTTTTGTCAATAGTCAGAATTGAGACCAGAGCATGTGATGTATGCATTACTCTGTTGTAATAATATACCAAACTACAGGACTGTGGGGGATTCCCAAAAAGTAGAATTCAGTGCATCTTCTTGGACCTCATTGTCAGCATACTAAATTATGCTATAAATTAACAGTGGTACTTTTTCCTGAAAATGTGAGGAAAGCAAAGGCCAGGCTTGGCAAAGACAAAACCAAAGAACCTGTTCTTGTGGGCTGTTTATACAGTCCTGCCTGTTTAAGTTTTAAACCAGCCTATATTTCCCCTGTTTTTCTTCTAAAGCTGCGAGAGAAATCATCTGGTTAGAAAGGGAAGAGCGAGCCCGGCAGCACTATGAAAAGCACCTGGAAGAGCGGAAGAAGAAGCTGGAAGAGCAGAGGCTGAAGGAGGAGCGGAGGAGGGCTGCTGTGGAGGAAAAGCGCAGGCAGAGACTGGAGGAAGACAAAGTAAGACGCCGCTCTGGGAAGTACACAGGAGATTTGTCTGTTTCAGAAATGCAACACATTTACTATGAAACCTTCCATTAAGGTGCTGGGGTGCATAGCAGAATTAAGGAATCAGTTTTATAGATAGTCACAGCTTCCAGGGAGGTTGGGGTATGGAAGGCAGGTCCCAAATGGCGTGATTGTCGCAGTTACTTCCCTAGAAACTTTAAAAGCCCAGGTGTCTAGTCTTCGCGCTATAACTTATTTATGTTCAGTTCGCCCATATGAAAGTATTGAGACGCTTTATCACCTGGGACCTGATGATTTCAGTAACCATCCCAAGTTGATGCTCCTCCCACCCTAAGATAAGGCGTCCAAGTTAGGAAGTAGGAGTACTAAAGTAAAGATTTCAGTGGTGCCTTCCTCCATTCTGCCTTAAGTTGAAGAAGCCTCAAGCAACCAGGTTGAATCTAATCTTCCACTCCTCTGCTTCATTTGAGGAACGCCATGAAGCTGTTGTACGGCGTACAATGGAAAGGAGCCAGAAGCCAAGACAGAAGCATAACCGCTGGTCATGGGGAGGCTCTCTCCATGGGAGCCCCAGCATCCACAGTGCAGGTAAACAAACAGTGATCGCCTTCAAAATCACTCCTTTCTTCCTGGACAGTAAAAGGACAGTTGCTTCTTTTTCTCTAAGTCTGTGTTTCCAAAACAAAAATCCTGCTGAAATAATTCAACTGTAATGAAATGATGATCCTAGCTGTTTGAGGATAAGAGGGTGATGGAGGTAAGATAAGATTCTCTCTCTCCCATAACACAGGCTGCTTTTCTCTTTGGTTACATAGTTCCTTGAAGAGATAGAAATCTATGCAATGTTTCTAAGTAAACGTGCAGTTTCCACTCTGCATTATTTTAAGTAATCCTTTACATTAAGTTGTCAGGTTTATGGAATAAATTCACCAGTTTTGTCTTCCTCTCTGGAAGAATCCTAGCAGTATTGACTGATCAAAATCGATACTATGAACTTGTGTATTCAGACCTTAGAGTGTGTGCAGTTTTAATGCTCCGCGGGAGAAAGTGCAGGTTCTGAAACCAGAACCAGTGAATGCCTCAGCTATTATTCCCTTGTTCTTGAATAGACATAAAATCATACTGAAATTTGGACGTAGTGAAAGGCTTTATTTTTGTACTGTAAATTCAGTGAACCTTGAATTTTATACAGTGCGTCAGTTTTTTTCCATCTGTGTGAGTCTAATAACGTTTTTTTTTTTTTTTACTTTGAAAAATCATTGTCTTACATTCTGTCCCCAGGTGGTTTTGTTGCATCATCATTCACCTTTCTCGATTTAGCAGGCCTGGACCACCACTTCACAACTCTTGGTGGTACTAGAAAATCTGGTACAGACATCCCCGTGGTTGCCGGTTGCCTGACCTGTAGCTAGCACCTCTGACCCAGGGCCAGTTCATCGCTAGCTGAGCCGTCACCACCGTAGTCATAATGCATGCCTAATACCCCATTGCATAGACCTAGATCTGGGCATGGCACAGTGTTTCTTAAGTGTGATGATGGTAGAACTCAGGTGACTTGAAGGTGTTGAAATAATGTCATTACATGTAATGTGTTTACTTTCTCTTTAAGTGACCGTTTTGGACAAAATCTTTAAAAAAGTGTTTTTTAGTTAATGGATTACCTGGAATCGAAGTACATCCAGTTGGTGTGCCCCCCACCCCACACCCCTGTCAGTACTGCTGTTTCCACTATTAGTTTTAGCCTAAATAACAATGGATTTTTGCTTACTCTCTTCTTTTATTCCTAACATTCAGTGTATCTTCTAGAACCTCTTTGTTTTAAAAATTCTGAAAGCAAATTATCACGGCTTTCCTGTGGCGTTAAACCATACTTAAAAGCACTTTTTTTTCCTTGGCTCTTAATGACCCAGTGGTACAGGGTGGGCATGTGTCAAATCTGTAATCATAAGGATCATTCATGTGTGATATTTTATCCTAAGGGCAGTTTTACGTAAACGTTCCATACAGAAAAGCTGTCATAGTATATATTTTTATGACCTTATTTTTCCTTTACTTGGCTTCATGTTTTACTTGTGTCCAGCAGAAGTACACTCTGTTACAGATTTTCAAATATTTTTAAGGGGAAATACAGTCACTTGCCTTTAATTCTTGCTTCTACACTCAGAGTTTAATATATGACCTTCATTTCTGCCACCCAGAGCAAGAGAAACTAATGTTGTATTTGTTAGCTCTTGCATAAAATCCATTTTTATAAGGGCTGTGAATCAGAGAAAATTGCTGCTGTGCTAAACAGAGAAGTTTGAAAATAACATGGAATTTGCCAAAATTCTCAAAGGTCAGAATGATCTGCTGTGATGTTAAGAGCAGTGACCTGCTCTTACTCACATACAACAATGCCTCACTCAGGATGGGCACTCAGTCAGTGTTTGCTGATCAAAAAACAGATCCTAGAAATTAAATTTAATCCATAGTAAATCAGTGTGTTGCCTTACTGCTCACATATCGACTAGCGCTGGTTTGTAAATTTTTTTTAACTGATTCTTTTTTTTTTTTTAAGTATGTATGTATGTATTTATTTATTTATTTATTTATTTATTTATTTATTTATTTATTTTAAGAGAGACAGAGACAGCACAAGTGGAGAGGGGCAGAGAGAGAAAGAAGAGAGGGCATCCCAAGCAGGCTCCATGCCATCAGCACAGAGCCCAGCGTGGGGCTCGAACTCACAAACCGTGAGATCCTGACCTGAGCCGAAATCGAGTCAGATGATTAACCGACTAAGCCACCCAGGCACCCCAAAACTGACTCTTAATAAATCCTTTCGTGAATTTGTATTTTGTTCAGGGAGAAAAAGAAACGATTAGAAATTTTTATTGTATTAAGTAATATAATTCTCATTACATTAAGTAATACAATCAATACATGTGACACCTCCATAATTTTAATACAAATTATTAAATTTTATAATTTAATAATATGGACACCTCCATATTATTGTATTACAATCAATACAATCAATACATGTGACACCTCCATAATTTTAACCATGCAGGCCTCCAATTAGGCACACTGTCCCTCAACTAAAGCTTAACACATAAAACAATATCAGAAAATGAATTGCTTGATCCACCTAGAAATGACTTTGATCGTTCCTTATACCCCTGGATCTTACCTTTTATCATTTAGATGTTCCTTTTGATATTTTATCCTAAATCTTCAGGACTGCCCTAAGAGCCTATCAGTTAAGTGTAAATTTACGTCACAGAAACAATGTTTGGGTTTGTTTGTTTTATAATGAAGTTGCTTCAACCATACCAATGTGTCCCGGTAGAGATAGGAATGTCTGATGTTGGGGGAAGCCTTGTTTATCCGTACATTATAAACAATGGCCAAAATGATTATTCTGTGGAGAGAAGTTTACTGTAAAGTTCTGACTACCAGTGTTAGACCCGTGAGAACTGGGTGTTAAAGGCATCTACCTAAAGAATATTTTTGTTTGTTTTTAGTTTTAGAAGAAGCTAACAATAGAAAAATAAAACAAAATATGGCAACACCTTTTTTACCTTTGGCTATCACAGGTCAGAACACCTACTTGCCCTCCTAAATAAATACACTGACATTTTAGACTTTTGTTCTGTGCACTTTTATTCAGGGACTGTGATTTATTCTAATGAGCATGGTTATAATTTGGTTCCGCAGACAACAAACAACAGACAACAAACTGTTGTCCAACAGACAACAAACTAACAGCCTATTTTATATGGCTATTATTCTCTTCTGACTTGACCTTTAAGAATTACTCTAAAATTACTGACCTGAAGGATGAACAGTATCACTAATAAAGTTAAAGAGAAAGAATGCTAATTTTCTTTATATATTGCTGTCAGTTTTGTTGGGCAAGTTTGTGGACTGATTCTACATTTGTAAACTGCACTAGACTCTGTGTAACGGGCATAGAGGTGTGGTTATTCATAGACTTTTTAAAAAGAAATGCTATAGCAGCCATCCTTTCCATACCCAGAGTATTTCTTTTTCTTTTTAAAGTTTATTTATTTTGTCAGAGAGAGAGAGTGGGGGAAGGGCAGAGAGAGAGGGAGGGAGAGAATCCCATGCAGGCTCCACAGTGTCAGCACAGAGCCCGATGGGGGGCTCGATCGCATGAACCATGAGATCATGACCTGAGCCGCAATCAAGAGTCAGGTGCTTAACTGACTGAACCACCCAGGCGCCCCTTTCTTTCTTTTTAATCTGTTTTTCTGTAACGAACATTAACACCCTAGGAAAAGTAACTCTACAAGCAGAGGTATCAGCAAATACATAGAACCTGGTATTCCTCTTTTTTTCCTAGTGTTTACATTCTGTTTTACCAGCAGCCCGCTTACTACCCCCTTGTTCCTACTTGGGAAAATTATGAGGGCATCCACTTTTACAATCCTCTCTTTGTTTTCCAGTCTGCCTCCATTAGTTTAGTTCCCCTCCACTGGCCTGCCTTTGATCCTCATCTGTCTGTTGTACTATAGCAATATGCCTGAATTTTCCTGGCTGACAAACTGGTGTGCTAAACGTTTATTTTATCCTATGAGAAAAATAATTTTATTTCTGGCCTTTAAGTTACCTTTAAGACATCCACTTAGAAAACTGTGCTGTTATGTAAGATCTAGTGATAGAGCTGAAAGCATCCAATCCTAGTTTTTCCTTCCATCAGTGAACTAGGAAATTGCAATCCTGCATGCTGGCTGTCAATTAGCATTATCTCCATTTGTTTTAGATCCAGACAGGCGGTCAGTTTCCACCATGAATCTTTCGAAACATGTCGATCCCGTCATTAGCAAGCGGCTCTCCTCTTCATCTGCAACTTTACTAAATTCTCCAGATAGAGGTACAGTCAAAAGGAAAACAAAACAAAAAAAAAAGTGTTCTGTTATTTACTTAATGCTTCTTTTTTTTCTGGATGTTTACAGCTAAAAATCAGCATCTGAAGTTGCTTTCCCTACGTTTCTTAAATAGGAAGAACAAAACTTCAGAATAAAAAAGCAGTAAGCGGCTGAGCAGCATTTCCCTTGCGACAAGAACCTTGCTCATGTTAGAACTTGGCTGAATGGTTGCATTTAGCAGTGATGAAAGCGGTGCTTCTCAACTTTTTAGTAAATGAGTTTACAGCTCCAGAAATCACCCACTTATCCACCAACATGCAAATAATCTTTGTTACGAACACTTACTTTACTTCAATCATACTGTCTTTGACTTTTCATCTGTACTTTGGGAATTCCAAGCTTTGACTTTCTAAAAAATCTTCTTAAATGATTCATGTTGGTAGATTTCATTTTACTGTTTGAGTTCTCATTTAACAAAACCTTACTGCATTTCTTGTGTGTGTGTGATTGGTTTTTGGTGTCCATTCATTTTGCTCTTAAGGGATTTGGCCTGACTTCAAGAATATATCCTCATTGAAGTTTCCTAAAACTTTTAATAATTGTATCCCTCCAATTAATGTTTTATTTGAATTTTGAGTTTTATTCGTCCCATGGATTTACAGTACATGAATTTTGAGTTATTTATGAAATTAAAGTTTTATTTTGCATATTTATATGTCATAGAAGGAAAAAATCAAGTTTTTAAGATAAGCTTCGGTTTTACAGAACTAAGATTTTAAATTAGGAAACCAAAGAATTGTTGTGCAATATGAAAACATATACTCTTTAAAAGTAACAAAATCGTGGTTATTTTTGAATGTTTTATTAAGAAACTGGGAAACGTTCAGTCTTTAAAAAGAATGCAATGTGTGCATGTTCTGTGTGTATGAGTATTCATATATTTTGTATTGTATAAAAGTTGTGTCATTGTAATGTACAATATTATACCTGTTGTTATTTTATAACTAATAACTACTCACTTAAAGCAGTAAATGTTTGAGTAACTTCCTATTCTTGCCTTTTAACCTGCACCATTCCTCTTTTTTTTTTTTAACTAATTTGCTCAACTATTAACTAAATGATAACTAGTAAATGATGACTAACTAAATCATTGATATTAGACATGTAGTCAAATTAGGGGCCTTTTAGATGTTAGAGAAAAGTATTATGAACTAAAACTCCTTTCATAAATAGGCCTTATTTTCAAACCCATCCCCTTAGTATAAAATATAGCATGTGAATGCTATTCTTACAATTGTCTACTCATCTTTTCTTTGGATTTGGTCACTTACTCAGCACTTTAATGTGTCAACCCATGTCTAAGACAAACTGCAACTGGGATTTTACAGTGCTTTGATGTCAAACCTTGCTTACTGCCTCCTACAGTTTCACAGCTGAAATTGGGGTAGATGAGCAATAAACCAAACAGTACATCCTACCACACTTCTGTGGGATGACAATGATCTTTCAACTAGCAAGATGTTTTATAGATTCTGCGTGATAGTATCTAATTGGATATGCTTTTTTAAATTTTTTTTTAATATTTGTTTATTTTTGAGAGAGAGAGAGCAAGCACACATGCGGGGGAGGGGCAGAGAGAAAGGGGAACAGAGGATCCGAAGCAAGCTCTATGCTGACAGCAGAGAGCCTGATGGCAGGGCTTGAGCTCACAACCTGTGAGATCATGACCTGAGCCAAAGTCGGACGCTTAACCAACTGAGCCACCCAGGTGCCCCTGATTGGATATTCTTTTTTTTTTTTTTAATGTTTACTAATTTTATTTATTTTGGGGGAGCGGAGTGAGTGGGGGATGGGCAGAGAGATGGGGAGACACAGAACCTGAAGCAGGCTCCAGGCTCTGAGCCATCAGCACAGAGCCCCGCGCGGGGCTTGAACTCACAAACCGCGAGATCGTGACCTGAACCAAAGTCGGACCCTTAACCGACTGAGCCACCCAGGCTCCCCTGCATCCTCTGTTCTTACCCCCATGGGTGGTGCCCTTCCTTAGATCGACTCTGTATGTGTGCTTTTTTAGGTGAGGTTAAGGATCAGGGAAAGTTCAATAGCCAGTTCATAGCGAGGGCCAAGAAACTGCTCCTTGAATCATGCACGGGGCCCATCAAATTGAATCCTAAGCTGAACTTAACAGAATCAGAGGGAAAGCACTAAATTTGGGGATTCTGCTTCTCTGGCCCCTTGTCAGAAGAATTGTGAACCAGTTCCTGGGTCTACTAGGCAAGGTCAAGGTTGGCCAGGAAGGAGGATTCAGTTCATCCAGGAACTTCCATATGGTCCACGAAACAATTTTTTTTCCTTTTTTTTAAGTTAGACAAATCCTCAGGGCAGTGAGGAGCCTAGGCCTCTTAATGAGAATAGAAATTCTTCTGAATTTGAACTTCTCTAATTTAAAATTTAAGTAATTTCGTTAATTTGCTTTTCTGCTATTTTTAAAAGTTGGTGTCATGCTTTATTATCAAGTTAGGAAGCATTCTTATCAAATTATTAAATTAGAAGCTTTTACAGACAAATCCGGTAAAGGGAATATACCATTACTAGATTGTCTGAGCTTTCTCAACCCTATAGCACAGGGCTTAAGGCTGATATTAAATTGAGGTTCTGGTGCTATCAGGGTTCAGCTGGAATGCTCCACTGGTTATTAAAAATACTGAAATATTTCCATACCATTTGGTGTAAATATCCACTTCCTCAAGCGGTGCTTCCCCAGGTCCTCCAGAGCTAATGCATGGCATCCATTAGCTCTGTGCCTGTGCCCTACCTGTTTTTAAATATTTTTATTATCACACTTGAATATCGTGTCATATAGACTGATAAAATGACCTGAGTTAAAGGAAACCTCTAATTACCAAAGATCTTTTTTAATTGCTGCAATAGAGGGATTTTTGCCACTGGAGATTTTTGCATTAAAAATGTGTTTCTTCATATTCTTAAGCTACCTACTTAACCAGTTTTTTTTTTCCCCCTCAAGGAAGAATAGGGAGTTTCAAAAAAGCAAGAAATGAAGTTGCCTACTGTTTGATTAGAATTAGTCCATACATTTTTCCTTAGAATCTAGATCACAGGGCCTGGTGGTAGACCTGAAGCTGAATTCTGCCCACAGACATCTTCTGTTTGACTGGAGTAGGGTGTTTTGTTCTTTAAGTTGAATCCATTGCCATCATCCTAAAAATGGAATAGATCAAGTAACATTTAGGTTTCCTACTTCTAATGAAATATCGGGATGTGGCAACACTTGCCTGATTTTTGCATGACACTCGTCTCAAACTGAACAATGATTTCCTGCTTATGGAAGAAGGTGGCAGTGCAAATACCTCTAATGTTCATGTGCCTCCCCTGGTCCACGTGGTCTATTATAGGAATTGTCAATATCTCCTTTTTAAGTGCTTAAGTAGGATCAATACTATAGAGTTGTTCCACAAGAATTAATATCTCTTCCTTCATCTTAAAATCAGGCCCTGCTAGGTGAAAAAAAAAAAAACAATAAACAATAAACTAACTCCTGTCCTAACCTTTATTAAAAAGTCGTCTTATGGAAGACATCTATCTCTATCTTGTTCAGGGCATAGTAATGAATGCAGAGGAAGGGGAAACATGTTTCTTCTGGCAAAAGCTTTCTTTCACGGTGTCAGAGCTATAAAACAAATTTCTTCAGATTTGCTTTAAACACAAGTCAGAGAAGGTTTTTAATCTTCCTTTGAGGCAAATTCTTTGGTTGATGCTTTAAAGTCTCACAGAAATATAGTTAATGAACTTAGTCCAGGGGGAAAGAAAAGAGCTGTCTTTTCAATGATAAACCATCTCTGCAATTCTAAGCCAGCCCTCCTACAGAGTTTATCAGGGAAAGGAAGCATTCTTCTCTTCCCTTCCTCATCTACTTGAAAATATAGTTCTTTTGAAGATTTTCATGTATCCTCATCACCTTTCCCAGTGGTTTTATTCTGTGAATGTATTCCACTTTTAGTTTGCTTTAAATTCTGTGACTGATGCCCACATGCACACTGCCGTAGTATAGTATGTAACAGCACTTATTCCCTTATGTGTTCTACTTTATAGCTATTTCTATATTATATGTGTAATTGTACGTATACAACATATAACATCTATATTATCCTTTTATTTGTGTCTATCAGATAAGATTCGATTTAACTATGAAGACTCTCCTAATAACAAAATCTAATAAACAATTCACTAATTCTTAAATTCACCATAGCCTTGATCAAAATAGCTTCTTTTTAAAAATAAAGTCAGGAACTTAAGATGCTTTTTGGAGGTTGGTAATTCCTTTCAAGTAGGAGGAGATATTTTTTATAACAACATTTAACATCAGATAACTTTTGTTTAACTAAAACTAATTTTCTAGAATTTAGATGCCATTTCTTGAAAATTCAACATATAAAAGGTTATTTAAAAAAAAAAAAAAAGTCACTCCAGAGACAACAGGATATACACCTGCTGTTTATGGTACCAAACAGAAGTGGCCTTGTCAGGTTTAGACAGTTTTAAAGATTTTTGTAAGTGACTTGGAGTGTATTCTAAAATAGAGACAGATGATCACTTTAGTGATATTTGCAGGATTTTGCCAGCTTCTTTCCTGATATTTTTGGAAAGTAGCTTCTATATTTTCATGGGCCACCACTCAAAGCTAACAATATAAGCAAAATAGTTAATTTATGATTAGCACGTATATCCTGACAATGGTCTTGCCAACGAAGCCCCAGTACAATTTGAGACTATATTTCATTGCGTTCTTCTAAATTTATTTTCTGGAGCCTTCCCACACCCACTGGTAATTTCCAACATTGAGTTTATATTGGCTTTTGGCTTTTCTGTTTAATTTTATCTTGCTTCAGGTTTACCCTCATTCTCTGCCAAAATGTTTATGTTGTTGCCAAACAGGGACCTGAAAGAACCTGGCTTGCTGAATGGAAAAGTCAAAAGGAAATCCCACACAGAACTTTGCCTGGGTCCTCTTTCATTTTATTATATTTCATTTCTCCCAAGTGCCGAAGCCGCAGTTCATGACATCTGGCAGAATGTCATGGAGACCCTTTCTGTCTTTATTGATACAGAAATGCAGTCTTTCATTAGCTGCCAAAGCCTCTGTTGGAGTTGATTGTTCAGGGTACTTAGGAAGCCCTTGGGTTGACGTGTGTGCCTTCAGCCCACTGCCCATCCTGATGAGGGCCGATAGGTACGACTACATCCCAAACCCGTGGTCGACACGCTATTTCTGTTTTGTTTGTTACTTGTTCGTTCCAAAAGGAGGATGGTTAGCAAACTCTGCATCCATAACACTAACATCTTGAAGAAAGGCAGCATTATGGAATAGCTCCTCCTTTGGGCAGAGTTCCTGTCTTCTGGTCTCTCTGCCAACTGTCCTCCCTGGAGAGCCTCGTCTCTCCAAGGCCTGGCACGTGGAAGCCATAAGTATGATGTTCTTGTGCACTCTCCTGCCCCTGGAAAGAATTCCTCTAACATCTTGCTTATGTGGTGACGTTTAGCTCGCCGCCTGCAGCTCAGCCCATGGGAGAGCAGCGTTGTTAACAGACTGCTGACGCCCACACATGCGTTCCTGGCCAGAAGCAAAAGCGCGGCTGCCTTGTCTGGAGACCCAGGTAAAACTGTTCGAGGTGCAACTTTCTTGGTGAGGTCAAGTCCTCTTTCGGAAGCACATCTGAGCCTCCAGTATTCATCATAATCACGTCTCCGTCTTTCCCAGTGTGTTTGCTTCTCTCTCCTTGGGTGCAGTGGCTTTGAAAATGTCTGCTGGTGTTGGTTTCGCGGCCCTGGTATTGTTCCCTCCTTAGCCTCCACCTAAGCATCTTACCTGGACCCCAGATGCCAGGCAAACCAAGGGTGTCCCTCCTTGTGATGAGATGGCTTCAGATGCTTCTGTGTGTTTGTGACATCACCAGAAAGACCTATCCCTTTCCCACCGTTCTTTCTGCCCCTGCATCTGAGCACATGATCAGAAGTAGACATAATTTAATACTAATATATTGACTGAGGAATAAAATCAGAGCCCAAGTCAATTTAAGCGAGAGTTTCATGATGTGGCTGTGGGCGAGCTACTTCCCCTCCCTGTGCCCGTCTTTCTATGTAATCTAGGAATTAGTACCCTCTCAAATGTCTAAGAGTTGTGGGGAAGGCTAATTATAGTGTTCGCATTTGTTGCATACTTTGAAAATATGGAGAATGTGCCAAACACTGGTTATTGTAATTAGTTTTAACTCCTCTACGTTTTTGAAATGCAAAGCATGCCCGAATAAGCCAATTAGTTTAATGAGAAGTTAGTAGAGAGCCGATATCTCGTTGCAAAGAAAGATACGTATTTGGCTTTTGGCAACATCTCTTTCATAGTGAGCCGGTTTGGTTTTTCCCAAATATCTGTGGGCACAGTTGGTAGATCTCCATAACCCGTCTACCAGCCCTTGTCTTTGGCACTTAGGAAATTACACAGCCTCTTCATAAAGTTCCCTTTAAAAATATTTTGCCTCTGCAAGTCTCTTCGTGATCATTAACCCTCTTTACAAATAATTCTTGGTGGTTTTATGATTTTTTTTTTCCATCCATGGTGCCCCAGTGAGCTGATAGCAACCCTAATTCTCACAGTACCCGCCAGGAGGCGGTCAAAAATCAAGTAGACATTCCTACCACCTGCGTGTGGAAACCAAGTGCACAGATTATAAGTGACTTCTGCCAGAGCCACTTAGAATTCTAATTGGTGATTGGGTCTTAAACATGCTTATCCAACCTCCTTCTTCGGCGCCCTGGAGTAATGCTCTGTGTGCAGTGTGTGTTCAATTAGCTGGACCACAGTGTTCTGTGTTTTCTGCGAAAGAACTCTCCTGTCAGCTGTCACGTCACATCCGAGATTTTTTTCTGGAGCAAAATGTACAGCTTATTTCAAGATCGTTTATTTTCTGCCTATGAGTGTCATGCTTCTACGCAAGTCATGAAAGTTTTTCCGTATGTCCAGCTAATTGGGGAACCTTTAAAATTGCTTTCATTCCTGTTTCATAGGATCTAAATAGTTTAGGGCTCTCATGCTTTGGACTCTCCACACTGTATGTAGCTTCATGCTAACTGCCTGCCTCACCGCTGAAAAAGTGTCTGTCTTTGCAGTTTCCGTCACCACTAACTTGTGTCAATTCTCTCGCTCCCCCTCCAGTGTTGTCCAATGCCATTTCCTCATTTTCCACCCCCTCCCCCCCTTCCCACCTTCCTTCTTCATTGTTACACTCAGTCAGGGTGCTTTTTACCTGCTAACTGGCTGTTCTTTGCCACTTTCCCATTCTCCTTTTCCACAAATTTTGATACATTTCTGTAATTTACTTTAGTGTGAAGCAATGCATAGACCTTCAGTTGAGTTGATTCCTTAGATCATTGTTACCTGTTAGTTGAATTGATACGGCCTATATTTAATGACCCAAAGCTGTTGTCTTTAAATTTTTTCCCATTTGAAATTATGTATATAAACATCGCTTGTGTTTCTCTTGTCAAAAACACTTTATCCATCGCTTTCATTTTGCCACCTGCTCTCCTCAATTATTCTTTCTTTGCATTTTACCGTTGTGCCTTGAGTTCGTCATATATCCCATTGCCATTGGCGAGAGGATGACCTACATCAGAGCCAGGGTTATGTGGCAGATGAAGACAGCCACCCTTTCTCCTAGAATGTCTGGGGATTGCAAACTCCCAGAACAGGCAATAAGAGCACTTGAAATTTGGAAGTCTCCTACCTCTTATTTGTGGCCACTGGTCTGGGTTGACTTCTCCATGCCCATTTTTTAAAAATACACGGAAAATACCTGTGATTATTAGAGCTCAGGATGAAATGAGTTGATACATATAAAACATTTAGAGTAGTACCTACACATAGTGGTGCTCGATAAATGTTATCATGTTTCTATTTGCTAATTTTTCAATTCTCTCTGCTGCACTCTAACCACTTGTACTGCATTATCTTTTCTCTGCACCTTTTCATACAGTTCATTTAGAAACTCTTGAATAAACAAGATTAATGCACACTTGCTACCAAAAGTAAGAGGAAGTAGAGATACTGTGGAAGACTTTCTGGTAGACACTCCAGACAAGAATTTTTGTGTTTATTAAGACTACTTTGGGATACAGAGGGCACTCTGGGAAAATAAAAATAATAGCTATATATTATTGCCCTTACTCTTCGGAAGGGCAAGATACATTTTTTTTTTTTAAGACAATTAATTGATTTAAAGGTTTCAGGATTTTCAGTGGTTGCTGTTCGGAACAATGAATTCCATGAAACATAATATTCTTAGAATTTACAGTGTTTATTTTAGCCAGGCGATGTTCCTTGAACAATTAAATTTGAGGAATTCTGTACAAGCTACACTAGATAGATTTGAGGGTATTTTCTCCCTTTGCTCAGTATTACCTCACTGCTAGAATAAAGAATGAACAGAGAGGCATGATGAGCTTGGCTTACACCCATGATCATCTCAGGAAATGCCCCCTGAAGTTATTTTCCACTGGAAAATAGATACCCCCCAAAGTTATTTTCCACTGGAGGAAAATGATATCATATTTCTGTGCTGCTTTTTTCCTGTCAGACCCCTGGCCTCAACAGGGCTGTTGTCTAGGGTTTCTTGATCCTTGAGCGAGGTAAATGACCTCTGGCCGTGCCCCCCGGGCAGTATGTGCCTCTCCTGGTCCGTAATCTCACGGAGGTGCTCTGTGCCAGGATGTTATTCTTTAAATGTGTTTGATTGGCTTGGAAGAGTTTTGCATTAATTAACTCTTCATTGTCTGGGAAATGCAAATGCTTTTTTGTGGGACTTGACCGAATGGTTATGTTCAGTTTTCCCTGTGATCACAACAAGCCAAATGAGACAAGGTTCTCCTTTCTCAAAATAAAGGCATCTTCCTTCATCATTAAGGTCTGAAGCCAAGCTTTATGTCAGTCCCAGGTAAGATAAACATATTCTTTTAAGGACAACAGGGGAGGGGGGGGGGTGGTTGCAAAGTGTTTTAGTTTATCCTGAAGAAATAGAGTTCTGTTTTCAGAGGATTGGAAAAGAGAATGCAGTGTCTAGTTTATTCCCAGCCTTGACCATTCAGTGATAACCAGATGATACTACAAATCATTTAATGACAGAGCACATGAATAGATAAGCCATCTGATCAACTTTCTGTCTGTAGATAAGTAACAAGTATTTCTTGTCTCTATAATTCCAAAATTCCCAACTTTTGAGTTTTTAATTTATTAATAAATACTATTATACATAGCTGAAATAATGGTCTTTTTAAAGGTTTGCTACAATGGCTTTAAGTGGGTAAAGTCATTTTATAACATCATCCAAACACCTAGTATTCTCCTCAGAAGTCATGTTTAATTGTCTTACTCTTTTGCTGGAGAACAGGATTTCTCAGTGAGATCTGAAAATGAGCCTTGGAACCTTAGTACCCACACTTTGGATACCTATGTAGTGTTCTATGAATTTCCTTAAACCCATTGTTCCTCAGAATCATGTGATTCATGACAGTGTCCCTGTGAATGTGAATGGTCAGAAACTATGTGATTTTCAAAACCTTTATCAACCTGAGTAAAACTGTAAAAGCTATTCATGACTCAACTTTATTTTTGGCAATTCTAACATGTTTATGTTCTATTCATCATTTTAAATGATTACATCCACTTCTGCATAAATTCTATTGCTTGTTATACACCATCAAATGCCTTGGCTTTTGGGAAAACCCATCAGCTATGCATCTGATTTGCCTTTAAATAGACAACACATTTACGAAATTTGTTTCTGGGAATTATTAGTTATCTTTGTGACCAGTCTTAACTCCTGGTAAGACTTGGTCACTTAACATTATAAAAATTCTTTCCACCGGCTGTTGAACTTCACCCTGGAAAATAGCTGGAATGTCTCTTGCTTGCCTGCTTGCTTGTTTCCTGTCTTTCCACCTTTTGTTCCATCTTAAAGCTAATTGGGAAAAATCTAATTGTAAACAGTCCTTATATAAAAGTTATCTGTCACTAATGTAGCATTTTAGCAGAACCATTATTTCATAGGAAGATAAGGCCATTGCTTTCTGTATGAGATTACATCTGCGTCTTTAATCAGTGTCTAAATAGCCAAATAGCTTATACAGTCTAGATTTTTCACTTGGACGTGGCTTCTCTTTGGACACACTGTAAACTGATAGGACTGTCAGGAGAGTTGAATATGAAGGCTCTGGACACCTTTAGGTAATAACATCTTCTCCCTACTTTTCTTTCTACCTCTGCTCTGCTCCTTTTCCTGAACCTGCTTTTGGCTTTCCTTCACCTGCTCCTCTGGCACTCTTGTGTGTAAAACAATCATCTGCATCCTAGTTATCCCCATTTGTCCTCGTTCAGCATCTTGCAGCCCCATCAACATCATGCCCTACAAAGCTGCACACTCTAGAAATCTGACGGATCGACCCAAATTCTTGGTAACACCGCCAGAGGGCTCTGCGCGAAGGAGGACTGTTCATGGCACAGTGGTGAGTAGCCGTTGGGAACAGCCAGGCATGTCTGTGTGGAGTGGACACCACCCTGAGGTGCGGTGTGGGTGTCGGAGTGGGAGGTGCCCACCCCTGGGCAGTGGTGTCCCCACGCTTTCTCTCCACTTGGGCGTTTTGTTCCCCCTAAAAACGTGAACTTGAATATGAAAACCATTCTTTGTCTAAGTTTGTGCGAGTGGCCAAAGTAGCACACGGGTGCCTCCGTGCAAACCAGTGCGATGCCAGGACATTTTGACATTCCTGAAAGTAAGAAACCCTTTGACGGAGGTCAAAGGGCCTGGGCCCCTGCCTCTGCGTGTTATTAAGCCCCCATATCCAGAAGCTGGCTGAACTCTCAGTGTGCTTCACCAAAAAGCAAAATAAAGAATTTTTGTCTGCCTAGCTCATCCCTCCCTGTCAAGGCCCAGATCTGAAAATATAGTTACAAAAATATTTTGAAGACACTAGTGATTTGCTAAGTAACTAATCCTTGAAAGGCCACTGGGCTGTGTTACAGACTCTTGTTTTGCAAGTGAAGAATATAATTTGTACTTGGCATTACTGGCAAGGTGGCTGAGCTGACATTAATGTTCACCTCTAATTAATTTCATGCCATAAATGCAATGAGGTAACTCATATGTCTCCATGCATCTTTCTTCCTCAAACTCTGTGCTATTTAGTATCCGTTGAAAGGAGCGGACATTGTTGTGTGGTCTTCAGTGATTGTACTGTAGTCTTGAAGGACTCCCCATTCAACCGGAAGACCTCGTTGCCTCTCTCCCATAGTAATACCATGACCTGTTTAATGAAAGGCTGAACGATTTTTTTTAAATCTTAACTTCCCAGAGCAGTTCAGATTTATAAAGCTGATGGACACTTAAAAGGATTTTGTGTAGCTGTTTGAGGATAATTTGAGGCTTGTGAGAGCTCGATGGCTTTGCCTACGGGCTGTTTTCTTTCAAGCCCCAGGCTTTCAGGAATCAGTGTTTAATTCATGATTGAGTCAGACTTCCAGCCCTACAAGCTAAAGGTGAAACTACCTTTGATGTCTGGGTAGTTTTTCATCCTTAGCGCATTGGTGCTTCAGAGTGCCTAGCTGTAGATAAAAAGCAATAGTTGGGGTGAACACCTTGGCCCCCAAAGGTTGAGTACTTATTGGAGAGGGAAAAGTACTTACCAAAGGAAAAATACCTTGCTGCGGATAAAAACACAACATAATACACCAGGAGGGGAGGATGAGAGATGACCCTTGGCCAACAGATTAAATGAGAGGGATTTGTCATCACATGATCCAGAAACTCTACTGTCTCACCCATTTTTTATTTTTTTTAATGCCTTCCTCTTTCTATATTTGACTTACTGGTTGTCTTTTCATCTCTTTACGACCAAATGTTTAGGCAAATACCTATTTCCGGAAAGTGACTCACAAGTCACTTTTGCCCCAGAGCTGCACTGTGGAATTTATTTGAGCAACCAGCAGCAGTTGGTCATGGAAGCACTTAAAAATGGCTAGTGAGAATGACAAAGAATTTTAAATTTAATTTCCTTTTTAAAAATGTTTAATTACAGTAAAAAAAAATACATATAACAAAATCTACTGTCTTAACCGTTTCTAAGTGTACATTTCAGTAATATTACGTATATTTTTCAGAACTTATTAAATCTTGAAAAACTGAAACTATGCCCACTAAGGAACAACTCCCCATTTTCTCCTCTCCCAATCCCTGGTAACCCACCATTTCAGTTTCTGTTTCTTTGAATTTGACTAGTGTAGATACCTCACACGAATGGAATCATACAGTATTTATCTTTTTGTGACTGGTTTATTTCACTTTGCATAATGTCCATCCATGTTGTAGCATGTGACAGGATTTCTGTCCTTAAGGCTAATAAAACTGCATTGTATGTATGTATGCATATACACAAACACACGCATATACACCACATTTTGCTAATCCATTCATCCGCTGATGGACATTTGAGTTGCTTCTGCCTCTTGACTACTATGAATAGCACAGCTATATATGTGGGTAACAGATCTCTTTCAAGACCCTGCCTCCAGTTGTTCTGCATATATACCCAGAAGTGGGATTGCTGGATTTTGTGGTCATTCTATTTCTAATATTTTGCCCTACTGCCATATTGTTTTCCATAGCAATGCCCCATTTAACTTACGTTCCCCCAACAATATAGACGGGTTCCGGTTCTTCCACATCTTCACCAACACTTGTTATTTTCTTGTGAAAATCATAATGGTGTGAGGTGCTATCTCACTGTGGTTTTGATTTGCATTTCCCTAACAATCAGTGATACTGAGCATCTTTCTATGTGCTTGTTGACCATTCACATATCTTTTTTTGGAGACATATCTACTTAAGTCCTTTGCTCATCTTTTATTCTTATTCTTTAATTTGTTTAATCTTTATTTTTTGTTGTTGTTGTTGAGTTGTAGGATATTTACATATTCTGGATATTACATGTTCTGGATATTAATCTCTTTTCAGATACATGATTTGCAAATATTTCTCTTTCTGTAGGTTACCTTATTACTCTGTTGATTGTATGTATCCTTTGATGCACAGGAGTTTTTAAGTTTGATGTTGTCCCATTTGTCTCTTTTTGCTTTTGTGGCCTTTTGGTACCATATCCAAGAAATCATTACCAAAAACAATGTCACGAAGCTTCCTCAACTTTCTTGCAGGAATTTTATAATTTTAAGTTTTACATTTAGGTCTTTAATCCATTTGGAGTTAGTTTTTGTATATGGTGTGAGGTAGAGTCCAACTACATTCTTTTGCACGTAGATACCCAGTTTTCTCAACACCGTTTGTTGAAGGGACTATCTTTTCCCCACTGCGTGGTCTTGGCACCCTTATCAAGGATCCTCTGACCATATACACAAGGATTTATTTCTGGGCTATTTCATTGGTCCATATGCTTATCTTTATGCCAGTACCGCACTGTTTTGGTTATGTTTTGAAATCAAAAGTACAAGACCTCCGACTTTGTTCTCCTTTCCAAGAATGTCTTATCTACTCAGGGTACCTTGAGGTTCCATATGAATTTAGGATTAATCTTTCTATTTCTGCAAAAACAACATTGGATTTTGATAGGGATTGCATTGACTCTGTAGTTGCTTTCGGGCAGTGTTGACATTTTAACAATAAGTCTGTCTTCTATCTAGTCTGTGAACATAGACTGTCTTCCCATTTTGTCTTCTTTCATTTCTTTTGTTTTGCAGTGTACAAGTCTTCTGCCTTCTTGGTTAAGTTTATTCCTAAGTATTTAATTCTTTTTGATGCTGTTACAAATAGAACTGTTTTCATAATTTTATTTTCAATTTTATTTAATTTTAGTTAATTTAGACCGAAATTCAAATAGCCAAACATGGCTAGTATATTGGACAGCATGGATGTTGATTGCTTCAGTCATCACAGAAAGTTCTATTGGACTTCAGTCTGCTTTGGAGTATTTGTCTGTATTATCTCTCTTGAAAGTTATTTGTATTCTAAACCTAACTCTAATTGGAAAATGAAAGTCTTTGTCCTGCTGGGAAACTTGCCAGCACCATTGACATGGGCACCTTGCTGTGCCTTCCACCTTAGTGTAGCCTTGTGGAAATTATTAACAGGGAAGATTATTGTATAGACCGTTGGCTACTAACTCAGATCAGGACGAGGATAAGGAATGCCTTTACACGTGTGGTCCCCAAATAGGTGATTGGGTGCCAGACCAATGAAAAGACATCTTAAAGAACTAAGAGAGTAAAAGCATCTACCTGCCTGAGAGGATGTTATCTTAAGTATGGGGCATTTTTCTAAACTGCTCTTTCCCTGTTTCCCCTACCCCTTTAAGGTGGTCAGTTTTAGGAAAGAAAGAATTGATTCAATGCCACTTTAAAAAAAGAAGACTTTTTTTTTTAATGCAAAAAGAAGGATTATACAGATCTTTGTAGGTTCATTCCCTCAATGCCTGTCTTAAGACCCAGATGATGAAATTCATCCGTGTATCCCCCGCATCACGAGCTACACTTCCGGACTTATTTTCCCATTCAGATCTCTCCTTAATTTGACTTCAACCACATTAAAATGTTTCCAGAAAAAGGAAAAAAGCTACTTGAGGTGCATAACCCCAGCTTCTCTTGGGAAGAGCCCCAGGCCTTCCACTCTGGCACTGATATTCCCAAGGCATAATTGCCACCCTCTATCCCTTCCAGAAGGGTCCCATGTGCTGGCTGACACTTTTGTGCCCAAGGACTACAGCTGCTCTCTGAGCCCTCACCTCCCACCTTCTGGGACCAGAAATGGGGGCAAAGGATGGTCGTGCAGCCACAAGTGATATAGAGCTGGCACACATCTTGTAAAACTTTTTGCTGCCCCAGTCTTCATTTGTTTTATTTAGAAATCCCGGGAAGACATTGAGTATTATTTGATACTCATGTTTTTCCCCCACCTACAGCCCAGTCAAGCAACTAGAATGCTTCTAAGGAAAGTGGAGAGGAGCAATTAGAAGGGACACTGAAGGGAAACAAACGTGGGAAAGGAAGGAAGAGGGGAGTTGATGCTTGTACCGGGCAGAAAGAAGAGAAGGTACACTACCAGCTTCTTGGCCCTGCGGCTAGATAAGATAAAGTTCTGTCCCTTTCCTTGGGCTCTCACAGTCTGCTTTCCTGCAAGGATCCTAACAGAGTTAAGGACTGACAGGTGCTTGCACAGGTGTATCCAGTGAGTATCCATTCCCAGGCCAGAACATTGTTGGCAAGTTTCAGATACTTAGAATTAGTCTTTCTTGCTCTGTGCTTTTTTGTTGTTTTTTTTGTTTTGTTTTGTTTTGTTTTGTTTTGGTCTTTTTGTCTTGGCTGACTATACATTATCGGAACACTCTGGGTTTCCCTTTGCTCATTTCGAGTTAGAAAAGGTATCACTCTCTGGCTGAATTTATAGGATGCAGCTAGAAAAGGGATGATGTTTTGACCCACTCTGCCATTTCAATTTTATCCTTAAAGAAGAAGATTAAAAATAGCTAGAATTCTTCACCTGGAACATAACTTTTCCTTCAAGAGCAAGAGGACATTAGGTGAGAAAGGACTTATTTATGTAGTATCAGTATAAAGGGGAAAATATATTAATGTCTGATGTAGCAGACAGGTATTATTTAAAAAAAAAAAGACTGCAGTTATGTCCATGTTCCAAGGTGGAAAAAAAGAAAAAAAAAATGCTAAAGAATTAAAAGAGGGGGGAGAAGGGAATGGAAGTGATGTTAATTTTGATATTTGTGTGGTTTGAACCAGACAGTGAGAGATTTTGCCCCAGCTGATTTTAGGCACAAAGTATATATAGGTGCTTTCTAAGAGTATAAGTGTGTATTTTTTTAAACAACTATAACTCCAGATCAGACATCCAGAGCTTTATTATTAGTGTCAGATTGTGTTAATTCAGTTGACAATATTCAGTGTTAAGCTAACAAGGGCTTTTTGTGGGAGTGGAATGGGTATAAATGACAAAAGTTGGAAAATTTCCAAGAAGTCACTCAATGGGTTGTGGCTCCACTATTGAATACTGTGAATGGGATTGTCCCACTCCTATAGCAAAATCTAATTATTGTGTTTCTCTGAACTTAGGGCTATAAAAGAGACAGAGAGAGAGAAAACCTCCCATTCCAACCCACGTGTGGCATTCGGAGGGCTCTGTCTCCATCTCATCCCAAAGTAAGATCACCAGGGCCCTCCCGACTTTGGTAAGCGAAATTTAAGAAGCTGGCTGGGTTGTTCCATGTTGAAGAATTTGTAGCCTCTGTTCTCTGAAAGGAAACTATTCTTTCCACGCTGTTTGGCATTGACGTCAGGAATAATATTTTTTCCTTGGAGGAAAAGAAAAAGAAAACCGGAAAGAGTCTAGAGTGAATATTTTTGTGTTTGCTACATAAAAAGCAAATACACGCAGCTAAATATCTTCGTTTCTTTTCCTTATTGGTGTTCTAGTACTATCATGGGGTAGAAGTGTGAGGAAAGGAAGGTTCGGGAAAGCCTACTCTGATGTCTCCTATTCTCTTGCCACTGTTTGTCACCCAGGCTTCCATCCAAGTCCTTTCCTCATCTGCCTGGCACACCCAGACCAGCCTCCTCCTTGCCTCCCGGATCAGTCAAAGCTACCCCTGCCCAGGTCCGGCCCCCATCCCCTGGCAACATCCGCCCTGTCAAGAGAGAAGTCAGAGTGGAATCTGAGAGAAAAGAACCCGAGAAGGAACCCCAGAAAGTTGCCAGTGAGCCATCACTTAAGGGCAGAGCACCTTTAGTGAAGGTGGAAGAAGCCACAGTTGAAGAGGGGACACCTGTCGAACCAGAGGCTGCTCCTGGTAAGATTCAGCTGACTTGTGATGGAGTGTGGGTTGCTTGCTCTTACTGGGGACTTGGAAATTTTATCGAGGTTAATTTTGCAAACTTTTCCTAAGTGTGATTTTGTTTGACATACAGAGAATCATCCAATCAAAATCCTATTTTTGGAGCCATAGTATATTAATTCAGGTAGAGTTTATGACTCCTTTTATTGGCTAAACCCAGTGTTTCACAGAATGTGGTGTTCAGACCACCTGCATCAGGATCGTTTGTATTCGTTATCTATTGCTGTGTAACAAATTTTGCTAAAACTATGCAGCTTATAACAGCAGTTACTATGTCATGGCACACAGATTCTTGGATCAGGAGTTTGGAAGCAGCTTCGCTGGGCTGTTGGCAGGTGGTGCATACACATGGCTGAGCTCCATTTCATGACACATGAACCTGGGTTACTTGATATCCTTACAGTCCATCTGCTGGACTTCCTGGCTTTCCCCAGAGAGCACGATCTGAGAGAGAGCATCACGAGGAAGCCACACTTTTTGTGCCTAGTCTCAGAAGTCCTACACACAGAAGTCACAATTTCGGTCATCTTCTATTCATTAGAAGCAAGTCACTGGGTTCAACACACCTTCCCTCAAGGGAAGGGTGTGAGTTCCACCTTTGAGAAGGAAGATCTTACGGAAATATTTTTGATCCACGATTTCTATGATGTTTTAATGTACAGAGCCCTGGTCCTACCTCAGACCTACTGAATCCAAGTAGATGCTAGATCCAGGGAGTCAGAAAGACACTGAGCTTAGCCATCAATTCCGGTGCAGGATTGCCAGACAAAATACAGAATGGCCAGTTTTCCTGTGCCTACGGGAGTTTCAGGACCACTGGCTAGCCTCTATGCTTGACAGAATTTGTTTCAGAAGACCCAATGGATCTCCTCTCTACCAGGCGAAACCAGACACTATCTAGAATTTAAAAATCACCTAGAACTGGGAATTCAGTATTTCTTGTTGAAAATTGTCTTCGTTCAAAAGTTTTCTCCTTAAGACTTAATCTGAAGGTAGGTGGTAGGAGCAAAGAAAGAATAGATGACTCAGGACAGGCAACAGTGTCGTTAGACAATGGAAGAGTCCAGTATCTGTTTGCATGGAAAGGGGTAGAAGAGAAAGGCCAAAAAGTGTCCTGAGGACAAAGAAAAAATGTGTAGGGGCAGAAGGAGATAGGTGAATCTTGAGAGGAGGGTCTAGAATGCTAGAGATCACATCTCACAGCAGGTGCATCTGCGTGGACTCCCTCCCGGATCAGCTCTCTCGGCCGTTTCCTGAATCTGAGTAAGGCCATGGGACTTGTGCTCCATCCTGGCATCAGGACAGACAGTGGAGCCCCAGATGTATGGGAATACTAGCACTGGCTCCTGAAGAGGCCTATGGCTCCTCCCACCTCAGACCTGGAGACAGCTGTGGGTAGACAAAAGGGACCTCTTCGTCAGGTGTCATCTTCCCAGCCTGAACCTGGGCTCGTGGCAGAGACGCTGAGGAAACTCATAGAAAGGCTTTAGTCCTCTAGTAATGAATAGTCACTAAGAGAAGGAATCTTTGTAATGTAACGAAAGGCAAATGGAAGATCTCATCTTTTTGCTCAGGGTATAACTTCCCACAGAGCCTAACATGAGGCTCTCTACCAAGTACACACTCAATACATGTTGTTAACTGATGAACTTGTATAAAAATAGGACTTGGTGACAGAGCGTCAGCCCTGTAGGATGGCTCACTTACACATGCACCTTTTTGTTACGTTGCTTGGTTACAAACAGAATATGGTGAAACCATGAGAACACACGGTAATAAACATTCCCTTTTCTTTTACAATGATGAATTCTAGGCCTGGGGTGTGGGGAATGCTAGTTTTTGTTTTGTTCTTTGGGTTTTGTTTCCAGTTGGTTTTCTCGTTGTACCTGTTTGTACAGCTGCTTCAGCCCCAGCCGTGGCCCCCTCGGCCCCCGCTCCAGCGCCGGTCCCAGCCCCAGCCTCAGCCCCAGCCTCGCCATCCACTGTGACTGCTTGCGCTTCTCCCAAGACCTCTGCGGGCACCACCGACCCGGAAGAGGCCACGAGGCTGCTAGCTGAGAAGAGGCGGCTGGCCCGGGAGCAGAGAGAGAAGGAGGAAAGGGAGAAGAGGGAGAGGGAAGAGCTGGAAAGGTAAAGCGGTGACCGTGCTCAATGAGCAGTGACCTCCTAGGGATACCTGGGATTAAGTCTTCCGTCTGAGAGACACGAGAGGTGGTGGCAGTCATGATGGTGAACGGATTAGCTGCTTCACAATCGTGTCTCTGACCGCTAAGTGATTTTTTTTTTTTAAATCACATTTTCTTATTATACTGACAGCGCCACAACACTGATGGGGAAAGGCTTCAAGGAAAAAAAATCTGTCCATCATCTTACCAGTTTTCAATAATTGGAAGAGTGGATTTGAGATCATCCTTTCCAGTCTCTGAACAGTGTGCAGGTTTATAAACGTACATAAGTATGTACACACAGACATCTATTTACATAATTCTAAGCACAGTGGAGGTACAACTGTGCACTCTGATTTTTTTTTTTACTGAACATATTTCTGATCTCCATATTTCCTTATTATCTTCCTAATTATCGTTTTAAAGCTGCATAGTTAAGAGTTCATGTTTTCTTCTAGATTAGAACTCTCAGAGTAGCTGGGTGAGACAGTTAAGTTTCCACATGATTGCCTGCTAGTTTGCTGGAGGGACAGTTTGCTTAGTTGGGCTCCTCCTGGGGCTAAAAAAAACCAATGTCAATGCAAATTGTTCTTCAAATAAGCACAACAGCACCTTGGGGGCGTGGGGGGAGGGGGAAGGACCACAACCCCTGTGCTGACAGCGATCTTGGACGTTCCCTACCCTTGATCCCAACAGGACTCTTCTTACATGGTCCACCTTCCTCCTGCCCTGTAAGGGAACATTATAACCTTTATTTATTTACAAAGCTTTCCTTGCGGGGAGGGGGTCGAATTCATTACTAAAATGTCTCGTTAGTGGATTAAACAAGTCTCGGCCTTTAAGGATAATTAAGTTGCACGGACTTCCACAAAACAAGCGCTCCTCGAAATACTAGTGGTCTCGTTTTCTGTTTACTACAAGGCCACATGAGGCCGGAAAGATGAAGCATGGAGGGTGGCTTCACGTTTTGACCAGGAACCACGCTGAGCGTCCCCAGTGGAGATTCCCCTCCCCCCCCCCCCCCCCCCCCCCCCCAGCCATCAGAACAGACTGCCCCTGCTGGAGCCACAAACCCGAGCCTCTGTCCAGGGAGCCCCCCTCGCGTGTCTTTTTGCAGACAAAAGAAAGAGGAGCTGGCGCAGAAGGTGGCGGAGGAGCGGGCGCGGCGCGAGGAGGAGGCCCGCCGGCTGGAGGCCGAGCAGGCCCGGCAGCGGGAAGAGCAGCTGCGCCGGCAAGCGGAGGAGGAGCGGGAGCGGCGCGAGCGCGAGGGCGAGGAGCGCGCGCAGAAGCAGGTAGGGGTCCGCCCGGCAGGGCCCTGGGGAGGGGGGAGAGTGTCCAGGGTGGGGGTGCAAGTCCTCCCGCCCCGTCTCGTGCACGCGCTCGCCTCTTGCACTTCGCCGCGCGCCCTCGCGCCCGCACCTCCGGGAGCCCCCTCCTCACCCCCCCACCCCCACCCCCACCCCCACCCCAGGGATGGGGGCAGCGAGCAACCCTGCTGGCCAGAAGCACAGGCCGCCTTCTTGTTTCCAGAAGGAAGAAGAAGCTCGCGTTCGGGAGGAAGCAGAGAGGGTCCGGCAGGAGCGGGAGAAGCACTTCCAGAGAGAAGAGCAGGAGCGCCTGGAAAGAAAGAAGGTGATTGCATCTAACGCGGAAACCTGGGATGCTAACTGTGCCCATTCTTCCCCAGACTTGAAGCCACGGGAGGACCCAGACACTAGCTCACTGCTCTCAGAAAGCACGTGTGTTCTGCTCGTGCTCTGCTTGTTTAATCCACTAACGAGACATTTTACTAATGAATTCGACCCCCTCCCCGCAAGGAAAGCTTTGTAAATAAATGAAGGTTATAATGTTCCGTTACAGGGCAGGAGGAAGGTGGACCATGTAAGAGTCCTGTTGGGATCAAGGGTAGGGTAGCTCTCAGGATTCGTCATCTCCTCCAAAGAAATCAGTCTTCATAGTGGGGCGCTCACCATAAACAGTTCCTTCTGATTCATGTGCCTTCAGTCAGTTCCAGCTTTGTGAATAATGCCAAGTAGGCCAAAGCAGTGTGTATTATAATTACCCAAAGTAACAGACGTGTTTTAATGACCCATTTGCTTAGTCAGTGAAATGTGCCAGGCTAGCCTTCTTTCTGGATTTGATCCTTTTGCTCAATTCTCCCTTCCTTGTAGCGACTTGAGGAGATTATGAAAAGAACAAGACGAACAGAACCTACAGATAAGGTACTGAGATGGCCATTTTTAAACTATTCCTAATAACCTTTTTTTCCTTTCACTTCTAACTTTAACATTTAAAAAAATCTTTTTTTTTTTTTTTTTTGTAGAAAACTGTTGATCAGAGAAACGGAGATATAACCAAGGGAGCTCTCACTGGAGAAACAGGTATTTGCTTCAGTGAATTCAAATAAATTCAAATGTAGACAAGAGTTTTTGAGTTAGCTCTCTAGAGATCAAGATATTTCTTGATTGGTTACACACAATAAAGTTACTCATTGATGTACAGAAGCTTAGGTGTGTGTCCTCTAGTCCGCAGATTTTCCCCTTATGGAAAACGCTCTTGCATTTGTGGCAGATGTTTTGTCATATTAGTTTATACTCTAATGGTGTGCTTAATATCTTAAATCATTTCACACTATAAGTATCCATATCTGTGGATATAGATTTGTATATCCCTGTGTGTATGCACACATAAATATATATACACACATAATGAGAAGAATTTTGTTGGTGTTATAAAATTAAGTTTAATTTATCATTTACTGTCTGCTAAATTAGCATGTATGTATATTTGCTCTTAAGTACTCTAAACGTACACATTTTGAAAACTTGTATTTACAGCAGTTCTCAAAAAAGAATTTATGCTTTTTTAACTTCTGATTTCAGAATAGAGTTAAAATTAAAAATTTGTTAAAATTTCATTAGAAAGTTGTTGAGACCTATAGGCTTTGGACAGAGATCATTAACTTCTTGGTGATTTTCAAAGAAATTTGCTTTAAATAAAAGTTGCCTTAGTGTGTTAGTACCCAGGTTCAATTAGTATTTATTAAGGGGCCTCTTCGTGCCAGGATGTATATACATCCTGCATACATTTTCTTGTTGAACTTCCACTGCAGCTTTGTGAGGTTGAGTGCTTTATCTTGGAGTCAGCAAGCATTTCCAGAGACCTGCCATGTGCCAGGCCTCCTTGCAGGTGCTGGGAGTCCGTGGGACAGGCCAGGCCAGTTCCCTTCCCCTGAGGAGCAGCGTGACCAACCCAGCTCCCAGAGCTGAAGTGCAAGCTCGTAACTCTTCCTCTGTGATCCCACGTCGTCTTCATGATTGTACATACAGGTGGTGGGTAGAGAGCCCATCGTGTAGCCTTCCTCTTTCCTCATCTGCAATATCAATATGATAAGAAAGGACCAGAGATACCCCACTTTCCTTTGCTGTTTTTTTTCTTTTAAGACTGGACTAATCAAATGATTTCATGATTCCTTCATAGTAGACTTTTCATGGTTTTTAAAGATGCCCTAAAAATACTTGTTTGGAAGATAACCCTTGTGATCGCCTATTAACCCCACTGCATTATTGCAAATCTTGTAATACGTGGCGACCCTATGAAGGCGTAACCCCCCGTGAGTTATCAGAATGAGCATTTTAGGATGTAAATTGCACCATCGCAGGGTTATTTGAGGGGCTGATGCTGTAGTTCGTGCATGGCCAGTTTCCTTGTTTTTTTTCTTTGTTTTTCCATCTTCCCCCTTCCTACTATTCCCTTAACAATTCTTTCAGTATTCTTTGTACCTCAGCTTGAGAATCCACCAAGGCAACAGGGAAGGTGAAACTTGCCAATCATCCTATCTGTGTTTATCAACACTCACAATAAGTCTGGTTTGAGTTCATATGCTGAAAAGGGCCTGAGGTTTATCTGGCTAACAAATATCCCTCTTTGTCCAGTCCCATGTGTGGTTGAGGGCTGAATGCTGTTGCCAGGGCTCCAAAAAGAATTCGAGGGCAGGCAGGCAGGTGAGTTTTCAGACCTATCGGTAATCTCCGAGGCTGCCTACTACCAACTTGGCAAATTCTGGCATCTTTAATAAAGTTCAGTTATCAGACTCCCTGTACCTCTAGCAGCGTTACTGAGCTCGTGCTATGCTGTGAAATGAGACTTCCTTGGGACTCAGACCTTTATGAAGGTTTACAAGACTTTAAGGAACACAGGCCCAGATTTTAGAGTCTGTCATCAATATTGTTGGCTTACGCTGGACTGCGAAGTGGAGCACTGAATGAAGAGGTGGCACAGCTAGGTACAGTTCACTGGCCTTCCATTTGTGAAACCCTTATCTTCTAAGTGCATCTAGAATTAAACTGAGTTTAAAAAAATGTTTCTCATCACTTGAGGTAGTTCATGGTGATTTGCTCCAAATCTAAAGATACTCACTGTCAGCCTGATCAGGTCAGCTTACTGCTGTCTTCACCAGTTGCTTTGGTTTCAGCATTATATACTTTCTGTCCAAAGTCTATTCAGTGCAAGCAAAAATAACACCCAACACTGATTGCCACCCTCATACCGTGCTGGACACTGTCGTAAGTGCTCCGCATATGTTAATACGTTTAATTCTCACCATAGTGCTGTGAGGTAGGTATTCTTATCCGGGAGGAAATGGGAGGCACCGAGTTTGTGGCCTGCCCAAGGTCACACAGGTGGTAAGTAGCAGAGCCAGGAGATAAATGCAGGCATGCTGGCTCCTGGGGTTTGGGTTTGACCATAGAGTAGTAGTAACCCTTTGTCCCATCCTCTTTGCTGTTATGTTCAGTGGTATCTGCCCTTCCGTGTCTGACAGACTCTTCAGGAAATGGAGAACCAGTGGCCAGCCCACATGCCGTTACCTCACACCAATCAAAAGTGACTGTGGAGAGGTGAGTTAGACAACCGGGTCTTTTCTACCGATGCGCATTAGAGCAGAGCACTAATCCCACCAGAACTTCTTAGGCCTGACGGAATTCCAAAATGTTAACATAAAGATTTATTTTTATTTGGGTTCATTAACTTTGGGTAGAGCTAGTAATTCCATACTCAGAAAAAGGCAAAATATCTTTTTACTGAAGTCCTTAAATATGATAGGTTTGGGGTGCCTGGGTAGTTCAGTGGGTTAAGTGTCTGAGTCTTGATTTAGGCTCAGGTCATAATCTCATGGTTGTGGGTGGGTGGCTCAGGTCATGATCTTATGCACTGAGTGTGGAGCCTGCTGGAGAACTCTCTCTCTCCCTCTCTCTTCACCTCTCTCTCTCTCTCTCTCTCAAAATAAATATTAAAAAATATATGTGGATAGTCAGGTCTGTGTGTGCCTATTAAAGAAAATTACGGGGAAGAATTTGTTTGTATATATTTAACATGATCTAGACCATATTCATATCCTTTGATGGCATAGAACTGTATTTTTACCATACAGAATATTCTAGTAAGTCACAGTTGGTTCTCCAGTAAAATAATTTCGATGCCAATAATTCTTATATTGGTAGTAGGGCTTCTTATAGAAGAAACAAACGGTTGCTAACAACAGTCAAGAAAGAATTGTGGGTTGAAAAAAGATTGCCTTTCTCTTCTTTGGCATTTATATCGACAGCATCATAAGAGCACTCTCAAAAATGAAAAATCAGGGTGATCCTAGCCTAGGCCTAAAAATCCAGTCATAAAGAAATTTTAGAAATATTTGTAATACTGTTCAAAAATTTCAGCTATGACTTTTTTTAATGTATTTAGTTATATTCTATAAGTTATCCTGTCTTTAATGCCAGAGTCTTTGCTGCCATCAGAAAATTGAAGGTCTTCAAGTTAATTTTTTTCTTAATCTAAAAACACACATTGCATGACATTTTGTAACATTGGCAGCAATGAAAAGATGAGTCATCCTGAGACAGACATCCTAAGATGTTCATAACTCATAAGACATCCATTGATACGTTTCTGGAACAGTAAGATCTTTATTTTTCCCACTATAATACCAAAGAGAGGAACTTTCCTAAGAGAGATCTTATTAATAAGCTTTCAACTACGTTGAATAAATTTATTGTCATTACCCAAGATATATATTAAGTCATACTTTATTCTTTTAGTTACAGCTTGATTTTCAAATAAAATATTCATCCCCAGCCGCTATAATTTATGATGTTCAATTCATTACTTTAAAAAAGGAGACTTTTATGAAAGAATAAAAAGTACCACAGGGAGAACCACATTATTACGATAAGGAACAAGTTTAGTAAGCCACTGATAATTTTATCTGATCAATAACAATAGTTTACACGTTAGCTGACTTTTTTCAGTGGTAAAATCATCAAGTAAATAATCAATATGTATATAAATACCTGAAACATAATTGTACCATGTAGACTGAGATAGATGATAAAATTCGATTTTCTCTTAGCCTCTGCACACAGAACAGCAACAGTTTATAATTAAAAAGTATAGCAATATGACCTTACTGATGCCATCCTTCTTCACCCAGGTGACACATTGTCCTTTGTCATACATGTAGTATGATATGATCCCTGTCAACCATCAGGAAAAATATAAGCATAGACTTTTCCACTGTCACCTAACAATATAGGCAGGTCCTGATTAGTATCAACTATGAACATTAGCATATAATACTAGAATGACCTTAACCAATTAAATTCATTGGCCCCGTGTACCTGCCCTTTAAGGAAAAAAATTCTAGCAGATTCCCACTTATATATAAGAGGTACCTTTATTATTTTCACAGAGATAAACTTGGGTTTAAAATGTTAATAGGTTGTATTTGTTTAGAAAGCCAAAACAAAAAATAACACTACTAGCCCAAGACTATTCAAATTAAAAGAGGTCATTTATTGTGAAGAATATTTTTCTGAAATTAAGCTGACATTTATACACGTGGTACTGACTGATCCCATTGGCATGAGGGATGTTCTTAGCTACCGTGAGCTTCTGCATTTATTTCACCCGTGGCTTTTCTCTATTTAAACTGCTTTAAAACCTCCAATCTCTTTTCATACAGGGTACCATGACGTCACTTGGCTTTTACTTGGCACCGACCCAATATTTATATGCCCAGTTCAACCCAGTTCATTTGTCATCAGCCCTTGCCACATAATGTGGTACAGAATGCTCTGAAATACTAATGCAAAGTGAAGCACTAAAATCGTGTAAAACTCAGCTTTATGATAGTCTGCTGTGTAGATGATCAGACTATTCTTTGGGGGCTTTTTAAAAAATTTTTATCAGAATGAAAACATGAACACAGTCCATTTCTGAACGACTCTGGCCGATAGGGGGTGTTTAATATGCTGTTGTTTCCTGTTGCATGATACAGAGTTTGTGAGATGCAGCCCAAGAAACTCTGATTCTCTCAGTTATTTCTAAATTTGTCTTCCTTGAATTTGTGCACACTGATGTTGAAACAATTTGTATTTTCACTTAGCCTCATCTTTTTTAGTAACAAAAAGTGCAGAAAGAAGCGTTTTTTATTTTTCTAACCTATGTGCAGTTTCAAGGTTAGGACCCATAGTTGTCAAAAACTAGGTTTTAGGGAATAAGTCCTTTCTCACAATTTCCATACCTTTTGTAATTTTACAGGTTTTGTTTCTGTTCTTTTTTTTCTTTCATCTTTTAAATTGAATATCCCTACTGTGCTTAGTATATCAGTCAGGGTCCAGCGAGTATATCAGTCAGGAGAGAGAAACCAGAGAGATTAATCTGAATAGGAAAGTTTAACTCAAGAATAGTTAACTGTTACTTGGGATTAGAGCAACAACATATTGCTAGTAGGAAGTCAAGAGAACTCAAGAATAGAGGAGGGGCACGTGGGTGGCTCAGTCGGTTGAGTTTCTGACTTCAGCTTAGGTCATGATCTCACAGCTCATGTGTTCCAGCCCCGCGTTGGGCTCTGTGCCGACAGTTCATAGCCTGGATCCTGGTTCAGATTTTCTGTCTCTCTCTCTCTGCCCCTCCCCTGCTCATGCTCCATCTCTTTCAAAATTGAATAAACATTTAAAAAAATTTTTTTAATAAAAAAAAAAAAAGAATACAGAAATAGCAGGTATAAAGAGCAGCCACATCCCTGGGCCACACCCAAGGAAGAGTCACCTGCACCATGGCTTCCATTCAGACCTTGTTCGAGAAGGTATGGCCGTGACCCACTAGATGGTGAGGAAGTTGTCATGTATCTTGATGGTGGAACTTGGCAGATATCTACTCTAGAATGTTTGGGGAGGCTGTTCACCAAGAGGTGTCTCAGTAGAGGCAGAGACTTGTCTACCACAAGTCGGCCCTACGTAGGTGCACGGGGAAGCCCTTCTTGCTGCCGGGGCTGGGCTGGGTGCTGAGGAAGCCTCATAGCACTGCGGAGGGCAGACAACTGGGAATGCCACAGGCATGTGCCGCAGCAGCCTGTCGAGCAAGCACAACCAAACCAGGAAGCACAGTTTTCCTTGCGCAGCGTCTCTCCAGCAGCCTTAAATGGCGAAGCTTGGAGATTGTGCCAGCTGGCAAAGGAAGATTATTTAAAGGACCCTGATCCACCTGGGTGGCTCAGTCTGTTAAGCGTCTGACTCTTGATTTCCACTCAGGTCATGATCTCACAGTCGTGGGATCGAGCCCCGC
The DNA here is from genome assembly GCF_022837055.1 of Prionailurus viverrinus. NCBI lineage: Eukaryota > Metazoa > Chordata > Mammalia > Carnivora > Felidae > Prionailurus > Prionailurus viverrinus. The sequence goes on along the minus strand of NC_062565.1, from coordinate 123,523,601 downwards.
GTCAGGCTCCACGCTGATGGTGTGGAGCTTGCTTGGGATTCTCTCTCTCTCTCTGGCTCTGTGTCCCTCTCCCACTTGCATTTTCTCTCTCTCTCTAAATAAATAAATTAACGTCAAAAGAAAAAAATTTTTCAAGGGCCCACATCCAGTTTCAGAGCAGGAATGAAGGATGAATTTGGAGGCAAAAGCAAAAGAAAACAATACCTGACAAGTTTACCTTGTCTTTAAAAAAGGCTCCTCCTCAGCTCTTTGTCATTCTAGTCCTATTTCTCTGGAGATTCTTCAGCATGAGTGTGAGGTTGAGGAAGAAGAGCTTTAGAACCAAAATTCCCAGGCTGGATTCCCTAGTTTTATCTCTGTTCTCAGACTTTGGGATTAGCCTACTTAAATAAGACTTAGTTTTCTCATCTGGACACGAAGAGGTTTTCCCCCCCAAAGTTCTGGAGGGTCCAATGAAATACTGTCTGTGAAGGCGCTCTGAAAACTGTTGTACTGTACAAATGTCAGATGTTATTTTACCTTTATCCTTCTAAAGTACGGTGTCCAGAAGACATCAAACACTGGTGTAGCTGCAGTGTAATGTTATAAAAAAATGCTTTTATTGTGTCTGATAGCACACCTTCTCATGCCTCCCATTTTATTGGCCTTTTCTTTAACCACAAAAACATGAGGAATCAGTGTCACCCAGATCCAGTTTACAGAGATTCCCAGATCTCTTACCTCCATTGTGACTGATAGGTCTTCATCTTCTGAGGATGGTTCAGTTTACAGGTCTCTAAACCCACTGCCTTTTATGTTGTTTACATTTAATGATTTTTCCCATTGTCCTCAAGGGATTATTCTTACAACTTACATTTCCCAGAATAAACATGATCTGGATACTTAAATTTTACCTCCTCCATGTCCAGTTACTATACAACTAATGTTAGCACTGACCCCTGAGGCTACCTGCCACTGAGACTCTCCTGCCTGGAGAAGGACCTGCCTGTACTGACCTTTCATACTCTTCCCTATAAGACAGTTTCCCGCTCACACTCCCTTTGCTTCAGTGGGGGGCTGGTACTTTTAAACAGTATTACTTCTGAAATCCCGTCATTAAAGTTACAAACAAATCGCATCCATGGATGTTCCCTTTTACCCTCAGTTTCAAGTCCACCTTGAAATCACTTCCCAAGTCATTGTTTTTTACCTGAGTGCATTACGGTCAATGAAGCATTCCATAATTCTTGTAATCCGTCAATATGTTTATTAAATATCTTACTAGGCACCTAAAGTAAAGTCATAGATCCCTCCAGGCTGCTCACTAGTGAGTCAAATCACTAACTGGAGGTTCCCAGGGTCCCTTCCCAAGAACCCGACCTGGGTGACCCTCTGTGGAAATCCATCACAACAAATGCTGTAAGCCATGCAGCAGGGTTTATTCTCACTAGAAAACTCCAGTCCTAAGAATGAATATTTTTAGTTTAGAATCGGAGGAGTTTCACTTTTCCTAATGCCTCTGCTACCTAATACATTGGTTTACCTTCTCCTCAGGAAAAATAAATGCGGTAAACTGGGTTATATTCACCCTCATCTCCCCCTGGAGATATGTCAGCACACGGTCTGGAAGCACCCTGGGATGATAGTGTCCTCCTAGTATTTTCCAGCAGCTAGGACTAGGAGTAGCAGCAGTTCCTGGTGCAGAGAAACCCTGCACCGGGAACACCCTGAACCTTCCTTCAGCCTCAAGGGGCCTGAATGACACTTCTGGCCCCTGTGGTTTCTCCTGCTCTCAGCCTTTGGTGTGCAGTGCTTTTAAAGCCTGAAAACAATTCTCCTTGCCCAACAGGATCCCCACTGACAGTAGGTAAATTGAAGAGGGTTGGAGTTACCAAAACTCTGGCCAGCTTTTAAAGGTACAAAGAAATAAAGGAGCCTGGGCAGGATGATTCCTATTCCAGAAACCATTTTTAGTTCTTGAGAATGAGTATTAATAGAGGGGGAGACCACAGGATGGAGGAGAGTATTTATTTGTGGATAACAAACTTGCTTTGGAACAAGAAACAGAGGATACAGATGAATGTGTGAGTACAAGTATGTATGGAGTGTGGAGGAGGGAGGACAGACATTATTTTAAGTTTCTCAGGTCATTCTGATATATTCTTCCAACTCCAGCAGAGAATCTGTTCTAGTAGCTAAAAAATTCTCATGAGCCACTGTCTTACCTTGCTAATACCCAGAAGACATTTCATCCTGTTCTTGGCTCTGAGGGCTGTCTTTTCAATAGAATGATCCTTCTATCTTAAGTGATTTGTAATAATTTTGACTTTTGACCTAGTGGTTTTCCTCCCAATCTTAGGAGTTTATAATTGTTTTTAGTTTCCCCTAAAGGGAAAGTAACATTGCCACACACCTGTCATTCAAACAGAAAGAAATGTATCACTTTTAATTTTAAAGTTACTTGCTATAACATGACAATAAATGTTAAGAAAGAATAAGGTCCTGGCTACAGTAAGCTGTATGGACTGTCAGATTTTACCATGAACCTAGCCCCCTTCCCTGGGCAGATTTTTTTTAAGTAATCTTTACACACAACGTGGAGTTTGAACTCACAACTCCCAAGATCAAGAGTCATATGCTGCACCAACTGAGCCAGCCGGGTGCCCCCTCTTCAGGTAGATCTTAGACGGACCAAGCAAAGTACACAGCCTTCAAGACTCTTGCACCCAGCTTCGGCTGCCAGAGTATAACCAAAGAACAAGAATTCAAAAGCTGGTGATCTTACCCTGAGAGGACATATAGATGCCTATTCCCTAACCCCAGTGACTTCATTTTCAGTTTTATCGTTTCTGCTGGTCACTGTGTCTTTTGAACATTTAGTAATTGGACATCCAAAGCATATAGCACAATCATTCCTCTAATTGTGCTAACAAGTAAGAATGGGTGTGGAGGTCAGCTAGGAGTGGGAGGGGAAAATGAAGTCAACTGTTGACTCAAGTCTGGGTTGGTGTTGCCAGTTCACCTGTTAGCACACGCAAGCCTAGAAGGTGACGGCGGGGATGACCAAGGAACGAGGCTTGGAGACGCACCCCTCTGCTGTATCTTTTGCCAAAACTTCTACTGAAAATCTCTTTGGGACGAGAACCAAAACTGTTTCCCCGGTTACAGAAAGCCTTTGTGTTGGGAAAGAACCTGGAGGCTGGGTGTGGTGGCTGGCCAAGCACTTAGAACAGCAATGTGAAGCGTGTGTGTGTGTGTGTGTGTGTGTGTGTGTGTGTGTGCGCGCACGCGCGCGCGCGCGTGCGCTCGCACCCACACTCCTGCAGACTCCAGTGATACAAGCCTCCTTGGTGAAATAGCAAAAAAGCACCATTATACCCTGAGTCTGTATCATGTTTTTATGTTATATTTCACAGTCTCATAAATAATACTTTCAGTGTACCCTACAATAACGTTGTGAGACACTTAGGACAGGCTTTTTTTTTTTCTCTCAAGAAGAAAAGTTTTAATGATTAACAAAAATATACCAAAATATCTAAATCAGAAATGCTTGAGAATGTGTTCCACAAAATCCTCATTTCTCACCAATTAGGTAAACTATTTCCTCAATAAGGGGGGGGGGAAGCAGATTCCTCAAAAAAAGATGCAATGGAAAAATTTGAGATACGTTAGCTTTATGTTACCATTTAGGAAGGAGACAGAAAGAGATGAATTGACATGTTAAAGTTCAAGCAGTTGGCACTGTACTACACATCTGCTATTCTGATCTTTGGCCTCTTTTCATAGACCTCTTTCTATAGGTAAATATTCGGTTGGTGATCAGTATGTATTAGAAGTTAAAACCTTCACAATTTTTGCTTCATATTCTTAGTCTTTTTCATTTTCCATTTGACAGTTTTAACTCTAGAATTTTGTCAAATGGAGTCATTTTTTTTTAATGTTTCTTTATTTTGAGAGAGAGAGTGCAAGAGCAGGGGAGAGGATGAGAGGGGGAGGAGAGAGAAAGAAACCCAAGCAGGCTCCGTGCTCAGCACAGAGCCCGATGTGAGGCTCAATCCCACGACTGAGAGATCACAGCATGAGCCAATATCAAGAATCGAATGTTTAACCAACTGAGCCACCCAGGCACCTCAAATAGGGTCATTTTGAGTTGCACACTTGAACAAATTATGAAGATTGCAAATATTATGTTTAACGCTGCCCTCAGATAAAGTGAACAATTAAAATAGCATTCATTTGGGGCGCCTGGGTGGCTCAGTCAGTTAAGCGTCTGACTTCAGCTCAGGTCACGATCTCGCAGACCGTGAGTTCGAGCCCCGCGTCGGGCTCTGGGCTGATAGCTCAGAGCCTGGAGCCTGCTTCCGATTCTGTGTCTCCCTCTCTCTCTGCCCCTCCCCGTTCATGTTCTCTCTCTCTCTCTGTCTCAAAAATAAACGTTAAAAAAAATTTTTTTTTAAAAGATAGCATTCATTTGCACAGGCATTGTTTTTACTGCATTATAAAGCATAATAATGAACATAGAAAAGACTTTCAATTTGGTTTTGAAGGTTTTAAAGAGAGGAAAAAAATCAAAGAGAAACTGTAGGTAGAAAATTAAGGATTTGATGGCCAATTGAATGTACCTCAAAAATAGATCCAAGATATTAAGCATGAATTAATGAGAATCAGATTCCGGTTAGGTTGGTCTTAAACAATTTACCTATAAAATTACGTACATGTTTTAGCAAGCCAGAGCTACCCAGGAAGACCTAGAATTTGAATAGCCACGTAGCATATAAAATGTCATAATGAACAAAACACAGGACCAGAGATCAGGAGGTCATGCATTCAGTCTGGACCATGTCTCAGTAGTTCTGTGACTCTACAGATTATCCCCCTTATCCCGAAATTATAATCCCCTCATCTTTGAAGTAAAGAACCTAACAAGGGCTACTGTTTATCAAACAAAGGTGTGTGAAAATGCCTGCAGTAGAAATTGTTAAATGTGTGTTGAAACAATGATCTATTCTAAATGATAAATTATTCCATTTTATAAATTTCTATAACAAAAAGAACAGATTTTTACAAATAATGTCTAATATAAATATGTCAAAATTCACCATTTTTGTGAATGATATGGTCAATCCGTCTAACATTTAATTCTAAAATTATTTATTATAAAATATTTTTTGTTTTTTTAAATGTGTTTTCCAATTTTAATGCTAATTCCTTTCAATTTTGATTTTTCAAATCCACTAGTACTCCCAATTTGGAAAAACAACCAAGTGAAAATGGAGTATCTATTCAGAATGAAAATTTTGAGGAAATTATAAACTTACCCGTTGGATCTAAATCATCCAGATTAGATGTCACCAACAGTGAGAGCCCAGAAATTCCTTTGAATCCAATTTTGGCCTTTGATGATGAAGGGACACTTGGGCCCCTGCCTCAGGTAGATGGTGTTCAAACACAACAGACAGCAGGTAAGCTTGCTTTGCATAACCATCACAGATATGTGACACTGCGTGAGGGAATGAACCTTCTGCAGTATGACTGTTGACATGTGGCAGCGGGACCACATGGAAAAGATTATATGGATCATAGAAACTGAATTCTGAGTTGGATTGGGCAACTTCTTGGGCCTGTCTCATTCTCCCACCTGGTAGCACAAATCCAGTCTGCAGCACCCACTGGGTGTCTGGCCATCAACTTCTCACAGGCAGTCCTCACAGCCCAACAGCACTCAATGCCAGAACATGCTTCACAAAGACAACCACATAATGTCTGGTCATAACACAGAAACCACTGGGCCTAGTTACCCCAACTGGCGTTTTTTTTTCCATCTTTCCCAGATCTTCAGATATATGAAGATTGCCGTCATCCTCTCCCATTTTTTCTCTTGTTCAGGCTTAGCAGCTTGGATGATACGCTGTTGTCCTTTTTAAGTGTAATAAGGTAGTTAGATTTTAGGAAATTGGACACTTATTCAGAACTAGGGGCATATGAGCCCAGTGGTCTTCTCTCCTTTGTTGAATGACTGTAAGCTGTTGTGGAAACTTACCAATGACTCTCTTATACCATCTCTGGGACTCATACTTGACCTGAATTCTTTGTGCAAAAAGAACAATAGCTTTATGTGATGCAAAGAAATAAGGAGCAACATCAAAAGTTACCAACTCAGGGGTCACAGCAGCTCAACAACACAGTCTCATCAGTCTCAAAAATAGGTGGAATAATCCTAGCTCTGTCTCTTTTCAAACCTATTTGAGTTCTTTCCAGTTTCTCTTCCCAGCAGATCACTTTCATGTATCGACCACCATCTCTTCATACTTTTATGAACAGACCTGGCCAGATTCAGACTTATTTGTGGTCAAATTATTGTGTCTTTTAGATTCTGTCTGTGACCTTGTGACAAATATTTTCCAATTTATCTGGCTGGAAAAGGCAGTGCTGAACCATCTGTCCAAATGAAGCTAGTCTTTTTTCCTTCTCTAATATACTACCCTTGGGAGTATAATTTCACTTTAGTGATCCACTGTTCTAGATTGTTAAAGGAAGCTATAAGGTCCATTCCAGGTCTGACATTGTGATTCGTAAGCCAGTGGAAATAATCTGATAGCTGGTATGTTAGTACTGCTGATGCAGCTTCCCACTTTGTCGTGTCACACATTCATGTCACAGATACGTAGAGGGGGAGGGACATCCAGATGACCTGCTGCCTCGTGTGACGGGCCTTAACTCACCTTTTGATTTACCTGTCATTTCATTCTTACTGTTCTTCTGTAACTACTGTACTTCTGTAACTTCTATAAGAACGTGGTCCAGTGTCTGTGATCTGAAATGGTATGAGGGTTCTTTGGGGGTCATGACTGTTTTTTTCAACAAACACTCATTTAGCCTCCAACCTTAAGCCTGAAGCATCAAGTACTGAGGATATGAGACCAATGAATAGAAGTCCCTAACCTCAAAGAAAAGTACAGTTGGTTGATGTATGTCATTTAGAAAAGTAAATGATATAGTCTAAGTTCAAGTAAAGAAAGGGACATGTGTTTCCTGCTAGTGGTAGAATTTGTTAATATTTAAGATTCTGAAAAAAATCGCCTATTCTTATACAGGAAAATATATAGAAAAGCATAGTAGTTTTAGAAATGTAAGATATTGTGATAGTATTCTTTAAGATTTTAGATAAATACTAATTTGCTTTTTTTTTTCTGTCTCCTCATATAGAAGTTATATGAGCATTTCTTCTGAAGAACCAAAGCAGAAATTTAATAAGAATTTCTACAATTAATGGAATTCCTTCCATGCTATAAAGGAGCATCCCCATCTTCCAGTTTTCTAAAGATTTCTTGACCATCCTTTTGAAAAGACTTTATTAAAGCCAGCTAAAGACAACAGACTGGATAGCTTTTCTAATAATTTTCGCCAATAGAGAAAAAGAAATTTTCCTTATCCTTCAATACTTTACAAAGGCTTTTTCCAGTGTGCTCCTTCTTAGCAAATCAATATTTTTCTGCATTCTCTAAAAGACAAGAACATTTGGCTATTTTAAAAAATGGGCTGACTAGGCATGATTTTTCACATAAATATTTTGGTCTTTAAAAGCTAATGTAATATTGGCACAAAAAATTTTACCTTTTACAGTATAATACTTGAAAAATAAGTACCTCTTTGCTCTACAAGTAGAGTGAATAGGAGAGGTGTTTAAATTAAGCCTGTTTGTTAAATATTACTGCAAAGAGTTCTATTTGTAGAAGCAACTATAGGCAGATTACCAGGTTCTTGTAAATGCAGTTTGTACATGGACTTTCTGCAGACCCAGCTGTCATATTCTTGCATCTCCTTTTGCAAAAGTGTACTAAACAGTTTTAAAATGTGAAAAAAAAATTATTTTTTCAGAGCAAGAAAATATACTGTCCTCTTAAATAATGTATTTATAAAGTTTTTTCCAGGTGAACTAATCAAATAAATTAGAACAACGTGACACCATTGCAAACTTTGATTTATCAGATGCATTCCTTATGTTACCAGGAGGGAGAATGTTAGCGATGATTCAGGGCTATTTCTGATGTCTGTATATTGCTGCTGTTCCCAGTGATGATGGGACTTACCTTTGCCTTACCTGATCACAAATTATGGGGGGTGGGGGGGCGGGGGGAGATAGAGATTTAATATTTCTTTAAATAAAAAAAGAATTTGGTTTTGCTCGTTTAAGAGCAATGAAAACATGATGGAGTGTTGACTGTGTCTGGCCCACACAGAGCACTGTACAGGATACCTTCACAAATGTCCTCATTCTCTGTGGGACCCGTCAGCTTTGACTTGTCACTCTTCCTCACTTCTGCTGCTGAGCTTAGCTGTACAAATCTGTATTTTCATTTTCTAATGTAAATTCAATTTTATTTTGCCATTTTTAGAAACCAACAACAAAATATTGAAGGAGAGGGGACTCTGAGGGAACATTTTTTTTTTTTTAATGGCGCGTTTAAAAAGGTAAACTTCCGGCACTATAATATGTTGGCTTTCTTAAGAGAGGGATTGGTTATATGGAATGAGAAACTATTCATTTATTGGATGATATTCTTAAAATCCAAGCTATAGTAACAGCTGTAATTTGTGAAAACATTAATTTGGGGGGTTTCCCTATTCTCAGTTGTCCATGTACACATAGTCATATTAAAAAAAAAAAATCTGTTCAACAAAGTTGTTTTATTTGTTTAAGTTGACCTAGCATGAAACACCAAATAAAATGTGTTTGACATAGTTTTACTTTTAGGTTTCTCATATGTAACAACTTCACTTGGATTGATTCTTGGGTTTTCAAATTGCCCTTCATTCAATATCAGTGACATTTCCCCAGTTTCCTCTGAAGAGAAATATAGAACTGGTTTATTTAAAATTTAAGACAGTAGTTCTGTTTTGGCTAGGTTTTCCTGGTTTCATTTGTATTTTATTTATTTACTTATTTTTGAGAGAGAGAGAAAGTGAGGGAGGGGCAGAGAGAGAGAATCCCAAGCAGGCTCCACACTGTCAGCACAGAGCCAGGTGCAGGCTTGATCCTATGAACTGTGAGATCATGACCTGAGCTGAAATCAAGAGTCAGATGGACGCTTAACCGACTGAGCCACCTAGGTGCCCCCATTTATATTTTCAGATTTGAGGAATCATTAACAAACAGCCTTCTAAGTAACCAAGTTTTAACTAAAAGTGATACAAATTTAATTACATATTTTTTAATGTTTGTTTATTTTTGAGAGAGAGAGGGAGACACAGAATCTGAAGCAGGCTCTGAGCTGTCAGCACCAAGCTCGACTCAGGGTTTGAACTCATGAACTGCCAGATCATGACCTGAGCCGAAGTCAGATGCTTAACCAATTGAGTCACCCAAGTGCCCCCAAATTAATTATATATTTTTTACATTTATTTACTTTTCAGAGACAGAGCACAAGTGGGGGAGGGGCAGAGAGAGAAGGAGACACAGAATCTGAAGCAGGCTCCAGGCTCTGAACTGTCAGCACAGAGCCCGACGCAGGGCTCGAACTCACAAACTGAGATCATGACCTGAGCCGAAGTCAGATGCTTAACCGACTAAGCCACCCAGGCGCCCCCAAAATTAATTATATTTTAAAACATGATATTACTAGAGGATGACCTTGACCTTTACAATGGCTTGACTGCTTTCTGTACAGCTCTTAAAGATCAGTATTTACCTGCTGATTTTAAAGAGATCTTCAGTAGGTAGTACATCAAGGGCAGTGCTAAGGAATCAGATATGACCCTCAGTATGGAATGAGGGTGGATAGGCTTTTAGTTTCTTTTTCACACCATTGTAGACTGTCTAGGCCAATGTAGTCACCAATCACAAGATCATTTGGTAGAGAGTGGCTACTTTTATTGGCAGTGGTAAGGCCATATGTCTCCTCTTGCATAGCCTAATTACCTGATGGGATGTTACAATAAAAGCAAATCTAGGGGCGCCTGGGTGGCGCAGTCGGTTAAGCGTCCGACTTCAGCCAGGTCACGATCTCGCGGTCCGTGAGTTCGAGCCCCGCGTCGGGCTCTGGGCTGATGGCTCAGAGCCTGGAGCCTGTTTCGGATTCTGTGTCTCCCTCTCTCTCTGCCCCTCCCCCGTTCATGCTCTGTCTCTCTCTGTCCCAAAAAAAAAAAAAAAAAAAGCAAATCTAAAACAGAGCTCTCTCAGATGAACAAATATTTATTAGCAAGTAGGGTCTTTAGACAGCTTGGGTAAGTTCCTTCTCTGCTCATAATCCCACAAACACCTTGACCAAAAGGCTCAAAGTAAAGAAGCAATGATACACTTAGGGCAGGTTTATGTAACCTGACTGAATCAGGCAATGCAACCTTAGTGTGGGGCTGAGGGAAAGACAGCACAGAAGTGAACGCTCCACATCTGAAGTACTAATCAAAGTCTTGAGTTGCAGGGTTTGCCATATTCTTCTACCTTGTTTCATGATTTTGCCTCTAAAAATCTTCCTGGGCAATCACTTACGAGCTCCATTCACTAATGAAAAAGTACTAACCTGCCTTATGCTAATTAACAGCGGTATAGATTTAGATGGCAGTATTTAAAGCACCCAGCCACCAGACTGGAGTCCTTCAAATGCATCTGACCTAGCCCCAGGGTAAGATTAAAGTTACGTGCACATGTACGTTACAAAGTTGATACTAAAGCATTTTGAAGTAAATTACTGCGTATTAAAATACATTAGGCACCAAGAAATTAGCCATTCTTTTGCATTTTTGTAACCAATGGGAATTATTCAACTATTGGCCTACATCTGATTGTGCATAGATCATTAAAAGGCATGAAATAACTATCAGATCAGATTACAAAAAACAATTTTTAAAAATGTCCTTCAAAGAAATTTCATGCCCCCACCCCATTCCTCTTTTCACTCAACAGACACCTAAGCCCACTCAGCACTCGAGGTGGTCATTTTGTCACATCCTTTGGTACCTCATTAGTTTAGGGGGAAAGCTCCAAAGACCTTGCAAGAAGAGAGAGAAAAGGACCAGCATGTGAACAGAAAGTGTAATTTTAGATCATTACAAATAATACATTTTGTCGGTATTACTTGAGTTTTTATGTTGCTAGACTTGATTACATTTTAGAAGTTAAAAGTACTTTTAGTAATTAGTGCCAAGATTGGTAACATGAGAGGGAAAAATTGATTGCTGTTTAAAATACAGGGGCGCCTGGGTGGCTCAGTTGGTTAAGCGGCCGACTTCAGCTCATGTCATGATCTCACGGTCTGTGAGTTCGAGCCCCGCATCAGGCTCTGTGCTGACAGGTCGGAGCCTGGAGCCTGTTTCGGATTCTGTGTCTCCCTCTCTCTGACCCTCCCCCATTCATGCTCTGTCTCTTTCTGTCTCAAAAATAAATAAACGTTAAAAAAAAAATTTAAAATACATGCTAAAAACGTAAGTACGACTGACAACCACTTTTGAATTACTGGCTCTCTAGTAACACCTTGCAGAAGGCCAAAAAGAGAGTAGGGTTAGGAGATGGGACGCAATGTTGGAAGCCATAGAACAGAGAAGAGTCAGCGCCTGGTGTTAGCATTAGGTCTGAATACCAGGTCTGCACCAGTGAGTCGTCTGAGGGGTGGTAAGTTACTTGTGTGCTCCGAGTCTGGATTTCTTCATCTGTATGTGGGAGAACAATGCCCATCCCGTTGGGCTTTCTTAGTAGTTACCAAGGTTGGACTCAGACTAAATGTAAGTTTCTGACACATAGTAATTGTTCAATAGATGTGAAATGCTTTTTTGTCTCTAAGCTGAAGTCCTTGTGATAGGCAGGACACTGCCCCAGAAGGTGGGAAAAGTCACTGTTTTTAAATAGTGGCCTTGAGCGCCACTATTTTTTTTTTTAAATAAGTTGCCTGTTCTAAGTATTATACCAGGCAAGCTAAACACATGAGAATTCATTTGTCTGGAACAGCATTACCAGTTTAGAGTGTCTGATCATTTTGGGGTTGTTACCATATTACCATTTAATGTCCTAATTTTTCCTCCTTCATCCACCCCCCTCCCCAAATGTTTTCTTTCCAATGAGAATTAGTTATATTTTTTATATATATGGAGGTACTTCTTGACGTTCTCTGACACATTTAGGGTGATCCTGTCAGCTATAGAGCCAGGGATGATCACGTGCTTCTCTGGAAGTTGCTGTCAACTTTGGACAAGCCTCAGGAGATGCTGGCAGAAACTGGGGCTGCAGGAAGTTTGTAGAGCTATGCGGGGATCTCGAGAGCTAAGCAAGTCGTACTCAGACCATATCTAATGATTCCTTTTCCTCCCCAAGTGGAGCTGCCTGACCAGAAGTCGTCAGAGAAGAGGTGGATTAGGAAGGCAAGAATTTGGAGGCCCTTGTTGGATTTGAAGGTCAGGAAGGGCATCCCTTGGTATGTTCTGTTGCTCATTCTGGAGTCCTCCTTCCTCCTTGGGGTAGTTGACAGGAATTTGCCTCTTCATTCTGAGCTGCACCTGCCCTGTGCCGTTACTGACCTTGCCAACTGACGGGCTCTTGGGCTGGAATGTCAGTGTCCCAAACTGTGTTTGGATGTAATTGGGGGAGGGTTGAAAACGGTAAGTGGGGAACTGACCTCAGTGACCAACGTCATTTTCCAAGGTAAGAACAGTAAAGATAAAATTACGCTCGAGGCCACTCTCAGTGGCCCATGCCATCAGGCCACACGTCTTCATTGACACATCTGAGGAAACTCTAGGAAAAGGTATATACCTTTTCCTCACAGGATTAAGCTGTTACCATGGTAGCTGGCTTGGTAACACTCCATTCTTTGGTTGCCTTTCCTTCCTTGTCTCATTTCTCCATTCCCTTCGAGGAGTTCCCCTCGAAGTACCTCGAGTACCAACCAGATAAACCACTTGTACTCAGTCGTGCTATAGAGTCTGCTTCAGGAGAAACCAGAACTAAGGTTATGCTAAGGTCTATTAGCACAATTTTATAAAAAACAACATTCTATCTCCTAGAAAGTAAAGACTCAGCTCTTTTCATAAGTAAATGAATAAATGTTAACCTGGAAAACCCATTCTGGTGTTCTCATTCTCATTTTGTCACATACGCATTTTCAACATAATTTTTAGCCTAATTCCGTTCTAACCATATATAAATGAGCAGTAAGTGTGCTTTTTAAATTTTTTTTTATTTATTTCTGATAGAGCATGAGTGGGGGAGGGGCAGAGAGAGAAGGAGACACAGAATCTGAAACCGGTTCCAGGCTCTGAGCTGCCAGCACAGAGCCTGAGGCGGGACTCGAACTCACAGACCACGAGATCGTGACCTGAGCCGAAGTTGGACGCTTAACCAGCTGGGCCACCCAGGCGCCCTGAACAGTAAATGTGCCTTAATTTCTGGGTGGATGCAGGCCTATGATCATCCATCATCACCCATGTCCGCCATTGTCCCTACTCTATGTTCAGGCCCATGGTTCCCAGCTGCTAAACTCTTGTTTTCTCACCTTCATTCTTCTGTCCCAGGTTCTTTTTCGTGAGGTCTCTACATTTTTTGAATACCGTGCTCTCCTTCACAGTCCTTGGAGCCTCTGCTAGCATTTTCTGAAAGAATCTCTTACAACCTTTCCAACAACGTGCTAAACTCAATATTATCAAGTACTTGTAAAAAGTAAATTGCTACCACTACTTATACAAATTGCTAGTCAGGGAGGCATTTTTTTTTTCCAGATACTTTTGTAGGGACCAAAGGGAGTGGTAAGGAAATATGAATAGGTAATGAAATAAGTGCTGTGCTTTGTACAGAAATCTGAAAGCTATTGAAATGTTACATAAATATGCACATAAGACTCGTGAAATGTGTTCAGTTGGCCTCTACATTTTGTAATTGTCCTATTAAAATTCTTATTTTACATTGATAAACAAATTTTAGTTACAAAACAGCATGGGAGATCATTTAAAAATAGTATCTTTTATTTAGCTAACAGATTTTTTAGAACATTGATTTGGGGGCACTATTATAAGCACAGTGACCCACGAATTGTCTTTCTTATACATAAAGTGCTCCAAATTTAAGTCTTCTATTGATATGAAGGTAGTACTTTAGGAGTGGAGATAGAGAAATACAGGCCAAAACCCTTTTCTGATGGAAAGATAATCTGTTGCTCACGTTCTCAACAGGAAAGAATGAAGTGGAAACATAGCATAGATTATAAACTAGAAATGTGCCAGAGATGAAAATGATCTTCTGTCCTAAAGGCATCACCGTCGCTATGTTGACTCCTAGGTTTCCTGCAGATCATGAGCGATATCACCCTCCTAACCCTTTGATTCGGTCCAGAAAAGATTCATATTTCCTGCAGATCTCTTTTCTGGGCCAGGAGCACCCCCAGATGCATTTGCGCTCCACCCAGCCTAGAAAGCCTGCTTCTCATAGCCAAGCCACCTGTCCCGATTCAGCCCCAATTATAGAAGGAAGCCAGCTGTCCAAACTAAGAGGCCACCCTGAATGCTCCCACTTGCTGCTGCTGTCCACGTTGCTGCCGCCACAAGAGAGGTCTGCTCTTGCTGTTTCTGCTGTTGTAACGTCATATGAGAGGCTACAACTGTTGCCCATAATGGATTTACACTTGGTGCAGGTTTTCAACAATAACGGGACTCAAAATCCCAAATCTCACAGAAACTACAAAAGTCACCCTGAGAGAAACAGGTAGGTCACTCTACCCAGACAGCGGTCAAAAACAAAGCCAGACACAGGGTGCCTGAGTGGCTCAGTCGGTTAAGTGTCCAACTCTTTTTCTTGGCTCAGGTCACGGTCTCACAGTTTGTGGGATCAAGCCCCATGTCGGGCCCTGCTTTGAAGGTGCGGAGCCTGCTTGGGATTCTCTCCCCCCCCCCCCATTTGCATTCTCTCTCTCTCTCTCTCTCTCTCTCTCTCTCAAATAAATAAACTTCAAAACGAAAAAGATAAAGCCAGACACTAGTTAAACTAGTAAGGACAGATTTTAATCAGTAACATACTGTTGTAATGGGAAAAATCCAGGGTAAAGTGCACACAATTTTGTGCACAAGTGACTGTGCATTTTAAAAGGGAGAATAAATAAGGCGGCTTGTGAGGGCAATCTGGCTGCATTATCTGTTACCCCATTGATAGGGTTGATTGAGCTAATCTGGCTGGCTAGGCAGGCGTCCCCTTCCTCCATCACCACTCCATGTGTGTCCCTCCCAAAGCTGTGTGCTCAATAAAGGAGGACCATTTTTTGGTCAAGGGTATCTGGGTAGCTTCTAGAACCTCCAAACGAGCTCTCAAGGTCCGTTTGTAGGACAATATAGGGTAGTCAAGCTTCCAAGACTCCAGACACATGCAAATGAAATGCTGCATGCCGGCACTCTGCCTTGCTTTAAAACCAGAAAAGAAAAATGAATAAAAAGGAGAATGAGGAAATAGGAAGGTGGCTAAGCAGGCACTAAGAGTCAGGGAAGTGAACATTTAACAAAAAGCTGGAAGGGGGGGGGGGGGGCTGTTGGCCCATGTGAAACTCATCTGGGCTTATTAACTGGCTTTTATTAAAGTTGGATTCCTATCCTGCCACAGAGGCTGGGAGACGGGCCCTATCTTCAGGTATTGGCCAGAAGCAAGAGTATGTTTCTCAACCTTGCCTTTGCTGTGCCCTCTGCAGAGAATGACCTGAAGGAATGCCCTTCAGATAACATGGAATCAAGAGCTTAACTTCAGCGACCTCATTTATAAAATGCTGATAATATGCATGCTTCTAAGGTTACACAAGATCTAGAAAAAGATCTTAGCACTGTGCCCAACCCATGGTAAACATGTGGGTATAATTTATTAGCTAGATAAAAGGCTCTTCCTTCAACATTCCCTTGTGTTCCTTCCTTTATGAAGCCTACATTCTTTCCAGAGTCTCATGGATTCAGCACCCTTCCTCTTTCCTCATGCTAGCTCCCTGAATCTGTCTCCATCGGTGTGCTTGCCACAGTTTATTCCATTGAAGTTCATGATTCTAGACTGAATGCTTGAAGGGAAAGGCAGTGTTTTATTCGTCTTTGTGTAGTATCCCAAATGTCCAGCATCGTCCCTGGGTACACATTAGGGACTTAGTGATAACTGTTTTAATGGATCTAATGGATGGATGGATAGATGGATGAATGAAATCCTCATCTTTTGGACAGATTTTGAAATATTGATTAACCCATTCTTTTTTTTTTAATTTGTTTTAACTCCAGTATAATTAATGTACAGTGTTAAATTCGTTTCAGGTGTACAATATAGTGATTCTGATTAGCCCTTTATTCTTGAACATCCTTTCTCCATTAGATTTTGTATCAGAGTTCAGTTGCAGAAAAGAGAAAGCACCACGGTGTTTTTCAGCCGACAGGGATTTAAGTGCTTTTTAAATTATTGGAAGGACTGGAAGAGTATGCTCCAGACTGGCCCTTCAGGAGTGACTTCCAGATCACAGAAAATATGATCCACTGGGAGAGATGCTATCCCTCCCGCATGAGGAAGATAAATCAGGAAGCTGTCCCTGGAACCACTGACTTCAGCAGGAGCCACCGCAACTGAACTTTCTTCTAGAGGTACATAAGCAAAACATGGATTCCCAGATCTTTGCCTCTCATCCCTCAGGAAGCTAGCGCCTGGATGCTGAATACTGTAGGGGAAAAAAACCCGACAATTCCAGGACAATTGCCAGCAGAACAGCAGAAGCTGCCAGAAGTGCTATCTACAGCTTTCAAGTCTCACTCAAATGCACCTGATTCTCAGAACCTAAATCACATCCAGACCCTTTAGCTGCAAGGAAGTCAGGCAAAGGTAGTTTTCAGCCTTCAAGACTCTACAGGAAGACATTCTAGACTCTGGATGGGTTGGATGTTGAGCAAGTCCGTGCCCAGTATCCTCACCAGCTCCTGTGGCTCTGCCAGTGTCCTGGTCCTCCTGAGCCCTGACCCTGCCCTCTTCATTGAGTCTTCCTTCTCTTTCCAGCACCCCACTTCACCCACTATGATTTTGCCCTGGACCAACTTCTCTTTCCCCAAAACTGGCTCACATAGGTCTTACCCATATCCGTTTCCTGTTCCAGTGCAGATGACTCACAGATCTTCACTTCCAGCCCTGACCTCCCTCCTGAGGTAGTTCTGTTGGCCCACCTGCCTGTCAGACGATACAGCTTGTACCTCCTGCCAGCGTTTCACACTCAACCTACCAGAAATTAAGCCTGTTGCTTCATTTAAGCCTGTTGCAAATTTAAGTCTCTTGACATCCCTATCTTTTATCCTACCATCATCCAGGCTTAAAACATCACGTGTGCTTTTTTGGTTTTCCAGTCCACATTCAGTCTCCAAGTTTCACTGTTAGGAAACTTTCCACAAACTCTACTCTGTTTTCTGCTGGCTCCTGCAGCCTAATGCCACTGCTGAAGCACCTTTTGCCTCAGGAGACTGAACGTTCTGACCCAGCTGCCTTCTCATGTTGAAGTCTCGCTCAATCTGAGTGTCGCACAGGTCAGTGTGAAAGGGAACCAACAGACGGGCACCATGACTCTGACCTTTGCCCATTCCTTGAGTTTGCCTCTAAATTCTACCTTATGGCTGAATTTCAGGTAATAAATACAGAAAGAGGATGAATTTTAAAGCCACCATTTTTCAATTATAATTGATTTGGGCAATAATCATCAATGAATGCCACAAATAGGGAAAAACTGATGAGGTACAGCATCTGTGTATAGCTGAATACACAGAAATATAGTCTTAAAGTCTTTTCCCACAAAGTACCTAATATTTATTAATTTACAAAGTATAAAATACTTATTTACTCAAAGTAGAGGAACCTGGCAAATATATTAATCAAAAGATAAACACTAACCTCCTAGTCCTCCTAGTCATGAGACAAACCCACATGACGATCCACGAGAAAACATGGTATATTTTTGTATTTGGCAAAAATGCATACCCTGAACTTTAACAGTGATAAAACATCCAACAATCCCCAAAAGAGCATTTTACAAAGTAGCAAACTTGTACATTTCAAAAATGTTAATGCCATAAAAGATAAGGAAAGACAGAAATATTTCCCGATGGAAGGAGCCAAAAAAAAGTTTAGAGCTAAATATAACATATACTCCTGGATTGTCTCCTTTGTCTGCAGAAGACCATATTGGAACAATAAGCACAATAAATGGGGGAGGTGTCTGAGAAATAACTGGAAGTAACATATAAATGTTAATTTCCAGACTGTACTCTCATTAGGTAGGAGGGTACTCTTGTTAGGAACTAGATACTGAGGTAGTAAAGGGTAATGGGGCACATGCTGGTACTCCTAGCTTAGAGGGGAAATACATAGAATATACATATAATAGATACAATGTGTGTGTGCGTGTGTGTGTGCACGTGTGTGAGTGTGAAGAGAGAGTTGATGATGAGGCAAATATAAAAAGTTAACAACTGGGGAATCTGCATGAAGTGTATGTGAGAGCTCTTTGTGTTATTCCTGTAATTTTTCTAAAATTTGAAACTATTCCAAAATTAGAAGTTTAAAAACTACACGTACACAAGTCTGGAGTGATCTCAGTTCCCTCCACTTGCCATGAGCACAGAAAACGTAATGACAATTATGACCTAAAGAATTCCGGTCACAGCTGTGCCATAAACCACCAGGACTCCCACCTCCAGAAAGTCAGACAGTGACAATAACTTGTACCTACTGACATCTCACTTTATATACATTACACAGTCCTCTCAACAAAGCCACGAGGCTCAGGGGCCAAAGCACCTTGGCCAAGAGCTCACTGCTATTAAAGAGCAGGCTGTGAATTCTGCCTCAGGCACAGTTCAGGCTAACTACCACTCTGCTATACTAGTTTGTGAAAAGACAAAATTGCCCTAGATGACCGCTGCCTCCTTTTAGCACTAAGACTCTATAAGACACACATTTTCTCTCTTTTCCAGGAGTGCTTGGGTGGTTCAGCTGGTGAGCCATCTGACTTTGGTTCAGGTCATGATCTCACTGTGAGTTCAAACCCTGCATTGGGCTCTCTCTTGTTAGCGCAGAGCCTGCTTCGGATCCTCTGTCTCATTCTCTCTCTGCCCCTCCCCTGCTTGCTCTCCCCTTCTCTCTCTCGAAAATAAAATAAACATTAAGAAAACAAATTTACAGTCTCTATTCTGGAGGTTGTGATTCATTTGGTCTAGTGGTGTCCCAGGTTGCTCTCAGACAAGTGGGGAAACACCTCTCCCTTGCTACAGCCATATGTGTGTGAAGCCTCTGCCAGGGCTAGTTTATTTGAGGTGACATCTGGCCCCCTAGTCTGGTATTTTCTCTTGACCTGCATGTAGGTGACCAGTCCCCCTCTCAGCCTTGTTTTGCTGTATGACTGTACTTCTAGAGCTAAAACATCAGAGCCGCTTTCATATGAAGGAATCATGCATCCAGGAGTTACATGTAGTGACCACGCATCCTGGTTTGCCTGGAACAGTCCCCATTTATGCCTGCTCTACTGGGGGGCATGTAATACTGGCACCCCCTTTTAGTCTTCAGAGGGCCTCTGGACACAGATTCTGTCATTGGCTGCTGGAGACCTGGCTTTTGGCCCCTCTCATGGGTAATCTGTCTACTCAGCAGCCCCCAGTTCGTCCCAATCTCTAGCCAGCAGATCTCTGACCAGACCATGTTGTACTTGGTCCCTGAGACTTAAAAGAACCACCAGACCATGAGAGTCATTTATAGTTTCACCCAACACTAATACAGATATACTGGCACACTGAAGGAGCTTCATGCATTCTCTCTTAAAATCACATACACAGAGATTTTGCTCTTAATGTCAAATTTTCAAACTCCATTCTTTCCTTGCCAAAGACAGTGTGTGTTCATTTATGTCAAGCCTAAGTGCCTTGTACTGATGGCTGCTCTCCGTAACATGATCATTTAATCTGAAATATAATTCTCTGTAATCCTATAGCTCAGACTGGGTTCTCAGCCTGCTCCCCAGTCCTCTCTTGATAATGACATCATCACTCACTCTCCAGCTGGAAGTGACAAGGGTTGCCATGACAAAACAAATAGGCTTTGCTGGCAGAGGCTTTTGTATGTGTGTGTGTATCCTCTGTCTTTGGCTCGCAGGGCTGATGAGATTGGCCAGTCTGACAGCCTGGATATAACGGTAAAATAGAGAAATCACAAGCGACATGACATGATGTTTTTAAAACATACACTGAGGCAGCAATGCCTTGAAAACCGGACCATTTCCTTATGCTTCTTAGGCATGAAGAATCCAGATGTTTAGTTATAAGACATTTTCTTCTAGTTCTAGATACAAGCTCTGCTGATAACATTGAAATCTGCCGAAGAGTATACTTTTTCCTTCCATTCCTTATTCCTACTTTCTTTCTCTGTTAATCAGAATGTAACAAGAACCATTTAAGGGAGCAGAAGGTCAATAATAATATGAATAGTAGTTACCATTTGTTAAGGAACTATTCTGTGCCAGGCTCAGGGACTTTCTATGCACCATTTTGAATCCTCCCAGAAGCTGGTAGAAGTATCATTAGTCCCATTTTATAGATGAAGGAACTGAGGTTGGTGCCAGAGCCAGGATTTGAACCCTTACCACCTTGGCTCCAAAGCCTGTGTTCCATCCACCAAACACAGCCCAGGGAGGGTTATGCAAATAAACTGTACAGCTAGTAACTCCAGCTGTTTGTGCTTGACATTTTAGGGATGGGTGGGAAGGAATAGGAAAAAAAGGATTTGGGAACTCAGGTACCCATGAAACACTCCATACTCACTGCAGCTCTGAGATAATGAATAAAGCCAGCACATAAAAATCAACGGTTATGTGCTATATACATGAACTTTATTCCCCATTTTGTTCCCTCTATGCTGTTCCCATGGAGACATAGCTCCTTGCTCTATCTGGAATAAAGTGCCCAGGGGATATGACGGAGAGGGCTTTGAGAAACCCGTGGAGAGACGGGCACTGTGCAAACCTTCAAGCCCTGCCTGCAGATTCATTCCATTTCTTTCTCCTTCTCTCTCCCTTCCTCATTTTCACTAGAAACTTGTGGTGAGATGGATTTTGTAATGAGATATGGACTCAGTAAAATACTTCTCCATTTGCATTCTCAGGGAGAAAAAGAAACCACTATGGCGACCGACCGTGGGGAATGGCAGGCGCCACTGCTCTCCGCAAAGTTTTCTCTCAGGGCTGGGGAACCATCCCTCAATCGGCGGACATCATTGTACCCATGGGGTCTGATTAGACATTCCACACCCCTTCTGGGTGCTTGCTTAATTAAAACATTTATGCTGCCACTGTAGCAAAAAAGATTTATTCCATTCCCTGCAAACAGGGATCCTTGAAAACAGAAATCATCTTCAGATAAAATGTTGTGATCAAATGTGCCACCAAATACTGCCTCGTGTTTTGTCGCAAATGGGTTTTTTTTTTTTTTAATATAATTCATTGTCAAATTGGCTAACCTACATTGTGTACAGTGTGCTTTTGGTTTTGGGGGTAGATTCCCGTGTTTCATCGTTTACATACAACACCCAGTGCCCATCCCAACAAGTGCCTTCCTTGATGCCCATCATGCATCAAATGGGGCTTCTAGTTTGATCATTCTGGCACTACTTTTTTCCTTGCTTCTTAAGATAGGTTGGTGGGGGGAAGAGAGGAAATTTAGGTCAAAATATAAACTGCTGTCCCTCAAAGGGCCCATACTCAGCATATAAAAAATTCTTGAGTGAAAAATTAATAACTAATAACTTTAGTATTCAAGGGCAAAACCTAGTGATAATGTTAAATACAAGTTAAATTGGATTATCTTGAAAAAAGAAAAAACTAAGGAAAACTCATTCCTGTCTTCATTTTTCTTTTTGGTTTCTCTCTTTTTTTTAATTCTTGTGTCCTCCTAAGCCTACAAAGAAGACTTTAATGAATCCTTTTTTAAAAATGTGTGTTTATTTTTAAGAAAGAAAGAGAGAGAGAGAGGGCATGAATGGGGGAGGGGCAGAGGATCCAAAGCAGGCTCTGCACTCACAGCTCCATGTGGGGTTAGAACTCATGAACCATGAGATCATGACCTGAGCTGAAATTAAGAGTTGACTGCTTAACTGACCGAGCCACCCAGGCACCCCTTTAATGAATCTTGATTGAGGTTCCTACCTACCCCTTCTTTGCCTTGCCAATGGGGTAAATAATCTGAACATCGGAAAGGGAATGGGAAACAAAGCTTAGTCCTCATCTCACATACAAATCTCGTATTAAAAAGAAAAATGTTAAATGTTGTGTTTACCACAAGCCAGACTCTTAAGCTGTTCATGTGCAATTCTCACTGAATCCTCACAAGGCTCCTGCAAGACAAGCAAAAGGAGAGCCATTTACTTTTTTGCAGGTGAAGAAACTGGACTCTGCAAAAATTAAGGAACCTATTAGGGTGCCTGGTGGCTCAGTTAAGTGCCGGACTTTAGGTCTCACGGTTTGTGGGTTCAAGCCCTGTGTTGGGCCCTGCACCGACAGCTCAGAGCCTGGAGCCTGCTTCAGATTCTGTGTCTCCCTCTCTCTCTGCCCCTCCCCACTTGTACTCTGCCTCCGTCTCAAAAATAAATAATTTTTTTTTTTTTTTTAAGGAACCTATCAAAGTCTCACATACGGTAAAAGCCAGACGCAGGATTGGAACTTAGGTGTGCCTCATTGTAAACATTATTCCTTTTCTACTACTCCATGCTGTCAACTCAACTATTCTACTTAGGCAACCAGAGTATAAGAAACATGGTGAGCAAGGAGTGAAAATGTTTCTTCTAAACCCTAAGACCAGATATTTTTAAAGGGAATAGACTGAAAAGACTTTCTTTTAATATAATAAAGTGCCTGGCACAAAACAGGAGTGAGGCAAAACTTCGTTCCCCTTCCATCAGGGGAGTAACTTAACTTGTACTAGAAAGTTCCACTGACATAATATTTTAACCATTGCAGTTCCATACGCTTGAAAGTCTCCTCACTGCCGGCTGACAGAGCAACGCTGGAAAATATTGGCACACACCAGTTCTTTGCCTTGCTTTCCCCTCTAGTCGGTACCTCCTTCTATGCCTCCCTTCAAGCCCTGATCCTATTCAAGACCACAGAAAATGGGATTAAGAAACATAGCCAGCAAAGAAATCCTTTCTAACCTTCACTTCCACGCTGGGCATTCTTTTTGAACGCAGCATACAGTCTTTATTAAGTACTGTATGCCCTTGTCATCATGGCTCCTTCTACACTGGGATTTATCCTCTCAGGAAATGTGTAACAAAGGGCAGAGTGATAAAGAAAGAATATAAATGGTCTGTGTCATTCAAGCTCTCATGAATGAAATTTGAATGAATGAAAAGAACCAAGGCTCCACAATTACATCAGGTAAATACTGGCTGTTCCCAATTATGTGCTATGTAAATGTACATGTGTTTTCAAAGACCAGATCTGTACTATTCAGAGGACCCGTCAGACTTTTAAATAAGCACAGTTTCATTCTAGTAACTAACAGGACTGCAGAGTACCACAAGCCAGTCCAATAAATCTCAGCAATTGTGTAAGGTGGCTTTTCACTTGAAATACGAAGTGCTTTCTGAGAGTTATTTCAAATGAAGAATCTGTGTCCTTCCTTTATCTCTACAATCATATCATCATCTTTTCTTCTCGTTTTCCGGCCCTTCTTCCTCCTCCTCCCTTTTCTCTTTCTTCTTCCTCTTCGACCTCAAATTTTATTCACTTCCTTTATACTCTGTAATTAATATTTATCGATTGTACGTTTGTGCCGTTGTACCATTAACCTACTATGTATCCTTCCATTTAAATACCGTCTCACAAATGAATATCTCGTTAAGACTTTCTGCAGGCTAAAAACAATATATTATTTTAAATATTTATTTGAGAGAGAGAGAGAGAGAGAGAGGAAGCATGAGAACGGAGGAGGGGCAGAGAGAAAGGGGAACAGAGGATCCCAAGTGGAATGACAGCAAACAGCTCTATACAGGGCTCGAACTCACAAACTGTGAGATCATGACCTGAACTGAAACTTAGACGTTTAACTGACAGAGCTACCCAGTCGTCCCTAAAAACAGTATTTTTAATTAATGCAAATGTTAAATCTTATTTCAGAGAGAGAAAGACATGACATCTAGCCCCACGGTAAACATTTTCAGAATTCACTGTAAAAGCAATTTTTAAAAATCCACAAAGAGAGTGGGCCTCATTATGGAGTGATAAAGATATAGTTCATTTCCCCTCAAAAGAAAATCCAAGCTTTTGTTCACTCTGGACTTAACCATAAGGCTTATAAACTCTAAATGCTTTGTTCTGTGCTGGCCAGAGAACAATCTTATTAGGGCCTGAAAGCCCTCTTGCTTTTAATTCTCACTAGCAGATATCGCTCCATCTGGACCAGTAACTCGGATCCGAATGGGGCCAAAGCAGCTCAGCAGCGTGACCCCAGAGCCGTCTCTGTCCTTAATGCTGCAAATCTAAAAGATTCCCAAACCTAGAATCAAACTGGCAGGGATAAGCATCCTGTAGGACGTTGGGACAACAGAAGGACTGGTGCTATCATGTTCTAATTAAAAGTGCAGGATCTGGAGTTCTGATCTTTGCGTGTGTGTGTGTGTGTGTGTGTGTGAGAGAGAGAGAGAGAGAGAGCACATGAGTGCAGGCAGGGTGGGGCAGAGGGAGAAGGAAAGAAAAGAATCTCCAGCAGGCTCTACACCCAGCACAGAGCCTGATCCAAGCCCGATGGACCCGGGGCTCAAGCTCATGAACAAGATCATGACCTGAGCCAAAATCAAGAGTCAGACACTTAAATGAGCTATCCAGGTCAATAGATTTATATATTATATTATATTATATTAATTATATTATATTATATTATAATCTTTTTCCTATTATGACATATAATACACACAGAGAAACATAGTAAAATATAAATTACAGCTTAAAAAATTACTTGAAATCTAACACCCATGTAAATCTCCCAGGTCAGAGAAAACATTACCGGACCCCCCAAAAACATCTGCATGTCCTTTCCAAAATACAAATTCCTCCCTCCTCAAAAGTAATCACTATTCTTATCTGAATATAATCACTTGTTTGGCTCTCTTTCTGCCTTTATCCTAAGCATATCTAAACACTACACTGTGGTTTTGCTGTCTTTTTTACAGCAAATATAAATGGAAATTATACAGTGTGTATGCTTCTATGTCTGGTTTCCTTTAATTAACATTACATTTTTAAGAGTCCACATTTTATTTACTTTTGCATTCCACTGTATGAATATGCCACAATCTATATATATTGTTTCTGCTCTTGATGGATATCAGTGTGGTTTCCAGTTTGGATTTTTTAAAATATTGCTGCGACAGGGACATCTGTATGGCTGAGTCGGTTGAGCGTCCGACTCTTGATTTTGGCTCAGGTCACGATCCCAGGGTCATGAGCTCCAGCCCCACCTTGTGGGCTCCCTGTTGGTCGTGGATCCTGCTTAGGATTCTCTCTCCCTTTCACTCTGCCCCTCCCCACACACTCGCTCTCTCTCAGAAAATCCATTGCTGCTATGCACACTCTTGAACATGTGTCTTGGGGTGCACTCACACACATTTTATATATCTGGAGTGGCATTGCTTGATGACAGGAATGCAAATGTTCAAATTTAGTTGGTGATGCCAAGTTAAGATAAATGTACCAATTTACACTCTAACCAATGATGAGACTTCCACATTCCCACTCCAAATTGGTCTTGTTAGATTTTAAAATTTTAGTCATTCCAGTGGTATCCCATTGCCTTTCATGGATTATTAATGGGATTGAGCACTTTTTCAGTTTTTATCAGCCATTTGGAGATGCATGTCTCTTATTTTTCTTTTGGGTTTTGTCTGTTTCTTATTGACTGGTAAGGAGTTCATAATATAATCTGCATGCAATTTTTTTTATTGCTTGTGCAAATATCTTTTCCCAATTTAGACTTGTGTTTTCACCTTCTTAATGGGGTCTTTTGATGAACAAAATTCTTAATTTTAATTTAAGAGTTATTCTATTCCTTTGTGGATTTTCTTTTGTGTGTCCTGTTTAAAAAACTGCCCCAACCCTGATGTCATGAAGATACCCTACACTGTCTTTAAAAATCTTCATTCCTTTACCCTTCTCAAGAAGTTGTTCATCTAAGTCAGCTCAGGCTGCCATAATAAGTTACCAAGACTGGGGTGGCTTAAAAAACATATATTTATTTCCCACAATTCTAGAGGCTGGGAAATCCAAGATCATGATACTGGCACTCAATTCCTGGTGGGAGCCCTCTTCCTGGCTTGCAAATGGCCATTTCAATTTGGCAGAGAAAGCAAAGCACATGAACTCAGGACACTAATCCCATCATGGGGACGCTACCCTCATGACCTCATCTATACCTAATTACCTCCTCAAGATCCCACCTCTAAGTACCATCACATTGAGGGTTAAGGGCTTCAGCATATGACTTTGGAGGGGGACACAAACATTCAGTCCACAACAGTCTTACATTAGGAGTTCATTTTTGTTAGCCCATCTATTTTAATATTTTCTCTCTGGATAACCAGCTGTCCTGGCACTGTTGATAAGCTGCCCTCTAGCAACTCTTCTTCAATACCAACTTTTGTCATAAACCAAATGTCCATTTTATCTCTTGATGCGTTTCTCTATTGTATCCCATAATTGGTTTGTCTATCCTTGAGCCCAAACTGCATGATATAACAATAATCAGGTGAAGTGAGTCCTCTTGTATTCTTCAAGTGGGTCTCATACTTTTACATTTCCAAAGAAACTTCAGAACCAGTTTCATTTCAAAAATATATAGGACTTTTGTTTGGGTTTGCATTGTATCTGGAGATAAATTTGAGGAGAACTGATTTATATTATCTAGTCTTCTGATAGTCCACAAAAGTGGGATATGACTTCATTCATTGAAATCTTCTTTAATAATTTCTTTCAGAATTTTAGAGTTTTCTAACTAAAGGAATTGTACATTCTTTAGAGTTATTGTTAGGTATTTGATATTTCTTGATAGTACTATAAATGATTTATTTTTTAAGTACTATAATGATTTAAATTTTTTAAAAAATTTTTTTAGGTTTATTTATTTTTGTGAGAGAGAGGGAAAGAGACAGAGAGCAAGCGGGAGAGGAACAGAGAATGAGGGAGACAGAGAATCTGAAACAGGCTCCAATCTCTAAGCTATCATCACGGTGCCTGACATGGGGCTCAAACTCACGACCATGAGATCATGATGCCTAACTGACTGAGCCACCCAGGCGCCCCTCTTTCTTAAGATTTTATTTTCTAGCCATTAGTTGCTGATAAATAGACATACGAATGATTTTTTTTTAATTAAAAAATCTTGTAGTAGCACTCTCAGTAAACTCTCTTACTGGTTTAATAATTTATCTGTAACTTAATTTTTTTCTTATGTACACAATCAGATAATCATCTGTGAAGAACAACTTTTATTTATTCCTTTTCGATACTTACTTTTTGTCCTTTTTCATGCCACCACGCATTGGCTGAGGCCTCCAGTACAAGGTTGAATAGGATTAGTGCTTGGAGGCAGCCTCTGCTTATTCCTGGACTCCAAGCAAAACCTTCCAACATGTCACACTTAAGAATGGTGTTTGCTATAGGCTTTTTCACATTAAGGAATTTATCTCCTATTGTCTATAATCATGATTGGATGGTACATTATTTTTAAAATATCTGGACGACATAAAGTCTTGAACTCATACAGATCTATGATAGTAAGAGTCCTGTGTAAGTGTGAGAAAGAAGGTGCTTTTTGACTTGATCTTTAGCTAAAAATGGACTATTGATCATAAAATCTCTGTTCTAGAGGTGCCTGTCTCAGTTGGGAGAACGTGAGACTCTTGACCTCAGGGTCATGATTTCAAGCATAAAGCTTATTTAAAAATAAAAATAAGTATATTCTAAACTGGATAAGCTGTGTGAGCAGGAAGAGACTCTAAATAGCCAGTAATATGTTTTCTTAGACATAACAAATGACATTAAAAACAATGTGGAATTTTAAAAATCTTTCAACCTACAAGATCTTGAAATGGTAAGATTTTGGTTGTTTTTATCCCAATATTAATTTTCAGTAATAAGAGTGATCATAAGGAATTATTAAGCACAAAAATACCTAACCGACAGCCCTGTTATGTCTCCAAATCTCCAGAAGGTGGAGGCAGCGAGCCACCAAGAAGATTCAGCCTCACTGGTTTCATTCTTCCAACACCTATTAGTCATTTACATTGTATAGAGAAGTCAGCCTATTTGTACCTATCTTATCCTCATTCTCTTGATTAACTTGTCACATTCCCAGGCAGAAGTAATCCTTACTAAAGCAGCATCATGGAAGGGGTGCAGCTTCCTGGTTTTATCTCACTCACCCAGCTACGATACTCAGGGGTCAGTCAATCCATGTGCTTATGAAAATACCCGGAGGGGTCTTTGGTTTGGGACTAATGACAATAGGATTCATTTGGAAGGACGGACCCCACATCCTGGAGCGAGTGAGCAGGTTAAGTGTATTGCTACATGCTGTCTCAGTCTCCTCAGGCTGTTGTAACAAAGTGCTGTAGGGTGGATGGCTTCAACAGAAAATTTACCCTCTCACAGTTCTGGAGGCTGAGAAGGCCAAGATCACTGGTGGCCAGCAATTTGGCTCCTGGTGAGAGCTCTCTTCCTGACTAACTGCATCACAGGCCTCATCCTCATGACCTCATCTAACCCTAATTATCTCCCAAACGCCCCTCCACATACCATCAGATTGAGGGGTACAGCTTCACTATGTGAGTCTGGTGGGAAAGAGAGGACATTGTTACTTAGTCCATAACAATGACAATGCAAAGGTGGTGCAGTGGGTCCCAGAAGGAGGTGGCGAAAGCTCTGCTCCTAATGAAGAAAACTGACATATTCCTGGTGGTCTGGATCTTTTCTTCTCTAATTCTATGCTGTGCGCCTCAGCCTGTTTCTGTCTTACGCCATCTGTCCTGAACCTGGAGGATTCCTTTATCAAGGTCCTTGTTAATCATAACAAAGGGATTTTATCTTCCTCCTCCCTACTTTCAGACATCCCTTTAAAATAGAGTTGTAGTCAAACGATGGCTAACTGGGTTTATTTGGTTCACATAACTCTGCAAAATACAAGCCGCCTGCTTTTGTTAGTGTTCTGGGACAGTAACTTTAACAGCTTGTGTTATAGTTTATTTTTTCTTGAAGTTTTTCATTGGACCTTTAAGTTCCCATAATTATAGTCATTGGTCATGACTCACTGTTAGCACTGGCCCAAGAAAAAGAAGCTGTTTCTGAAAAAGAGCTGTTCTTTTGGTTGCTCTCTTTCTCTTCTTTCTCCTGTATTTATTTCTCTCTCCTCTTTCCCTTCCCTCTCTCCCTGAAAAGAAAAAAAAAATCGGGGAGCGGGGCGGGGCGTTGTGTGTGTGTGGGGGGGGGGGAAGTGCGCAATTGGGGGAGGGGCGGAGAGAGGGGGACAAAGGATCCTAAGCGGGCTCTGCATTGACAGGCTGACAGCGATTCTAATGTGAGGCTGGAACCCAACAACTGCGAGATCATGACCTGAGCCTAAGTCAGGCACTCAACCGACTGAGCCACCCAGGTGCCCTGCAAACTCTTTTTCTTTTTCGATGGTTAACAATCTTTGCCTGGTTGTGCTGTATCAGGAAACCCGCCACCTCCTCTAATCCCTTCAGATTCTCTAAAACTAGCAGGAGCAGGGAGACTCTCCAGCTGGGGCGGAGGGGAAGGTGTTTTCTAATGGGCACTTGGCTTTGTTTCCCCCCTCCTCACAAAGATCTCTACTGCTCCATCAGTGCCACTTCCCTGTGGATGCCAGAGAGACTGGACTCACTAACAGACACTGAATCACTCCTTTAAACCTCTATTGCTGTTACTAATTATTTCAATTAATTCTTTTTAAGTGTTTAATCACCTTTTCAGCTACTCCTATAGTTTATAATAGTAATAATAATCATGGTGGTGGTGATAGTTGTAGTAGGAAGAGGAGGAGGAGGAGGAGTCATCAACCTATATTGAGAAGTTACTCTGTGCCAAACTATATACTAATCACTTTATATGTATTATCTCATGAGTATATATGTATGAATTCAGAACATTTTGGATTCTGGTAAGGTAATATATTGTATATACTATGTGGTATGGAACACCATCAGCAGGATCTGGGTAACAGCTTATGATCAAATAAATTTATACATCTGCAGTAAAATATATGAATGTAGTAAATTACATAGGGGCTACATAAGTAGCCACAAATCATTTCATATTAGGTTTGTGGCCACATAAATTAGGTTAGGTTGGATTTGGGCACCAAAAGATTCAGAAAGAAGCTTGTGGTTTTCAGAGAACTTCAGGTTTTGGAACCACAGATAAGGAGTTGTGGACCTACAGCATGACTTTTTCTCAGATGTTAAAATTAAGATTACAAAAGTTCAGTAAAAGTCAGGAAGTAATAATAACTAAGGTCGATTCTTTCCATATGTGTATCCACTCGTTTAGCACCATTTATTCAAAAAGACCTTCTTTTGGGCACCTGGGTGGCTCAGTCAGTTAAGTATCTGACTTCAGCTCAGGTCATGATCTCATGGTTCATGGGTTTAAGCCCCGCATTGGGCTTTGTGCTGACAGCTCAGAGCCTGGAGTCTGCTTTGGATTCTGTGTCTCTCTCTCTCTCTGTCCTCCTCCACTCACGCTCTCTGTCTCTCTCTCAAAATAAATAAACATTAAAAAAAAGAACTTTCTTTTCTTCATTTAGTCATCTCGGTGACTTTGTTGAAAATCAAGTGACCACATTTGTGTGGGTCCATTTCTAGGCTATTTTGTTCCATCTGTTTGTCTATCCTCACATCGATGCCACAGTTATCACCATTACTGTGGTGTGCAGTGAAACCTGAAATCATGTAGTGTAAGGCCACCACATTTGTTTTCCTTTTGGTTTTGGCTCTTCTAGCTTTATTGTATTTTCATATAAATGTTACAATCAACTTGGCAATTTCCACAGAAACCTTTGTTAGCTATTTGTAGATGATATGATGGTATACCTGGAAAACCTTAGAAAATTAATAATAAAATTAACAAACAATTAAACTTTATATCTTTTATAAAGTTAACATGTGGAAATCATAGAGTTCATATACACAAACAGAAACCAACTAGAAATGTAATGAGAGAGAAAAATACTAATTACAATAGCAACAAAAATAAAACAACAGGAATGCATTTAATCATAAATGTACAAATCTGTATGAGGAAAACTTTAAAACTGTCCTAAAAGATTCAAAACTAATTTTGATAAAAGGACATCTCTCATATTTGGATAAGATAACTCACCATCATAAATATGTCAGTTCTCCCTAAATGTACTTATCAATTAACTCAGTCCTCCTTCCAATAAATTCTAGCATTTACACGAAGCTAGGCAAGTTGACACTTAACTTCATATAGAAAACCATGTAAAAACTGTCAGGAAAACACTAAAAAACATTTATGAAAAGGGAGTATCCCCCTAACTCTCCCATACTGAAAACTATATATTATAAAGACCCTAGGGGTGCCTGGGTGGCTTAGTCAGTTGGGCATCCGACTTCCACTGAGATCATGATATCATGATGACTTACAGCTTGTAAGTTTGACCCTCACATCGGGCTTGCTGCTGTCAGCACAGAGCCTGCTTTGGATCCCCTGTCCTCCTCACTCTATCTCTCTCTGCTTGCATGCACTCTCTCCCTCAAAAATAAATAAACATTTAAAAATAAATAAAAATAAATAAATAAAGACTCTATAATTGGGATGCTGGGGTGGCTCAGTTGGTTAAGCATCTGACTTGGGCTCAGGTCATGATCTGGTGGTTCATGGGTTGGAGTCTGCATCGGGCTCTCTGCTGTCAGTGCAGAGCCTGCTTCAGATCCTCTGTCTCCCTCTCTTTCTACCCCTCCCCCCTCTCAAAAATAAATAAACATTAAAAAAATACTCTATAATTAAAACAGTACTAGCATGTGAATATACAGGTGCACCTGTATGTAGATAGAATAGAAATAGTTGAAGTAAAAAAGCCTAGAAATAGATCCAAGCTCATATGAAACCTTAATATATAACAAAGGTGGATTTCAAGTTACCGAGACCAAGATGGAATTTTAATAAATGGTGGTAGGACAACTGGTTGGCCATTTGGAAAAAAATAAAATTAGATTTTTACTTCATGCCATATATAGGAATAAACTCCAAATGGATCAGTGACCTAAATGTGAAAAATGAAAGCATACAAGTACTGGAAGAAAACTTGAGTGAATTCATCTTTATCTTGGGTGAGAAGAAAGCCTTTCTAACTATGACTGAAAGTCCAGATTGCAGCAAAAGAAAAACTGACACATTAGATTACATAAAAATCAAAACCATTTCATGACAAAAATACCATAATCAAAGTCAAAGTTGGGCTGCTAAGCTGAGACAAAATATTTCCAATACCTATCATAGTTGAAGGTTCAATGTGCTTAATATAAAAAAAAAATTAAGTGAGGGGGAGGGGCACCTAAGGGGCTCAGTTGGCTAAGCCTCTGACTCTTGCTCTCTGATTGGGTCATGATCTTGCAGTTCATAGGATCAAGCGCCACAATGGGCTCTGTGCTGTTAGCACACTTTGGGATTCTCTCTCCCTCTCTCTCTTTGTCCCTCTTCTGTTCTCTCTCTCTCCAAAAATAAATAAACACTAAAAAATTTCTTTTGAAAAAAAAAGAAAAGAAAAAATAAAGTGAGATGGAAAAGAGCTGAACAAAGACATTAGGATAAAAAAAAATTCATAATAAAAAAGATAAAAGATAAAATGTCACTATTTTATCTCCTGTTACAGCAGGAAGCAAGAAAAATCTCAAAAAAAAAACCAACCTAAACCAACACCTAAACGAGCTAGAAAGAGAAGAACAAACAAAACACCAAGCCAGTAGAAGGAAGGAAATAATAAAGATTAGAGCAGAAATAAATGAAATAGAAATTTAAAAAACCCAATATAAGATGTTCCTTTGAAAAGATCAACAAAATTGATAAAACTTAGCCAAAAATAAAAAAGAGACAGAGAGAACTCAAATAAACAAAATCAGAAATTAAAGAGGAGAAATAACAACCAACACCACAGAAATACAAAGGATTATAAGAGAATATTATGAAAAAGTATATGCCAACAAATTGGACAACCTAGAAGAAATGGATACATTCTTAGAAACACATCATCTCCTGGGGCGCCAGGGTGGCTCAGTCGGTTAAGCGTCCGACTTCAGCTCAGGTCATGATCTCCCGGTCTGTGGGTTCGAGCCCCGCGTCGGGCTCTGTGCTGACCGCTCGGAGCCTGGAGCCTGTTTCGGATTCTGTGTCTCCCTCTTTCTGTGACCCTCCCCTGTTCATGCTCTGTCTCTCTCTGTCTCAAAAATAAATAAATGTTAAAAAAAATGAAAGATACTTTAAAAAAAAAAACACATCATCTCCCAAAACTGAATTAGGAAGAAATATAAAATTTGATCAGACCAATTACCGTCAATGAAATTGAATCCATAATAAAAAAAAAACTCCCCTCAAAAGAAAGTCCAGTACTAGATGGCTTCACAGGTGAATTCTATGAAACATTTAAAGAAGAGTTAATACCTATTCTTCTCAAACTACTCCAAAAAATAGAAGAGGAAGGAAATCTTCCAAATTCATTCTATGAAGCCAGCATTATCCTAATACCAAAACCAGATGAAGACACTACAAAAAAAGAGAACTAGAGGCCAATAACTCTGATGAACATATATGCAAAAATCCTCAATGATATGTTAGCAAACCAAATCCAACAATTCATTAAAAAAAATCATTCACCACGATCAAATGAGATATAGTCCTGGGATACAACGGTAGTTCAATATCCACAAATCAATCAACACATCACATAGATAAGAAAAAGGATAAAAACCATATGATCATTTCAATAGATGCAGAAAAAGCATTTGACAAAGTACAACATCCATTCATGATAAAACCCCTCAACAAAGTGGGTTTAGGGAGAACATACCTCAAATAATAAAGGCTATATATATAGAGAGAGAGAGAGACCCACAGTTAACATCATATTCAATGATGAAAAACTGAGAGCTTTCCCCTTAAGATCAGGAACAAACATGTACACTCTCACCACTTTTATTCAATATAGTACTGGAAGTCCTAGCCACAGCAATCAGACAAGAAAAAGAAATAGGGGAACCTGGGTGGCTTGGTCAGGTAAGTGTCTGACTCTTGATTTTGGCTCAGGTCATGATCTCACAATTGTGAAATTGAGCCCTGCATCATCGGAGCTCTGTGCTGGCCATAGAGACTGCTTAAGATTCTCTCTCTCTCTCTCTCTCTCTCTCTCTCTCTCTCCCTCCCTCCCTCCCCTCCCCTGTTTGCAAGTGTGCACGCAAATGCTTTCTCTCTCTCTCTTTAAAAAAAAAATTTTTAAAAGAAAGAAAGAAAGAAGCAGTGTCCAGATTGGTAAGCAAGAAGTAAAACTTTCACTATTTGCAGATGACATGATACTATATATATAAAACCCTAAAGACTCTACTACTAGAAATTGTAGAAACTACTACAGAAAACTACTAGAATTGATAAATGAATTCAGTAAAGTCACAGGATACAAAATCAATATACAGAAATCTGTTGCAAAAAAAAAAAGAAAGAAATCTGTTGCCTTTGTATACACTTATAATGAAGTATCAGAAAGAGAAATTAAGAAAACAATCCCATTTACAACTGCAACAAAAAGAAAAAAAATACCTAGGAATAAACTTAACCAAGAAGGTGAAAGACCTGTACTCTGAAAACTATAAAACACTGATGAAAGAAACTGAAGATGACACAAACAAATGGAAAGATATTCCATGCTCTTGGGTTGGAAAAACAAATATTGTTAAAATGTCCATACTATTCAAAGCAATTTGGAAATTTAATGCAATTCCTATTAAAATACCAATGAAATTTTTTACAGAATTAAAACAAATAATATTAAAATATGTATGCAACCACAAAAGGCCCCAAATAGACAAAGCAATCTTCAAAAAGAAAAAAAGGGGCACCTGGTGGCTCAGTTGGTTGGACATCTGACTTCAGCTCAGGTCAAGATCTCATGATTCGTGAGTTCAAGCACCATGTTGGACTCTGTGCTGACAGCTCAGAGCCTGGAACCTACTTCACATTCTGTGTCTCCCTCTCTCTCTGCCTCCTCTTTGCTCAGGCTCTCTCTCTCTCTCTCTCTCTCTCTCTCTCTCTCTCTCTCTCAAAACAGAACAAAAATTTTTTTTTAATTTTAAAAAGAAAAAGGAAAAACAAAATTGGAGGTATCATAATCCCAGATTTCAAGATATACCACAAAGTTCTAATAATCAAAACAGTATGGTACTGCCACAAAAAGAGACACATAGATTAATAGAACAGAATAGACAACTCAGAAATAAACCCATGCTTTTATGGTCAATTAATCTTCAACAAAGGAGGCCAGAATATGCAAAGGGAAAAGGACAGTCTCTTCAACAAATAGCATTGGGAAAACTGGACAGCTACATGCAAAAGAATGAAATGGGACTGCTTTCTTACATCATACACAAAAATAAACTCAAAATGGATTAAGAATAGAAATGTGAGACCCAAAACCATAAAAATCCTAGAAAAGAGCACAGGCAGTAATTTCTCTGACATTGGCTGTAGCAACATTTTTCTAGATATATCTCTTGAGGCAAGGGAAACAAAAGCAAAAAAAAAAAAAACAAAAAACTATTGGGACTACATCAAAATAAAAAGCTTCTACACAGCAAAGGAAGTAATAACTAAAACTAAAATACAACTTACTGAATAGGAAAAGGTATTTGCAAATGATATATCCAATAAAGGGTCAGAAGACAAAATATGTGAAGAACTTACACAGCTCAACACCAAAAGAACAGATAATCTAATTAAAAATGGAGAGAATACATGAATAGACATTTCTCCAAAACAGACATAGATAGCCAATAGACACATGAAAAGATGCTCAACATCACTCATTATCAGAGATATCCAAATCAAAACCACAATGAGATATCACTTCACACCTGTCAGAATGGCTAAATTCAAGAACACAAGAAACAACAAGTGTTGACAAAGATGTGAAAAAAAAAGGAACTCTCATGCACTGTTGGTGGGAATGCAAACTAGTGCAGCCACTGTGGAAGACAGTATGGGGGTTCCTCAAAAAATTAAAAAGTAGAATTACCATATGACCCAGTAATTCTTCTACTGAGTATTTATCCAAAGAAAACAAAAACAGTAATTCAAAAAGATATATACACCTGTATGTTTATTGCAGCATTATTTACAATAGCCAAATTACGGAAGTGGGCCAAGTGTCCATTGATAGATGGATGGATAAATAAGAAGTGATATGTATATATAATGGAATATTACTCAGCCATAAAAAAGAATGAAATCTTGCCATCTGCAACAACATGGATGGATCTAGAGAGTATAATGTTAAGTGAAATAAGTCAGTAAGAGAACAACAAATACCATAAGATTTAATTCATGTGGAACTTAAGAAACACAATAAAGAAAAAAAGAGACAAACCAAAACCAGACTCTTAAATATAGAGAACAAACTGATGTTTACCAGAGGGGAGGAGGTTGGGGGATGGATAAAATAG
Source organism: Prionailurus viverrinus (assembly GCF_022837055.1). NCBI lineage: Eukaryota > Metazoa > Chordata > Mammalia > Carnivora > Felidae > Prionailurus > Prionailurus viverrinus. Next base: position 123,486,877 of record NC_062565.1, on the reverse strand, counting down.
GTGATGAGGATTAAAGAGCACACTAATCATGATGAGCACTGAGTAATGTATAGAATTGTTGAATCACCATATTGTACACCTGAACTAACAAAACATTTTGTGTTAACTACACTGGAATTAAAATAAAATTTAAAAAATAACAGTACACACAAAAAATGACCCTTAAACATGTAAAAGGATGTTTGACCCTGCTTATAATAGAAGTCAAATTAAAGCTACATTGAGACAATATTTCTCCCTTATCAGATCGAAAACAGGGTAACAATACACTCTTTCAGCAAACCTGTCGGGCAATACACTTTCTTACATTGATGGTAGGATTTCAAATTTGTACAATCCTCTTGAGGGGATTTTGGTAGTATTTAATAAAGCTACAATTGAATTTACTTTTGCCCTAGGATTTACCTTTTTGTCTTCTGGCTTCCATTTTTTTTTTTTCATGTTTCTTTATTTTCAAGAGAGTAAGAGAGCACACAAGCAGGGAACGGGCAGAGGGAAGGAGACAGAAGATATGAGGTGGGCTCTGTGCTGACAACAGAGAGCTTGCTGTGGGGCTCAAACTCGTGAACTGTGAGATCATGACCTGAGCTGAAGTCAGATGTTTAACCAACTGAGCCACCCAATGCTCTGTGGCTTCCATGTTTTTTAAAAACAATTTTTTTTAATGGTTATTTAGTTTTGAGAGAGAGAGAGAGAGAGAGAGAGAGAGAGAGCGCACAAGCAGGGGAGGGGCAGGGAGGAAGGAGCCACAGAATTCCAAGCAGGCTGCAGTCTCTGAGCTGTCAGCACAGGCAGAGCCTGATGCAGGGCTAGAACCCATGAACCGTGAGATCATGAGCCGAAGTCAGACGCTTAACCAACTGAGCCACCCAGGCACCCTTAGCTTTGGTGTTTTTGATGAGAAATCAGTTATCATTTGTAAGATTGTTCCCCTTTAGGTAATGTATCTTTTTTCCCTCTGGTTGCTTTCAAGATTTTATTTTTCATTTTTAGCAGTTTGATTATTGGGTGTTGTATGTGGTTTTCTTTAATTTGTAATTCTTGAATCTTAATCTTTGTGTGTTTCTGAGCTTCTTGGATCTGTAAATTGATGTCTTTTATCAATTTTGAAAAACTCAAATACGTTTTTTGCCCTATTCTCTGTCTTCTTTTTCTGTCTTCTCAATTACTAGTAAGTTAGGCCATTTGACATTGACTCACAGATTTCAGTGCTCTGTTCTTTTTCTTGCTCTCGCTTTCATTTTTTCTTTTTTACTATAATTTCTATTGACTTGTCTTCAATCTTACTGATTCCTTCCTCAGCTGTGTTCAGTTGGCTGATGAGCCCACCAAAGTATTCTTTTGTGTATTTTTCATTTCTAGTATTTTCCTTTGACTCTTTCTTAACAGTTTCCATGTCCTTGTTCTCTGCTAAAATGCTCCGTCTTTTTAGTCATGTTGTCCACCTATCCAACTAGATACATTAACATGATTACTATAGTTCTTTTAAAGTCCCTATCTGATAATTCTGATATCTTGGCCATCTTTCATGCATGGTCATACCTTGCCTCTGGGCCATAACTTGACCATCTTTCTTTCTTGCATGTCTCATAACTTTTGGTTAAATGCAGGATGTAGAGAAACTGAAGAGACTGAAATGAATAAACTTTATATCCAGAAAGGGGCACATCTCCTTTTCTGTCAGGATGTTAGTATTGGAGGTTAAGTCAATCTAGTCTATGGTTGAGCTGGGCCTGGGCTTTGTTGTGATTCTAATTAGATTCCGTTCACCACAGTCTTCAGATTATTCAAGGGTTGAGCCAAAACATTTTCTTTAGTATACTTGGGATTTGTATGTTTGAAGAGTTCATCTCTGCTCTTCTGTCCTGCGCTCAGTGCTCTGAAGGCCCCACATTTGTACCTCAGTGAGAGAGGGTCTTCTCTCATAGCTTCAGCTCTCCCCCCAGCTGTAAATGATGTCTGATGTGTACTGCAAGGCCCAGAGTGTCTGTGGACTTATTCTCTTGTCCTGACCTCAGATTTCAGCAGGCCCTATCCATGGACCTGTGCCTCAGCCAGGGTATTGCTCAGTTTTCCCATTTGGCCCCCAATCTCTTTCATGAACACTGTGAGAAGGCCCATGGAAAAGATGGGTATCTCCCAGAGATTTTAAATGACCAAGTCAGCCCACAGATAGTCTTTAGAATTTCATTGTAAGTTCAGTTGTTTTCTCTTTACTTGTATCTGTGGAAGCTTCCTCCTTCCCTCCAACTGTCCTACCCACCACTGCCCTGCCAAGGATACAGTCAGTTGTTAGGTCCTTTCACTTCTAGAAGAAGTTTCCACTCTTTGGGTTTGAATTCATTAGGTTTTCTTATGACCTTATCTCTCTGGTGGGCTTTAAGAACTATATTTTTATAGTTTATCCAATTTGTTTTCATTAATATGATGGGAACAATGTTTCCAGTTCTCAAATTTTCATTTTTTTAGTATTAATTCCAATTCTCTGCCCAAACTTTCAATTTTGCCTTTTATCACCTCGACTGGGATAAATATAAAATTTCTATATGATAACTTCAGTATCTAGAACACTCAGAGGTCTTTTCTTTTCTTTTCTCTTCTTTTCTTTCTTTCTTTCTTTCTTTCTTTCTTTCTTTCTTTCTTTCCGCTGGCTTTCTTATGTTGTCTTGTTTCCCATGTGCCTAGTTATTTGAGATTGAATGTCAGACATTATATTTGTCAAATTGTTGGCAAAAACAATTTGAGACTTAAGAGGATATCTTCCTTGCCAGAAGTTTTATGTTTGCTTCTATCAAAAGTATTGGGGTACCAGACCCTGGAATACTTGGGCAGCTGGGATTTTGGCTAGTGACTTCATTCAATAAGAGATGACTCAAAGCTGAGCTGCAGTCCCAGTGATGGCCTATCTACTTCTGTTTCATGCTTAGTCCTTTGGTGAAGCCCTTTGGATTCCCAGCCCAAAATAAGGCCCATCCTTCTGGTAGAACCCTTGATTCTAATCACTTTCCCTGAGAAGCCGTCAAAAGTACCTCCCAGCATCTTAGACACCTCCTTTAGAATCCACAAATGCCCCTTAGGTAAAATTACTCAGTGTAAAAGTGCCTAGTTAATTTCCTTACCCATCATCTTCTCCAGATTGTGGCCTAATAGTCCTACCCTTTTACTTCTTTAATGCCTTGAAGCAAAAAGAAAAAAAAAGATTTGTCCACATTTTTAGTTGTCATTAGAGGGAGAGTTAATCCAACTGCCTTGACCCACAATTGACTCATGAAAGTAAAACCCCATTCTTATTTTTCTGTCAATTATTGCCAGTGTTATAGTATATAGAAATCTGGCTTTTGTTTTGCCAACATGCTTTCCCATCTCCACTCTTCATTTGGTAGACTTCCTCTCTCATTCCACAGGGACCTGACAGAGGTGTCATTCGAGATGTCCCCACAGTCCCCTTTCCAGGGGATAGGCATGTCACGAAGGCTAGACAGAATTTCCCTAGGAATGATATCAGTTTGAACTGACTACTTAAATTCTCTCTTCCCTTTCTTCATTGTGTTATTTGTGAGAACTGAATGAGTTAACATACTTCTAGCTCTTTAGAATAGTGTTATGTTCTCCATTTTATAGATGAGGAAGCTGAGGCTCCAAAAGTTTAAACAGCTTGCTCAAGATCACACTGCTATTAAGTAATGGAACATGAATTTAAACCTTACTACCCCGGCTGTAGAGTTAGCAGTGTAAACGATTATGCCATATTTTCTTTCCCTGCTACGACAAATATCTGAGGACATAGAAATGGGCAGAATATGGAGGCATGTTCCTGAAAGAGATTATAGGAGCTGCTGAAGATTTGAAATGAGATAGCAAGATACTCTGTGAATGAGCCCAATTTTAATTTAGCTGAATATACTATCTCTCTTACCTAGAAACTCTGACCACAGAGGTCAGCATGTGAATTTAGCCTGGTCACTCATAGATGCCACATTAATTTGTCCATGGAGTAGGCATGTGATTTAATCTGGGCCATTTAGAATCTTTCCCTGGTGTTTATATTTAACTTGGGAGAAAGAAGCAGCTAGTTTGCTAAGATGATAAGTCACAAATCTGCAGTTGTCAATGGTCATCTTCCCCATATTTCAGAGGCAGCCTACAAGCAGAATGACAACATACAGAAATGAGAAATACAGACAGATAAAAATCCAGGCGTGTGGCACTGAATATTTGTTTTTGGAGATCTCCTTTCAGTGCTGTGAAATAACCAAATATTCTTAGATATGGGAGCCAACAAATTACCTTTCTATTTTAGGCCAGCTTTAATTGTTTTTCTGTTACCTTCAATAAAAGGTGTCCTGACAGAGTCTGCATGAAACATTTTGCACGATGGCTAGGACTTGAGGTGCTTGAGAATTACTTTATTATTTGGATTGGAAAGAAAAGAACTGCTTATAAAATTCTATTTGTAAAATAGCCCACATAATTTACTTTCAGAAATTTTAACTGAACATATTTGTTTTGTTTTTGGGGGGAATTGATCATTTGTATAATACAGTTTTATATTTTTTCTTTTTAAGTTTTAAATAAGTCCTAAGTGACAGTAAAGTTTAAAGGATTGTACAAAGGACTTTTGTATGTCCATCTTCCAAATTCAACAACTTTTAACATTTTACAATTTTTACACTGAGTTGATCATTTTCTTTCTTTCTGATTTTTGCTAGCCACTTCAGACTATTGAGCACTTAAAAGGTGGCTAGTGTTACCAAGGAACTTATTTTCTAATTTAGTTTAATTTAAATATAAGTTTTAAAAGTGATAATTGATTCAGTTATTGGAAAAAATTTTAAGTGCATTTGGAACAACTTGCTTATGTGAATGTACTTTTTCAAGATGTTAATTTTACGACATCTAAATACAGACTGAATATTTCTGGCAAAAATTTAGCTGCCAAATTGAGATATGCTGTAAGTGTAAAATATACACTGGGTTTCAAAGACTTGGTGTAAAAAAAAAAAGAATATAAAATATTTCATTGATAATTTTGAAATATTAGTTACATGCTAAAATTAAAGTATTTTGGACATATTGGGTTAAATAAAATATATATATTTAATTTTTTAAGGTTTATTTATTTATTTTGATAGCAAGAGAGAGAGAGAGAGAGAGAGAGAGAGAGAGAGTACAAGCAGGGGAGGGACAGAGAGAGAAGGAGAAAGAGAATTCCAAGCTGTCTTCCTACTGTCAGTGCAGAGCCCGGCATGGGGCTCGATCCCACAAACCATAAGGTCATGACCTGAGCAGAGATCAAGAGTCGGACGCTTAACTGAGCCACCCAGGTGCCCGTATCCCTAAGTCTTTTAGAATGCATTTTCTAAACAAATAGCACCAATATGATTTAGGTTTTCTTTTTGTACTACAAATTTTGATATAGAAAAGATAAATAAATCTGCCATTTCATAATGACTTTCTTCTAGCAAGAATTTGACTAGAGGCAAAAATGGCCTCTGAAGAATCTCTATTACACTAAACTTTAGCAAAGTATAAAGTATTTCACATATTCAATGAAGCGCTATAGGCTTATTGCATAAACAAGAGAAGGTATAGAAATAGTTCTCCTGGATCTGAAATCCTCTAGGAAAGCAATAATCTGGAATTTTCTACAACATTATCTTTTATGTTCCCTATAAAAAGGGTCATCCTACAAAGGGATGCACCCTTAAAAATAATTTATCAAATATTTTGAATATCTGATACAGTTTGATTATCAAAAAGGTATGTGAAAAACACATAGGAGGTATGAAGCCTATTTACTTACCCTGCTGGTTTGCGTATTCATAGTAGAGGAAATAAATGGCTATCATACAGTATTTTCAGAACAAGCTTCTAGAGCTTCTAGCATTTGCCATTTGGAAGAATTGAAGCCCTAAAATATGTGGAGTAATAAGGCAGACTTCATACTGACTGGAAAATTTGGTCTCAAAGAAAAAGAAAGCAGACTATAGGTAAATGTATGTTTGGGCACATACTTATAGGATGTCAAGTAGGCTGATCCACAGGCTTGATTTCACAGTTGGGGTCTGGAGGACTTTCGGATCTATATTGTGGTTAGTTGGTGTCACAGGCCACTGCTTTTAAAAATATTTTGATTGTCAGTGGCTGGGGATGAGGAAAATGAGTGAGCTACCCAGAAATGGATACCAAGATGAGCACCTAGTACATATAGTAAGCAACCATCAGCTGAAGGGGAAAAAAAAAAAGCTGCCAAACAGAAGGCAGAACCACTGTTGGAAAAAGTCAAAGAAGCAGAAAAAAACATTCTTTTGGAAAGTGAACATCAAATGTAATTTTGAAGAGAAGCAAAGAAAAGAGCAAAATAGGCAAAGAGAGGTAGATACTCTATTTTGGTAAAAATGTAGGGATCGGGGAGTCGCCTGGGTGGCTCAGTCAGTTAAGCATCTGACTCTTGATTTTTGCCCAGGTCACGGTCTCAGGGTTCCTGAGTTTGTGCTCTGTGTTGGGCTCAGAGTTGCTGGTGTGGAGCTGCTTGGGATTCTCTCTCTCTCTCTCTCTCTCTCTCTCTCTCTCTCTCTCTCCCTTCCTCTCCTGCTCTGCTCTCCCTCTCAAAATAAATAAACTTAAAAAAAATTTTTTTAAATGTAGGGATCAACTAGTGGGTAACAACAGTTATACATAACTAAGGTTCTCTCATTGACAGAATGGCCCTGAGAGTGGAGGGCTTTGGGACTTCCAAGACCCAAGAATTAGAGTTGAGTCTAAGGCAGGGCCAGCAAAGTCTTTCTGGAAAGGTCTAGATACTAAATACTTTAGGCCTAATGTGAGCCGTACATTCTTTATTGCAACTATTGGACTCTGCTGTTGTAGGATGAGGGTTTGATTTGACCTATGAACTGCAGCTTGATCACCCCTGGTTTAAGGCAACATCTAGCTTAGATTTAGCCTTCTGTATGAATATTATCTTTTCTGGAATTGCCATTACCTTTCACTTCATTCTAGTCCTAAATGAGCCTGATCTGAAAGAATAACATACCCCCTTTCTAGGGTGCCCAGTCCCATGTTGGGCTCTCATTGACTTCTACAGCACACTGCTTTCTGTAGAGTGCAAAGGGCTGGGCCCTGAGACAGCAGGACTAGTGAGTTATCAGCTGTGCAAGGACATTGGGGCAGTGCTCCATTTACTCCACTTCCTTCACTGACTTCTCAGAGCCGCCAGTCAGGGGCAACAGTCTACTGGCCCTTTGGGTTGTTGGCTGCTGAATTTTCAGCTTGGAGTATGAAAGTGAGAAAGCCCTGCCTATGATCAGAGAGTGGAGCTGTCTTTCCAGATGGGGTACCATCTGATCTGTCTTCTCACAGTGAACTATAATGGCATCCTGAGCAGTCTGTTTTTACTGTAAAATCATTCCAAAAGCAACTTAATTAGAATGAACTGGGATTTGTGCCTTTAACACACAGGTAGGCAAAAATCCCTCAGGTCTTTGAGGCATTCCTAATTTGCTTCAGAAGCCTTTTTCTGCCAGCCTCAGCCCCCACTCTCACCCCACCCTCGCTCCTAACTCCTCAAGCTCTGCTATCAGCTATCTGGTGTACTCATACCCTCCTTCTGTCTGTCCTTACTGGAGAATTTTCTAGAATAGATTTCTTCTTATGCAGCTTGACCACCCCTGGTGGGTAGAGGTTTCTTCTTATGTAAACCATGATGGATGCTGAGAGTGGCTTCTCTCTTTCTAGGTTTCCATGGCTCTGCAGGAAAAAGTGCAGAGCTATGGTCCCATGCGGATGTTGCAGGGAGCGGATGGCACGTGCTCAGATTTCAGTTCAATCTTTACTCCAGTAAGGGTTGCAGCCAATTCTCCCTCCCTGCCTCAAGTTACCTAGTGGCACCTACCACTGCCTCTGTTTCCCGCATTGTCCAGAATCGTCATAGTCCTCCAATTAACATGACTTCTATTCTATCTGTGAAATAATAGCACTAGCCTATCGGGTTAAGGAGCATTTGATTCTTTCCTGAGCTTATTTACAATAGAAGGACCATTTGATCAACTGGGAATGGGTCTACTACAACGGTTCTCAAACTTGAGCGTACACTACAATCACCTGAAGGGTTTGTTAAAAATGGCTTGCTAGGCCTCATCCCCAGACTTTCTGATTCAGTAGTTCTGTGGTGGGACTTGAGAATTTGCATTTCTTGTAGGTCCCCAGGTAAGGCTGCTGGTCCCAGGACCATTTGCTCGATTGGAATCACCTGGGATGAATGGTGACACACTTCAATGGTAGAAGGAGGAGGAAGGAGTATCTCAGTTCATATCATGACAGTGGTAAAAAAAAAAAAAAAAAAAAGGTTGCATTCAAAATGCTGCACAACTGAATGCAACTCACAAGCATGTTGACACCAGGCTTGAGAACTATGACTTTAAACTGATGACCAAAGGGAGGGTATGAATTACCTATCACAGAGGCAAAATACTGTCAACTGGCAGAATGCCAGGAGTAGTATCTTTGTAAGAGTCAGATCCTTTTGAAGAGCTCTTAAAAACTAAATGTTTCTCGGGGCGCCTGGGTGGCACAGTCGGTTAAGCGTCCGACTTCAGCCAGGTCACGATCTCGCGGTCCGTGAGTTCGAGCCCCGCGTCAGGCTCTGGGCTGATGGCTCGGAGCCTGGAGACTGTTTCCGATTCTGTGTCTCCCTCTCTCTCTGCCCCTCCCCCGTTCATGCTCTGTCTCTCTCTGTCCCAAAAATAAAAAAAAATAAAAAAAAAAAAACGTTGAAAAAAAAAACTAAATGTTTCTTTAAATAGAACTAGGATAATCACTCACTCCCTTATTTGTTCCAATAAATGGCAATTACAGAGTGATGTGTCAATGCAATATAGATTTTAGACGTTTCTTGATGTGAAGTTGTGTTCAACGAGACCACTAATTTCCTATCATTTATTCATCATAATGTATAATATTCCATTATTTCACCCAAGGAATAATTTATCAACAAATATTTGTTAAATGATGAATGAATAGTCAACATTATAAAATGGAATATAATTCTTGCGTAACGCTGTTGGCTAAGTAGGGAGAATAGATGTGGTGTTAGAAACTCCCCAAGTTGCTGAGGGGGGCAGTTAACATAGTGACAGGTGTTCAGGAGGAGAGTGTAGTGTGGAGAGGTGCTATTTTGCGAAGGAACTTCCAGCAGGGCCTCTGCCTATGATTAATAATTATACATTGTCTGCATCACATGTGCACCCTCAGGTTCAAATGGGACTGAGAGCCAGCTTGCACTCTTGTTTCCTCACTGAGCCATGTAACTGAGCATGGGGCTGACACAATCCAAGGGAAAAACAGGCTTGCCTAATCTTAAAGACACCTGATGAGCTATTGGCAGCCCAGTTTTCCTGTGTCCTGATTTTTCTCTGGGAATCATTAGTCACTGATTAGCTTGTAAATACTGGAGGGAACACAGGATAGCTAATTTTTCACAGGACACTACATGTATGAGACCATGTGGTGGACTACCAAGAATTCTTTCTTGCTATTCCCACATCAGCAGAGGACTGGAATCTTTTGAAAGCTTTCTCTGAACACTGAGGAGGATAGCTTTACTTTGTGGATTCAGGGATCCTGGGTGGGGCTCCATAAATGATCCCAAAGAAATCCTACCCTATTTAACTGAAGCTTGACATTCCAATTTAATATCATGTTTTTATCCCAAGGCATGTTGAAATAAAAAAAAAAAGTAATTATTCTACTGTTAGCACCTTGTGGTTATGTATGTCACAGTACCCAGCAAAGAACACTGTACAGATTTACTTGGCTAAGCCATTTCCCTCATCATTAGCTTTCTTGGAGCAAAAGTCTTATCTTATTTTTGGCAATCTCATTTTTTCCAGTACTTACTATAGACTCCATTACATAGTAGGCTCTCAGAAAATGTTTACTGAATGAATGAACACCAGTGGTTCCATCCCATTCTTTAATTACTTCCAAAATGTTAAGATTCTGTGTTCACAATCTGACAAAATTTATTCTTAAGGACAACTAAAGAAAAATTTCATTTCTGATTTTCTGATTTAGATGCTGGACTCAAATTATTTCTCCACATTTTCAGATCCATACCTGTCTTATTCTTTGAAATAAAAATCAATTCACAGAAAATAGTTTATGTCATTACCACCTGCTTCTTTCATTTGACTCTGTTTATCTTTCAAATTAACTTTAAGATTTTATTCTAGCAGATATTATTCTCACTACTTTTCTTAATATTTGGGTATTTGCTCTGGCACTATCTATTAAAATATATCCTCCCCTAACATAGAGCAATGGCTAGCAAATGGCAGTTCACCAAGGACTACATTTCCCAGCCGCCATTGCATCAAGTTGTGGCTATGTAACTAGTTCACCCCCTGAAAATGTGATTAAAAATGATATCTGCTTCTTCCAGGCCAAGGAGATAAAAAAGAGGTACATTTCCATGTTCTTTTCTCCTTTTGCCAGCTAGCACAAAGCAACAATGAGGCCATGGGTAGGATTAATTTTTTTTGTGTCATGGATTCTTTTGGCATACCAAAGAAGCCTCTGCATTCCCTCTCAGAATGTTTTCAATATGTATACAATAAAATACTAGAACTATAAAGAAAATAAATTGTATTAAATACAATTATCAAATTATTTATAAAATTAGTAATATGATAATATGTGGATATATTTGTCATCTATTGCTATGTAACAAGTTATCCCAAAACTTAGTGCTTAAAACATACATTATCTCCTGGTTTCTGTGGGTCAGGAGCAGCTTAGCTGAGTCGTTCTGGCTCAGAGTCTTTCAAAAGGCTACATTCAAGGTGACAACCAGGGATGTAATCATCTGAAAGCTGTAGATAACAAGAAAAAAAAATCTGCAATTTGTATTTGCTACAAAGTCACAAGTACTGCTAATACTTCTGTGGTTTTTGTTTACATTCATAATTATAGGAAATGATAAATTTTGGTTCAGAGTTAAAAGGGATGTAATTTTCCTTATACAAGTATACTGACAGCTCTGAATTCTATTCATGGATCCTTTGGAGGTTTGTGGACCCTTGAATTCTGCCCATGGGCCCTATGAGATGAAGGAGCCACAACATAGCCTAAGACCCTGAATTACTGCTTAAGGAAATTTTTACTAACCTGGTATAATTGCCTGAAAATGTTGAGAGGAAAAGCTACTGCACGTGAGCCACTATGTGTATGAGAGTCATTTGTTACATAGCCTAGCCTATACTCCCTAGTATGTTTGCCTATTATGATATTGCTACTACTTCATTTTGTCTTTCAACATATACTTGCAAGCAAAATTTCAACTCACCTTTGTGTTAAATTCCATATATGTATCTCATTCCACTAACAACTAATTCACTAACTTAATATGTGTCAAGGACATATGGAGACTAAATTATATTTTTTCAGTGACTTTTACTTTATTTTTTTTCCCCTCCAGTTTTCAGTTTTATGCACCAGATGGTTGCCAGCTGGATCCCTATGAATAAATTGCAAATGACCAATAATGATAAATATTTGTATGGCTCCTGCTCCTGAATGATTTTTAAGCACGTTAATGAACTTGTTTTCAAACAATGAGCATTTCATTGTGGGGGTAACAGATCATCTCATCTGCCATTGCCAGAAATATCTCCCTGAAATCTCCCTGAAATATTTCTCTAGACATTCTGTGTCTAGGCAAAGTTACTGGATGGGTTTGTGTTGGCAGAAATCAATCCAGCTACAGTACAATATTAAGTTTGCTTTTTTGGGGGTAGGGGGGTCATGGACAGAAAAACAAAAAAATGGCACAAACACTAGAAAAACAAAGTCAGGTCCATGATTTTACAATCCTTTCCAAAACTGAATTGAAAAATGAGCCAGTGGTCCTTAACTTTTTACCTAACTAGCCAGATTCCACTGTGACAAAATGAATTTTAAAAATAATTGTCCTGGAAAAGATCAAGCCATTTTTAGGCATATCTATCATGGCTGGTTGGAATTCAGCATAAGTTCCTTTTATTTATTTATTAAAGTTTTTTTTTCATGTTTATTTATTTATTTAGAGAGAGAGAGAGAGACAGAATCCCAAGCAGGCTCTGTACTGTCAGTGCAGAGCCCAAAGCGGGGCTTGATCTCAAGAACCTGGAGATCACGACCTGAGCCAAAATCAAGAGTTGGATGCTTTAACTGTTGGACCCACCCAGGGACCCCTCTATAAGTTCCTTTTAAATGGAAGCAAACAATTAAACATATATTGTTTTCTCACTGAATGGTAGTACTTCCTTTCATTGCTCAAAAGAAGATTCATGAAGCAAAACAGAAGACTGTAGGGCAACCAGGAAAAAAAAAAAAAAAAAGAAAGAAACAACTCAAATTCTTTCTGGAAGAAATAATATCCCCCTAGCAGTAAGTTAGAATTAGGTTTATCAAGAACGTGATTTAGTAACAGATATTTTATTCCTCTTTGTTAGAGTTTGACACCTGATTTATAAGAACAACATACAAAAAACATCTTTTCTTAGTTCTTAACTCCTCGTGATCTTACACATTCACATAAAATTAACTAATCTAAATTTTAAAGTTTTATTATAAAAGTAATGCTTCTTGTAGAAATTTTAGAAAATATGAAAAGCAAAGGAAAAAAATTACTTAAAAATAATCTATAATGTGGCCATCCAAGTAGAAATACTCTACTTTTGAGGTTTATTCTTCATATTTCTATACAAATATACATAAATTTTTTTAATGAACTTTAGGATTTTTTTTTTTTTTACTAATTCTTACTTGGTTAACAGATAAAAGAGGCAGCCTGTCTTCATAAAGTTTTCCAAAGAAGTTTTATTTTTATTGTATTTCATTTCTTTGTGATTTTCACAGTGATGAAGCCCATATTATTTTTGCTGTAAGATTTAGTGACTGTTTTCTTGAAAAGCTAGGAGCTGAGCAGCCACAAAACCTTTACCTTTTAAGAACCAGGCTCCTATCATTGCTCCCATTTACTAGTCAGGATGCTGGATATTGAAGAGGACAGGGCTAAACAAGCATGATGAAAGCCCCTATCTAAAAACTCACAAATTCTGACCTTGCTTTCAGAAGACAGGCCACTTTTAAATAAAGTGATAGGTAAGCAAGCGATATTAAGCTAGAAGGGAAAAATCCAGGCCTTTTGGTATCAACCCATCTTTCTCCTGAACTACTCAAATATAGGGATAATTGATGGGGTAGTTTTCCAAGAGGTTAGAGCTGCTTAGTAATTTGGAAGACATCCATTTGGACTGCCTCCAAGCATAATTTCTCACAAAATACTCCCCCAAAGTGTTTTTGACCTAATCTCAAACACGTCCAGAAGGATGGAGTTTACAATCTCCCCTCCGATGTTGTAAATTCTCAGCCAAAAAGTAGTACAAAGTCAGACTTTGAATTAAACTTAAGAGTTAAAACCCTGGCTCTTCAATTTGTTACCTGTTGGGTGAATTTTTTTAATCCTAAAAAAAATCAGTTTCCTTATTAATACAATGCAGATGCCAATACATTTCTTTGAGGATTGTTTGTGAATATTAAAATTATTATCACAGTATGTGGGGCATAGTAGATATTTAAAAGATATCATTTCCATTTGCTTCTATTTCCACCAACCCATCCCCAATCCTTAATGCCAAGAATAATTCTATTTGGCATTCAAATTGAACCCTTTTAACGTTTCTAGAGAAGCAAAGGAAAGCTAGCTACCTAGCCAGATTTCTTCTAATATTTTTAAGTAACTTCCCCAGACCTAAGAGTCTCTCTCTTCCCTTCTCTCTCTCTCTCCCCCTGCCCTCCTTCCCTTTTTTTAGTCATTTTGATAGGATGAGTTTTCTTAATTTTGTAGCTTTTTATTGTTTTTACTTCTTACCAATTTCCAACATATAGAATGAGTTGATTTCTGGTTACTCTATTTCAAGACAGACTTATTCACTTGTGACTCTGTTTCCACAGTTCCCTTGGCTCCTTTCATATGTTTTCTTCTTTAAATAGCATTTATTAAATAATGAAGAAATAATCAGAAGGCTATTTATATTTTAACTTACATGGAAAACTTGTTCTAATAAAAGAAATATATAAATTGAAGTAAACTCATGACAAATTTGTTATGACACTGTTGTATCTGTAATTGCTATAGTTATATGGAAACTAAAAATTTAACTCTATGATATAATTAAATGCCATACTACATTACCTTTATGATGCATATTTTTGCACATTTTAATAACTTTGAAACTAAAATGTATGTAATAATTGATGAACAATATTAATGTGCAGGATTTTTTTCTTTCTTACTGGAACTACAATTGGCTTTTTAGATTTGGTGAAAATGCTATAAACAATTTTTTTTTATAGAGCAAAGTATAATATTTTGTTTCTAAGGTAAACAATATATACAGACTATGGGACATAATATTAGAAATAAGATAAGGCAGTTAAGGGAAGGCCTCATCCTTTCCATAAAAAAAAAAAATTTCATGCTGCATTAAAATCAGTTATAACGTGATTACAGACGTATATTCTCCTGATGAAATTTTTCACCAGTTCATTCCAAAAGAAAATTTGAATGTGCTTTTCTTTATAAATAGCTAAAGGACTAGGAATAAAACAGCTGGGTCTCTAATAATGCTTGTAGAACATCCAAGGTAAATGGATTCAAGGTAAAATTATTTTACCAGCATTCAAAATAAAATTATAATGACCCTATATAAGATCATATTACTTATATGGAAGGCACAGTCATTTGCAAAGATGGCTAAAATTTTGCTCATGACCTGGATTTATCTCAAGACTCCCAGTAACTTTAAGGCCTCGACTAAGATTCATTCCCCTCTCATACATTTGCTCTCTAAAGCCTTTCAGTTTCATGGGGCAAGAGTCAGGCATTTCCATAAACTGAGCATGATCAAATTTTGGAGGAGCACAGAAGGTTCAGTTGTGGCCCTGATCATTACCTATCTTGATGAAAAATGTGTTGAATAACAGACTGAAATATGGCATCACAGTTCATCCAGCTGACTTTATCTACTTTTCAAAATTCGATCATCTTTTTGACATTAATGCAATTGTTTATCTCTGGAAAGTTGACAGGCATATACTTTCCATGCAGGTAATTCATATGTTTATAACTGAGCCAGCCTCTCAGAGAGATTATTTAATTCTGCTTTCTCTTCCACACTTATTTTATTGTACCTACCCTTAGTGCCTTGCTTTTCTAACCCTTTAAACATTCAATTTTTAGTTAATGTGCACCTAAATCCACCCTTGAGCTGTCTAGGCTTGCATAAGGATATCATACCAAATGGTCATCTTGGACCAGTGAATCGACAATTTCTGCCCATTTTGTTACCTGTCCCCTCATGTCTTGTCTTTTCTCACAGCACTAACAAATATAATGGCCTGAAAGCCTTCCATAGATTTTCATTTCATATCTATCCTATGTAGCAAACCACTGTGGCCCAGATCTTGGAACTACTTAATCTTCCCTAATTTAAGTGCTTTTGTGGTATATGCAATGAGTGGTTCAGGTAAGATCTAGACTGATAATCCCCAACACTCTCATTGCTGAGAAAGCATAGTATGGCAGGAAGAAGCAGTTATATTACTACTTATCTTGTGCCTTAATCGAATATATGAAAAAGGAAATTTGAAATAAAAGAAAACATTAATAGTTAAAACATACCAAGTAAAACTATATCATGCATCACTCATCTAGCAAGACCACTTAATCATTGCTTGGACACTATGAAATTTATAAATTTGTTTCTTTATTTATGGATAATAGAGAACTATTCGGATAAGTAAATAGGCATATATACACATTTGCTAGAGTATATATTCTATTACCTAGAATAGGACACATGGGAACTATCAATCAAGTTGCATAAAATAGGAACAACAATTGAGGTGAGGTTAATCTAATATTATGTCTATTTTAACTGTTTATGTGAGTAAATACTGCTGTGGAAACAAGGTGGTTTTAGAGTCAGATGGACCTTTGATAAAATCTGAATTCCTCACTTAACAGCCATGTGACTTTTGGCAAGATACTCTACCTTTCCAAGCTTCGATTTCTTTGCTGTTAAAATTAGGACTATATATTGACTGTTATTCAGTTTTGCTCAAATGCAACATATGTGTTCATAAAAATCACTGTGCTATGCAAAAATCACACAATAAAAACCACAGGTCTATGGAAAAACAGGATTAGGGTATGATCCTCAAAAACTTAATCAGTTACAAAACAAAAAGGAACCTAACAAAAATGGTAGCAGACTTGACCAAGAAATAAATACTACAATTGATACAGTATTTTATCTTAAAAATACCTAAAGTTTACTTGTGGAAGTGGGTGTCGGGAAGCTTGTGAGTTGTTAGTTATTGTGAAGTGGTAGAAGGAGGGTTTCTAAAATCAAATGGAAAGCTGTAACATCAGAAGCAGATGGGTGTGAACTGAAGTAACTGGCAGATGTTTGAGATGCTTGTATGTTTCAGTATTCCTACCTGGCTCAGTTCAGGCAGGTACAATTACTGCATTTACTTAGTGTTTCCTGCAGGTGAAATTACACATAAGCATATTCTGTCCTTTGTCTTTTTGACCTCACACACTTAAAACACTTATCTCTCTTGGTGTGGTAGTCAGCCTTCAAGATGGTCCCCAATGATCTCCACCTGCTGGTACTCACACCCTTGTGTAGCCCCCTTCCACACTGTACCAGGGTTTGGTCCAAGTGAAATACAGCAGAGTGATGGTGTATCGCTTCTGAGATTAGGTTATAATAGCTTGTCTTGGGCTCTCCCTTTCTTGGATCATTTACTCTGGGGGGAAGGCGGGGGGGGGGTGGGGAAGCCAGCTCCTGTGTAAAGGGACACTCAGGCATCCTATGGAGAAGTCCATGTGATGAGCAACTGAGGTTTCCTGCCAACAACCCTGAATGATCTTCGAGTGAATCTGCAGACTTCAGATGACTGCAGTCTCAGCTGACAGATTGACTGCAACCTCATGAGATACCTTAAGCTAGAACCATCCAGATAACTCCTCCCAGATTCCTGACCCACAGACACTGTGAAAGAATAAAAATGTTGTTTTAAGCTACTAGATGTTGGGGTCGTTTGTTATACAGCAATGAATAACCAATACACTCGATTTAACTTATTTTCTATTTCATTGGCCGTTCTTTCTCAGTTTCCTTTACTAGCTCCTCCTCCTCTTTTAACAAATTTCTAAATGTTGGGATTCTTTATCGTTCAGTCCCCAGTCATCTCTTGTCTATCTTTCATTCCATGATTTTAAGCATTGTTTTTATATTTTATGTCCAAGCCAGAACACTCCTTTGAATTGCAAACCCCCACGTTCAACTTCATATCTTGTGTATCTACTTGGATGTTTCACACACATCTCAAACCTAACATAGTAAAAATGGAATTCCTGATTTCCTTCTCATATCCGAACGTATTCATTCTTCTCTTTCCTATCATTCTTTCCAATCTTCCTAATTATTATAACAGTACCAAATCCACCCAGTTAAAGCCACAACTTCCTTTATTTCCTCCCTTTCTGTAAAGTCCTAATGCAGTCCATCAGGAAAACCTGTCAATCCCATTTCTTTATTATTTTTTTTTAATTTTTTAAAATGTTTATTTATTTTTGAGAAAGAGAGCATGAGTGGGGGAGGGTTAGACACAGGAGACACAGAATCCAAAGCAGGCTCCACGCTCCGAGCTGTCAGCACGGAGCCGGATGCAAAGCTTGAACTCACGAACTGTGAGATCATGACCTGAGCCAAAGTCGGATGCTTAACCAACTGAGCCACCCAGGAGCCCCCTGTCAATCCCATTTCTAAACCATATTTACAACTTTTCCTTTTCTTACCATGATCATCATGACCTCAGTTAAACTACTAAAACAACATCCTAACTGATCCTCCTGTCCAGTGTCATGCCATACCTCCGATCAAAACCTTTCAATAACTTTCCCCTGTACCTGCAGACTACTAGAATTGTATTGAGCTATCAATGGCTAGGTTCTTTTTAGTATAGTTCACTCATTCAGCAAATACTTACCCAGCACCTACTAAATGCTTGGGACTTATTAGTGCACCATGGAGGCCAAAGATTACTGCTTCCACATTCAGATGGTGTTGGTGGTGGGGTGAGGGGCAGGCTGTATAGTGAGAGAAAACAGATACTTTTTCTAGCTGAGCCGGTAAATCGGGCTGAGAAAACGCCCTAAACAGTATTAAATTCATAACTAGGGCCCAACACTGGATTTAACTGACAGAAGACTGGTTGCTAATTACAACTTTGAAATCCTTTAAGGTAGTCTACGTCCGTAAACATCAAAGTAATAACGGTTCTAGGCCTTAAGGAAGAAAGTGCAGCCCAGACAAGTATTAACAGAAAATGTGCTATGGCTCTTATTTGAAATTCTACCCAAATCAAAAGCAGTTTGCCTATTTATAATCTGACTTACATTTTTGGCAGACCAAGCTACATTGGGCTGTTTCTCGGCCGGCATAAATAATCATTATGCTTCGTGCTGTGCATTATTTTTATACCTATGCCAACGTTCGGAGGTGCCCAAGTGGTAATGCTTTAGCACCATCGGGAGGAAAGAAGTACCACCCTTTGATGCAAACCAAGAAGCCTAAGACGCTCAGAACACTGCGGTGCAAACTCCTTTAGGGATAGCAGAGTTGGTCTGACATCACTCTGGAAGGGACTTAGCTCGTGGTCATTTTTCTACTATTGAAGTGTGTTTGGCACATTTCATTTCAAAGCAAAAGCGACACTTGCAAGTGTCCGGTTAGGAGTCCAAGAAGAAACTAGGCGCTTGCTGGCAAAGGGAGGAGACTCGGTGTGAGAACACAGCCCTCTTGCTTCCCGGTCTTTTATTCGGCCCGAGACTTTTTGTTTCTAGTCTGAGTCAGCGCCACAGAAAGAATAACGCAAACAAGCAAAAAAGTAGGGAGGGCAGAGAGATTCAGTGTACCCTAGCGAAGTAGAAACGCCCGCGAATCGCGCCGTGTGGCCAGAAGACCTCCCGACCCAACAGCCCACTCCGCCCACCGTCTACCGTCACCGCAACCGAGGCGGCAGCGCCAGACCGGAGGGCGGAGCCGCCAGATCTTCGCGCGAGATTAGCCACGCGAATTCCCAGAAAGCCTCAGGCAAATCTTAATAGCAGCCAGGAAGCCGGTTTAGGGCGGAAGGGTGGGCGGGGCTAGGCCAGATACTTAGCGGCACTGGAGGCCACGCCCCAAATCGGAAGTGACGGAAACGAGCTAGCGCGTCGAAGATACCTCTATGGTTTTCCTCCCGTGCTTGAGTCGGGAAATGGCCGCTGTGTAGTTACAACGGAGATAAGTCCCGGGAACCGTGCTTTCGGCGTTTCAGGTAGGCCTCATGCTGCATTCAAATCACTCAAAGGGCAGTAAATACCGAGGACGAGTGAATTATTGTTGAATCTTTTGTGGGTGGTGACGGGTTGGCGGCTACAGGAGGACCCAGGAGACGTTTCGCCGTTATTTATGCGTTTCCCCGTCAGATCTTCTCAGGTTTTCGAGGCACTACAGGTCGAAAAGGTGGGGGGGTGGGGTGAGTAGCGAGAACGGTGCGCGCGCGCGCGCGGTTGCGAACCTGGCTCGAAACCCAGAGACCGCGCGGCCTTTCCCTGCGCGTGCGCACATCTCCCTCTTCAACCCTTCCCCCATTTCCTCGGCCCGGACTCTTGCGCGCGCCCGACTGAAAGCTCTCCCGGCGCACGCGCGCTTCCTTCTTTCTCCGCCTACGGCTCCTGAGGCCGCTGGAGGTGCAGCTTGTGTTCGCTTCTTATTGGCTGGGATCGCCACCTTTCTTTCCAGGCTTTGATAAAACAGCTATGACCTGCAGCAAAGTGCGTTGGGTAGGTTGACTCCTTTCTGCGTCGTCTTTAAACTCCTTTCCCGGTTTCACGCTACTCATCGGTTTACGCCTCGTTTTTTAAAATTCGGTTCTGTTCTGGGAACGTGTTCAGCTGTCCCCGTCACTGACCCCGGTATCTGCCTCCCGCCCTCGGTGTCGCGGGACAGTTTTCTCCGAGGTTAATCTTCCTGGATCGCCTTGGAAACCCACTCTATTTTTAAGCGAACCTGCACTCTTGACCCTTAAAGAGTTGGTGCCTGATTACTGTTTCGTAGCATGGGGAGCAGGCCTTAGCTGATGGATCCAAGAGTAGCCCTGTCACACCCGGTCCCAAAAGGCAGTTCTCCAGTAGTACAAGCGAAACCACGTCCTTTTTTCGGCAAGTGATTCAGGTCTTTTGTCGTGTCAGAAATGTTGCATCCATGGTAGGTAGACGGAGGGATAAATGGGTGGGAGTGGTGAGCTAAAGTTAGGGACTTTGCCCTCATTTTAAGTCCATAAGTTGGCTTTCTTTACTTTGAAGACCTAATTTATTAGAATCAAGCAGCAGTACTACTGGCAACTACTTTTCTACGTCAAACTTTTTTTTTTTTTTTTTTAGCGTTTTAGATTGGAAAACTTAGGACTAAAGTTGAAGGCAAATGTAACCCAAACTGATGTTAGAGATGTGTTCAGGCACATCTTTTTGCAGCAGCGCCTTTTACTGTTTCTCTGGTATTAAAAAGTAAGCCAAAATTCCTTAATCTTCGTGTAAATTGTCATTCCAGTTGGACTTTAGTTGGAATGGGGCTACTATTTAGACAGTAAAGGATCTTTACATAGGAAAAGCTGCTACAAGTTTGTTTGCATTTTTATGTGATTCTAGCCAATTGAGGATAATTTGATGAGAAGGATTGTGTGTCTAAACTCATAGCTGAACAACCCAAAGTTGAAAGATGGCTTATAGCCATCTTGTTTTAAGGATCTCAGTTTTCACTGTAACGTTGTGGTAAACTTGGAATCGCCCTCCATTTAGGTAATTAAAATGGTGGCATGGGAGATTTTTAGCTAGAGCTAATTCTTGTAAGAACAATAGTACTTTAGGACTTGGAGACAGATCTGTAAAACACCCTTGATAGGCTCAGGTCTAGTTGAATTTAACTAGCTGTATTAGATTTAACTGTGTTCAAAAGACTTGTAGAAATAGAAGAAGTCTCTTCAGTTCTATATAGAGCTTTGGATTGGGAGTTTCCGGAAACTACATTCATGTGTGTGTTTATTTATTTTGAGAGAGAGAGTGTGTGAGAGAGTGCTCTCAGTTGAGCGGGGGAGGGGCTGCGAGAGGATGAGAGAGAATCCCAAGCAGGTTCCGTGCTGTCAGCGCAGAGCCCTACTCAAGGGTCTCATGAACACTGAAATCATGACCTGAGCCAAAATCAAGAATTGGTTGCCCAACTGACCGAGCTACCCAGGCGCCCCTCAAAAGTGCATTCAAAACTATTAGTTGAACAGTAGCTGAATTCCACTGTGTAATTTGCAGTGGTTTATTGACAAAGAAGTAGGTGAGGGAATCTAGAAGCCCAACATATCTCTGGGTAGTAAGTGTACATGGTTAGGTTATACTTCTAGGTTATGGATTTGTTCCTTTTCACACACAGAGCTTCTTACATAGTGGTCATTCGTGTGTTATTTCAGGGTCTTAAGCTTTGATTTTTTTTTTTTTTGACCCAGGACTGGAAAAAAAAAAAACTAGTCTACAGATGTTAAGGTAGTAATAATTGTAGCCTACATTTGTATAATATTTTGTGGAGTTTTCAAACTTGATCTAATATTTCCCCGCTTAGGTTAGAGACCAGGAAGGTAGAAAACTTACTTAAGGCTCCATGAACCAGGGAGTGACACAGCCTGATCTAGAATGCAGGTATTTTTCTCATTTCCATGCTCTCTTTTTTTTTTTTTTTTAAAGCAGGATGACAAAAGTGGACAAAGAACTAAAAACTTGTGACTAAATCATTTTTCAAAACCTTGCATTTATTTATTTATTTAATGTTTATTTTTGAGAGAGAGAGAGAGTGCGAGCAAGGGAGGGGCAGAGAGAGAGGGAGATACAGAATCTAAAGCAGGTTCCAGGCTCTGAGCTGTCAGCATAGAGCCCAACGTGGGGCTCAAACCCACGAACTGTGAGATCATGACCTGAGCCAAAGTCGAACGTTTAACCCACTGAGCCACCCAGGCACCCCTCAGAAGCTTTTAATTATGGAAATTTTCAAGCACAAAAGCAGAGAAAATAGTGAACTCCGATGTTCTCGTTATTTAAGTTTAGCAATTAGCCATTTACCAATTCTAATATTATTTACTTATCTTTATTTGGAGTTTTTTAAAGCAAAATTCTCGTTATTTTGTTCCACATTTATAATGTTGATTAATGCTGTATCAAAAATATTATTCTTACAAGAATCATTTGAAGTAAAATTAGTGGATAACCTGTAGGTAAAGCTGTCACAAGCCAGGTTTAACAATAATGATAGCTAACATTTGAGTGCATAAGCTAACATTTGAGTGCATACCGTGTGCTAAAGGTTAGCCTGTTTACATTTATTCAGTTTGTGTAACATTAAACCTATGAGTTAGTACCATTATTAGCCTTATTTTATACCTGTGGAAGTTAAAGCTGAAGGCGAGTAAGGTAACTTGACCAGTGTTGGGCATCTAGCTAATGGTCAAGTCAGATTTTTGAACCTAGTCTATTGGAATAATAGTCTTAGGATATAATTTTTAGCGTTATTAAAGATGTGAGTAGCAATAATTTGTATCACAATTTGGAAGCCAAACTCCCTGAATCTGCTAAAATGAAGACTTGGTTCAAATATGCTTGATTGGGTTATGTAAAGAATCCATTTTGGGGGTGCTTCAGTGTTGTTGAACGCCATTGTCTGCTCTTTTCATTATTTGTGTTCTAGCTGATCATAATGTATTGCATAAAAGGTACACTTTGTTAAGGTATTTAAGAACTTTAAACATAAAGCTTGACTTACTCTCTTACATTCCTCACTGGTTGGTGAATCAGTTGGAAAAATGCATAAAGCAATTTATTCCCTATCTCTTTTTACATTTCTTTTTCTGATGTTAGTAAGTGATCTAAGGTTGTAATAAAGGGATGATTGATTTGGCATTTTGAATTCTATATATAGGTTATGGCCACATCAAGCACCTGTCAGTATATTGGAGAGAGCACAGGAGTTGGAATCAGGAAGTCTGGGTTAAATTTTGGATTAACCATTTTACACTCTGTGACCATAGGCATCCAAAAATGGCAAACTAATCTCTTGTTTTCTCTCCCAAACTTGCACATCACCCAGATGTTTGAGCCCAAAACTGAGAATTTAGGACCGCGGTTTTCTTTTTTCCCCGCTTCTTCTCTCTGATCCACACCAACAACCTGTGAACAAGTACTGGTTGACTGCACTTCCAAACTAGATTCTGGGCTTCTTTTTTCTAGCTTTATTGCTACTATCTTTTCCAGGTAACCAATTATATTGAATTTCAGCCTTGTAATTTATCTCCTTGATCTCTCCCTGTTGTTCATGCTGTTCACAGCAGCCATCTTAAAACATGAATGCGATGCTGTGACTTCCCTGATTGCGGAGCCTTCCCAATATATTTAGATTTTACTCCGGCCTTCTTACTAGATGCAGTTTGATCTGGTCCTTTCCTGCCTTTTCTACTTTATCTCACATCCTCTCCTCTCACAGTGCCTCAACTTAGTGTTCTTTCTGTCCTGAATTTGCCAAGTTTGTGTCTTCTGCCTAGAATGCTGTTCTTTCTGTGGAACCTTGAAATGTCCCTTGAATTTAACAATGTTAGGGCCCAAGAACCCATTTTTGTACTTTTGTACTTTATACTTCCTAACACATCATGTTCTGGGTTTTTCCCCCTCTCCCTTTCTCCCTTGTGAACATAATTTCCAAGGAAATAGGAAACTTAATGTTTCACTTAAAGTACACTATTTCCAGTGCTGGAATAATAGTACCTGGCATGTAATAGGCACCTTGTAAATTCAGATGAATTCTAAAAGTTTAGAGTTCTCTTAATTTGAGAGAAGAGGTTATGAGATTATGAGCATTAAGTGAGATGATTTTATTTAAGGTCATCTAGCATAATTCTTAAGTTGGTACTTAAGATGTCTTTGCTATGATTTGTTGATTTCTGTTCTTCACTAGTTAGTTATTGGGGAGCAGGCACCTCTGCCATAGTCATGTTTCCCATAAAACTAGCACAGTGCTTTGTACATAGATTTTCATTAAAAAAAGAATTCGCTGAGCTGACTATAGTCTTTGTACTGACTATGTTAAATATTAATGTTAAATGTTAAATATATTTTTCATTAAATATTATATATTAAATAGTATTAAATATATTATGTGTCATGCTTCACATATGATTTTTGAATTCTTGGTATGGGTACTTGAATATACTTATAGATTGTGAACAAGAATATGTATCTATTAGTAAAACAGCCTTCAGCCCTTCCTCCCTTTATTATTTCTAGTGTATATTTTCTTGGAATTTCAAAAAAAAATCATGACTTGGAGTAAAGAGGGATTTGGCAGTTGACTTTTTCTTCATATATGCAGAAATTAAAATTAGCCTTTTAGAAATGTTTAGGGAAAGTGTTAACTAAAATGAGTCTTGTATCACTTCCAGTAATGAATCAGTAGTGTTGGACTTAGAAGGTCCAGAGTAAAGTTTCATAACAATACATCAATTTAGAAGATTAGAGTTTTTCTCTGCCCCCACCCCCCCTTGGGGGATTTGATATTTTTAAAGCTAAACATGCATGTACTTTAGAAATCCTTTTGTTTTTGTATCCAGTCTTGCATTTTTATTGTATTTTATATTAGTATGTTTTTCTTAATTACTAAGTTCCTATTCTTTGTAGATTGAACCTCAGATCTCTTAATTTTCCCAGCAGTAGGGCCATGGGTATTTAGGGGACAATATTCTTAACTTTTTTTAAAGTTTATTTATTTTGAGAGAGAGATGGAGAGGGAGTGGCGGAGAGAGGGAGAATCCCACGCAGGCTCTGCAGTGGCAGCACAGAGTCCAATGTGGGGCTCAAACCCACGAACCCCACCAACCTTGAGATCACGACCTGAGCTGAGATCAAGAGTCAGCTGCTTAACCAACTAAGCCACCAGGCACCCTAGGGGACAACATTGTTGATTGACCAGTTTAATTTTATCATTTCTTTTCCTTTGTATTTCTACTTTCATTGCATTTTTTATTGGATCTTTTGTAAGATTCACAGATTTTCATATTTATGTATATTTTTTTCATTAAAAGTGGTTTATGAATTTGTTGATTTTAGGCATGTATCAATCTTGTATTCTTTAGTTTCTGCTCCCTTCATGTTTTTTTGAATGTCCTATGCACATGATTGGTAATCACTGAATGTTATTTATAAAGCTAACTTTTTCAGTATTGATAACTGCTTGATATTTTGTGCAAAATTTAAATTTATTTGTGTAGTAATAGTAAATTAGGAACAGTATTGGCTTTTATTAGATACTTGTTTCATTTACAAGTTGTTCTTTTATTGGAACGTTTGTATGTGTATTAAAATGCTTTTAGGTACAGAGCTAGGATTACTGTGATAGCTGTTCATATGAATTTTAGAAACCTGTTTCAAATGAAATTGTAGAAAGGAAGTGGCCAAAAGAGAATAAAGATTAAGATAAGTAGCAAAACATTAAACTCATACTTTAGGTAAGTTATATAGTTAAGAGCATTATGAATACTAATAACCAATAGGTGACATGTTTTGCTATTCCAAGAGTACCATATTTGGCATTATTTTAGCCACTTTGAAATTTTTTTGATAGGATAGCAGCATAGCTTCTGTTTTCTAAAGCTCAAATTGCTATCATTAAAATTCAAGTATTTAAAAGGTAAAAGTGCTGTCAGTTTCATGGTGCACATCTGCATTCTGATTAAAACAAAAAAAATTTCTTAAGCTTTTATGGTCAAAAGTTTATTTCCTAAATCAGTCTCCCTTTCCCTAAAATCATTAGTGCCTTTATTGAGAGTTTATTTCACTGCCTAATATGATTCATTGTTGTGAAAAGTGGGTATTTTAATTTACCATAAATCAAACTCCTTGTGTGTTTTTTTTTTAATCTTTGCTAGGAATTTGAATTCAGAGTTTAAATTCTCAGAACGTTTTCTCCAGGAAGAATTTTAACAACATCTCAAAGACTTCACTTGACTGCTTAATCCTGCATAAAACCCAAGGTAAATAGCATTCGTTTATCTAGTTTTCAGTTTTAGTTTGAGAAAATGTGACTACCTAATTCATAATTCTGTCTGAGTGATTAAAAGTGATGTAGTCTGAAGCTTTTGTGGTGTTTGTTTTGGTGGCTTGAATGAAGTAAGCCAGATTTTATGTTAAGTTTTATGAGTTTTATGAGAAAACTTTTTTTTTATGAGAAAGATTCCCTATCTTCTGCCTCTGTGTTGTGTGCCTGCTTCCACTTTTATACATCAATTTAAAGACTCAGAACACAAAGCGGCTTAAAAATAACAAAATAACTCCTTCCCTTATGCATGTAAGAGAAATTCTATAACTTTTTAACACTTTTGCACTGATGTTAATTAAAGTTGATTGTATTACTTGTGTCAACTCATTTAGTACTCAGTACAGCTCTGAGGAAGGTAGTATCTTTACATATGCCTTATTTATGAGAAGATAGAGGTGACATTTGTGTATTTGAGGATAGTTATGTTTTATTTTGAGATAAATATATATATCTGAAACCCTGAATTTGTTATTTTTTTAAATGTTTATTTATTTTTGAGAGAGCGCATGAGAGTGGGGTTGGGGGCAGAAAGGGGGGACAGAGGAGGATCCGAAGTGGGCTTCGTACTGACAGCAGCAAGCCCATTGTGGAACTTGAACTCACAAACCGTGAGATCGTGACCTGAGCTGAAGTTGGACACGTAACCGACTAAGCCTCCCAAGTGCCCTGTCATTTGTTTTTTGATGAAGTATATGCAGATATGATGGTTGCTTTTTCTGTAATTCAACTCAGCGTTAGCACTTATAAATATTATTTCATAATACTGAGCAGAGCCTAGGTAGGTAAGGTTAAATGCCTTCAAAAATATTGGGTTGTAAGAGAATTGGAGGCTGTTGCAAGTTTAGTGAGTCAATTTTTATGGAAACGATGATTTCGGTAATAAGTTAGTTGAAATTTGGAAATAGTTATAGCATAAACAAACTTGGGGGGGCACATATAAACTTGGGAGGTACCTATATAGGTTTAATTTTGTGAGTAGATTTCCTAAATCGCTTCGTCTTACTATGATTTCTGTACCCAATGAGGTCTGATTATTCCATTAGATATTAATGCAATATTAGAAAAAGTTAGAATACTCGTGCCCAACTTCTCTCTTTCTTGTAGTTCCACTGTCTTTTTTTGCAGCAATCTTTACAGTCCATTGACTTACCAGAAAGCTACAGGGTGAACTAGCATTGTCACATAAGTCCATTTTTCTAATGTAGTCATGCAGCATTATATGCATGGAGTGGTTAATTTAGTCCCATTTTAAGGCCATAAAGCACTTAGGATGACAGTCGCTAGGTTTATTATTTTTGGTATTATGTCACTTGTGTTTTGTTTCAGGTTCCTTATCTGTAATACTGTGATATTTATCTTTTTTACAGGAGAGGTAGGCATTTGTATTGGTCATGGAATAACCTCTAACATGCTGCTGCAGTCTGATACTACTTTCTGGCTTCTGCAGCTGCTTCCTTTTTGAATTAAGGCATGTAGGTGCTGTTGTATCTACAATATAGTACCTGTTATGCAGGTGAAGATATAGTTTTAGTCAGGGATAATTGTCTCAGTATTCATTTGAAAATGTTGAGTAAGATCCTGGGGCGCCTGGGTGGCTCAGTCGGTTGAGCGTCAGACTTCAGCTCAGGTCATGGTCTTGCAGTTCGTGAATTCAAGCCCCGTGTCAGGCTCTGTGCTAACAAACAGCTCAGAGCCTGGAGCCTGCTTCGGATTATGTCTCTCTCTCTTTCTCTTCCCCCCCCTCCCCCTCTTCCCCTCTCTCTCCCCCCTCCCCTGCTCATGCTCTGCCTCTCTCTGTCTCTCAAAAATTAATAAATGTTTAAAAAAAAGTTAAAAAAAAAAGAAACGATGAGTAAGATCCTTAGAGAAACTTGTGCCTTGTAAAATTCAATTTGTCTTAATGTGAAACTTCTTTAATTGAATGGTAGTTTTTTTTTTTTTTGTTTTTTGGGGTTTTTTTTTTACTTTTTTGCTCTCTTATTGACTAGGAGAAAAGAAATGGGTCGCTCCAATTCTAGATCACATTCTTCGAGATCAAAGTCTAGATCACAGTCTAGTTCTCGATCAAGATCAAGATCACATTCTAGAAAGAAGAGATACAGGTGAATTCCTGTGTTTTTAATTCTTTTAATAATGATAGTGGTATTGGTTGATGTTCATGGAGTGCTTGCTGTACTTAGACACAATGCTAAAGTCATTAATATATTCTCAAATAACCCTGTGAAATGAATCCATCTACCTTCATTGTAGAGTTGGGGAAATTGAGAATTGTTTAGGTTGCAAGCTAGTAAATGGCAGAGCTTAGGTTTGATTTCAGTTAGTCTGACTTCAGATCTCAGATTCTTATTATACTGTACATGTATGGTAGATTTCTTTGAATTTACATTAAGAGATGAATAATGGGAGAACTATTTGACAGTAAATCATCTTTGCATATTATTTCATAGTTTCTCATTATTTCTGATTCTGATGTCTCAATATTATGTGTGCATTTGGCCAGTAGTATGTCATTGATGAGTATTTTTCCAATGCATTAAATATTCTTTTACTGTTTTACTATAAGTATCTGAATAACTTTTCTGTAATTTGTTTAGTATGTCCTGCTGTTAGGTATATCCATTTTTTTCCCTTTTTTGTGTGCCTTCATTCCTAAGGCCTTTACTTTATTCTTTCAGTATTTACCTTAGTAATGAAACTTTGTTCATTAAAAACAGTAAACTTTACTTTTGTATAAATGAGAGGGTTTTTTTTTTTTTTCCATATACATTTTTGGTTTGGACTATTTACATGTTATTTTCAACCAGAAGTATTTAGAACGGTAGAATAGAATAGTTTGTTTTTCTTACATTGATATTTATTTCATTTTTAGTTCTAGGTCTCGTTCCAGGACATACTCAAGATCTCGTAGTAGAGATCGTATTTATTCTAGAGATTATCGTCGAGATTACAGAAATAATAGAGGAATGAGACGGCCTTATGGGTACAGAGGAAGGGGCAGAGGGTATTATCAAGGAGGAGGAGGTAGATACCATCGAGGTGGTTATAGACCTGTCTGGAATAGAAGACACTCTAGGAGTCCTAGACGAGGTCGTTCACGTTCCAGGAGTCCAAAAAGAAGATCCGTTTCTTCTCAAAGATCCCGAAGCAGATCTCGCCGGTCATATAGATCTTCTAGGTCTCCAAGATCATCCTCTTCTCGTTCTTCATCCCCATATAGCAAATCTCCTGTCTCTAAAAGACGAGGGTCTCAGGAAAAACAAACCAAAAAAGCTGAAGGGGAGCCCCAAGAAGAGAGTCCTTTGAAAAGTAAATCACAGGAGGAACCGAAAGATACATTTGAACATGATCCATCTGAATCTATTGATGAGTTTAACAAATCATCAGCCACATCTGGTGATATTTGGCCTGGCCTTTCAGCCTATGATAACAGTCCCAGATCTCCTCATAGTCCTTCACCGATCGCTACACCACCTAGTCAGAGTTCGTCTTGCTCTGATGCCCCCATGCTCAGTACAGTTCACTCTGCAAAAAACACCCCCTCTCAGCATTCACATTCCATTCAGCATAGTCCTGAAAGATCTGGGTCTGGTTCTGTTGGAAATGGATCTAGTCGGTACAGTCCTTCTCAGAATAGTCCAATTCATCATATCCCTTCACGAAGAAGCCCTGCAAAGACAATCACACCACAGAATGCTCCAAGAGATGAGGCTAGGGGACGTTCTTCATTTTATCCTGATGGTGGAGATCAGGAAACTGCAAAGACAGGAAAATTCTTGAAAAGGTAAACGCTAAAGTCTTTAGATTATAATATTAATAGTTGTGTTTTTGTATTCTGTTTGGGTATATAAGACTTACAATTGCATTGTTTTTACTCCTGACTTTTTTATAATTCCAAGTGGTTTTTACTACATTTGGTTAACTTTGGAAATTAAGTGTTTTAATAGAAGCTAATTTATATTTCTTTTCAATTTTAATCCATTTTCAGTCAGTCTAGAATTAATGTAAACAAAAAAATGTAGTAACATAAAGCATAACTAATAGTTATGTTGTAACAACTTAATTTTGTGTTAGAGCATTGAAAGCTTATTTTGTTTTCTTCGCTATTATAACGTGGCCTATGTGAATAATAGTTACAGTACGTGCTCTTACTTTTGTGGTATTCTACATGCAACTGCCAATTCTTAATAAATCTGACTATAGAAAAGCTAATTATTTCTTGCTCTAGTAACCTTTGAAATATACTTTGTTTAAATTCTGATTTCAAGCATTGCCGAAGAGTTGCTAAAAAACTCAGTGAAAATTGGTTGCTAAATGTAGTTTGAGAAAATAGAACAGGCATGCTATTTATGGCATATTGCTGTATAACCTAGAATAAAATTTTTTATTGAACTAATACAGTTTCTACTTAGTATTGCCAGAAATCATTTTCTGCAGCAGAGTAGATGTAAAATATTTTGTGATTCACTTAGAGTATTAAATAATATTACTAAGTTTACTTTTGTGAATTCATTTATTTTAGTAGGGAAGTGTAATAGTCTGAAATTTTGAGTATAATTATATGTAGAGTTCTGATAGATAGGTACATCGTTTATTAGTGGTTCTTAGCCTCAAAAATTAAAGTGTTGCATGTTATAGAATTTCTGGAATTGGATTTGTTGGTGCAGAATTGTGGCTATGACTAGAACAGGTTTTTGAGAGTGCTGTATGGCTGCTTTTAATGTTTTTTTAAAAGTAGAATTATGAAAAACAGTTCTCGGTGGTTTTTTTTCTCTTATTACTGGTCCTGCGATGTTGGGCAACATGTAGAAGTATACAAGTGATCCACAGTGAATGCAATCCAGAGTTACCATCCTCTTCTCTGCTTATTCACAGGTTCACAGATGAAGAGTCTAGAGTATTCCTGCTTGATAGGGGTAATACCAGGGATAAAGAGGCTCCAAAGGAGAAAGGATCAGAGAAAGGGAGGGCAGAGGGAGAATGGGAAGATCAGGAAGCTCTAGATTACTTTAGCGATAAAGAGTCTGGAAAACAAAAGTTTAATGATTCCGAAGGGGATGACACAGAGGAGACAGAGGACTATAGACAGTTCAGGAAGTCAGTCCTTGCAGATCAGGGTAAAAATTTTGCTACTACATCTCACCGGAATACTGAGGAGGAAGGACCCAAGTACAAGTCCAAAGTTTCACTGAAAGGCAATAGAGAAAGTGATGGATTTAGAGAAGAAAAAAACTATAAACTTAAAGAGACTGGCTACGTAGTGGAAAGGCCTAGCACTGCAAAAGATAAGCACAAGGAAGACGACAAAAATTCTGAAAGAATAACAGTAAAGAAGGAAACTCAGTCACCTGAGCAGGTAAAGTCTGAAAAGCTCAAAGACCTCTTTGATTACAGTCCCCCTCTACACAAGAATCTGGATGCACGAGAAAAGTCTACCTTCAGAGAGGAGAGCCCACTTAGGATCAAAATGATAGCCAGTGATTCTCATCGACCTGAAGTCAAACTCAAAATGGCACCCGTTCCACTTGATGATTCTAACAGGTAATTCCACATTGATACCCAGGAAGTAACCTGTGGTTGCTTAGTTAATATTCTAGTTAATTATCTTATTTTGTGAACACACTCCCATTTTCGTATTCAAACCAATGGTATATTTTGTTTGTTATGTGTGTGTGTGTTACCGATATGCTCCAGACCTGCTTCCTTGACTAAAGACAGGCTACTTGCTAGTACACTTGTCCATTCTGTCAAGAAAGAACAAGAATTCCGATCCATCTTTGACCACATTAAGTTGCCACAGGCCAGCAAAAGCACTTCAGAGTCATTTATTCAACACATTGTGTCCTTGGTTCATCATGTTAAAGGTATGTTTATTAGTACGAATTAAGTATTTCTTGTAAATGAAAGTGAACAACTAGGCTTTTAATAATTAATGTACTCTAGGGCTAGCAAGTAATATATAGACACCATGAGAAATTTGGAAAAACAGTTTCGTGAAAGAGCTATCAGTTTTGTTAGCATTAAGACCCATAGAGATACTTAATACAAAGTGATTAAAACACTAAATAGAGTTAAAACACACTCTAAAAATCTGTATTGTGACAAAACTGATACATATTTAATGCAAAGTCTTTGAAATGTGTCATACTGTATTGGAAGGGTAGAATGCTTACAGATGATTTATCCTTGCATGCATATGACTTAACAATGTACTCTTGCATAGATTTAGAATAAAGCAAGGCCATGGTGACTTGAGTATTACTGAGAGTAATACTTCAACTTTTAAAGAAACCCGATACCAGTGGAAAAGCAGTATTGTTTTTCTATCTATATTTTTGTGTTACTTAATTTGTTGTAATACTTAGCTTTTTAAAATGACAGGTAAACTGGAAAAAGAATTATTGGAAGTTTTAAAGGGGAAAGAGTTCAAGTGATTTAAAAATGTTAGATGAGTAGTGATTACATGAATAGTGGATGATAATAACCTTTCTTTAAGTCCTAAAGATGTTACATGTGCTCATTTTAGCTAAAGTAATGATGCTCTATTTTCAGCCGTATGTAATTCTAGCTTCAAAGTTACTAATAATTTTCAAATGTTTTAGGGTATGACTTTTTGGGCAATTAGGTTGTTTTGTTTTTGTTATTTTCTTTTTGTGTTTAAAAGGCAGCTTACTATGAAATAGGTTCTTACCCAGGAAGCTACGTGGTTGTTGGTCTTAAAAGCCATTTTTTAAAAAAAATTTGTCTTTTTATGAGAACAACTCATTGTAATAGCTGAAACTTGTCATTAGCAAATTCTTTATGCAGTTGATGTCTCAAAACAGTGAATAGTTAATTTCTTTTTGACTGTAATTATTTAAACAGGGTAACAAAAAAGTTTTGTTATTTGGCTATAACTAGGTTTGTGAACCAGTTTGTGACCATATTATTGTGGTACATAAAATATGAAACATTAACATTTTTTCTTTTTTTCTTTTTTTTTTTTTTTTGCCTTTTTTTGACCTGTCTCCACATTTTACAGTTTATTGCTGAATTTTGAGATCAGGTTTTGATAAATTTTTTCTTTTTCATTTTCTTTTTCTTTTTTTTCTTTTTTTTTTTTTTTAAAGAACTGTAGTTATGTTTCATTATTGGTATTGTGCAACCGATCTGAACAGCTCTTTCTTAATTTAGAGCTGAAAATGCCCAGTGATGTTTTCTTTTTCATTGTAACTAGGTCCTGGAATATGTTTTGAAATGGCAAAATCCATGTTTCAAAGTAAAATAGCTGTTGAAAGATACAGGCAAAGTTGAATCTTCTGTCTTCCTGGCAAAAATGGCATAAAAACTGAGTTGCTAGCTCAAATTCCTGGGTTTCATGGAATTATGATTGAGGCACTACCCTTGTAGTGGCCGTTTCAAGTTTTAATGATTGGTTATGAGACATGTGCTGGATATTGGGCGGTAAGTTGACAAAGATGTATGTTGACCTGTTAAGCAGATAGCTTGCTTAGTAATGTAACGTTTCATGACTTTATACGTCTTTCTATTTTACGTTTACAGCGTATCTTGAATGGTTTAAAAACTAGTATTGATAATACTAATTTTAAAATTTAAGAGAAGGACAAGAGAATAATAGAGAATGTGCTGTCAGGTTTGCCAAGATGCCAGATTTTTGGAGTAATTAGTGTTAATTGATTTGAAAAGTATTTTTTTCAATTGAAATGGTAGTATTCAGTTTTTTCTTAAATCCAGTTTTTGTTGTCAGTATAGTTCTTGATGAAGTAATTGTATTCACTAAAACCAACTGTGTAGTTATTTCAGTATTTTTTGCAAATGATTACTTGAAGTAACTTCCCTGGTTCATATTGGCAAGGTATAAGGACATTCACATATTATTCCTTTTGTTCTGTTTGAGGAAGTATTGTATGATTCAAATCAAGTTAGAGATTCTCAATTTAGTCTATTTATTGTTCTTGGAATTTATGCAGCGTTGACAGGGTTCTCTGACGAACTTTGTATCAGTTACTTGTTGAGGTAGAAGTTAAAAGGGACAGAGTAGGAGCTCTTTGTAACACTTGATTCTCTTCTGCTAGGTTTCTTGAGTATTTTTATTTTCTTTTCACCTGCTACATGCCCTTCTGTCACAAATGAAAATCTCTCTTGAAGTAAAGATAACTAATTGGGCAGTATTTCTCCTAAATCAACAGAGCAATACTTCAAATCAGCTGCAGTGACTCTAAACGAGAGGTTCACTTCGTATCAGAAAGCCACTGAAGAACATAGTGCCAGGCAAAAGAGCCCTGAGATACACAGGTATGTGCACTATTGAATGGACGTATAAAAATACTGTTTTGATAGGAAGACACCATTTCTTTTATTTGTTTGTTTTTTTGGGAAGATACTGATCATATTGGAACTATGCTAGTGTCATCATGATACAAGATAAACTTTGGTTTTATTTTTTATTTATACCTTGAATAAGTATATTTCCAGCCTTGAGAAGTTTATAATTTACTGTTTCTTTTCAGTTTTTATTTTATTTGTTTAAACAGGTTCCTAGAACTTAAAATACTATCAACCACTCCTCAGTAAGGAATTAAATAGCTAACACATTTGTTTTTTGGGAGGGAGTTGGATGCCTAGAGTAACCCTTTATTTAATCTCTGACCATTAGTTTTTTCCATCTACCACATAAGGACAACAGTGCCTCTTTTGCAGGGTGGTGGTGACAATTAGTATTGGTCATAAAGTATCTGAGTTCTTAGTAAATAGTAGGTAGGGTTTTGGTGGTGACCGCTGAAGAAGTGCTGAGAAGTTGCAGTTGACACTAGCTTTTAAAAGGCAAGGAAAGGCAGGGATAACACCAAAGATCCACTGAATATGTAAAACTATTGGAGATACTTAAGAACAAATAACCATATTCATGTGTGTATTAAAGATATGGAAGTATATAATTGTATGATGGTTGCCACTTAACATTCAATTTAATCAAAACACGTTTTTTTTTGATTAAAATAAATGTTTTAAAAAGTTAAACTTCTTTATATATAAAAATATCTGAAGCATT
This sequence comes from Prionailurus viverrinus, assembly GCF_022837055.1. Taxonomy (NCBI): domain Eukaryota; kingdom Metazoa; phylum Chordata; class Mammalia; order Carnivora; family Felidae; genus Prionailurus; species Prionailurus viverrinus. Next base: position 123,451,552 of record NC_062565.1, on the reverse strand, counting down.
TTAATTCACCTTTAATGGATGTAGTCTTCTTAATTGTCTACCAGGAATTAGATTAACAATCTTATGCTAAAGTTGATTGGGAGAGAAATAACTGGACATTATAAAAAGGGACAGTTCTGAGGAATTTTGGGAACAATAGTTACTGTGACTACAAATATTTTATTTTACATTAAGGAGAATTGACATCTCTCCAAGTGCCCTGAGGAAGCATACTCGTTTAGCAGGAGAAGAGAGAGTTTTTAAAGAAGAAAATCAAAAGGTATGTTTTGAATGGACTTCTTTTTACTGTTAAGTTGGGCTTAGTTAATGATATATGCTAAGTATAGTTTGTGTAGACAAAGTATTTGCAGAGGTTCTCTATTTTTGACTTGTAAGTATATGAATATAAGGTAGTGTATATAGCGCTCCTTTATAAAAGAAATTAAGCTATGTATCTTAGTTAAACCAACTTTTTAAAATGCTAATGAAAGTAAGAAAGTTCTAAGTAGACAAAGGAAACTTAGAAAAGCAAAGATAAGAATTATAGTAGGGTTTCTATATAAAGTTTTGAGGTGAAATAGATTAGCCAGAGTAAGTATTCCTGATTTATATATGCCTAAATTAATATCTCTAGGTTTTTCACAGTGAGAACAAGAAGTAACCCCCATGCTACTGGGCATTTTTGGTCTGGACTATGAAATAAGTGTTCTGAGAAGCAATTTACAAGTGAACAGTTGGAACAGAAACTGTCAGGATTGAATTCTGTGGGTTGGGGAAGGAAGGTTTTCAATGTGAGAAAAGAACCTGTGAATGGTGGGGGAGGGAGGTCTATGAGAATGGAATGTGTTTGTTAAGGGGGCTCTGATACATGCTGATGATTTGAAACTGACATTTTCTAGGTAGACTAGTCCATAGGACAAGTCATATGGGTCTAGTAGAAATGTGGGGACAGGTAGAAAGGGAGCAACTGTCTGTTGTAATGAAAAGGGCAGGGGACTTGGAAATGCTGCTTGGTTCCACTTTTGGCTATAACCAGGTATTATCTGTATGATGCTTGGAAAATAATTAGTCTCTTGGACATTGGCTTTGTAATCGGAAAAATGAGACTACATGTGTTTGCAGAGTTGAATAGTTGAGGTATTATGAAAACGTTGGCACTTTACTACCAGAAGCTGTTATTAATGGTTGTATTTTACAAATATTTTAATAGGGCATGCTATTAATTTACTAAATGAGAAATTTAGAGCTTAAAAGAAAGTGGTTTCTTTGTGTGGGCATACTGATCTTGGAAAAACAGATTCTGAGAAGTGAATACTAATCTTGGCTTTTCCTTTCAATATCTTGGGTTCAATGTTGGTTTATTTTTGCCAACAATTTAGTCTATCCTTGTGCTCTGACAGAGTGAGTATCTTGTTTCTTTCCTCATTACTCAGACCATGTTTTCATCTAGAGGAGAGAAAATAGTGATTACTTATGATAGATAGGGGAGGATATGACATTGCTTTTTATCCTTTGTCTTCTGATCTGAATGAATAATATGTGTTATTATTTAACGTATGTATAGTTTTGTTGGAGTTTACAAAGTAGTTTTACCTAAATTATCTTGTTACTTGTGGGCTTGGTAATACCTCGGTGAGTAAGGAAGGTTTTTACTCTTGATTAGTCTTTTTTTTTTTTTAAATTACCCAGGGAGCAAATAGGTGAGTAGTTGATACCATTTGGAGATATATTTATACTTTTTTTTGATGAACGGTTATATTATAGCTAGATTTCCCAGAGTAAGTACTTCTTATTGTTGAATACTAGCAAGGATGTCCACATTGCTTAGCATCTTACTGATGTATAATTTTTCTTCATTCCTAGATGCCTCTTTCCATCTTCCTAAATTATATAGTATTTGAAAAAGCAATGGAACAAGAAGGAGGTGAATTGTGACCCAGTTAAACTAATGTCCGTTGCAATACCTGAATTGAGAAAGGGCAGTATATGGCCCAAAATACTGAGTACAGGATTGGGAATAATATCTTTCTGGCTTTGTTTCTACCCTTATTCAACCTTACTTGGTTTTGTTAATCATCTTCCACTTGCATGTTATGGAAATTACAGAATTCTTCCTTTTGAAGTGGTTTTTATTGGGTTCGTCAACCTAATTGGGAACAGCTTGATGATAAAATGAGGCTTCAGTAACGAGAACCATTACTTTAGGATCCCTTAACTTTATAGGTAGATGGCTATACTACAACCACAGTTAGACTGTAACTTCTGTCATTGTTCAACTGTTTACAAAAAAGCTGTTTGAAAAGGATGAGTGATGACAATGAGGATGTGCTGAGTGGAAAAACAATTATTTTGTTCTGCTGTACAAAGTTTATTATGGATTGCTTTGAACAAAAACCTATGCTATTTTCAAGATAGTTAGCTTTTCATAACTTCCTAGTTTCATAGTCCCGTTGCACTGTGTATACAAATGTTGAGTCAAAACAACCAAGTGTGTTTTTTTTAACAAAACTAAAACTAAGTATGGAAGTAGTATGCTATGATCCACTCATTTCTGATACTAAAATCCCAGATTAAAAACTGGCATAAAATTTGGGTACATATCTTTATATCTTTATTTTTTTTTCTCTCCTGAAGTCTGTATTTTACATTTGTCTTTTATAGGGAGATAAAAAATTAAGGTGTGATTCTGCTGATCTTCGGCATGACATTGATCGTCGGAGAAAAGAAAGAAGTAAAGAACGGGGGGATTCCAAGGGCTCCAGGGAATCCAGTGGATCAAGAAAGCAGGAAAAAACTCCAAAAGATTACAAGGAATACAAATCTTACAAAGATGACAGGTAATTGTTAAAACTGTCTGAGTTAGGTTTTAGCTTCTAATTAGCCTTTAATAATTGTCAGCTTAATTGCTTTCAATTTTGACTGTGTAATCGAATGTTTAAATTTAAACAATTAAAATTATTTGTTTTACAGCAAAAATGTATTTGTCTTTTACACGGCTTATGGTGGATGAGGACAAAAACTTTGGAATAGCAAGCTAACACTGAAAAAAAAAATGACAAATTAATGTGTCCTATTATCCAGGCTACATCAGGAGGTTGGACTTCAATGCAGTGCATTTCTAGAAACAGTTTGTGTAAGAACTTTGGTTCGTTATGCTTGATTCCGCACTTTTTCAACTCATAACACCCAGAGTACAAGAATTTTAAACTGATATCTAGTGGTTTAACATGGGAGAGATGGGGGGGAGGAAGGACTAGTTTTTATGAAATAGCAATGTGTATTAATCTTTCAAAGTAATGTTTCCATGGATACTGTTAGCAGTGGTAAGAGTTACCGCAGGTATGACCTTTCCGGGTGTTGTGTTAGAACCATGTAAAATTGATCATCGTAGAGTCAAATAAATAATAGGAATATTAAGTATCATAGATAATCGTTTTCTTGCTATTCATTAGGTAAATGGTGGATTTTACTCGTGTTTTTTAATTTATTACTGGTATTTGTATGTCATATGCTTTTATTTCTCTAATGGAGTAATGGCCCAAACCATATCAACTGTTCTCACCCCGAGTGTACATACTGCAGTCATTTTGAAACTTGGCCTTAAAAACATTCTTACTTATTCCTACTCTTCTTTTCCTTTCCTTAAAATAACAACAACAACAAAAAGTTAAAAATACTGAAGAACTGAACCTTATTCTTGAAGTTTCCAGACTGCTAGTTTTTAACTGGCAGGCTATATCATGTTTTCAGTAGTTACGTAAAACAAGTATTGAAGGAGAATGGAAACAGGCTGTATCAAAGTTTAACACCCAATCATTTTAGTTATGTAATCATTTTTAATAGGGGATAGTTTTTTTTTTTTACTTGAAAAATATCCCTTTTATTATAAGATTCAACAGGGTCTTTGTCTTTTTAAAAATAGCACATATTTTTTGTTTTCTCTATTTATTTTGCAGTAAACATAAAAGTAGAGAGCAAGATCATTCTCGATCTTCATCATCTTCAGCGTCACCTTCTTCTCCCAGTTCTCGGGAAGAAAAGGAGAGTAAGAAGGAAAGAGAAGACGAGTTTAAAACTCACCACGAACTGAAAGAATACTCAGGCTTTGGAGGAGTTAGCCGACCACGAGGAACCTTTGTAAGTAATAGAATTACCTTTGATTGTTGGTAGGGCTTTACTTTAGAGCACTGTACATAAAGTAAAATTCATGATTTAGACATTGTTGCGAGTCATTACTTCTGCAGTTAGAATTAGTCTTGGAAAGTGAAATTGTATTTGTATATATTGATTAAGATATGCCATTTAAGTGTTGGGAGGAAGGGCTGCAGCTGGGATGATGCTTTCTTTGTATATAGAGTAAAAAATGTTTCTGATTTTTAAAGAGCTGTATATATATGTATATATATATAATTATATATATATAAGTATACACACAAACACACACACATATACATATATCAATTAGATACTTTTTAAAATTTTGGAATCAATAATTGTACATGGTGCATGAAGACCCAAGAGTCAAGTAAAGTTACTGAGATCCAGTTCTTTAATCACTTAGTTTTTGAATAGATATCTTAAAGCATTAAAAAAAAAACCCCTAACGTCTGTATCACAGCTATTTTTATTTTGCCTGTTTTGCCTCCCAGTCCTTGTTTATATGTGTATAATCATAGAAATCATATAGCTTTTGTTTTTATTCTACATAGCATACACATTATCCCTATGTTTGCATAAATTTGTTACAGTTATTAATTACAACTTCACAGTAGTGCATCTTCTTGACTCTTTAATTTCTATATTCCGATTCCTACCTCGAGTGAGTATCCAGTCAGTTATTAGTAGGGCTCATTAATTAGATCATTTGTGAAAGAGAAGAGCTTTGCTTATATGGTGATAGGTGATAGTTGAACAGTTGGGACTCCTATAATAATTCAAAGAATTAGACCACTCTTTTGGGTAGTAAAAGGGGAAAGAACCAACTTGATTATTTAAAAATACTAGTTCAGGCTATGAAATTGTAGTCAGTATGCTAATACTTAAATTGACTGCATTTCTTATTCAGCTTTCAGTGGGCAGATTTTTTTTGCCTATAGTATAAAATGGCCACCCTTTCTGTCCTCAGTGGCTGTGAAATTGAGATTTAGGAAGGAAAGTAGGGAATTTGTTTTTTGTTACTGCAGTAAAATTAGAGTTTGCATGTAACTAAATACCTTTTGATTGCATTACTAAACAGCTTTGTTAATGTTAATCAGTTTCGAATTAGAGGCAGAGGAAGAGCCAGAGGAGTTTTTGCTGGGACAAATACTGGTCCAAACAACTCAAATACTACTTTTCAAAAGAGACCGAAGGAAGAGGAATGGGATCCAGAATATACCCCAAAGAGCAAGAAGTACTTCTTGGTGGGTGTTAGAAATCTGTGTTTATTTGGTTTGCATTAATTTTCAAAGCATACTGGGTGAATACATTTGAGTACAGGTATCCACTACTATGAGGAGTTTTTGCCATAATTTAGGAAACCTTTTAAAAATTCACTACCCAGATGATTTGAAGTTTCGAAAATGTGGGTCCCTTTAGTCCTGTTTATATTTTATTGATGTCACCTATAGGCTGATCAGGGTAAACTAAAACTATACCTGATTTGATAGCCACATTCAGAGAACATTACCATAGGTTTCACATCTGTCTATAAGACAATGACAGTTGTAGAAACATCTCATTAAGATTTATCTTCCATCATCACAGCTGTTTGTTTAAATGAAAGACAGAAGAATTCTTTCACAGAGCATGTAATTAAGGATCTCAGGGAGGCTGTGTACTTCCTCTGGAATAAAAGGAGGATGAAAAATTCCATATGGAAAGTTGCTGGCTACACTAATTTGATGCTTCTTTGTGATACTTTTTCCTCTGAAGTAGTTTTCTAAGGGGTGAAACTAGAGGAGGTGGGTCCTGAAAGAGTTTCTAGGTAAAGATGGAGATTTTCTGTAGTTTGGCATGGGAGAAAAGGGTCCATCCAGCATTATAGACACTTAGGAAAATACCAGAACTATTACCAGAAGTATTTATTTCTTAAATAGCTTTTCAGAGATCAGTTCTGAAGATTAGTTGTTTTGCAGAAGCAAGGAGGAAGGTAGTACTAGATTTATAGAATTGTGTCTTTCATTTAGTTTTTTATGAATATATTTGAATATACCTGAATACCCATGACCTGTCTGCTAAGTGAGAGGAGAGAGCTAAATGATGAAGTAGATCTATGTTGTTTGAAGAATGGGCAATCAAAAATTAGCTTCTGTTTGATTCTTTTAGTAGTTTAATGAACAAAGTCCAAAAAAGTTTTTAAAGGGTATTAATGCATACTGTTTGCTCAACATATGCTCCCCTAAGAGGAAATTTATACTTGTTTGAATTACTTGAGTTGACAATGTGGACAGTAAAAGGCACTTTATTCAGTTATAGGAAAGTTTAAAAGATCTATTTTGTTTTTGATTTTCAGACTTTATATATTCACAAACTGCTCTTTATACTAGGTACCATGAATGCAAAGACATGTATCATTACTTGGCTGGAAAAATTTAGAAACAAAAGTTCTAAATATATGTGTAGTGGATTTCATCCAAGGCAGGAAATGGAGGATTATTTCAAAGAGAGTGATTAGGAGAGCCTTCATAGAGGAACTGGGATTGAATCTTGAGCTTAAAAAAATAGACAGGTATACTGCTGATTGTAGGCGTGAAACATCCTGAGATAGAACTCTTTGGCTGTAAGTTTGGTAAAATTAAGAAAAAGCAGAAACCAAGTTGTGGGAGGCTGTATCTAAATAAATACGGATTTTAACCAGAGTTTAGAAAAATCATGGTTGTACAGACCGATCTGAGAGTTACTGAGTGTCTGGACTAAGAGGCTAGGTAATGGAAAAGTTAAAGTAATATTAATGAGGACTTACTCAGAGATCTTGTATGTAGTTGGGTATTGGTAGTAAGATGAAGGGATCTCTCTAGGATAGGGAATACAAGGGAAAGGATCCCATTTGAGAAGATTAAGTTCTGTTCTTGAGGTGCCTGGGAGAAATTAAGTGCAGATGTGCAATGGAAAGTTGCTAATGCGAATCTAGAGGAAAACAAATTTAGGAGCCATCATCTTCCAGGACACAATTAAAGCCCTGTTAAGATCACCCAGTCAGAAGAGATTAAAAGGCCACCCTGTTGAAGGCGGGGCGAGCAGTGGGTGAGTGATAGTAAAAATACCACACTGTTAAAAAAAAAAAAATGCCAGAGAAGTAGACCAAATGTTATAGGTCAAAAGATTAAGAGGGAAATGAGAGGTGGACAAGTAGATAGTAATTAATACTTTGAATCCTTTATAAATATTTAATTTAGGCCACACCTTCATTTTTCTATGGCATACTTTTAGAATCCGATGTTGTAATTTTTTCTTGTAATAGGACATAACCATTTTAGTTTGGCATTTAGGTAGTAGTTTTAGTAATTAAGAATGTTATTTTAAGATTTTAGGAACTTAGAAGTAGCAAATAACATTTTATGTGTTGCTATTTTGGGCTGTATTTAAAAACCTTCATTTCTATATAAAACATACACTTGGATTTGTCACAGACTAATGTTCACCAGAAGTAACTTTTTTTTTTTTTTATGTTTTATTTATTTTTGAGACAGAGAGAGACAGAGCATGAACAGGGGAGGGGCAGAGAGAGAGGGAGACACAGAATGTGAAACAGGCTCCAGGCTCTGAGCCGTCAGCACAGAGCCTGACGCGGGGCTTGAACTCACGGACCGTGAGATCATGACCTGAGGTGAAGTCGGACGCTTAACTGACTGAGCCACCCAGGCGCCCCAGAAGTAACATTTTTTTTAAGCTTTTAAATTTTATTTAATTTGAGAGAGTGCACGCATGCGCGGTGGGTGGGGGATGGAGGGATGGAGCAGAGGGTTAGAGAATCCCAAGCAGGCTCCTTGCTGTCAGCACAGAGCCCAGTGTGGGGCTCCATCTTAAGCTGAAATCAAGAGGTGGATGCTTAACTGACTGAGCTGTCCAGGCACCCCCAAATTAATATGTTAATACTTTTTTTTTTTCTTACAAATCAATTCCCAGAGTTAATTATTTTAGTTCTTAATGAACCATTGAAATGACAGCTCTGGTTTTTACATGGATTTTTAAATTTGAAAGATTTTGCTTCTTTTGCAAATATATAGACCGCTATTGTTGAGACTAGAAATATAAACAAAAATATTCATAAGAAATGAGGTTGAAAACTTTAGATGTTTTCCTAAGAATAATTGACGAACATGGAACTTTTGACTATATATATATATACACACGTGTGTGTGTATATATATATATATATATATATACGTGTGTGTATATATATATATATATATATATATATATACACACACACGTATATATACACATACATATATATACACACAGACACACACATATATATTTTTTTAAGTTTATCATTTTGAGAGAGCGAGAGAGAGAGTGTATGCATGCGTGCAAGCAGGGAAGGGGCAGAGAGGGTGAGACAAAAACCCAAGCAGGCTCAGCGCTGCCAGTACAGAGCCCAACATGGGACCAAACCCAGGAACTGCGAGATCAGGACCTGAGCCGGGATCAAAAGTCAGACGCTTAATGGACTGAGCTGCCCAGGCACCCTGCTTATGCCCATATTAATGAAACATTAATACTTACTAGTAATAATAATAGTATTTATTGAGCATATGCACTGTGCTAGGTTCCTGTTTTACATGTATAAATTTATTTTGTGCTTACAAAAAATCATTTCAAGGGGAGTCCTTTATTCTACTTTTATAGATGAAAAACATTGAGGTATACAGATTAAGCAGCTTGACCATGGCTAGTAGAATAGGACTTCGGAATTGAACCCATGCCTTGGGCTCCAGAACTAGGGTTCTGAAAGCACCCTACCGTTCTTTCTCCAATATTGAGTAATAATAACATTTGTTGTATTCTTTTCTGAAAATTCTCATCTCAACACTTGGATTTATGCAAAGATATGGTGATGTTTTCAATAACAAGTAGGAAAGATAGTCTATCTTAGAACCTGAAATTCTGTGGAGGGGTGAGTATGTGAAGAGTTGGAGCAAGTAGGAAAGTACTGGAGTGGATAGGTTCTCAGTGTAGAGTTGATGTCTTCTGAGGAAGAGAAAATCTCTGGTGGGGAAGGAGTTTCAGGGTAGGAGTTTTAATCAATTAGCCCTTTGAAACATGATCATTCTGTGGAGAAGAGATAAGAGGATTCAGGAGGTTTTGTTCTAATATGGCCTCCTTTGTTAATGTGTTTTTGTGCATTACAAATAATTTCTCTGGTCCTTTATCATGTGAAGTGATTCATTTTAAAAAATTGTAGTAGGACTAATATCTTAGAAGTTAGAACTTGAAGATTAAGAGTTAGTTTGCTTAGCATTAAAATGTCCCCTAGCTGCCAGGATACTCTGAAAAATACAATCTTTTAGCTGCTGTAGGGTATTTAAAGGTGATGGTTTGTTTAACTTCAGTGCCTAGCTTTGCCTCTGCTTTTTCTATTTCTGTAGCTGTTAGTTGCCTTATATGGAAATCATTTACTGCCACTAGATACTTGGGAAATGTATACTGTGGGTGATGGCTGAAGGAGTAGTGGAGAGAACTAGTTCTGTGACCTTGGTCAAGTAGCTCAGTTTTGCTGTGCCTCAGTTTCTTTAGATATAAAGTAGGATTAGTTAACAGTATTTTATAGGGTTGTTTGAGGATGAGAGGAGTAAATACATGGAAAGTGCTCAGAACAATGTCTTACCCTTAGTAAGCATTATTAATACCACTCTTTGCTTGCTTGTCATACACTGGGATGGGCACTTTTTATAGATCATCTGTGCGACTTCATGGTTATCTCCCAGTTTTTAAAATGAGAACGTAAAGTCACAGCTTCTGTTTAGATTTAAACATGCCTCTGACTCTCAAAACCTGTTTGCTTCTTCCCACAAATAAGTGGAATACTGTGTAAATGCCACAAATACAAACTCTTAAGTGGTGGTTTGTGCCAATACCAAAAGGGAACCTGAAGTTACGTAGTTGTGTGGGTATCATTTTGAGTGAGAGAATATTTTAAAATACTTTATTTCAGGTTTGTAATTAAACTTTCTGACATTCTGAAATCTACACTTTTGATAGTTCCTCAACTCGCTCTTTTTGGAGTCATACACACCTCTAGCTTGTCATTTTTCATCAGCTTGTTAAAGATAGAGGATTAGAAATTGGTAAGTGCTCTTTTGCTTTGTGTGTTACTTGTGTAACTGAGCTTTGCAAGTCATGCCAGGAGGGTGATCTGTATTACACGAATATGCACAAAGGCACAGTCTGTGTTTTGAAAAAGGTGCTTATACCACATAATACTCGAGAAAAAGCTTTGATGACTTTTGGACAGCTGGTCAATACCAGTACTTCACAGGTTATGGAACATTATTTGCATTATACCCAGTATCTTATTAAGGGGCATCATTTTGCCTCTTTCTCCATTTTTGTAGGTGACAGACTTGAGAGTTTGAGGTGGGCAACAATTAATTAAATTATATTACAGGTGAACTTTGGCTTTTTGTTTGGTATTTTGCGATAATACTCCTCTACTTATCCACAAAGTGAAGGGCTTTTCAGTTTGTAGATTGTGTTTGATTAATGGAACAATTTGTAATTTGGGGAATATCTGTATTGGGGTAGAGTTAATGAAAAATTAATGTTCAAATGTAATAGAAAACTGTAGTACTATGTTGGTGAAGAAGAAATAAGTTACTACTCTAGGGACCATGCTGTCATGATTTAGCATGTAAAATTCTCTGGCCTAGAAGATTGATGTGCCATATACATTGATTTAGATTTAAATCTCTGTAGGATTTTAAAATCTGTTCCTACATGTATGGTATAATTCATATCATTTATTTTATTTAATAAGTGTTGCATAACATTTTTGTGACTGTTACGTCTTTATGACTGGTAGTTTTCGGGAAAAATAAAGGTTATTTTATCTCATTTGCATGCAGTATATTAACAAGTGGACTTAGATTGAAATAATGGAAAGCAAAAAAGTCAAAACTATGAAAGTTGGCAGTAGTTTAGCAGTTGAGGTTCTCCAAAAAATTGTCTGGACAGTTTGCAGTGCTTGGGTTATAAAGCAGTAGGATGTATTTACTTGATTTCACAATGGAATACATTTTTACTGTAAAATTCAGTGTTACTGGCTTTGGTTTAATGTGTTTTAGACATTTACCAATGTCCCATACCCCAGTCTTCAGAAGATTTATACCATGACTTAATGGGGCTATAATCATTTTACTTACAAGAAAGACATTTTAGTGATGATTGTTTTTAACCTCTCTGTAGCATGATGACAGAGATGATGGTGTGGATTATTGGGCCAAAAGAGGAAGAGGTCGTGGTACTTTTCAACGTGGCAGAGGGCGCTTTAACTTCAAAAAATCAGGTAGCAGTCCAAAATGGACTCATGACAAATACCAAGGGGACGGGATTGTTGAAGATGAAGAAGAGACCATGGAAAATAATGAAGAAAAGAAGGACAGACGCAAAGAAGAAAAGGTAGAAAATTTCATCTTGTTAGTGATTCTAATGGATTTTCTTCATTATGGGTTTGGTGGGCCAGTTAGTTCATTAATTCATTTTTAGGAACAATGATTATTACGGATCATTTTCACTCCACATTTTTGCTAATCTTTATTTTCTCTTTGTTTTTTTAGGAATAGTAAATCTGAAGTGAGATTGCAACAGAGAGCAGAACTTGCACCCACCATTTTTTTACCTGATTTTTGTTTTCAAATAAGAATGTAAGCATTTTACTTAAATTTTACTGTTTGCAAGTAGTCAATAGAAATTTTGTTTTAAGTCTTCAAATATCTTGAAAAATAGTAGACTGTATGTTGAAAATTGTACTGAAATAAAGTAGAAAATTGTTACGTACCATATTTGTAACTATCAACTTTTAAAAAAATACTTTTACTGTTTTTGTTACATGCATTGTAATTCGCTTTGTCTATAAGATATGGTCAAGTACAGCTCTGTGAAAGTTCTGATTCTCTTCCTTCCCTGTTTGTTAATGTTTATTCTGAAGTAAACGTTAGCTCTACATACAAATCCCTGGACAGAAGTTGTTTATAGAGACCACACTAATTATTTTAACTATATACATCTGTTTAACATTCTCCTTAATTCAAACACACTACATTGTAGGGTGACTAATTTTTGAGGTGTACCACAGAAAAGGTTCTTACTTTGGCAAACTAAGCTAATTTAACATGTCAGCAAATGTTTAAAAAGAGAAAAAAGCTTTATCAATAGTTAAAAAGTACAAGCTATTAAAAGATTGAAAATTACAAGAAATTTTTTTTTTTTTTTTTTAATTGAAAGCAAGCAGTGGCCTATAAAACCATTCTTAGGAGCCTTTACTTTTGGGGCTGAAAATTCAATGTTTTTTCTATTCTTATTTGAAAGTTTGAGTCATGGTCTTAGATATCAGCTAATCTTTGAGAGAGGAACTGGTCTGTAATAATACAGATGAAAAAATCCATTCTTAACTGATCATCTTTAAGAAACAGAACAAAACCTGTAATCCTGGTGTTGGTATGGAAGAGGATTATCCTGCAGAATAAGTTGATACATTAAAAAGATGTACCTGATTTCATATCTTACATATTTATTTGAGCTTTTGGACAGCTGAAACATTAGTTTGTAGTCTAACCATAAGGAAAAATAGGCAAAAAAAACCATTATGTTAATTAGTATTTTAAGTAACTTGTTTTTCAATAAAAAGTTTTGACAGGAAGTTTGTTGCAGCATTGGTCTAACTTGGTTTTTACTTTTTCCCTATTTTCAGTTGCAGTTTATAAAATGGCTTTTTCTTTTTCTTCCCAAGGGTTCTATTCTTCAGGTAGATAATCTTTCAGATGTGGATTATCTTTTTGTTTATGCTGATAGCTCTTAAGATGAAAACTCAAAATAGTAAATTTCACTGTCAAGTCTCTGTCAGTGACCATCTGTAAAAGTAGTCAAATTTCATTTGTTAATTCAGGAACCAAGTTAGTTGTATATGTTTGCATTAAAAGGAGGAAATGCTAGTTCTGTTAAGTGTAAACTTTTTCAAAGATCTTAATTTATGGATCTTTCATCCTTCGTGATTTGCAGTGCTCCTAGCACCTTGATTGCAGCCAAAGGCATTTGCTAAGAACTGTAAGGGAAAAATAAGAAAACAAAATTCAATATACATGATGTTTATGGCCCTAGGACCCTTAGTATTGCATGATTTCTCCTATTAATTTTGTCTTTTCTGAAATCGTTAGAGCAGAGGAAATACTGTCAAAGCAAGTTTGTTGTTACGTTAGTCAGGACACAGCTAATCTCCTAGTCAGAAGAATACTTAATTACATGCGAAAGCAACATGGATTTAGTCTTCAACACAAGAATTTTCATAACCATTTTATTTTATACAAATAAACTTAGCTTTTATTTTAAGTTATTATTTCGTTAGATACTGGATCTCTGTGCATGACTATAAATGTGCAGTTTTGTTTTTCCACTTAAGACAATAGGAAAAAGGGAATTTGCTGAGAAATTGTTTAATAGGGAGTGGGAATAAACCTACCCAAATTCTATCAGCAGGTTATATTTTAAGTGCAAATGTGCTGATTTAACCCAAATAGATACATGATTCAGTTACTTTTATTCTATTACACAAAATTGAGGAAAGAGGATTATACCAGAATTTAGTAAGAAGGGTGATAGAACTCTGCAGTAGGATGCCATTGTGGATGTTCTCTTTTTCAGAGCCAAACATATGAAAAGCCTATGTTGTGTTAAGCCACATTTAACTCCACACTTCATAACATGTTACAAAGCTGAATGGTAAGGGTATTTGTTTACAAATGACAGAAAATAACTCTTTGATACCTGCATTAACAGACTTCCTTTTGCCTAGAGAAGGAAAATAAAAATGAACCAAAGGATATTTCCAGAAAGGATTAAGAAACCTGTTTAAGAAGGCCATGACTCAGTCTTTAGGTGTGTATACCTTTCAACATTCTAGGAATTTTAATATAAAATAGCAAAATATGTTTTTCCAATTGCAGCCTACTTTAAGGAATTAACTATTGTTCCCTTTTGTCACAGTTAAAATCAAGTGTTGGGAATTAAATTATAATTTGAGTAAAAATACTACCCAATACGAACGAATGTAGATGGCTAAACGATTCTTACTCAGTGTGTTGTATATTGCAACAGGGACCCTTGTAAATTGTCATATGCCAATAAAATGTCATAAGTGGTAATAGCTGTTGTTTGTTTACCTGATTTTGAGACTATTTCTGTGTCTGATCTGTACAGCTGATTTCTGTGACCTATTTATAGATTTTTGAATACCAACTCCTCTGTTAGTAAAATTACTGGTATGCTATGGCTTTTTTGGGGGGTTGATACATACTCCACAAAACTCAAACCCCATATACTGTTATTTTTTTGTTTTCCCTGGTAATTCCAAGCTGTTATTAGAGAATACAGGAATTCCAGATTTCTAGTCTAGTTCTCCTGTTCTTGTGTTAATACAAGAACTTGCCAGCCATAATATTATGGAGAATCAGCATTGCTTCTCTTTTTAAAAACTATAGTAGTCCATTAATAACTAAAAAGAGGTTGGATTTTGTTTTGTTAGACTATAATTTTGTGTAAAATTTGGTGTAATTCTCACCATGCCCCTTTTAACAAAGTGGACCATTCTGTCAACTTGAAAAAAAAGCATTTTTCACAGACATTTGTGTGCTAAGACCTATAGTACATATTTTGACTAATAATATATTAGGAGGCAATTGGAGAAAAAAAGTTTATTGTCATGGGATTGTATTAGTCTAGACTTAATAGAATGTTATCTGTTACCATATTAGGGTTATCAAATAGTTAAAACCATTATTACATCTGAATGTCAAGGGTTATATTAATGAAGTTTTAAGCCAACAGGATTTGTTGTTATTCAGTTTCTTAGAATCTCAGAGATATATGGAAATTTGTTGTATTCCATTGTCTTACTCAAGAGCCTTTGAGATTGTGTAGGTTTATGAGCTGGACTCCTTATATTTCTGAAACATTCAGTAATGATAAGTGTGTGTTGACTATGCAGGTGAAGCCAAAGTTCTACATTTAATTAAGTCTTCTAGTTCTCTTTATATTGTTACGTCACATCATACTTTAGCCTTTAAAAATGGATCCCATTGGTTAAAAAAAGAGACACAGACATTAGGATCTGTGTTTCCCACTACTAGAAAAAAACTTCAAATAATGTTTCTTAATTATAATCTCTGCGCAAGAAAAATATTCCCCCTGCCGCCCAAAAATATTTTTCCTACAGATATTTTGGATGATTTAAAACAGTTGAACCTATTGGCAGCACTCTTAAGATGCAGAAGATAATCTTGATTCTTACAAGTAGAAAAGGATTGGGCAAGTGGATTTTAATGCTACTCTCCTAAAAATCAAAATGAGATTTTTCATAGTAATCTCTTGGGGTTGCCCAGCTTCCTGATGCAGTAATGAGTACTCCTTTTAGTAAAACTAGATGATAATTAAGTACACCTTCATATTAAATGACTTGGAAGGATTTTTACTCACAGCATGACCTGTGTATTTGGCAGTGATAACTTCTTGGTACTATCATTGTAATTGCGGATTTCATGGAGTCCATAAAGCCATGGAAAAAGAATACCATTCTCATCCTCCAGAATAGTTGTTTACTTGCTACCTTATCTAGCCCTTGACTATGGAAGATCGTAATTTTTCTGTCTTAATGTACCAGAAAGAGAAAGCAATAAACTTTTTATTAGGGTACTTCTAAAGCTGCCATGGGGGGAATGTTAAGTACTCTTTCAGTTTTTTGAAGGAAATTGAATATCACACCAAATGTAAGCATGAAAAGAAAGTTACAATAAAATATAAAATTTAACTGGTTAATGTCAGTATATACTTATAGTGTGTGCATACATTTGGTGGTGATACTTCTACTTCAAAATCAGAGTGTTGATCTGCTTTTCACCCCTCTAATACTGTGGTAAAGATACCCCCACTGCTGCAGTAGACTCCTGACTTGGACTCCTTAGCCCTTAAATTTCATCCTTTAGTTGCCGCCTGTGGGATATTTTTCAGCCGTAAAATTGGTGTCATTTTTAGCTAAAACCCTTCGATGTCTTCTCTTGCCTAAATATTAGTCAAGATGAACAACATGAGCCAGTTTTTACCTTTGTGCTTTACCCACTTACCCACACCTTGTTCACTTACCTATCTTAAAATCTTACACCCTAGCAAAAATTCTAAATTCTTTTTATGTCCTCATTGAATGTAGCACATTCTTTTAGGCTAGCAACTCATTCCATTTAAATGTCTTTCTTTGCCAGAATAAATGTTTAGCAGTTTGCATTGTGTATGGCATACATACATAGGTATGAAATAAATGCTCCTTGAATGTATAATTAAAGCATGATATAATTGTATATGTATAGAGGTTTGATTAGCATAAGCCATTTTTTTTTTCTTTGTGGCTGCTGCTAAAACATAATACAGTCTAAGCTCCCTTAAAATGTGCTGAAGAGACGTCGGATTGCAGTGAACAGAAGAGTTAGATCATTAATTTTTTTTTTTATATGTGGCTCATGTTACTCTTGTGCAGTTCCATGTTTTTAAGAGTAAATATATTTAAAAGGAGAGGGACCAGAAGCTTGATGTCTGAAATAGTGTCATGTGAATAGTTGGAATGTTTGCTGTAGAGCAGTGATGACTGAGATGGGTCCTTGCGAGCAGTCCTCAAGTATTTTAAGGGGTTTCCCTTAAAAGAGGAAATAGAGAGTTACAATTCAAATTATATATAAGGATCAGGATGGACATTTGATGTTACTTTGTCCAGCCTCATCATTTTAACATGTTCTGTATTTAGAGGACAACCAGAGCCAGTAGATAAAAGTCATAGATACGTAGACTTTTTTTTTTTTAATTTTTTTTTCAACGTTTTTTAATTTATTTTTGGGACAGAGAGAGACAGAGCATGAACGGGGGAGGGGCAGAGAGAGGGAGACACAGAATCCGAAACAGGCTCCAGGCTCTGAGCCATCAGCCCAGAGCCCGACGCGGGGCTCGAACTCCCGGACTGCGAGATCGTGACCTGGCTGAAGTCGGACGCTTAACCGACTGAGCCACCCAGGCGCCCCAACGTAGACTTTTATTGATTGACTCAGTGAGCTAATATTTGACATGTACGTACTTAAAAAGAGTAGTTCGCTTGTAAATAGCAAGTTTTCTGCTTGTAAAAGTATTGAGAATCTGGAAGTCTTTGTCAGGAATCTGTGTTATCTGAAGTTTTTTCCTAGTTCTCTGGATTACTTAATTGAAGTTTAAGAGCTACCTTTTACTCTCAGGTGCTTGCTTTATTGTGTGTTACCATCTGAGGGTACCAGTCAGTGATAATTAAAAAGAAATGCTGCATATTGCCACTTTTTTTTCAATGTTGCAATAGGAATGAATTTAGTTTTTTTTTATTGTTGTTTGTTTTTGTAAGACTTATGCCATATTCTTTACGATATATATCAGATCTTTGGATGGCAAATAATTTGTTACTAGTTGTAAGATGATCCAAATCAGTTACTTGGAATTTTTATGAAGTAGAATATTTTTATTCCTGTTACTGGGACCATGACAGTATCAAATTATGAGTCGATTATTGCTAAAAATGAAAAGGCCTAAATGCAAACATTAGTAGCACTGATGTATATCTGACTGTCTGAGTGATCCAGAAGCGGGATAAGACTAGACGGGCATCCTTTAACTATTTTTTCTGTGTTCTAGGTTTTAACCAACTCTTTTTAAGTGATTCACAAGAGTCAAGGCATTCCTATTTGTGAATGTAAGATTGTATCAGAAAACAGAGTACAGAGTCTATGAAGTCATATGAATCTTCTAAAAAAAAAATGGAACCAGAAAAATCAAGCAGCAGTTCACCTTTCTGCCTTTAGAGCGGTCTAGCTATAGTAAACTATTTTTGTTCGAACATAGTATGAGTAGTTATAGACACATAAGACCTTTGGATTCATACACTAAGCATAACCTAGTTTTTCTTTTGTATAAATTTTTAAAGGCTCAAGTAAAAAGAAATCCTGCTTTTAGACTATAAACATTTAACTTTGGTTTTATAATTTTAATGTAACACTACAAGTAAATAGCAATTTGTAGTATAGATATTACTACAGTTTAAATAGACCTAGAAATATAGTTAATAGGTCTCTTAACTATTTTAATTGTCAATACAAAGCACATTTTTAGAATTTAATTTGAAATATGATTTTAGTATCAGGGAAAATTTTGGTCTAATTGCTCTCAAATATTTAAAATTTTTGAATAAATAATTGTAAAGGTTTAATGAATTTTAAGAGGTGTTTAATCTTTTAAATAGCGCTGGTTGGTTTAAGTGTACTGTATTAGCACTACCCCTGAGAGGCTTCAAGCATAGGCAGAATAGAAAGAAAAAGGGCCTAAATATTTTTCTTTTTGAAATGTAAAATTTAAATGAACTTTCTGGGTTAGCACATCTCAATGTGGAGATCACATTTACATATGAACCCTTATGGTTAACATTGGAGAGGCTATTTCCTACTTTGGTAGAAGGTTAATTTGTATTCTTTCCCACCGTTTAAGATAACTACAGTAACTTGAGTTCATCACCAAAACCAAACTTAGGCTTGTGGCATAGGCTAATGGGGCTCTGCTGGGTATTTGGCAAAATTGAGTATACACATCTTTCTAGCCTTTGTCTAAACCAGCCCTCAGCCTCTCACCTTTCGTTTATTCACTGAAAAAGTATGCCTGGCAATGGGTGTAAAGGTGAATAAAACATTCTTGGTGTTGGGGATCCAGAACATAGTATGATGATTATCTATAAAGTGTTAGTAGTTCTGGAAAAATACATTTGGATGGCAAAACCAAATACCTATGGACAGCTTTTGGAATTAAACTAGGTGATGAACCTCCAAATATCAAATGGGGAAAACCATCAACCTGCCTGGTATTGGTTTCTATGTGAGAAGGAAGAGTTGGGGTAGGGTCTGGCAGACTTGAGAAAAGGAGAATCTCAAATTACTCAACTGAAACTTGGATTTTGTCCTCTCCATAGTGAATGCAAGGTACCCAAAGGAAGGATTGGAGAGACTGGGACAATTTTCCCCAGTGAACTCTCAAAACACCAGCCAAGACAAGACTCCCTTTTAAGGACAGGACTGGACCCCACACTGAGAAGAAAGTAGCAAAAGTAGAATCATTGAGTGTAGAGACCATAGGAGAGGGCTTAGATCAAACTGGGGGAGGGGAACACAATCAGGAAAATCTTAGAAAGCAAGCCACCGTATTTCTGAACATTACTCAAAAACAACAGAAAAGGTAACTGAAGTCAAAAAAGCTTTCCTGAATCTTGCATCATTCTAAAAGGCCAAGAAAATAATTTCATGTAAACATGAGCAATTGAAAAATACTGTCAAATCTCAAAAGGTTATCAAGATGTGGTATAGTATGAGTGCTTTCGTAAACAAAATGGAGGAAAGATCTCTGAAGAATGTTAGGGGTAAGTTGTCAGCAAAACATTCATGGAGGGTGTAGCGTGCATGGTGAAGGTAGCTTTAGTGCTGGTTCCTATTCTAACATTCTCCGAGGAAGTGTTGGTCTGGCTGTAATGTGTGCTGATTGATACCGGACTGGAAAGGGAGGTGGCTACAAGATCATGATTTATATACTTATGAGGGCAAAAGGAAAGGACAAGGTACTTGAAGAAATTGTGACTCACTGATTCCAAGTAAGGTGGCTGACCCATTTGCCTTCACTTATACCTTGTCCAACAGCCTCTTCTGCCTTTTCATCCTTAACCTAGTGTGGACTACTGGGATATTCTGCCAGTTACTTAGTTACAGATCATTTCTGATGTCTGTTTTCTTTTGTCCCATATCCAGTTATCTTACTCAAGTATTGATTGTTCATTGTATATAATAGACACTTTCTAAGAATTTTTAAATTTTATTTTATTTTTTTTAATTTTTTTTTTCAACGTTTATTTATTTTTGGGACAGAGAGAGACAGAGCATGAACAGGGGAGGGGCAGAGAGAGAGGGAGACACAGAATCGGAAACAGGCTCCAGGCTCTGAGCCATCAGCCCAGAGCCTGACGCGGGGCTCGAACTCACGGACCGCGAGATCGTGACCTGGCTGAAGTCGGACGCTTAACCGGCTGCGCCACCCAGGCGCCCCTAAATTTTATTTTTTTGAAGTAAGCTCTACACCCAATGCGTCTGAATTCCTGACCCCTCATGAGATCAAGAGTTGCATGCTCCACCAACTGAGCCAGACAGGCGACCCATATACTAGGCACTTTTCTAAAGCACTAGAGAAGCAGCATGGTTCAAGCCAAAAGTACCCGTTCTAGAGATTACATTCTAGTTTGGCGATAGCGGTAGCATGAATATACGTGGTGATAAGTGCTATAAAGAAAAGTAAGAGTGGAAAGAGATGGGGTTTAAAAATGCTCAGGGATAGCCTCTCTGAGGTCTCTACTAGAATGTAATCTGCAGGAGGGTGAGGACCTTACTGGTCTTGCCCGTTACTGCATTTCCCATGCTTAGAATAGTGCCTGGCACATAACACTCAGTATTGAATGAGTAAATGTGGACCATAGAGAAATTAGTTCAAAAGACCCCATTTTTAAAAATTTTATTTTAATGTAGGTCAGCAGCAGGCACAGTTGATCTTAAATTGTCATGTCATTCCAGTGCATCCTTGGCTGAAGTAGGAATAAAGATGTTGCTCTGTCTTACGAAGCCAGTAAAACCCAGACCAGAATTAAAAATGGGTATCACTTGATAGGATTTAGTCCTTCCTTAACAATACTCGGCCAGGTTAACGTCCGGTCCATATTTGATAGCCTGGATAACCAGGAGCGTTTGGTGAGCGAACATTGTAAGTACTGCAAAGGTGCACATCCCTCGAAGACTGCTTAGGTTCTGCTAATCCCATAAGCAGATAATGTTTGAATGAAATGATCAGACAACAAATAGCGACTTCAAGGGAAGAGGAGAGCGCGGTCCCGCTTAGCGTCTGGGTGTATAGGGGACGACACTGCGAAAAGGGACGAATTCCGGATCGCGGGCCTGGCTCAAGACCCTTAATACCTTCATGACACCGTGTGGTAGACACCAGTAGTTTAGCATGGAGGAACCTAAGGACGCATCAGAAGCTTGCGTCACCATCTTCGCACCGCCCCCCCCCCCCCCCCCGTTCCACCTGCTGTCTCTAGGCTTCTATTGGTTGCCTCGCGGAAGGCCCGCCCCCTAGAGAAAGAAGGAAATATCCCAGTAGCCGGCCCAAATAACCGTAACTAGCCTGACGTCATAACGCAGCCAATCAGAAGCACATATGTTTAGGCTTGTCCAATGAGCTCGGAAACTGGCTTGGCCCGCGGAGTTTGATTTTCGTTCAGGGACGCGGAAGTTGTGCCCGGCCTCGGGGCGAGCCGCAAGGTGGGTGGGAGACCGGAGGTAAGGGCCAAGCATCCTGCGGAGTTACCCAGGTTGAGGGAAGGGGTTTCGGTGTCCAGCCCCGGGTCGGTGGGGGACGTCGTTACCGTCTGTGGCTTGCAAACCGAGGCGCGCGGGCGGACCCGAGTCGACGTCCGAGCGCTCCTGTACCAGGACGGGCGCACGTAGGGCGTCGCTGACTGCGGATTCGAGGCAGCATTTCTTAAGGACCGCAGCTTGGTGTCCCGGTGGTTGCTCGCAGGCTCGGCTTCGGAGGAAGGTGAGCAAGGCGATCATTCTGGGTTTGGAGAGCCCCTCAGGAAGCTTGAGGCCAAGGCGACTGACACCACCGGCGCTAGTCTCGGCCTGTTACTCAGTTGGGTGACTGAGTCACGTCGCGTATCTGGGGTCCAAATTCCTTGTCTTTAAAATGAGCGAGGAGGATGGATGGTACCCTATTCATTTGTGAGGAAGAGCCGCTGTTCATTTGTTAAAGCGTTGGGTCGGCCCCCTGCCTGCCTTCAGGAGCTGAACTCATCCCTCTCCTCAACCCAGAGCTTCCAGGAGAGCGGGGACTTCGCTGTCGCAGCTAACCTAAAGGCTTCCCTGCTAAGTGTCCAATTTATTGTTGGTTAATATTTAATAAGGCTGAAACATCTTATGAACTTTTAGTGCAATTTAACTGATAAATTGAAATTTCCTTTATCAGCCCTTCCCCACGTCTTCATTCCTCTCTCTCTTTGACTTCCTTCAAAATACTGCTGGCCAAAAGAGATCAGTTGATGGTGTAATGTGAAACGAAAGGATTCCTCCAGGTTACTTAATACAGTTTTGTGGCAATCGTGTTTTTTGGTTTTTGTTTTGTTTTTTTGGTCAAGAGTAATATTTTCTAAATTGTTTTTCCGGAAGGTATCAAGAAACTGATAATGTTTCCTTGAATTCGCTTATGTATGTGTTTCATCAATGTCACTCATACTGAATATCTTAAGAGAGATGCTGGAATATTTCGGTGTTCCCATAGACCAGGTAAATGTTTTTTAATGGATTTGAATGAACCTGTTGTATTTGTTGCTGGGTCTTCCTTTGAAAATGATCTATATATATGTAAACATTTAATTTAAGGCAAGATTGTTACTTTTCAGGTGGAACAAAGCTGAGTTTGCAATAGTGTACCTTAGGTAGTTTGCGTTAAAAAAAAAGGGGATAAAATTAAGGGCGCCTGGCTGGCTCAGTCGGAAGAGCATGTGACTCTTGATCTCCAGGTTGTAAGTTGTGAGTTAAGCCCCAAGTTGGGTGTAGAGTTTACTTAAAAAAAAAAGGGTGGGGGGAGGGGGAGGATAAGATTATTAGCAACCTATTTACTAGATAGGTCAAATGCCAGCAAAAGGTGCACATGCAGCAAAATATAGATATGACCTTCACAGGTAAAATATATTTTAATTATCCAGTGGTTTTATTTAAAGTAATTTAAGTTTGGGGGCACCTGGGTGGCTCAGTCCGTTGGGCGTCCAACTTCAGCTCAGGTCACCATCTCGCGATCCGTGAGTTCAAGCCCCGCGTCGGGCCCTGGGCTGACAGCTCAGAGCCTGGAGCCTGCTTCCGATTCTGTGTCTCCCTCTCTCTCTGACCCTCCCATGCTCATGCTCTGTCTCTCTCTGTCTCAAAAATAAATAAACGTTAAAAAAAAATTTTTTTTTAAAAAGAAAAATAAAGTAATTTAAGTTTGATATTTGGGTATATAATGGCAAGTTATAGCTCAACAAATTCAGAATAAATCTGGAGAGAGGATGACTTAGGCCTAAGAAGTACAAGCAAATCCACTTTTCTCTACTTATGGAGCATTACCATATCCAACACAATATGCTTGGTTCTTTGGGTGATATAGAGCAATACACAATGTTGTATTCATACTGCTTAAAATACAATATGACGAATAAAAACATACAGATAACTATAATACAAGATTGAATATAACAAAGAATAGTTGGGGAGTTTATAGAATGGGCAAATCATTGCTATTTGTTGGGGTGAATTAGAAGAGAATAGCCAAGGACACTTTCAAGATTTTAAACAAAAGTAAGTTGAAGAGTGGTTATAAATTATAAATAGGCAATTATTATATTATAAATAGGCAATTCAGTATGAGGAACTAGTTTGAATCAGGAGGTGAAGTGAGCCAGATGTGCTGTTGGATTATATAAATACAAATATCCTACAGATAGAGAAATAGTTCTAGAATGTTGGAAAAAGAGATTTCAGATTTGTGGTTATCTACATTCTTTTCATATTTGAATTCAGGGACTTTGGTGACATAATGGAAGATGTTGGGTGTTACTGATGCATTTTGAATTTCAAGAATACATTGAAGATAATGAGGACTGAATAGTAGTTAAAGATCTGCTTATTATTGGATTATTGATACCTTTAGGGATTTGTGTAGGTGGAGTGGCAGCTATAGTGTAGTTTGAAGAATAACTAAGGAAGGGTAGTGGCATCAGCAACTTTCTTTTGAAAAGTTTGTGAAAAGAGATCAAGAGCCATCAACTTGAAGGAGTAGGATCGACATTTTTTTTTTCCAGTGTTAGAGATAACTTCATGTTTGCAAGCATTGGAGAAGAACCTCATAGACAGGAAAAAAAAGTTAAAAATTCAAATGAAAGAGCGAGTGATGAGCAATGTCCTGGAGAAGGTAGCTGGGCAAGGAATATAAATAATAAGTCTTGGAAAGAAGACAGACAGTTGAGTAGGATAAAAGTGAGAGATGGTGGAGAGGTTTGGAATGGAGAGAAATAAAAATTGAGGTATGTTAAGTTGGAGTCCTTGGTTTTCTCAGTAAGAGCAGAGTCAAGGCTTCTGCCAGGTAATAAAAATGGTGGCTTTGGGGATTTCAGAGATTGGTGATTGCTTTGGGCAAGACAGTAGAGAACAACATGTTCATGCTCTGAAGAGGTCGCAGAATATACCTGTGCAGAATACCCAGCTGAAGTCAGCATGGATTTGTAGTCTTCTAAATATTGTTGTTTTTGTAATTTATTTTCTCCAGCTAAGAGTAGTTGGGGTAATTTATCCATTAGTAATATGAGAACACATAATATCAAGAGGATGAACACTTTTTGAGTGGTAATGAACCTATCACTGAAACAACTTGAAAATCTCTGCTTGGTAGGAAAGTCACATCAGTAAAGTCCGGGTCGCCTGGGGGGCTCAGTCTGTTAAGCATCCAACTTCAGCTCAGGTCATGATCTCACCTTTTGTGAGTTCAAGTCCTGCATTGGGCTCTCTGCTGTCAGCACAGAGCCTGCTTCAGATCCTCTGTCTCCCAGTCTCTCTCTGCCCTTCCCCTGCTCATACTCTCCCTCTCTCTCTTTCAAAAGTAAAATGAACACTTGGGGCTCCTGGAAGGCTCAGTTGATTGAGCATCCAACTTTGGCTCGGGTCATAATCAACATCTTGCGGGTTCGAGCCCTGCATCTGGTTCTGTGCTGACAGCTCAGAGCCTGGAGCCTGCTTCAGATTCTGTGTCTCCCTCTCTCTCTCTCTGCCCTTCCCTTGCCCTGTCTGTCTCTCTCTCAAAAATAAATGAACATAAGTTAATTTTACCTCTTTCTACTTTTTCAGATGTAGCTACTAGAAAATTTGTCTTACATGTGTGGTTTGTGTTTTTTTTCTTTTGGAGAATACGTACTTCTGAAGTGATTGTAGGTGTAGGTGATTGTGATTTATGGTTAAGAACTACTACCCTGTAGGATTGAAAAGGAACATAAACACATCTCTGCCCCTGGAGTTGACAGTCTTAATGGAGCAGAGAGAACACTGCAAATGAAACAAAGTTACGTGTAGTTAGGTATCCTGTTGTGTGGTGCTCCTTGGAACTGGTTTAGGAATTTAGAGCCTAGGAAACTCCCGAAAGCAGAGTCAAATTTGTAGAGGAGTGTGAATCTGACATTAGAAGACAGGTAAAAACAGCTGGTGCCAGGGCTGGAGGTAGAGTGGTGCCCTTTGGGCACATGCGTAAGTGCTTGGCAATTAGGGTAACATTGGCTTGTCTTTGAGACCATGAGGAAAATTGCTATATGCAAAAGTGCTCGTGTTATTAACGTAGTGAGTGGGTAATTCAGTCGGATAGATAGAACTGGGCCAAGTGGCAGGGGACTTTTCAGGGTGACTGGAGAATAATACAGAATACATGGAGGATGTTGTGGAGACTGAGATCGCAGAATTGATGGAAGCTTATGAGGCCAGTAGATGTAATCAGTTTAAAAAGATTTTTCAAATTTTTTATTAAACATTAGAGAGAGAGCACGAGTGTGGGAGGGCAGAGAGAGAGGGAGACACAGAATCCGAAGCGGGCTCCAGGCTCCGAGCTGTCAGCACAGAGCCCGACATGAGGCTCGAACTCACAAACTGCGACATCACGACCCCAAGCTGAAGTTGGACGCTTAACTGACTGAGCCACCCAGGCACCCTATGATGTAATCAGTTTAATGTTTTAATGTTTCCTCTACTTTCAAATAGTAAGGTTCTGAACTCAGGTGTTTGGATGTGATCAGATACATTCAGAATCTTACTATTTGAAAGTAGAGGAATGGCATTTTCTGTGCCAGTGGCTTCCGGATCTTCCTCTCTAGCCCCAGTTTTTCTCAACTAGTCAAATGGCTTTAATTTTTACCTATCATGTATTGTGTCTGCTGACGATTCCCAAATCCATCTAAATCCCAGGTTTTTTTCCTGAGTTCTAGAACTGTATGTCCATTTCCAAGAAGATGCTGTTAGGATGCTACCTACGTCTGTTGCTTGTAATAAACTCTCCTTGTTATGGGATTTTAGGAAAAATGAAAAGTCCCAAGTTTTAATGCTTTTTGAAGAAAGTGCTTTCTTTGTCTTGAAATCTCTGCCAAAAGCAGAAATATTATGTCATATTTTTGAGGAGACTTCTGTGGGAATTGTTTACACCAATCTGGAAAGCCCAAGCCAAAAGACAAGATGTTATTTGAATTATAGTAGCGTATTTCATTTCTATCATCTTTTTAAGAACTGACTTCTGGCAGATATAGTTCACTGTAAGTAAAGAATTCTTAAATTGTCTAGTGCCGGATTAGTTTATTCCCCCTCTTTATTTCACCTTTGAAAGGAATTACATAAGTGCACTCTGTATTACCTCATTGTTTGAGAAACTGAAATTGTCAATTTTTGACTGGGCCAAAAGATGTTTAGCTGGGAGGAGAGGAGGCAATTTTTCTGGATAAAGTTCCCTAAAGTTATTTGTTTTTTTTTTTTAACGTTTATTTATTTTTGAGACAGAGAGAGACAGAGCATTAATGGGGGAGGGTCAGAGAGGGAGACACAGAATCTGAAGCAGGCTCCAGGCTCTGAGCTGTCAGCACAGAGCCCCACGCGGGGCTCGAACTCACGGACCGCGAGATCATGACCTGAGCTGAAGTTGGCCGCTTAACCGACTGAGCCACCCAGGCGCCCCTAAAGTATTTTGTCATTATCAGAAATAGGACAAAAATGAATTTGTGGTCCTTTTTTTTTTTTTTTTAATGTTTATTTATTTTTGAGAGAGAGAAACAGAACATGAGCAGGACAGGGGCAAAGGGAGAGGGGGACACAGAATCTGAAGCAGGCTCCAGGCCCTGAGCTGTCAACATGGAGCCTGATGTGGGGCACGAATGCACGAACTGGGAGATCATGACCTAAGCTGAAGTTGGATGTTTAACCAAGTGAGCCACCCAGGTGCCCCTGTGGTGCTTTCTTAAGAGACCTTTCTTTCTGGAATATTACATAGGTTAACTCCCATCCTTTTTTTTTTTCTTTTTCTTTTTAGGACAAATATGAATGAAGTTTAATTTTTTTTTTTTAAGTTTACTTATTTAGAGAACTAGCAGAGAGAGAGACAGAGAGCGAGAAGAGAGAGAGAGAATCTTAAGCAGGCTCTGAGCTTAGCACGGAGCTGGACAGGGGTTCTGTCTCAGGACTCTGAGATCATGACCTGAGCCAAAATCAAGAGCTGGATGCTTAACAGACTGAGCCACCCAGGGGCCCCAAAGTTTAATTCTTTGAAGAAAATACTTTGAGTATGCCCTTCTGTATTTTCTTTTCAAAATAAGTGTTAGTGCATCCTTTACATCTACTTTTCTTCATGGATATATAAACATGGCTTTAACAGAATAGTGTTTTTTTTTTTTTAATTTTTTAACATTTATTTATTATTGGGAGACAGAGAGTGACGGAGCATGAGCATAGGAGGGGCAGAGAGAGGGGAAGACATAGAATCTGTAGCAGGCTTCAGGCTCTGAGCTGTCAGCACAGAGCCAGATGTGGGGCTCAAACTCAAAAACCGCGAGATCATGACCTGAGCCGAAGTTGGACGCTTAACCGACTGAGCCGCCCAGGCGCCCCTAACAGAGTAGTTTTTAAACAATGTTCTATGTGTAAATAGGTTTTGCAGATTAGAGAAAATAAAGACTATGGATCAGCTCGGAGTATTGTTCGTCTTATTGGGAAAATTCTTCCTCTAGAACCTTGTCCCAGGCCTAATTTTGAGGTAAGTCAGTCAACATGCATTGTTTAAGCACTATGTATACAATAATCCCAGGTACTTCTAGAGATAGAGTAGAACAAAAGAAGAACTGTTTCCTGAAAGCCAAAAACCTCTTGCATGTTTTTGTGTTTATTTCTTTAAGTAATTACATTCAAAGATGGGCAGATACAAAGCAACACCTGAATAGCTTATTTTATTCTTCTAGTTTGTGTTTTATGACAGATGACATTAACCAGGGTAGAGAATATTGCTACATGTTTAGACTTTAGATGACATTTTCCTCAGTATTTTTTGCCCTGCTAACAGGTGCATGTTTTTCTGTTGCATATCCTTTTTCCTCTTAACTCAGGGATTTTTAATTTAGCCAATTTCCATGGGCACGCATGTGTTCTACCCCCTGCCCCCCACCCCAGCAAAGCTCTGACTTTTTTTTTTTCTTCCCCTTTTTTACTTCAGTTGATCCCTCTATTGAACTCTGTAGACCCTGGTAACTATGGATCTGTAGTTCCGTCTTTTGCTGATACTTTGCGTGTGGCAAATGATGAAGAAGGCAGTTATCTCAGATTTCGGTAATTTTACATACTTCCTGTGGAAGGTGGGATATGGGCTGTAATCTTAATTCTTGCACGTGTTGAAGTTCGATCATACTAATTGAATCTTGTGTCTGTCTTTGTACTGACCTGTGACCTACTAATATCTTCCTAATAAGGATGACATTTTTATTTCCCATTTCTCTTAATGTAGGCCTAGGAAGGAATGATATTAAAAGGGTGTCAAAATCATTATGTCCATTTTTAGGAGAAAGCTGTTTCCTATGCTAGATACCATATTTGGTTATTTTTTACGTATTTAGCCCAAACTTAAATAGTGTTTACTGTGTACCAGGCAACGATGTTAAATAAATGTATTTGAAATTTGAATGCGTTACTGTTCGGGAGTACTAACTTAAGTGTTAGTATATTCAGATATAGGCTATAAACACAATAAGGGTCAATTATCCAAATATTCTGGCTAAACTTATTATGTATCAAAGTGGTTTATCTATTTAAAAAAAATTAGAATACCATAAACTTATCCCTGACATAATGCTTAGTATAAGGCCATTCAGTACCATATATTCAGAGTATGTAGAATTTCTAAGTAAATCAACTTTATTTCTAAATAAATCAATTTGTACTCTGTTTAAACCAATTAGGTAGAACAGTTACAAGACAATTATTTTTGTTTTACAGTCTAAAAGCAAGACTTGTTCCTTCATTCACTGACCACTTATTGGTCACTTATTAAAGGCGACTCTTCTGTTCTAGATATTGAGAATACAAAGTTACGTAAGCTGTCGTGCTTGTCCTCAGTGAGTCTGGAGACAATGATGAGATAAAGAGAGCTACTCTGATTTTTGTTTTTGTGTCTTTATTCCTCTTTGTCTGAAAGAATTTATTTCTTTGGGGAAATTCCACCTCCCCCCTCAGTTTTTCCTTCCTTCTACCCACAGAAATAGCATATGGAAAAATGAAGAAGAGAAGAAAATGGAATTTTTCCATCCTTTGCCACCAGTTTGGAATCCATTGCTGCCTGCTCCAAGACAGAATAAACGAACCAAAAATGATGGGCCTGTAAATGAAGCTGCAATTAAAAAAATAGCTGCCCTCGAAGATGAGCTGACTTTTCTTCGCACTCAGATCGCTGCAATTGTGCAAATGCAGGAACTGAAAAACCATGCAAACGCTGGTGAGTGCCATGCTGCGTTCTGTCTTAGTTAGATGGTGCTCACCTACCATTTCATTTCAGTCAGTAGGGTCCCAAATGAGAGCATCAGATGCTAATGTGTCTTGTGAATGACATTAAATATGTCGAGGATATCGAGGGTGTAATATTGCTACGTCTGATGTTTATGTAGAATAAATGGAGACACATTTGCGGTGAGGGGCATGGCTTTGGTTCCAGCTGTACTGCTGTAGATTGTACTTTTGTATTGAAAAGCTGTTTTCTAAGTAAACTTTTCTAACTCTTCAGAAAAGCATCGATATTTATGAGGAAGAATATATTAATTTGAAAGAAGATGAATATAAGGTCTTCATGTATTTGTAGTTTGAAGTTATTGCTGCTGTTCTTTCACTAAATTCAGGTTGAATAATGTTTTCCAGATGATCCTTTTCTAAATTTTTAGAGATGTGACTGGTTTTAAACAACATACACCCACATACATAATATATACATGTATCTGTACACATTCATATACACACATATAATTTATATATAACATGAAATGTTTATACAGTTTTGTATATTTATGTATTTAATGCATAAATATACATATTGATATATAATAATAGCAGTTAAAATGAAATATACACACACATTATTTTTAAGCAGTCGTGTTAAAAAGTCTTTTGGAAGCAAATCTGTTGTGAAAAAGTTAAGTACTCAGTATCCGTCCTAGGCCTTGCCTAGAAAATATATGCTTGGGTATTTCTACAGTGTCATCATAGAGTGAATATACCAGTTTGAATGTTTCTAACTACGAATTGTTGATTGTGTTTTAGCTTTTTTAAATAGAGGATGAAATTCAGACTGTATGTTAATTACTGAAAAAGCACTTTTTGATTTCTTTTTAAAATGCATTCTCACCCTTCCTCCCTTTAAAGGCCTACCCAGAAAATCCTAATTGGATTAAAAATAAGCTTATTCTTTGGTTTGACTCTTATAAAAATTACTAAGCAGATGGGATTGCTTCTTTTTCCTGGCCACATCGTTATTTTAGTAGCATTACTGAAATTGTTCCTTTTTTGTTTCTAATTAGTGTTATGTGTTATGTTGGAGAGAATTTTGCATGACTTTTTCAACAGACTACTTTGTTTTTAGGCCTCTTTGACTTGAACAGCGAACCTAGCAGTTTGGGACAAAGGCCATCGCCAGGAACTGCTGAACTGAGTGTCAAACCAGATCCATTTTCAAGTTCAGTGTTCTTCCCTCCACCTGCTCCTCCTCCTCCAGTGCCCCCTCAGCTTTCTTCTCCGCAACGTCCATGTTCACTTACATGGCCAGGAACTAATAATACATGTAACTCAGATAACTCAGCAAATGAAGTGAAAAGACAGCAGTCAGGTGATAGTAAGACTAATGACAGTCATCGTTCGAAAAGCCAGGAAAATAAAGATGTTCCGAATATGTTGGACATTCTAAAGGATATGAATAAGGTTAAGCTCCGTGCTGTGGAACGGTATGTTGTCATAACTTGAGAAATGAATCAAAATTCTATTAGTGATGTTGTAATAATTTATTATATTTATCAAAGTAAACATAGACAGGTCTTCTCTCTGATTCTTCTTCACTCCAAACGCTTCTCCCAGAAAGAATCATTTTCAATTTTTTTTTACTGTTTCTTTTAGTGTCTTATCTCCATAATTTTGGAACAGTGTACTACTTCCTTTTGCTATTTCTTGATATTTTAACTATATTTATTTCCGCTTGTTAAAACTCAGGAGTACATCCTTTCAGACATTCTGCCGCCTAACATGTACGCATAAATACACTTCTTATTCTGTCTTCCCAATGTAGTTAAATCCATCGTCTTTACTTAAATCAGTATTCAGAATTTACATCCTTATAACAGTAAACATTCACAGGTAAGCCATTTCCTTATGCTATGATTACATTTTGCTTGTTGAATAATTTTATTTTTTATTGCAGCTAATAATTGTCTCTCTGAGTTTCTTTCTTTTTCTTCTTAAAATAATTTCACCTGTAGGAGCTCTCTGTTCTGCTCCACTGTCTTGTTCCCCCAAGCCTGCTGCATTGTTACCATGCCAAGGATTTCCTTGGCCATCATTATGGCATTCTCTACCCTGTCTCTTGTGTTGCCTCACCCATTTCTTGGGTGTCCTATCTTCCCATACCTTTCTGAGAAAGGGTCTATAAATAAGATTATTTTAAGGCTTTGCATATCTGAAAATTATGATTTTATTCTAACACTTCATTGCTAGTTTGGCTGGGTATACAATAGGCAGAAAACCATTTTTCCACAGAATTTTGAAGACATCGTTCCATCAGTTTTTAGCTTCTGTTCCTGTGGAGAAGCTGATGTCATTCTCATTCCTGGCTATGTATCAAATCTATTTTCCTTATTCTTGAAACGTTTAAGATCTTCTCTTTAGTCCTGGTTTGAAATTTCATGACGATGTTCCCTAGAGAGTTCCTTTTTTAATTTCTTATGCTGGGCACTTGGGGACTCAGTCTTGAGTTTTACATTTTATTCAGTGTGTAGACTTTTCCTCAGTTCCTTCAGGAAGGCAGCTCACCCTCCACTATCTTCACTGTCTTCCAGTGTTTTGTTGCAATTTTTACCCACTCTCGTAATTTCTTTGTCTTTGTGGGTATGTATTTTTTTTAATTTCTTTACTGTCATTTTAGTAGGATTTCACAGAGATCTGCCATGTTCATCTGGAAATCTTTCAATGAGGTTTTTAGTGAGAAAATATATTTTCTGTATAATAGTGTTAGGGCAGACACATCATTTCATTATTAATGAGGGTATGATTTGACCCTTGTGTGAGGAAGCTGATACAGAGAAGAATGTGGCTGAATGTGCACACTTGTTCCAGCTAGAGGGCTTATTGGCATCACTGGGCCCAGTCAGTGTAAGACGGTGACTGACTGTTACCATAACTGGAGACACAGCTAGGAGGCTGGTAGAGTCTCCCTTCCACCCCCAGTATCTCATTTTTCTACAACTAACCGTGCATTATACATTACTACAGAGTCAGATAAGATTTGTCACATCTTCACAGTTACAGTCACTGTTCGTGTTCTCTGCCTTCTCTCTTGTTACTGTGAATGAAATGCCATTGCTCATGTCCAGGCTCTCCCCTTGGTCACTAGGTCTCCTTTTCTCTTATCTTCTCAAGGATTTTACCTAAAATTATCCCTTCTGTCTTCTACATCATCAAATTTTCCTTCTCTACTTTATTCTCCCCATACCTGAGTATTTACCATCTTCAAAACATGTATATCCCCAGCTATTATTATTTCTCTGCTTCTCTTTCTGATATAAATTCTTCTCATCAGAACTTTGTTTGCATTTCTCACCGCCTTCTTCTACCCACTGTAATATGGTCTCTGTCCCCATCACTCCACTGAAAACTGTGCATTGTCAAGGTCACCAGTAACGCTGGTACTAAATCTAATGGTCAATTCTTATTGTTCCTCTTACCTGACATCTTGGCAGTATTTGGTACTGTCTGTGGTCCCTTCCTCCTTGGAACACTTTCTTCCTTTGGCTCAGACCTCAGTCCCCTTCTCTCTGTATCCACATTGTTTCCTTTGGTGATCTCACCTAGTCCTATGGCTTAATGAAAACCTGTTCTGCCCTAAGTCTTTTGCATCTCAGTAAAGGCAACAACACCATCATCCAGTTGTTCAGTCCAAACATCTAGGAAGCAGACTTCCTGGTTTCTTGGTTTTTTTTTTTTTTTTTTCTTCTTCTTTTTTTAATGTTTATTTTTTTGTGGGGGAGAGAGGGAGAGAGAGGTGGGGAGGGGGGAGGGCAGGCAGGTAGAGAGAGATGGAGCACAGAATCTGAAGCAGGTTCCAAGCTCTGAGCTGTCAGCACAGAGCCCTACGTGGGGCTTGAACCCACGAACTGTGAGATCATGATCTGAGCCGAAGTCAGACGCTCAACTGACTGAGCCACCCGGGTGCCCCATCAGTTTCTTGGTTTTCTAATTCCTAATTCATTGTGCCTTCCAGATTCCTTATTCCTTGGCAAAAATTTTCAATCTCTTGAAGAATAATTAGATTGTAATTTATTATGCTTGTATTTCTGGCATGTTTGTCAACAAGGAGCTTAAATTAATTACACAAGGCTTTAATTCAATTTTTTTTTTTTTTTTTTTTTTTTTTTTTAAATAGGTCACCTGGAGGTAGACCCATTCATAAGAGGAAAAGACAAGATTCACACTGGGATCCAGTGTCTTTAATATCCCATGCACTTAAGCAGAAATTTGCATTCCAAGAAGATGATTCCTTTGAGAAAGAAAATAGGTCTTGGGAGTCTTCTCCATTTTCTAGTCCAGAAACTTCAAGAGTGAGCTATAATAACGTAAAGTTAATTTTTTAATTTTTCAAAAGCGTATTGTCCATGATGTATCTCTGCCCTCAAGTTCTCTTGAAGTTCTTGCACAGAATGGACCATACAGTTATTTGCTGGTACCGCTAACGTTTCTGTTGTTTCTGTTAACTTTTACATGCTCCTTTTCTGCTTGTACCTTACTATGAATTTTTTTTAAATAAAACACTTGATTTGAAAAATACTTGTGCGTAAGTTTATAAAGGCTTGTCCTGGACGGGTGCTAACTTGATGTTGCTGTCTGTTGTATGAACGAAGTCTGAAACTTAAGTACTCCAGTATTTTTCTCAGGCGAATATAAAGACTGGATTATTTAGTTAAATAGAATGTTAACAGTGCTCTTTGAAAAGCAAATGGGATCATAATTACCTTCAATGACAATGCTTCTTGGTTGCTTAAAAGGACATTTTCTATATTTATATTTGACCCTTGAAATTGCTCCTTATTTGAAGTCTCTTTGATTTAGACATAGCTTTAATTTGGGGGTTGGTTTTCCCATATCACAGTTCAGTTGAGGTAGTAGGTACAGAAGAATAAGCCTTGGGAATGAGAGGGTTGGGAGGGAGGCTGGGGTCTAACGGCAGGTGCATAGCTCTGAGGAGTGGGGGGTGGGGGGTTCAGCAGTGGACACGGAACAACTGGAAAGCAGATAGCAACTCAAAGAGCATAACAGAGTGGGGGAAATTGTCCCACTTGTGTTCCAGCGCAGGCAGGGCTGTCTCTTGAGTTACTCGTGGGTGTGTTCATCATGTTGACTCTGGACATTCTTAACTATAAGAGGGCCAGAAAGTATGGTTTACTTTAGAATTATTACAATCAAAAATGCCAATGTGCCTGAAAATAAACATTTGACATTTGTGTAGAAATGTATAACTTGTCATGTACTTTTCTGCATGCCTCGTTTGATCTTCACAGCAATGTCCTAAAAACAAAAAAGCATGAATAAGTCAGGCCAGTATCACCTGACCCTCAGAGTGCTGAAATAATCTGCCTGTAACCCCACATTGGATTGGCAGAGCAGTGACTAGAGCTGGGTTTATTAAAATTTTGGATATCTGAAAACCTTCAGTTATGTAAGCTGTTCGCTGTGTGGAACATATTTCCCAGTGATGGTGGATAAGCGAGGAGGTTCTGGGTTGTCTTACACTGTTCAGTGTTCAGCATTTTATCTCCAACCAACTACAAGCACTTTAGAGAAAGAACCATCTCTTTTTGTAGATTTTACGGCACCTCGCTGAGGGCTGGACACACGGGGACTCAAACTGTAGTTGACTGGGCATTCAGTCTCTGCAGCTGAGACTCCTCACTTTCATGTGCTCAGCTGTGGGCACAGTGCCCGAGAGACACATAGTCCTGTCTCAGAGGACTATTTATTGTTGGATGGATTAAACCTCCAGGAGTTGTTTGGTCATTGCGTTATCATCTGCTTTTACCTGAGAATAATTTCCGGGTTGAACGTTTGCTTTATTTCAGTTTGGCGTCCCATTTCACAGAACAGTGAACTAAAGGAAGAACTGACAAACCCCAAAGATGTTGACCAATGTGTGAACAATGTCAGCTGAGTCTACACTGGCAAGGAAAGGTCGCTGAAGTGTGCCCGCGTGCCTTTCACTACATGCTGAAGGATCTCAGTCCGTTAACAAAGTTGAATGAAGTCTGTGCACTGGGATATATCAGTGCAGGGGTCTAAAGAGTCTTGACTCATAAGAACACCTGTCTCTGTTCTTGGAAGATCCAGCAGGTAACTGGCTACTCACGGTAGTGGTTAGGTGTATGGCCTTCTTTCTGCATGTATATTGCTGTTATTAAAAGCTGAATGCACGCTTTGGATGATTTTCCTAGGAGCTAAGTAGTAAATGACTTAATGTTTCTCATTAGAGAACGGTAGGGTCCCACCCTAGGGTAATCATTTTAATAGATTAAGAAATTAATGTAAACTGGGGCACCTGGGTGGCTCAGTCGGTTAAGGGTTCGACTTCAGCTCAGGTCATGATCTTGCGGTTTGTGAGTTTGAACCCCACGTCGGGCTCTGTGCTGACAGCTTGGAGCCTGGAGCCTGCTTCGGATTCTGTGTCTCCTTCTCTCTGCCCCTCCCCCACTTGTGCTCTGTCTCTCTCTGTCTATCAAAAATAAATAAATGTATAAAAAAAATTTTTTTAAAGAAATTAATGTAAACTAAGTATATATTGTAGTACTCAGCAAATGATAGTAAATTTCGATTTTTTTTTAAACATTTATTTTTAAGAGAGAGAGAGACCGAGTGTGAATGGGGGAGGGACAGAGAGAGAGAGAGACAGAGACCCAGAATCCGAAGCAGGCTTCAGGCTCCAAGCTGTCAGCACAGAACCCAATGTGGGGCTTGAACCACGAACTATGAGATCATGACCTGAGCTAAAGTTGGATGTTTAATTGACTAAGCCACTCAGATGCCCCTAGATGTTTAAAATCAATTTCTTAAAAGCATTTATGACTTCCTAATTTAAGAGTTTTTGAATCTTAGAAATTGGTAGTGATCTGGTTTACTTGACCTCCAGGAACTTGGAGATTTTCAAAGAATACAAAATATAATTTTTTCATTAGAATAGTTCTAGTTTGAATCATATAGCTTGAGTCTCCTAAAAATTCCTCCTGAGGTGATAAAGCATTATTCTTAGAAACTGACTTTGTTAGAAGCAGAAATTTTTAAAGAATCTTGGTAAGTTTTACCTACACGTCTATGTAAATATGAATGCCTATCGTTTTACTTCCTTTTTTCCTTTTTACATTGATACTCTGTACTTTTGTAAATAAATGTGGTTTTTGAACTTGGTTGTGTTTTGTAGCACATCAAATTCATGTTTTCTCCTTACTGTGTCATAACCGTCTGAACCTTTTTATTTTTTTGAAAGAGTTTTGAAGGGAGAATGCCTTGGGTAATAAAAATGAAACACATGTATGCTTGGAATAGGTATTTTATTCCTCTTCATTCATATACTACAGAGATGTGGAAACTTACATGTTCCCCTAGATTCTTCAGCCTACACAACAGCTGGGAGCCTAGGTTCCATTTGAATGGACTCGGCACTTACCCATTTTGCCAGACTCCTCCCCTTTCAGAAAAGCCTGGTTTGCCCGGTTTTCCTGTTGCTGTGCTAGACAGTTCATTGCCTGGCTCATAGTCATTTCCAACCCTTTTCTCCCCAGCCACCTTCCGGTTAGGAGTGGCCATGCCGCAGCCATCTTATGACCATGAGGAACAGGCTTTGGATCACAGAGATGTGAACTCTGACATCACAGAGTTGTTGAGCCAATACTAGCAAGGGCTGTCTGCAGACTTCTTGTTATTTGAGAGACATAAGAAAAACGGGCCTTCTGGATTTTCTGTTACTTGCAGTCCAAAGCATTCATGACACAGCAAGTGCAGCAGGGTAGCTTTGACACTTGTCTGTCATTCCTTCTATGTAGTTTTCTGATACTTCTTATCCTGTTATCAGCTGTCTGCTCTTGCCCCTCATGTACATTTCCCTCATCTGCCTTTTCTCCTCCATTGTCCTTGCAATTAGAGGGTTTTTTCCCTCTGAAATAACTGCTTTTTAACCCCCAAGGGAGTCTTGCGTTTTCAGTTTTATAGTCTCCTTACTCAAAACTACATAACGAACAATCAATCCTTCCTCAACAACTAGGAGAAGAAACCCATGGAAGATGCCATCCTCTGCCAAGGGAAGTAGGTTTCTTGTTAGACTTCAAGGTGATTTTATGGGGGGCGGGGGCGGGCTTTTCTGTTCTATTTCAGGATGAATTTCCTACCTACCCAAAGCACATTTCTGCACCATGACACGGGGATTCAGTTGGCCTTGGGCTTCCCTCTGTTGGGAAGCATGACTTCTGGTGTCCTGGAAGTCATAACCACATGCCCTGAAATCCTTCAGGAAGCCTCCCAAAGGGCCCACACTTGGGCTTCTGGTGACTGGGGTTTACTGTGGAGTTCCTGAGGCTCAGGGATTCTGTGTAAGCCTTCATGAACCCTGTACATACATGATCTAATACTGTGTGTTATTTATAAAATCATTTGCTTACCTCATAAACTTGCCTAAACAAGCCATGAATGCTGAAACTCTTCTTACAAATTATATAAAGGCTAGCTTAATTTCCTGACTGAAACACTCTCCCACTTGCCCTAGAAGAGACCCTCTCTCTCCCTCTTCCCCAGATGCCTTAAACTGGGTTGCATTCTTCCCAACTGGCTACTAGTCAATCCTATAACGTGTTTGAGCAAGGGTATTTGATGAAGGATTTTAACACAGAAAATGAAGAAAAAGTGTTGGTTTTATAATAGAGACCATAGGAATTTAATACTGCTCAGAATCTTGCCTGGTTGAGACGTGCTGATGACGGCAGTGGTGCTGGTGGGGCAGCGAGGCAAGAGGCTTCGCAGGGGTGTGCCGCAAAATCTGGGGCCCCAAATCAAAACCAGTGGCAGGGGACCATTGTGGGGAGTGGGGTATCTATCAAAGGGCCTTTGCTTTTACAATGCGAGTATCTTTGTGTTTTAATTAGGAAGTTTAAACAGGAATTGGGTTGGGGGAGATGCAGCCATTTATATGATCGCAATAAGGAATGAGGATTTCTGCTGGATATTAAGCAGAGGCCCTCCTTAGATTGGAGAGGTTGAGTGTGTAATTGGATTTGTTTCAGATTGGAAACAAAACCAAACACTGGGCAGTGGAATGAAGTGTAAGATTTTCGTATCAGAAAAGGGCTGTTACAAGTGGGGTTCTCTGTAGACTCAGATGTAGGGAGTCTGTCTAGGGGTTCTCAGGAGAAGACCCTGCAAGGGAGGAAGCGGGAGTGGGTGCACGAGAAGCTGGGGTGTGATGCAGCATTAATGAGGGCGGCCCTTGTCAGATCCCATAGGGAGCTGGGATAGCCTTCTGGGGGTAGTCTCCCGTTGATCAGAGGATGCTGAGTCTCTGTATTCTCTCACTGACCAAACACTGGGAAAGGGGGCAGGGTGTTGAGCAAGGGCGATTTCCACAGAGGTGTGTGAGTTCTAAGACCACAGTGGTGCGTCAAGTCCATCACTGAAGACATGTTTCCAAAGGTGTTGCAGAACCCAGCCTGCCTTCCATGGCAGTCAGCTTGAGTAGTGCTGGTTGCCCAGAACGCCCAGGTTCCCTGTCATCCTTCCACCAGGCTGGTTCTTATGCTTACTTGCAAGAAAATATTTGCATTTAAAAAATTCGGGGGTGAGGAAGGGCAACCTGTGGTTGGTCAGTCACAGCTTTGGCCTTCTCATGGAAATTACTTATGTTTCTAAGGACTCAGAAGCATTAAGCAGTTATCATATCATATTGCTTTGGGGACCAATGGAAGAAGTGCTGGAAATGTGCCGGGAGAACTGTGTTATCAGTGGTCTGGGCCCCAAGCTCTTCAGTTGCAAAATGAAGAAGCTAAAAGGAGTGTGCCGAGGTCCAACATACGTAAGAATATTCTATGACCTACTTGCTCCTGTGAAACGAGACATAATCATAGCTCAACTTAGGTGCCACTTCAGTTTCTGTACTCCCTGCTAAATATTCCTACCAAGGGGATGCGGTCTCGGGTTGGACACAGTGGGGGGAGGTGGCCTGCGGATCCCTGAGAACTTCTGTTAACACTGTACTTGGGAGTGAGCTATAATGGACCTTTTTGGTGATGGCAATAGATCTCATTTTTAGTGGCACTCATGTATCAGTTCCTATTCTTAGTACTTAGTACTTTCCATATATTGACCCATTTAATCCTCATAACAGGACTGACTACTATAGTTATTCTCATTTTACAGATGATGGTGTTTGTACCTAAGCAAAGGGTTTTCACGTGTTTTTAAGTTTTGTTTTTTTTTTTTTTTACGTTTATTCATTTTTTGAGAGACAGAGTGTGAGTGGGGGAGGGACAGAGAGAGAGGGAGACACAGAATCCGAAACAAGCTCCAGGCTCTGGAGAGCCGGACATGGGGCCCGAACTCACAAACTGTGAGATCATGACCTGAGCGGAAGTCAGACGCTTAACTGACTGAGCCACCTGGGCACCCCAGGGTTTTATGTTTTAAACCCCTAGGCAGTATTAGCCATTTATACATTTTTTCTTATTTATTTAGATTTTGCCTTATTCCAGAAAGTATTTAAGGCATCTTACAAGGATATGTAAAGTCAGGCAAGATAACGTAACTGGAAACTCCAAGAAAAACCAAAGCAAACCAAAACTTTGCGGCTGCAGTTTTCCATTTTACCACAAGAGGGAAGTATAACATCGGAAAGCGCGTAGGCTGATGTTAAGACCCCTAACCCCACCTTGGGATACCAAATTTTTAGAAGTTGTAGACCACACGAAGTTAGATTTGGTATGACTTGCAAAAGCAGATTTCTTTAAAGG
Source organism: Prionailurus viverrinus (assembly GCF_022837055.1). NCBI lineage: Eukaryota > Metazoa > Chordata > Mammalia > Carnivora > Felidae > Prionailurus > Prionailurus viverrinus. The sequence goes on along the minus strand of NC_062565.1, from coordinate 123,410,919 downwards.
ATATGCATGAATTATAAATGGCCATGTCTTTGATAGATTTGAGATTATCCATGTCATCAGGCTTATTCAACTCTTTTCCCAACAAATAATGAATATTTATACAATTCAATGATAAAAGCAGGAGATAGTTTTGCTTAATTGTTAAAGATTCTCATAAGTTCCTCAGTTTGAATACAGCTATTTGTTTTACTATGAGAGAGAAGCCCAAGGCTTATTATAAATAATAGGATTAGAGTTTTGGCTTTTAATCTGGTAAAGATTGGCGTTATTAACATGGTGGAATTTTTATTACACATACCATAACTGACACATGCAAGTATGTGTTTCCGAAGATATTCTAATTGTTTAAAAGATCGTCCTGCCTGCCTTTTCCCTCCCTCCTATGTTAGTCTCACGTCTTCTTGCAATAAACCGTGTCAAAAACTAATCCAGAGAGGGGTATTAATGATTTCAGATCCAGCTGTTGGGGTATGGAGTCTATGGTGTCATCGCTCAGGAGGACCTCCTGAATGGGATGGAACTGTGTGTCCCATGTGATTTCTTCAGCTTTTGACTAGGTTTCTGCCTGGCCCCCCTACTGAAGACCTTTGAGTTCACCTGCACGGGAAGGTTTTCAGTCTTACCCCACCAGCTCCCAGCGAGGGAGCCTGTGCTGTGTCTGCTCCCTACGCACCCTGCTTCCCTGGAAACCAGACCACGTTTTCTGCATTCCATGGTCCTGATGCCTATGGTTAATAATGCTGGTAATCACAGTAGCTAAATTCCTTGAAATGTTAATTGTGCTAGTCACTGCACTAGGTCCCTTACAAGTATTCATTTAATTCATACTCCCTTTTTACCGATGGGGAAACTGAGGACGAGAGATGTTCCAATTTTTAGTATAGGTGCTGCCGAAGTGAGCACAGAGGACGAGAGATGTTAAGTACCTTACTCAAGGTCATACTACTAGGAAGCTGCTGAGCCAGGAGTCAAACTCTGAGTTCCAGAGTCCAAGTTCTTGACTTGGCTAAGCCAGCCCCTCCCAGTGGATCCCACCACCACCTCATCTAAATTCCAGAAGCAACATGAAACTTCAGGTCCCTGGAGCGCTATACTGACGTAATTCTGTATCTTGGCATTTGCTGTTTCCACCACGTGGGGAGTTTGTACTCTTCCTTCAAGGCACAGTTTGAAGAGCATTTTCCTCAGAAGCCTTTTCTGACTCTCCTTCTCCCACCTACCCGCTCCAGTATTTCCCGCTGTGGTTCGCACAAAACTGTGCCCTTCTCTTCACTGCTGGATTTATTTATAACTGCTTCCCTGTCTGTCTCTCCCCAACTCCACTGGGCTCTTGAACAACTTGAGGTTAGAACTTGGGTGTCATTCATTTCCTCCTATACACAAACAATGGTCATAGTACTTATGTTATTATGGGATGTTAATTAATGGGCACTTTGAGGTGTTAAGAATGATGCTAAGTAGGGGTGCCTTGGTGGCTCAGTTGGTTAAGCGACCTACTCTTGATTTCAGCTCAGGTCAGGATCTCAGTCCTGAGATGGAGCCCCTCGTCGGGGCGGACAGAGGCTGCTTAAGATTCTCTCTCCCTCTCCTTCTGCCCCTCCCCTGCTTGAGTGCACGCTCTCTTAAAAAAAAAAAAAAAAAAAAAATCCTAAGTATATATAGGTCATCTCATCACAACCAACCAGTCAATAGAGGTCTTTTTAATCTTCATTTTACCAATGAAGACAACAGAGCTCATGGAACCCCGGTCGCTTGTCTAAGGTCAGTTAGTTGCTACTAAGTGGAAGGACTGGGATTGAACCCAGGTCTGTCTGACTTTAGAGTACGCACACGGAACTCTTAGACTCTGTCTTCCATTGACAAATGTGATAAAAAATAGACTTGATGTCAATTTACTTATTTATTTAAATTTAGACCCGATGTCAATTTATTTAGTTAAAACCTCACCTATTATTTAGTAACAGACTTTATCCAAAAGTGTAGAAAATAATGCAAGCTAACTGCTCAAATTCACACAGCTAGAAGATTTCAGAGCTGGGATTTAAGCCAGGGCTGCTGAGGCCAAGGGCCGTTGCTCTCAGTCTGTGTGGCCCGTGTTTAGAGGGAAAGATTTCTGTGAGGCCAGGCCTCCTTGGCCAGATGGGTCAGGCTGAAACCACTGACTGCCTGAGCCATCCTGGGGATGGTGAGGCCTTTGGCTTTCACGGGACCACCACCAGTCTTGGGGACCTGCTTGACATTTCTGACCACACCGTGGACCCCGGTGAGCAGGTCTCTGCCCAGCCCAGATTTTCCTCCCTTCTTGCTAGTTCTCTGTCCCAGCATGTGTCACGGAACAGCCTGCCCAAGACTTGGCTCAGAGTCTTTGGAAAACTACTTCAATGAGAGTAACTATTTCTCCTTTAATGATGAATTTGACTTCTGGAAATAGCCAAATAAGTGCCAAAGCTAATGAATGAGTGGGTGACCAAGCTGGGTGATATCACAATTGGTCACAAATGAAGTGCGACTTTCAAGTAATTCGAGTGATTCTCTTGCCAGGATTGTAATCTGGCTCTGAAGGCATTTCCTAAAGACTGGTTCCAAAAACATTTTGAGCAATGCCTACCCACATGGGATGTGTTACCCAGGATGATGTTGGGAAAGACAATACTTATTTTATTTATGTTTTTATTTATTTTTGAGACAGAGACAGAACATGAGCAGGGGAGGGGCAGAGAGAGAGGGAGACACAGAATCCAAAGCAGGCTCCAGGCTCTGAGCTGTCAGCACAGAGCCTGACGCGGGGCTCGAACTCACAGACCGCGAGATCATGACCTGAGCCGAAGTTGGACGCTCAACCGACTGAGCCACCCAGGCACCCCATCACAATACTCATTTTAAATATAGAATTTCTGATAGAACTGTCAGTAAATAAGTCATAGGACTTTAACATCATCAATATGTTTTGTGACTGATTATTGGCCTGGATCCAAGATTTTAAATTTAGTTTTAACAGATGATAGAGTAAAATCTGGGATGAAGATGAAAATATTCTTGTCTATTTAGGTCAAAAGGAAGTTAGTTGTGACCAAAGCTACTGACGTATTGCATCATAAAAACACCTATTTTCCTGTATTTCTTTGTGATACACACAGGACCTTCATGCCTGTCAGCCATTTTCTACTCAAACTGAATATTATGACCAAAAAACAGTCACTAAAAAAGTAGATGGAGGGGCGCCTGGGTGGCGCAGTCGGTTAAGCGTCCGACTTCAGCCAGGTCACGATCTCGCGGTCCGGGAGTTCGAGCCCCGAGTCAGGCTCTGGGCTGATGGCTCAGAGCCTGGAGCCTGTTTCCGATTCTGTGTCTCCCTCTCTCTCTGCCCCTCCCCCATTCATGCTCTGTCTCTCTCTGTCCCAAAAATAAATAAACGTTGAAAAAAAAAATTTAAAAAAAAAAGAAAAAAAAAGTAGATGGAAGGTAAACTATCACACATGCTAATTTCTTCTCCTTTAATGGCTTATGCCTGCTGCCAGGAATCTCTAACCTCATACATTGTTGACAGTAGTGATGATCAATTTGAAGTGAATGAAAACATTGTGCTGAATTCTACCCCCTGTCTTTGAGCATCTCACCTGCTACATGCTGTGTTGACTGTAAGTTTCATAGTTTTTAGGGCAGGCTTTATTTTGTAAGAATTCCTCTTTTAAGAATTTTAAGAATTTTATTTTTGTAAGAATTCCTCCTTTTGCCTCTTTTAACCTGACTTCAGGTCTGGAGTTTTAGAAAAACGGGCTCCTGTGCATTCCATCACGATTATTCGTGCCCTTTCCCTCGGTCCAGGCGTGACAGAGAGAAGCTGTGACTAGCAAGAGTCTGGCCTGGGGACCAGGAGAGCACGAGTCAGTGCTGTGGTCTTACTTCACGGCATAGTATCGGGCAAGTCATTTAACATCTTTTGGCCTCAATTTCCTTCTCTTTAAAACGAGGACTTTGGCAAAAGACCCTATGACTAAATACTCAGAGGCTACAAAATGTGTGTTTATCCCTTACCTATTATGTAGCAGAACAAATGGCCAAGTATGCTGACCCTGTTTAGTAGACAAGTCCACAGTGAGATTTCTATTCTTGTATTTATTTTATTTGAAGGCCTGAGATATTCTCTCTTGCCCAATTAAATCATAGCACACCAATGATCCCTTAAGGGCAGTGAACACTTGTATTTCATGATCATGCCTCTGAGATAGTAATCACACTAGCTTGCTCTTTAGGATAGGATGTGGGAGGGACCGTGAACTTCTGTATTTTTGTGTTTGTTAACTCGTGGATGCATATCACCACCACATATATACTTACAGGTGGGTGTGCCGATGGAAGCTGCACCAAAGTAGGGAACTTTGTCCTGCTTTATTCAAAGGTATAGCCCCGGCGTCTAGAACACAGTCTGATCCGCAGATGCTTACCATGTTCCAGGTACCATGACTATGCCACGTCCTTGAGATATAATAAGAGACTTGAAAGCTCACCCCAACTGCAACTCTTGCTTAGCTTACTTCACAATCATGAGCTTAACTGAAATAGTTTGTTTTAAAAAAAAAAATTAATCTTGATTTATTTTTGAGAGAGAGACATCGTGTGAGCAGGGGAGGAGCAGAGAGAGAGGGAGACACAGAATCGGAAACAGGCTCCAGGCTCTGAGCTGTCAGCACAGAGCCCGACGCGGGGCTTGAACTCATGAACCGTGAGATCATCACCTGAGCCAAAGTTGGACGCTTAACCGACTGAGCCACCCAGGCGCCCCTGAAATAATTTGTTTTTAAGTTTATTTATTTATTTTGAGAGAGAGAGAGAGACACACACACAGCGTGAGTGGAGTGGGGGAGGGGCAGAGAGAGGGAGAGAGAGAATCCCAAGCAGACTCTGAAGTCAGACACTTAACTGACTGAGCCACCCAGGTGCCCCATTTAGCTGAAATAGTTTTCTTATTTAAGCTGTAACCACTCCAGTAGGTCTATTTCCAAGACATTTAACTAATACATGTGAAAAATGCAAAATCATTCTAGCTTTGACTGCAGAGCATTTTTCCGAGGTCTCCTGTTCTTGGTAGAGATTTGTAGTTTCCTTTTTTTTTTTTTTAAAGTAGTCTCCATGCCCAACGTGGGGTTCAAACTCACAATCCTGAGATCAAGAGTCACATCCTCTACCCACTGAGCCAGCCAGGCGCCCCGACGTTTTGAAAATACTTAATAGTTAGACACATGTAATTCTTTTCTCTTTGACCTTGAAGAATGTTAAGGATGTTAATTTAAATGAAAATATGAAGGTGTTTTCTGAAAAATTTAAAGAGAAATTTATTCCTATAATTGTAGAAATTCCAGCTATAAGGGAACAAGCTCAGTAGGCACCTGGAATGAGAGTAAGATTTTTAAACCTCCTCAACACTATAAAATGTGTGCAACTTTAAGTTACAAACAATAGAAGTAATATCTGCTCATAAGAAAAGTTCCATGGTACACTGAAGAATTTAGAGAGTGCTTAGAATAGCATATATGTGGGGGTGATTGTCACCATAAAGTCCATCCAGAGAAGTTTGATGAGGATGGTGAGGGGGTCAGGACGGACTATTTTATACGGAGCTCACACAATCTGATGTATTTAATTAGAAGAGGAGACTGGTGCGCCTGGGTGGCTCAGTCGGTTAAGCGTCTGAGTTTGACTCAGGTCATGATCTCAGGGTTCCTGAGTTTAAGCCCCGGGTCAGGGCTAACCGTGAGTGCAGAGCCTGCTGGGGATCCTCTCTCTCCCTCTCTCTCTGACCCTCCCCAACTCATGCTTTCCTCTCTCTCTCTCTCTCTCAAAATAAATAACTAACTAAATAAATAAAGAGGAGATTTGTGGAGTGCACGCTAGTTCTCTTCATGTGGAGAGGCTGTGATCTTCCTTTTTGCTCTAGGTAGAAGCTCCCAGCCTGTTGGCAGAGGTCCAAGCAGAGTAGACAGAGGAAGGAAGAACCTTCTAACCCCAGAGCTATGCTTGCTGAAGCCCCGTGAGCTCCCTGCCTGGGCCTCCTGGATGGGCTGTCTGGGCTCTCTGTGATCTGGGATATTAAAGTGTACGTCATTCAGAATATTCACGTGTAATTGATTAGCCTGTTTATTTACAACAATAATAATAGCGATGATGACACTGCAGTTTATCATTTCATAGTATGCATGTACTGGTAGACAATATAATGAAAAAGAAGGGTCCACTTAGAACATTTAAAAAAGTTTTAAAAAACGTTTACTTATCTAGAGACAATGAGTGAGCACAGGGGAGGGGCAGAAAGAATCCCAAGCAGGCTCCCTGCTGTCAGTGCAGAGCCCAACTTGGGCTCAGTCTCAGGGGCTGTGAGACCATGACCTGAGCCGACATCCAGAGTCAGACGCTTAACCGACTGAGCCACCCGGGCGCCCCGAGAACATGTTCACCTAGAGAAATGAGTTAAAGAACCAGGGAAAATATTCTCATTAGGCCGAGTGGACCTTGCAGGCAGCTGTCACTTTCTGATTAAATTCAGGCTGCAGCCTGCAGCTCTGCTGAATTTGGAAAAGTGACTTAAAGAAAGTGATGTTACCCTCCTCTTTCACGTGGCGTTGAAGAGACACAACAGGTGAACGTGGGGGAAGGGAAGGGACAATAAGATAAAAATAGAGAGGGAGGAAAGCTGTAAGAGACTCTTAAATACAGAGAACAACCTGAGGGTTGCTGGGGGGAGGCGGGGGGATGGCCTAAATGGGTGATGGGCATTAAGGAGGGCACTTGTTGGGAGGAGCACTGGGGTCTACTCCTGAAACGCTTAGTACACCATATGTTCACTAACTTGAATTTAAAAAAAAAAAAGAAAAAAAGAAAGAAAATGACATTACCCTCCTCTTTAGATAACTTCTTTCAAAGGACTTTTATTTATTTGTTTTTTGTTTGTTTTTGTTTTTGTTTTACTTTTTAAGGGGACTTAAGGTAAGAGAGAAGTCAAATGAGCCCATTTTCCTTTACGCTAGGTTCTAAGTACACGTGGAAATAAAAGAAAAATGTGAAGTCAGTATATAGTTGTAGGTTTATTAACAACATTTAAATGGTAATGCCATGGGCGCTGGGTGGCTCAGTTGGTTAAGCAGCCGACTTCAGCTCAGGTCACGATCTCGCGGTCCGTGAGTTCGAGCCCCGCGTCGGGCTCTGGGCTGATGGCTCAGAGCCTGGAGCCTGTTTCCGATTCTGTGTCTCCTTCTCTCTCTGCCCCTCCCCCGTTCATGCTCTGTCTCTCTCTGTCTCAAAAATAAATAAAAACGTTAAAAAAAAAATTGTAATGCCATAAAATTACCTGATATCCCAAAATTGTGTCTTTTATTCATTTATATTACCGGAGGAGGGAGTTATTCTGTATTTGCTGAAACAGTATAAGCTCTGTTCACTTTGGATAATAGGATATAGTATGCCTTAAAATGATAAGGGGTCTTTTCACATCCATTATCTCATTTAATGTTCAAAATAACTTTGAAGGGTAGATACTGTTATTCCCATTTAATGGGTGGAGATTCTGAGCCGTAGAGAGCTTAAGTAATGTGAGAAGTCATGATATGTTCAATAGCAGGCATGGGACTCACCTGTTGCCTACAAATCCCATGATCTCCTGCGGGCTGAGGCATGAAGGATGAGTCAGAGTTGGCAAGAACACCAGAGGTAAGAGGATCAAAAATATGGTTTTAACACATTGTCAGCTCTTTGTTTTCCACCTACTTAGATGTGAAAGAGGACCATACAACGTGATCTTTAGAGATATCGGCTTCCAGACTGTCTAGTTATATACTCCACGGAACAGGTATTATCAGGAAATCCTGTTGTTTTCTCTGTACCAAACCTTATTTTCCCTAAGGGCATTGTATGAGTTACCTACCTGAGATGCATTCCTAGGGTTAGGTGTTTTCAAAAACAAGAGAAAACGTCAGCTGTTGCTTCTAAGGTTTTCCCTCCTGCTCCCCACCTCCCTCTTCCTGCAGCTCAGACTCCCTTCTGAACACCAAGACGGAAAAAACCCGAAACTCTGAGGATCTGAGAAAGATGGAGATTTCATTACCAAGCCGTCCTGTTAGTCTCTTCTGCACAACTTCCTCTGATAACTGGAATGGCATTGCTTCTCATTGCTTCTTTCTATAGACACCTAAACACTGATTTTTTTTAAAGTATAGAGGTAATAAAATCATATTATTCCAAATTAGGAAAAAAAAAAGCATTTTGGGAAACTTTTGCTAATATGACTACTTAGCAATTGAACATAGTTTATTTTAGCCTCCCTCCTTTTTTTTTTTTTTTTTTTTTTTTGGTACTTCACAAAATAATTAGGGTTGGCTTCCTATGTGGTCTTTGCGGAAGGAATCCATTCACTTTAAAATGGCATGAGGGAGCAGAGTAGAAATTACTGACACTCTCCCTGGGGATCTGGAGAAGCTCTACAGGCTCAGCTTTGCCCCAAAAGGCTTCCTGAACCCTCTTTCCAACAAAGGTATGTCTCCCATTCCCACCTTCAGGAGAAATGTTCCTTCCAGCTGCTAAGAGAAGACAATTCTCTTCATATTCTTTTGATTACAGTCACCCTGCACATACAGTGTGGTACTTTGCTCTTCCATTAACATTATCATCAACATAGTTTTCCTTTTTGCTACGTGGCTTCTGCACCACCAACTCTGATGATTTACTGAATAATAGTAATAATAATTTACTGAAAAGGTAGCCGCTCACGTACTTATCCATTCCCCAGATTGTTGGATGCTTAGATTGGGGTTTTCTAATGCTTTGTTTGTGACCAATCAGTCATAATTATGTTATTTCCATTTGTTTGAATTTTGAATTGTTTTACGGTATGCTTGGTTCACGTGCACATGTAAGCATGCAAACATGACCGAAAGACTTGTAAGTAAGAAGCATATCGCCCCATCTTCCAGTTCTCCAGGTCTCCTTTTGGGAGGCAAGTGTGGGCATTGGGTTCTGTGTGTCTTTCCAGAGACTATGTGTGGATGTAGGGGTGCCTCTTTTTTTTTGTTTTGCTTTTGGGTGCAGATTCAGTGTGGGCTAGAGGGCTGCTGCTTGTCGTGTGGTTTGTACAGGTGTCCTGCAGCCTTGTACAAATGGGCTGCTTCCGCTTGGAAGAAAGGGCCTGGTTTACTTCCCACCAAGGTGCTACCCACTCTCTGAGCCACGTGCCGGCAGGGCTGCTGGAGGACCAAGCAGCGAAGCCAGGCATATTGACTAAGTGTGCTGGGTGGCCACAGCAGAATGTATTTAACTAGTTATCTCTTGACGGAAATTTGGGTTATTTCTTGTATAAACTACAACGTGCACCAATAAATAACCGTCGGCACGAACATTTGTGTATTAAATTCCCGGAGATGCAATCGCTGATAAAAAGGGTGTGTGCACGGGCACGCATTCACACTGACGAAGTTAACGCCCAGAGCTGCCTGCTTCGGAGGTCCTCAAGCAGAGAGGACCCTTCAGGGAGCGTTTGAGAGGCCATCCAGCACTGGCAGGCTCTGGAGCCAGCTGGCCCGGTTTCATGGACCCTGGACAATGATTTAACTCTTTGGCCCTCGGTTTTCTAGTGGAGACGAGAAGCAGTCAAGAGGTTCACGTCATGGGGCAGTTGTGAGTGTGTAGTTCATGCCAAGCGCTTAACATACCACCTTGATAAGTTCCTCGTAAATGTCAACTGCGACTATCGTCATCATCACCGTCATGTTACCGGACTTCTGAGAACCTTGGGGAAGCCTGAGAAACTTTCACATTTTAGATTCTTTTGATTTAGGGAGCACCTCAGGTCACTGGATTTCAGTGAGGACCGCCATTCATGAGTTCTCGTTCTGCTTCCTGTTTTAACTTGCCACTGATGAGCTTCCAAGATCTGAGACCCCCTTGGGCTTGTGCAGTTGCCACTCTCCAGGAGGGAACCCTGCTCTGCCTCTTAGGAAGACCCCACTAGTGTGGACAGCTCACCATCCCACGGCGTGGCCGGGTGTGTGTGCATGCACGCAGCCGGGTGCAAGTGACGAGCCGTCTGCTTCATTCCCTGGACAGTCGCAGCCAGGGGCCGGTTGCGGAGCCCTTCCCAGGGTACTGCTGCTGGCAAGCAAGTGGCGGGAAGGAGGAGCAGGTGTCTCCACTAACTGACTAATTGGCCTGGCTCTAGACCTCGTTTTCCACGTTCTGAAAGGGTTTTGGCAGCCGTATTAACTCCCCAAATTAGTTAAATGTTGCGTGCGTGTAAAACAGTTTGCTGCCCCGTCAGAGCTTGGAAACATTTCTTTTCCTAAAGGTGATGACAATTTTCAATGTTACAAAGGGAACAAAGACCTTATTTGCAAATTAACACATCAGTACCGAGCCACATAAATGTAATTCGAAGAGCGGACGCGAGCCATGCGAGTACGGTCAGTCCTCTATTCCGCGTGGAGGCTGTGGGCATGGCAGCTGTGTTCTCACTACAGCGTGGCTGGCCATTCTACTTGCTGGGGGCCCCGGGCTTCCGTTGGTAGCTTTTGTTGATGTCATTTTTGCAAAATCAATGTGGGTGTTTGAAGCAGTCCGATTTTCGAGAAGCTGTGTCCTTGTTATAGACAGCCCGTGAGTGTTCTGTGAAGTCAGAGAAGGTTCACAGAGCTGCCTTGGGCCAAGGAGCCTGTTTCAATAGCTCTAGATCACTCTCCCTGACTGAGCTCATGTCTGGCCCACAAGATAGACGGTGCCCTTTCTGTGCAGCTTTCATTTCTTGCTCCTTCCTTTTGCTCTCAAGGAATAGAGCTCTGCCTCTCATCCTGCACACCTCTGAGGTGTGTATGAAACTGAAGCAGTACCCTGACATTTCTCCCTCAATTAATTACACAAACATTTCTGGGTGGCACGAGGTTTCTAGTCTCTGGCAATCAGGGAGCTCATTTCTTTCTATTTCCCAAAATATTTCCCAGTGACCCAAGTAGCATCAGCTCTGCAGTTTACTTCTGGCTTCCGTCTTGTCGTGAATGTATTTATTTCCACTGTGATACATATCTGAAATGCAATGTGAGAAATGTGTTCTTGTTTTCAATTTTTTTTTTTACATTTATTCATTTTGTTTAAAAAAATTTATTTTAACGTTTATTTTTGAGACAGAGAGAGACAGAGCATGAACGGGGGAGGGACAGAGAGAGAGGGAGACATAGAATCGGAAGCAGGCTCTGAGCCATCAGCCCAGAGGCCGATGCGGGGCTCGAACCCACGGACTGTGAGATCATGACCTGAGCTGAAGTTGGATGCTTAACCGACTGAGCCACCCAGGCGCCCCTATTCATTTTTGATAGAGACAGAGCACAAGTGGGAGAGGAGCAGAGACAGAAGGAGACACAGAATCCGAAGCAGGCTTCAGGCTGCAAGCTGTCTGCCAGCACAGAGCCCGACTCACGGGGCTCGAACTCACGAACTGTGAGATCATGACCAGCCGATGTTGGACGCTTAACTGAATGAACCACCCAGGCACCCCTAGAAATGTGTTCTTGTTTTAAAGGGAAACCAGATGTCAACATTTTTTGGCTTTGTCGGCTTGCTCTCCAATTGTCTGGTAGACTTCAGAATGACCATTAATCTCGGGCAGGACAACATTCTACATGAGAAAATATAAAAGAGTTGTAGTTTTCTTGAAGTTTAAAAACTATTTCAAAACAAGGGGGAGGGGTTCCCCATTGAGTAAGGCCTGTGGTCACTCCAGGCCTGTGTCTACTTAGCTGTTGAAAATAAAGGGTCTTTCTATAATAAAAATGACAACAATAATAATTTGTATTTATAAGCTCTCAACTATTTACCAAGTATTTTCATAGACACAGTCTCCTCTTTCCTACTAACTGTACTATGAAATATTAGGGAGAAGCATAATAATGATTTGCGGCTACTTTTGAACAACAAAAAAGATCCATTTCAAAAGGCTTAACTAAACAGAAAAGCCAGGGACCAATGAGCAACTCCATTTCCATATTGCATCTCAGAGAGTTAAATGACACACCCAAGGCCCTACCTACCCAGGTCATTAAGAGACAGAGACCCATCTGAACCCAGGCCTTCTTTTTATGCTAGAGCTTCTATTCTATCAAGGTCTATCAACCATCTGGGTCTGCCTCCCCCAGGATGCAGGATTTTCCATTTTAAAATGAGGACAGACCTGGGCAAACCAGACTGTGTTGATCACCCTGCCGCTCTGTCACCTGAAAGGATACCTGACCCAGGTTGCTGGTCTTCTTCCAGGGCTCTCCCTGGCTCACGCTGCCCTGACACAAACACATTACACAAATATATCAGTGTTGCATAAAGCCACCAAGGAGACTTTATAGGGTGAACAAGACAGAAAGTCAAGGATGGAGTCCTTGGGGTACTAACATGTTAGTAGTGAGTGGAAGACAAGGTCTTCAGAGAAGATTGAAGAGTAGGGTGACCACCTCCCCCCGCCTCCCCATCCCCGTTTGCTCTGGAGTGAGCCATTTTTCTATTCTGGGTGAGGAAGTAGCTTTTTCTCATTCTCCCTTGCACAAATTGAGCAAGCCTCTGATGGTTATTCTTCCTCTACATGTTTTCTACATGAATGGAATGAATGACAACAGGACTGAGATGTCAGAGCTCTGAGATTGAAAAAAGTAGGCATTTGGGGTGCGCTGGGTTACTCAGTCAATTAAGCATCTAACTCTTGATCCCAGGGTCATGGAATCAAACCCAGTTTTGGGCTCCATGCTGAACTTGGAGACTTCTTAAGATTCTCTCTCCCTCTGCCCCTCCCCGACTCACACTCTCTTTCTCTCTCTCTCTCTCTCTCTCTCAAATAAATAAAGTAAATAAATAAATAAAATTAAAAAAATACAAAAATATATAAAAAAAGAAAAAGTAGGCATTTAAACATCCTAGAGAAGAGAAGAAATACCAGAGAAGAGCATGAGGTAGGAGTTTGCTTGGAATTTTATGAAGTGAAGACAGAGAGGGCTCCATTTTCCTTTGCAGTTGCTGTCTGTCTTGTTTGGGACTCTTCCCAATGTGCTTTTGCCCACTTGTCACCAGGACATTGGAAGTCTGCCTTAATTATCCCTTCTAACTTCTGTGGCTCTGTTCCACACAGCTTGGCTGTTGGCAATTTTCCCAATGTGGACAGACGATGAGGGAGGGAGGATGGTCAGCTAGGAGTCACTGGAAGGAGGAGTGGGAGCTTTACTTCTGTTTCCAGGTGTTGGTTTACAGGCCACTCTGTCCAGACCCTGGTTCGCCACTCCTGGACATTCCCATCCTTTGCATTTTGTCTCCTTTTGATGCCCTTAAATTAAGTCTTCCATAACTATTTTGTCTGAGGTTAAGTTTAGTTGAACAATCATTTGTGGACTATTATCTGCTAGCCAAGCCCAGCCAGGGACCTATTCTGGGCTTGAAGAGATGAATTAGACAGTTCCAGAGAAGACTTTGGGAACGCCAACTCCAAAATTATGTCACCAATAAGGCAACACCTACCATGAGAGCAAAAACACTTCTAAGCACCCATGGGTTCATATTGAGATACATTAAAAGTACATATGGAAAATATTACAGACAGTGACCCTCCTTCCTTGAGTTCTGAGCAAGGCAAGAAGGTCAGGAGAGCATGTTACTATGTTGCCTGTTCATATGACCACCTAAAAATTTTAAAAACTTATCAAGCCATTAGTATGTGACCCACAATTTTCTAACTCATTTGCAACTCATAACAGCCCTATGAGAGGTAATATTATTGCTGCGTTGATGCAGCATAGAAACAAAGATACTGTGAAACCAGCCAAGGGACAACCAGCTATAAGTGACTTAGCCAGAGTTTAACTTGAGGCAATCTGGAACCATCCCTCTATGCTGCCGCTGGAAATCACTGGCTTGGTGGATAAGTGCTGGTTGATTGTATTAGAGTGTGTGTGTTGCAGGGGAGAATAGTCACATCCCAAATGCTGGATCCTTTTGGTGAAAAGTCTTAGAGAAGTTTTGCAATCATCCAAATCAAGCCATTCTCTATTTTTCTTCCAAATCTTTCTTGGACTAACCCAATATGCTAGGATAGCTTCAACACATTATATGTTTTAGCACAATGACTACTGACTTGAGTCTTGATTTGGAAATCAAACTCTGGTTGAAAGTGGTGCTTGCCCTTCCTAGTAGAATTACCACAATTAACTTTTATTTCTAGAGAATATTGGATTATATACCCTATGATTCTGGGAGGAAGAAGCCCCCCGCATATAAAGTTAGTAGAAGATGTGGTTGCATTTGAAAGTCTTTATGGAACTCTTTGGAATTCTAAATAAAAATTCCAGGAAGGCTTGGAGGCTTCTGGACAGCAAAGTCACTTTTAGGGACAAAAAGATATTTTACTTTCTAGCAAATTCTCAACTTCTAAGAATGGTCTCTTTCTTAAACGTTAATAGGAAATCATTGTGCAGCAGGGCTGCTATCAAATGATATCCTTTTTCTTCATGGTCGCTATTTTTTTTTAATATGGAACATTTCACGAATTTGCATGTCCTCCTTGTGCAGGGGCCACGCTAATCTTCTCTGTATCATTCCAATTTTAGTATGTGTGCTACTGAACAAGCCAACGCTGGTCCAGTGGAGAAGGGCTTGAGTGGAGCCCCTTTTTCTAGCTGTTTTCTGGGCACTCTTTTCTCCCTGAACTGAGTGTGGCCAGGCACTGGACACGGATTCTGTACTTAGATTAAAATATGGATATTCTTGATTTATACTCTACAGAAAGATTATCTGCATTTCTAGTGTGTGACTGACAGTATTTATTAAAAAAATAATTTACCTTTCAGCTTATGCTTTTGCTCTTTGCTGCTCCATGGTGTTCTCCATCATTGAAGAGTGGCCCATTTGATTGGGGTCCCTGGGTGGCTCAGTCAGTTGAGCATCCCACTCTTGATTTCAGGTCAGATCATGATCTCATAGTTCGTGAGTTTGAGCCTCCTGTCAAGCTCTGGGCTGACCTTGTGGAGCCTGCTTGGGATTCTTTCTCCCCCCCCCCCCACTTCTCCTACTCACATTTTGTCTCTCTTTCACTCTCTCTCTCTCTCTGTCTCAAAAAATAAACATTAAAAAAAAGGGTGGCCCATTTGATTGGTTGGGCGTAGATTTCTATTTTTCCAAACTTGTCTTGCATCTCCATTTCATTGGGAAAACTTACAGGCCTGATGGCCCTCCTTGTCAACAGCAAGCTGCCTCTGGGGACACAGTACAAAGGAGGCTTGAAAAGTGTTAGTTACAGACCCTATTACTGCCTCCAGACTGCACACAGAGTTGATAGCGGTAGGATTGCTGGGCTTGGAGCCCCAGAGGAAGAGGTGGAGTTGGCTGTATGCCAAGATCTCCTGGTCAAAACTGCCCCTGAGGGAGCCTGTTCCCACACTCCCTCCACAAACAACTGTGCACCTCAAGTGCTCCTCCCCTCCTACTCCTACGACGACGGTTGTGTGTCCACCCTCGCCTCCAAGTCCTCCTGCTCTCCGAATCTCCTTGGGAGTTGGCACGCTTGCCATTTTTGTGTGTTTTTAACTCCTTATCATCTACACAAGTATCTAAATATTTCCTTTGAATCACCTCCTTTCCCCCAAATTTTTCAGTTTCCGAACGCGCCTTGATATTTCTCACCCCCAGAAACATTTCAATGACTGTCCCTTCTGTCTGGAACATTTCTCTCTCCCCTCTCCTCACTCAACATTTAAATCTCCATTGAGGCATCCCTTCCTCCATGGGAACTTCCCTAATTTCTCTTCCTGACCCACAGTGTGTTAGGCTTCCCTTCAATGACCTTCCATAGTACTCCTACTTCTCCTTTTATTTCACCTGTTATGATTCATTGGTTATGAATTCTCTTTAGTTGTTTACCTTAACTATAAGCACAGTGACTCTCCAGTGCCTAACACAAACTCGGTGCATCTTGTATATTTGTCAAATAAATGAATGAATGGATTGAAACATCTGAAACACTGATGATGAGAGAGAAGTTGAAATATGGAACAAGACTCACATCGTCATTTCCAGATGGCTGATGCCAGTGGGGTTTCGGAAACTTTTTCCCTGCGGCAGATCTGAATGAGTAAGGAAAGAAAATAGAAGAAAGAAATGAAGATGTTCTTTCGATCCTCCTTTCTGTGAGACTTCCCCAGACTTTATCTCCAAATATGTAAAAACAACCCTACCTCAAACCTGAAGGAAGCTACCCCCATAGTATCATTCAGGAGAAATCTGGAAGATGTGCATGTTGTGTATATGGGGTGTGTGTGTTGAGGGGGGAGGGGAGGTGAAGGAGGGAGTAGATGATCGAGGAATATCAAGGTGTACTGGCCTGAATAATCCCCCTCCCACCCCAACCCTCATGTCCAGCCAGAAGCTCCAAATGGGACCTCATTTGGAAATAAGTTCTTTGTAGATGCAATTAGTTAAGATGAAATTACACTGGGTAAGAGTGGACCCTAATCCCAAGACTGGTTCTATAAGATGAGAAGACAGACACACAGACACATAGGGAAGACCACCCTGTGAAGCTGTAGGTAGAGACTGGAGTTAAGTTGCTAGAAGACAAGGGGCATGGAAGATGTCTGGCAACCAGCAGAGGCTGGAAGAGGTGATGAAGGACTCTTCCCTGGAGACCTCAGAACGTGGCACCGGTGACACCTTAGTGTCAGATTTCTACCTACCAGAACTGTGAGAGAATAAAGTTTTAAGTCACCCTGTTGACGGTAATTTGTTACAGCACCACTGGGAGACTCATACACAAGGAGAGTGGTAATTTTGTCTCATCTTGAGTATTCTTTCTTAAATGCTTATTTTCTTCACATGTTGGAGAAAACTCAGTATAAGCTTACTCTCCTAGTCAGGTCTCCTCCTTGCTTCCTATATCCATTGACAGTTTCATCTGAGTTAGAAGAGGAATCAAATAATCTCTTGCAGCACATGGAACACAGCACCACCACTGCTTTTGGTGGATAATGCCTACTATTCACTAAGTGTCAATAGTATGCAAGACACCGTGTAAAGCACTCCACGTACACGAGCTTAAATCCTCACTACCCATTTGCAAAATAGGCTGTATGATTACTGTTTTAGAAATGAGATTAAGTCTCAGAGATCACTTCTTACAAGTGCCGCGACCCCTATGGACAAAGTGTAATGACTTACTTGACATCTGCTCAGAGTCTTTACCAACAATGTATAAAAAGAAATGTAAGTGTTCCTTAAACACTTAGCTCTGAATATAACAGAGAGGAAACCATCATGTTCAGTAATTGCTTGCTCTAGGTTTGTTTGTTAGCCCAAACGTAACTTTACTAAGAGGCAGTAGACACGTTAGATGTTCAAGTCGGGTTCTCCACCTTCGTCCACACTCCCAAGGCAATTTTCCTTGGTGCTCGTATGCTTCAACTTGGTAGCGGAATGAGGTTCTGGCACACAGCCCTTGCTCTGTGGATCACCTCGCCCCACTGAAGGCTCTTCTCATCTCATGCTGCGTGAAGGCTGGTACTGGTGCCCCATGTGCCCCATTGTCCACCGCCTGTGCAATGATAACCTGAATGATTATTGTGGTGGAGATGTGCCTGTCGCTTACGCAGGTTGTTGGTGGGACCGGACATTCACTGAATCATGCTTAAGAACTGGAAATTTGCAGTTACAAAAGGTCGACAGAGTGAAGAAATATCTCAACCTTCGCATTCGAGTTTAAGGTAAAGAAAGCTTCATCACAAAAGGACATCTTTCGAAAAGCTTTTCATGGGACGATGAATACATATTTAAAAGTTAAAGTCAGTGGAAGCATCGAGGAAATATTTCATAGCATGGTACACAACCTAACTATTGAAAGATCCATCAGAACTTTTTGTTGTTCCCCATTTTAGGTCAACCCTTGAAAATCTGTCTGTAATTACAGAATATACTTCTCACTTATGCTAGTATGTGACACGATCAGTATTTTGTTTTCATTTATAAGCTTTTTCTGTGGATGAAAATCCATTGATGTGTGAAGTCTGAATCTCCTGTTAGGTCCAAACAAAAATGTAGCAGGGAGAAGTAGGAAAAAGTAAATAATTAAAAGCCCTGACCCTTCACTTCAGTTCATTAGCTTACTTTGCTGACAACTTTAAAAATGCACATGTAAATTGCTTCCTGGGAAGAAGTGCAGGGGTCGGTCATGTGTGATCTCAAGTGTTTGTAACAAGGATAAAATAGGAGATTCATGTTCCTTTTCAAAGATGAGGATAGGGATTCGTCTCTCTTGGATTGAATAATACAGTAGGGGACTTTTGTTTTCCTTGCAAAGGAAGCCATTTAGTGGTCCTTTTGTAGGCTGCCTTTCCAGCTGGGTGGGAAAGATCTGGATGTCTTTGGACCTCAAGTCCTTCGGGGACTTGATCTTTGTCCCCACCACTCAGAAGAGTAGACTCATAAACTAGGAGAAGAAAACCTATTTTTTTCCCAAAACCATGTTCTTAGAAAGAAGAAAATTATCAGGTAGCAATGTGTGTACCTGAAAAACAACATTTACATTCAAATTATTTGGACATTTATTGTTGCAATTGGAACTCATTTGTTTGGGTTTAAATGTTAGCTTATTATTCTGATAGGATTTTCACTTTATCAATCGAAATATATTCCTTCATTTACGAAGTATTTATTCAGGACCTTCTGTGCTGTATTATAGGAGAATGTACTTAAAAAGATGGTTATCCTGTTATCAAGGAACTTACAAATCTGATTTGAGAGGGTGACGCAGGGGCAAGGGAGATGTTGGTTTCTGCCAACACTTACTGAGTGCTTTCCATGAGCCAGGCACTGCCCAGAGTGCTTTGCGTGCATGAACCCTTTTTTAATCTTCAAAAACTCTATGAAATGGGTCACATTTTTAATTATCATTTTATCATTGCAAAAGGTAAGGCACAACAAGTTGGGAAACTTGTCCCAAGGTCAGACGTCTAGTAAGTGGTAAAATCATCCGCAAACTCAGGCAAACTAACCACAATGTTATACTACATCTCAAGCTGGGCAGAACATACACGCACGCACACACACACACACACACACACCCCACTAATAACAAGTAATAGTCACTAACAATACTAGGGCAGTAAAATGACGAATAGGGGAATCATCCTGGCTTGGTGTGGTCAAGGAAGACTTCATGATATGAAACCGATATTAGATCCAAACCAACAACGCCATCCACATCATCTTGTTGAGATGTCCATTAGCATATCGGAGGCTCTGAGAACTATGCAGAAAGGAAACCTGTGTGCTTAAGCCATTGTTCCTGAAACTTCCTTGGCTGTGAAGACTTTTTTTTTTCTTCCAGGTAATGCCTACACAACTTTTGGCACACACATTTTTAAGCAATTTTGAAAATGTTAGTTTAAAGGAGCAGGATCCATTTTAGGGTCACCTATTTACAGAGACCATAACTGACTTGTCTGCCTCTGCTGTCCATAGACAGAAGGATCTGAGGAAGTTGCACGGGGACAAACCGCTGGAAACTTCTATAGATAGGATTTATAGGGTATGAGTGGAATTCGTGAAAACTTGACAAGATATCACGTTTTGTCTACTAACTAAACCTTTTCTCTAGCCAGGATTGTGGTATCATCAATTCTATGAAGAGCTTAGATTAAAAGTCCTCTCTGCCTGGGCTGAAGAGTATTTACTTTATAATCAGAAAAGACAGTTCCTTATATTCCCTGGTCTTATCAGTGTATCCTTAGTGCCCCAAGAACACTGTCTTCTTTTAGAAATATTTTTATAATATTTTGTCTGCATTTTATAAGGGTTATTTTATGGTCAAGCTGGTCACCTATAGATATAATTGTGCCCAAAGTCTATTAATGCTTCTTGTGTTTTCTTTTGCACAAAAAGTGTACAACCTAGAGAAAGTGAAAGATATATCCCAACTCTCACTTTGTAGGTTTGTTTAAAAAAAATTTTTTTTATGTTTATTCAGTTTTGAAAGACAGAGAGAGACAGAGCACAAGCCGGGGTGGGGCAGAGAGAGAGGGGGGGACACAGAATCTGAAGCAGGCTCCAGGCTCTGAGCTGTCAGCACAAAGACCGACGTGGGGCTCGAACTCACAAACGGTGAGATCATGACCTGAGCTGAAGCTGGACGCTCAACCGACTGAGCCACCCAGGCGCCCCTGTTTTAAATGATGTAGTTTACATTTGTTGAAGACCCTCTATTAGAAACCACGTTATATATTTTATGTATGTTTTCTAATTTTGACGTCACAACCAACAAGAAGGTAGGTGCCACTCTCATTTCACATGTGAGGAAATGGAGACTCAGAGGGACTAAATTGTCTGCCTGGTGTTAACCAGCAAGTGATCACGAGGGATTTGAATTCTGGTCTGTCTGACCCCAAAGCCCACACTTTTAAAACTCTGCTACATTGCTTTTTAAAAAAGGGGGAGGGAGAACTCTTGAAGATTAAATCTTGCATTTAATTAACTAGAATTTAAAACATTTCAGGCAATTGAATCAAAAACACACTGTTGCTTGGATGACGAAGAGAAGGCAATAATGGATGTTCAAATCATATCAGCTAAAACTTAGACTTTTCCTAACAATATCTCTGGCTTAATTGAAAAAAAAAAATCCATCGCAGACTGTTTTGTAGCTAAAAGCTTCTTGT
The DNA here is from genome assembly GCF_022837055.1 of Prionailurus viverrinus. Classification (NCBI taxonomy): domain Eukaryota; kingdom Metazoa; phylum Chordata; class Mammalia; order Carnivora; family Felidae; genus Prionailurus; species Prionailurus viverrinus. The sequence goes on along the minus strand of NC_062565.1, from coordinate 123,390,217 downwards.
TTAGTCATTACTCAAATGTCCATTATATGCTCGTGGAGGCAGGACTGAGTCTTTCCCCTTCTCTGCCAGGGTGTTACTTGCGAAGTGCCTCTGTTTTCCGTCCTGTTCGGGACAGACCACGAGCAATGGCTGAGAATGTGTCTGGAAATGTGAGGTGTGTGCATCCGAGAGGCGTCCACTCGTGTGCCCTCGAGGGGAGCCTGTGGAGCCAGCAAACCTTCCAGGGCCTGACACAGAGGACCAGAGCCATCACCAGCCGGAATTAGCACTTTGGTGGCATAGATACAAGGGAGATAAATGATTCTCACTTTGGTTTTGGGAGCTGTTTCCTCCACAGAAACGTCTGACAGAACAGCAAACAAAAGATCCAGTATCTTCCCCTCTAGAGTGTAGAAGGCTAAGCAAAGGTAGTCTGCGGCTGACCCAGCGTTTTCATTTGAGCAACGGATCTTTTTACCCAACCTTGCAAATAAATAAGCCAATCTGTTTAAAAATAAAAAAAGTAAACACGAGTTTGAGTTCCTAACATGGAATCACCAGCATTTCTCTACTGTATTTTCCCCCCATACATTCTTCACATTCTTACCCATGTGTGAATGGCTCTTTGCCAAGCTTCTCGTCGTTGATGAGGAGAGAACTCGCATGCCTTGACAGCCTACCATGAACCAGAGGCGGTGCTTGGTGTTTTTGGTACGGCCTCTTCTAATCGCCACCACAATACTATAAAAGGTATTACTGTCTGGAAATAATTTTTTAGGGGTTCAGTAACCTCCCTGAAGTCACAGAATGAATAAGTGACAGAATCAAGGTTGGGACCCCCTTTCGTCTTGAAGGAAAGGAAGAGATTTTCCTCGGTCCAAGGTTCTTCTGGCTGAACTAAGAATTAAATTTACACGAGACAGACTAACAGGAGAAAAGCCTAAAGTTTTATTACATGCGCATGGAGGCCCAATAATGAAATGGAGACCTCAAGAAACGACCAAGGCAGGCAGTTTTATACTCTCTAGACAAAGAGACAATAAATCTGCAAGGAGTTGGCGGCATGAAGAAAACTTAACTTTGGAAGCTTCAGTTAGTAAGGGATGCTAAACAGAATTTGGGCTGAGGTGGCAAATTAGTAAAGAGTAAAAAAGGTTGTTTATACAGCCTTCTTGGCTCTAAATTTCCCATCTCTGGTGACAAGGATGTGTCTATCTCTTGGTATGGGGAGGGCACCTCTCAAATGGGAGATTTATTTCCTGCTTTTCACGGGGACAGAGGAGGATCTGAGTGTCCTTCTTACACAGGCTGTCACTTGAGTGACTTTTATTTAAAATGATCAATACACTTATATACAGTGGAGTATTACTCGGCGATCAAAAAGAATGAAATCTTGCCATTTGCAACTACGTGGATGGAACTGGAGGGCATTATGCTAAGCTAAATTAGGGAGGGACAAATATCATATGACTTCACTCATATGAGGACTTTAAGACACAGAACAGATGAACACAGGGAAGGGAAGCAAAAATAATATAAAAACAGGGAGGGGGACAAAACATAAGAGACTCTTAAATATGGAGAACAAACAGAGGGTTGCTGGAGGGTGTGTGGGAGGGGGGATGGGCTAAATGGGTAAGGGGCATTAAGGAATCTACTGAAATCATTGTTTCACTATATGCTAACTAATTTGGACGTAAATTAAAATAAATAAATAAATAAATAAAGTTGAACTAAAAAAAAAATAAAATAAAATGATCAATATGTTGAAGTGGAACATTTTGGGGCAGCCTGCCCTTGGCCCCTACAGTGTCCAAAGATTATCTGTGTTCTGTTATGCTGCGTGTCAGGAGAGCGCTTTGGCTGTGGTTGAATCCCCACAGATGTTCTCGCAGATTCTCTAAGAAGCATTCACTGGCAATCCAGTCTTTGTTACAGTCTAAATGCTTTTGCAGAAATGGAGCGTTTTTTTTATCCCAAGTATCTAGTGCAACTTTTGGCACACAGTAGGTACTCAATCCATATCTGCCAAATCAAAATTCAATCGCTCACACAGGCTTGACTTATTTCACAATGTTTCGGCGAGGTTCCCGGGTACATTTGAAAATCACGCCTGACTTTTACTTGGAAAACCATTGAGGTCTCAATTTTGATTTTTGATTTTATGATATAGACTATCCACAAGTGAAAAAGTGTCTTTATATTCGGACATAGGGAAGCATTAAGGAATTAATGAGATTCTGAATCCAATCTTAAATAAAAGGGACTTGAGAACAGTATGTAGATACAAGGTTGTTTCTGGGAAATAAGGGTGGTGTTTTTTGTTGTTTTTTTTTTCTTTTCTCCTCTATGTCCAGATGGGTTTAGGGTACTCAGTTGTCCTGCATGAACTGTTCTATTGTTCTTGATGGCTCCCGGTCCTGAAATGCGAGACCATATTTTTCACAAGCAATTATTGAATTAAGTCTGCTATGTCTTTACCTCATTCTCACTCATATATGAGTTTGACAAATGTGAAACAGAAAAATATCAGGAGTCAGGGGAAGTGTAGAACTGACCGGTGATAGAGAGCCCTCTTTCCCAAACTTGGGATTAACTGCCAAGTGATACTTTCATGGACATGGCTACTTCTGCAGCCCCAAATAGAGTGAGTCACATGGAGACCGTATGTGTACCTGTGTGTCTTTTTCCCCTCGAAAATTTCCCATCTTGAGCAGTGGACCTTTTCTGTTGAATCTGATTGGTTGGCTAGTAATATGCTCCCTGGTGAGAATCAGCATATTTTCATACCTTGATGTTTTTAAGAAATTATCTTTATTTTTAATTATTCATTGAGACATGCCAATGGATACTTAGGTCACATTTTGGGCAAAACTCACAAGGTTTTTTTTTTTGTTTTTTTTCCCCAAATCTCACATGTGTACACAAAACAACACAAGTTTTAGGGTTTGCTTAAAAGAACAAAGCATTAGAAATACAGTGAGACACAAGCTCATAATCAAATTCACATCAGTGAGCAGATCTGATTTAACATGAGAAGATTACAAAACAAATCTGTGTTTTGTAGGAAGCACTATCTGAAGACAGTGTTGCAGGACACAGTCCAAATGCCTTTGTGGGAAGCCTTAAGCAAGTAGAAACAGAGCAGGATTTTTACTCAGCCTAGAGGGAGTTATGGGTAGGTCAGGGCTTCATGAACAGGATTCGGCCTATTCACGAATGCTGTTAAAGGAGAAGCAGGCTTTGACGATCAGGCCTGGCAGTGATATATATTCTCTCTTTCTTAATTTGATCTTTACTTTACTTACTAAAAATAGCCCTTTGATTCCTTTCTTCTCATGTAATGACAGAATTAAACTCGGTAAGTCAACTATTGATGGTCCGTGGACCAGAAGAAGAATATAAATTTAAAATCCATGGACGATCCAACAGCTGTGTCTTAACTAGTAATTGAACTCCTCCTATTGAAAGAGAGCCACTAGTAGGCAAGAAAAAAGTTTTCACATTCTTTTTTTTTTTTTTTTTTTGCCAACACATGAGGAACTCAAGAAAACTCCAGATGGCTGAGAGAAGGACAAAAATGCATCTAGTTTATGCATAATGTCTCGTTTCACTTCAAATTTTTATTGTACGAGTAGCTGCTTCATAGACGTAACTGTTGGGTATTTGGTAGTTTTCTCTGTGAGCTCTTCTTCAAGACCTAATAGTGACATAGACACTTTTGTCCTATAAACCTGGAACTACTGAAAATGCCTCCAATCTTATTTATTTAAGTTACAATATAAATATAATTTACACAAAGTCCATTTCCTAAACCCAAGATAGAGGCCCCAGTAGCTAAATAGTGTCTTCCTTCTTTACTATGTCATCCTCGACAATTGCTTTCCTTCACTTGATCTCCTGAACGTTAAACACAGACCACTCAGAAGCCCTCTCTGCACCATCAAACCAAAGTAAGAGAGATTTGGAAGCAGGAATACATTCAACATTTTCTCTTTTGGGGCCTCACCAAGCTGAGAGCTTCAGAGGATTAAAGCAACAAAGAATCATGTGTCAGTTCATAGTTATTATGGAAAGAAAAAAAAAGTTGGTGTTAAGATTTCACAACTTCTCTCTTACCCATATCAACAATTTCAACTTATCACCCACCCATTTCATGAGGTTTTCACACTTTCTTTAGTACCATCTGACAATCTCTCCTACTTTAATGAAAATATAACCAACTCTCCAAAATTTCCCTTAAACCTTAACTCTGCACACTTCAGTCTCTCTACAGAAACGTATTACAAACCAGTCAAGTTTCTAACATTTCATGGGTATGTTAGGAGGAAAAAAACCCCCCACAACAGTTGCACATAGGAAATGAGAGCTGTCATTTCGTAGTTTGCCAAACAGCTTGATAGTGGCAGAAATGATCATAATACCGTTGACCCACTTCAACATGATTTAAGGTAAGAAGAAACGGGCATGCCAATTTTCATCTAACGTTAGTTATGCTCGAACTTCTAAGGAAAAGGTTGAATGCACAGAGTGTAGCCACTAGAGGAGGATGCTGTAGCAAACTGGTTTTCTGACCAAGTGTCTGGAGAAAAAATGCCAACAAAATGCCAACAAAATGACTCCGTTCGCTAGAACTGCAATTAACCACAATGACCTGGCGGAATGAGAAATTCGGTCAGAAAACCGAAATCGTTTTCTTTACTCAGATAATGTTAACTTCAGCTAAACAGTTAGGTAGTTGCTCACATGAAATTAAGGAAAAAGAAAAATCCAGTTACTATTAACACCAAAGAAATGCACGCCAACCATAAACCAAAGGTGCTTTGGTACTGTAGCCATGACAGAGAAGAGTGTGGTGGGAGAGCAGGAAGTTCCCTGATGATTAGGTGACAGGGTCATAGAAGGTTTGCGAGACCTGCCATGTCTCCTGCAAGGTTGACACACCGCCACGGTCCAAGACAAGAGTCACACAAACGCAAGCTAATCAGCTGGCTTGTTAGAACAGAGTGTGCAACATCGCTGTGTTGAAAAGTGACTTCAGGCTTGTTGAAACGTCTCATTAATCTGAGGAAACGGTGCCTGGTGCCATAGATTAAACACTATGGTCTCAAGCGGAATGCATGTGAAGTTTCCAAAATATTTCCTCAAAGACTTTATTCAGTTTTGGTTTGTGACCTTAGCCGGAAAGCAGAAAGATGGACACGGGAAGGCAGTTCTGTGAGGATTTACGTTGGGCAGCTTTCAGAAGATGAAAGACGTTTAAAGTTAAGGCCTTTATCTGCAAACAATCGTATATTAATAAACTCTATATCCTATTTACACACGCATTCTCTTGTATTAAAACTAACAGTATTCTGTTCACAGTGCCATTGTTTATACAGGTAGCAATCCCATAATACTCATGTATTTTGGCATGGGAATCAGTAGCGCTTGGTATTTACAGAAAATGTACATGTGTGCATATAAACGTGTCACTGAATCTGAGTTATTGATAAAAGACAGATTGGCTAATGGTGCAAAGGAATGAACTGTAAGCACCTTCCCCTCGGAAGGGATGGGAAACGTGGTTTCTTACATTGAGGAGATGCCGAATCTCTGACCCAAAGTGGCATAAAGTCAGTAACAAAAAACTATGAACCCCCTGTTCAAGTTTGGGTACACTGAGTAATCTTTTAGTCCAAAGTTTTAGATCCATTGTCTAGTGCATCAAATAGAAAAGTTAAAAAGATTTATTATTATTTTTATCATAAGAATTATTATTAAAATAGAAGGTACTTTCTCTCACGCTCTGGTTTGTGCGCTTGCACTCAAGACCCATCTCCTTGGAGCTCCAAAGATGCTGGTGTTTTTGTCATGCAGATCAGCAGTCAGATGGCTAACACTAAAATGCTCTGGCCTTAGCGACGGTCACCTGTCACAGTGGGACCCAGGGCCCGAGGGGAACATGGCAGAAGCACCTCTTTCTGACTCCCCAGTCTTCTCCTGGAGGGGCAGGCCTGCCCCTCATTAGCTCCCACGTTCCTAAATGGAGTTGCTTTATTTCGGCAGCTAGTGCTGAGATGACGGATGGCTTCTGTACACTCGAAAAGAGGAGAGGAGGCAGGAAAATAGAGGAGGGTAGCATTCCAAAGAGCCCCAGGACGGCAGCCACGAGGTGGCTGGGCTTATTGGCAGGAACCCCCTCAGAGCTTTCACCCTGTCAGGAGGCCTCTGCTCAAGGAGGTTCTCCTTCTCCGTGTGCAGAGCAGGGGCAGGCTGGCTGGGACTACGGGGCGTTGCCTTTGGTCACAGTCTGCTCCTCATTCTCGGTCCCTTGGCCTGCATGGTCGGGGCTGCCCCCACCACCACTGCTGCTTCTGTGCTGCGTGGGCAACAGACTCTTCCACTGGGCTTTGTTGTGTGAGAGGTGGCTTAGCATGTTCTCCGACAGGGTGCTGTTTCCAGTGAAACGGGCCCATTCCCGGAAAAGCGGCTCCACGATGTAGGTCATGAAACCTAGAACAGGCGAGGCCAAGCTCAGCTCCATAAAGGCGGTAAAACCCACGTCTTCTCCCTCCCAGACCCAATCGGGACTCCACTCTGTGACCCAGAGAAGTGAAGGCAAAAAAAGATGAGATGGCCCCTATCCTCAGTTTAGGAGCACCAGATATGTCACCTTGGGCTCGTTTCTTAACCTCTCGGGCCTCAGTTTCCTCATCTGTAAAAAGGAGCTAGGAAGAGTGCCAAACCCACAGGGCTGTTATGACAATGAAATAACAACACAGGTGAGAGGCTTAGAAAGTTCCTGGTGCACAGTAAATCCTCAATAAATATTGGCTATTATTATTTGCTGAGGGAGAAAGACATATAAGGAGAAAGGTAGGAAAAAGTCTGTGTTGGAGCTAAGGAGGGAGGGTGGGGGAGGGGAGGAAAGGGCAAATGATACCACATCATTGATTTAGACCATCTGAAGAATTCATATGTTTACCCTGTAGGATATTTTTTCAAGAGTATTGATTTATAGTTTTGTCTTACTATCAATTATGTTAACCACTAAATGTAGGTAAATAGAAGTTCATTCATTTTCAATATGCACATAAAATCCCTACTTCAATGACCAGATAAAATTGGTTGATATTAGATATCTCTATTCTCTTAATTAGTTTAGACTTGTTGCTTTCTAATCATGTTTCAATGTTAGTGTACTTTCCATATTAAACATGATTTATTAAAGCAGAGAAGGACTTTCAGTCTAGGCTGGAGTTATTGGAATCATCACAAACTTGGACATATTTAGGTCTTATTGTATGTTCTTGAAATATAGGTGTGGGGAGAAAAGGCAAGTGCTTTTCAGCATAACAAACTTTCCAACAACTGACCCCGAATGTTTACAAGGGCATAAATTATAAAGGCTTGACTTGATCTTTTTATTGAACAAACAGCAAATACTTGGCCTTTGAGGATGCTATAGAGACGGAAAAAGGATGCAGAAATGCAAAATATTATTTTACACTTCTGCATTATCTCATCTTAAATATGATTTAAATATTATGAAATCATTTTAGATAATCCAAGTTTAAGCTAGTGACTTCTGTAGTTTGATATGGTATATAGGGAGTCAGCAAGCAAGGATTTCCTTCTTAAATTTTCTTGTTTCTTATTCCTGAATTTTCTTCATTTTCTTCACAACCTCTAATTTTTTTTTTAACGTTTATTTATTTTTGAGACAGAGAGAGACAGAGCATGAATGGGGGAGGGGCAGAGAGAGAGGGAGACACAGAATCGGAAGCAGGCTCCAGGCTCGGAGCCATCAGCCCAGAGCCCGACGCGGGGCTCGAACTCACAGACCGCGAGATCGTGACCTGAGCTGAAGTCGGATGCTTAACCGACTGAGCCACCCAGGCGCCCCAACAACCTCTATATTTAATTTCTAATATCTTCCACCTTAAGAGAGATTAGATATTAAAGATAGTTCACAAAATTATGCTATTCTAAAGCTTAAAGTGTAAATATTTATAAAATTTACCTTAATATAAAAAAGCTACAAATCTAACATTTAAAAATCTGGTACTTCAACATCAACTCATTTTCTTCCTGAAGTTACTTTGAAATTATACCTCTGGATTTCTACTTGTCCAATATAAAGACCTTTCCTAGTAGATAGGAAAGCCATTTTGAAGCCTGAATAGACACCAGGGGGCAGTTTTCCAAATGAAAGATGGCTTCTGCACGATTAGATTTGGGAACCTGTTCTACCCGTTCCCAGCGCATTGTGCTAACCTTTCTCTTCTATGCAAGCGATGGGCTGACTTTGCCTGGATTTTGTCCTCCTGGTGGGTTGGAATTGGGGGAAGCGAGAAATGATGGCCTCAGAGTAAATAGGGATTGAAGGCAAGCCTCTTTCTCTTCCTCCTTCTATAGATTTCACCAATTAGAGATTCATTTGATTTAATGTCTTCTTTTTAAAAAACGCAGAATTTGATGGAGAGAGGGAAAGAGATTTTTAACCCCACTTCCTCTTGGGTTAATATCAATTACTTAAACAGAAAATCAGATCTAAACCTGAGATGGCACTCAGGAGATTCTCACTGTGGAGGGGACAGTTTCAGTCCCAGGGAGAATCAGGACAGAAGAAAGAGCTGCATTACTTAGGACCTGCTGGCAAAATCCTTGTCTGGGGAGCTGAAGCCTAGAGCTCCCATTAGGCTCTGTCTATCTATTTGGATTTTTCCAGTTTAGCCTCGTCTATCCCTTCACACCACACCTCCCAACACTGACCCTACAGAGCTGGGAGGTGTGGAACGGAGACAAAGATTTACGTAGGAAGGGTTGTTTTATAATTACCTTCTCTTTCTCTTTATTATTGGTGTGCTAATGTAGCATCCAGGAGATTTTCCTATTCAGCCAATCCCCACCCCATTTTAAAAACAGGTATCTATGGTAACCACATTTTCCTGTGCTGAAAACCAGGACATAGGATCTGACAAAATAAGTGTGTTCTCATGACAACAACAGGGTAGAGTCTCTAAAATCAGGTCTGTCTTGCAAATCCAGGTTGTGTGCTTAACAATGTGAACAATTTTCACAAAATGTCTTTAACAGGAGCCTGGCAAATTTCTTTCTAGCCAGAGCTTAACAAATGAGGCCGTGGGGTTAGGATTTTGGACAGGGTCTGCTCCTTTCAGATCACATCTGCAAAACCTCCATAATTAAAGCAACGGGAGGAGACTATCTGATCCAAGGGGACCAAGGCTGCGTTTCTGTGGATGCTGATCCCTTCCCCCACTGCCCCAGCAACTCTGTAGCTATGTTATCACCCTGGATTCTTCCCGGGTTTTGTTTTTTTATAATGCTCCCACCCTTTCCTTTTTTGGGTGGAAGAATCAATTTAATTGTAAAAACACCATGACAATACTAAGGGCAATTTGGATAAAAAAATGGCTCACCAATAATCCCAAAATTTCAACATATCTATTTTAATATTTGCATATGTCATTCAAATCTTTGTAACCAGATTAATTCGGTTTCTATTTCCTGAAGATGACTTTATGACTCTGTCGTGGATTAGATTTGACTCTTAGTGATTATAGGCGTATCATTACTTGACTAACTTGCTCTGGCTTTCTTAATTTTCAGCTTGTTTTTTCTGATGCCGAATTCCCTTCCAAGTAGAGGCTTTAAGCCTCAAGCCTTGCAGAGGTCTGCAGCACTGTGAATACATTAAGTTCTCTGAGGTCTGTGGGAACTGGCGAAAACCAAGGACTCGTGCATGTGAGGGCTGTAGTTTATGGGTAAAATTTAAAGTGCTGAGTTTGGTTTTAAATGGAAGGAACTTCCAGGAAAAGATTTGCTTTGAATGTAGGTGGAATTGGTGGAGAGCTTTAAGAGCTGATAGACATTCTTACTGGATCAAAAATATTTCCTATGTGCCTAAAGTTTCCACAGTTTGACTTGTGTAACGATCTGATGCATAACTTACAGTAATGATTATTTTAGATGCATTAGCATCACAATTTAACAGTTTACTGCAGTGGACACTTGAGAATAAGACTGAAAATACGTTTTGGAAGTGGGGAGTCAAGAAGCATGGGACCCGGGGCCACAAGGGATGGCAGAGCTCACAGAGCATGGGCTCTTGGGATTGCAAAGGGGGTGAAGGATAGTGAGCCAGACTGGAAGGGTCCTAAAGGTTGATCCTGCCGACTTTCTACTCTTCAAGTCCCAGAGAGAGTGTGAACTAACCTGCTCTTCAGCAGCCAATAGATGATGCTTATTAGTTTCCGTCTACGCTATTTGGTTTTGATTTGATTTTGAACTACAAAGTTAATACAGGCTAGTTAAGGGTCTATAACAAAGCCGTTACCCTATTTTTCATAATTTTTCCATTGGTAATTACCTAGTAGATTAGTCATGATTAGAGTGTTTATTTGGATTCGGCTCTTCATTAAGCCTCCAGTTTGGATCTTTCAAAAGCTGTGGGTAGATCTTCTTTTCTTTGTCACTTGGCAGAGATGCCAAAAGTATTTGTTTAAAATTAAAACTGAATTCAACTCACCAATTTGTATACTAGGAATTGAATCTTTCTGTTGATTACATAGTGGACTGATTTCCAGTTCAAATTTCTGTTCAAGGTCACCTAAGAAAGAAGAAGAAATATTGGTAATCTAGAATTTGTAAAAAAAAAAATGAGTTGCTACTTAACCCTCTAGTTCAAAGAAGTTATTCTGAGAATTACCATTCACTGCTTTGTTCTCATCAGGAACCGCCCCCCCCCCCCACTTGCCCTGCCTTGCTCTCGTAGTTTCCATGAAAAGTTAAAATATCAGAGCGCCAATGACCATTTACAATAGGTTCCTTGTAAATAGGTACACTCTGGGACTAGAATAAACTTTGACCAAGATATACAAAAACAAGGATACAAGTAATGAGCAATTTCCTACATGAAATGGAAGTTCTGGCTTTAAGTAACAGGTTAAGAGAACAGATTTTATGCTGCCCCTGCCTTTCACTCTGCCTGACCCTAGTCTGATTTCCTCTGAACAACCAGGAATAGTAAGTAGGTAGGAGACAGAGAAGAGGGACTAGAAAATCTCATTTGAGGAACATCCTGGTCTGTAGCTACAAAGTTAATCAGAAATAAAGATTTTTTTAAAATTTAAATTCATGTTAGTTAAAATATAGGGTAGTGTTGGTTTCAAGAGTCGATTTTATTTTTAGTTATTTAAAAAAAATTTTTAATGTTTATTTTTGAGAGAGAGACAGAGAGAGACAGAGTTGAGCGGGGGAGAAGCAGAGAGAGTGGGAGACAGAATCTGAAGTAGGCTCCAGGATCTGAGGTGTCAGCAGAGAGTCTGATGTGACTCGAACTCATGAAATGTGAGATCATGACCTGAACTGAAGTCCAACGCTTAACTTACTGAGCCACCCAGGTACCCCAGGAGTAGATTTTAGTTATTCATCACTTACATACAACACCGGTGCTCATCCCAACAAGTGCCCTCCTAATGCCCATCACCCATTTAGCCCATCCCCTCCTCCGCCTCCCCTCCAGCAACCTTCAGTTTGTTCTCTATATTTCAGAGTCTCTTATGGTTTGTCTCCCTCTCTGCTTTTATCTTATTTCATTTTTCCTTTCCTTCCCCTATGTTCCTCTGTTTCATTTCTTAAAAGTTTCTTATCTTTTATTCTGATTTAGTTTCACCTAATGGAACTAAGCTTTAAAAAAGTATAAAAATCAGACAAATATTTCTTTTTAATGCCTTTGTCAGCTAGAAGACCAAAGAAGAAATGTACCATGTAAAGCTTTATCAGAATACCTTATCAGTCCTGCAGGGGATGAAAAATTATGGGTAATTTTTGCATTGGGAAAACAGTCTGGTTAATCAGTAGAGAAGCTAGTCCTCAGAAACATTAGCTGAGTTCACAGCTGTGAATGTACACCTCTAAACCACAGGCAATATAAATGTAACATTTATATCATGCGTACTATGTGCCAGGCACTATGCTAAGCATTTTACATATGTTAATTAATTTAATCCTCATTACAACTTCATTATAATACCCACTTTACAGATGAGGAAATGGAGATGAAAGGAAGTATTTTCACTCAAGTCATATTGCTAGTAAAAGGGGGATTTCAACCTACGAAGTCTGCACCCAATGTGTCTGCACTTAACTGTTGAGCTAGAACTTAAAAGATGCCACACATTTGTCACTTGTTCTAAGATTGTAGCCATGCCTCCCAGGGTCCCCTGAGGCCTGGTTATTCTCAAGACTGATGTGAGGAAATCACATGGCTTAACCTGAGGAATTCAGGGAAGTGAGATGATAATAGTCTTCTGAGGACAGAGCAGGACGCCATTTAATATTAAAATGAGTTCTAATATTAAAATGGGTTCTACTCCTTTCCTCCATAATTCTGTTAATTATGATTTTTCAGTCAAGCTTGACATTTTAGAGGAATCTTCTTTGATTTCTCCCTTCCATTCTCTCTCCATATTGAGGCGTCAAATCCTGTTTATTCCTTTCTTGGAGTATCTTTTTTCCCTACTTATACTCTGCCCGACTCCAGTCTGACTTATTAATAACTCATTTTTGGCCCCTGGTGTACAGGGGCCTCCACAAATCCTCACATTCTCATTTTCTGTGGATCCAAGTTGTTCTGTGAAGCAGGTCCCCTTTTCAGTGCCTTTGTCCATTTCCACCCCTCCTTATGTAGACCAGCAGTGCCCAAAAGGACTTTCTGTAATGACAGAAATGTTCTCTGCACGGCCCACTACAGTTACTTTTTTGCAATTTGATCAATAAAACTAAGAACTAAAATTTGAATTTAATTGTTTAATTAATTTAAATTTTTCTAATCACAAGTGCTTCATGAGTACCCTGTTGGAAAATACAGGACCCTACGCATCCTTCAGTACCCAGTTCAGATTCTGCCTTCCTGAGAACCAGATCTTCTCCCGTGACCTCCACCATTAGAGATCACCCAATTAGATCATTTATTCATTAACTTATTCAACATGTACTTATAAAGCACTGTGTATTTTAGATTGTTTGTTCATCAATGTAGAGAATACAAAGGGGAAATTGCATAACTTCGCTCTTTAAGGACATTTATTTCCCAGTTTTTCGAGGTTATTAAACATTAACTATAATTCTTGTGTCCTTCGTGACTGCCTCAATGGGGCTTTGTAGAGAGGGAAAGTAACAGTTTTGCTAAGGTTTACACAAGGCTGGAAGCAGATATTCAATACAAACTTCTGGGAATCTTGGTGGATTGAGACGATATCAATTCATAGCTACAAAAGGACAGAGATTCCACTTCCTTGAAACATTGAGAGGAGGGGGTCGAATGATGTATAGAATCCTAATCTCTGCTCTCAGAATTTAATGCTGTTTTCCTAATTCATGGGATTTCATCTTCTTTTCTGCTATCTCCTCAACCGTGATTTTAAAGGTTTTCCTTTGCTCAACATCAAGAACCATTAAAGATACTTTGGCCAAGACTATGAGCAATCTGTGGAAACCCAAATCCTAAACTGAGAGCCAGAATCAGATTAATCAAAATGATGTGAATCATGCTTATAGGATTACAAAAATTAATTCAGTATGGAGGATAGGCAGTTTGGATGACCAGAGAGTCTGGTCTTTCTCTTTCTAAACAGACAGAACTTCTGCTCAACCATAATGCTATTAAATAAGAAGGACCTGACATACCCTCTCTGTATTCCTTTCTCTGCCTGACATGCCAGAGCAAAGAGCATGGTAGCTCACCTTTCGTGGTTAGAGTTACAAATGTTCTAGGTTGTTCCATCTTACAATGCTGCACGTGCATATATTATTAGACAACACCTGGTTTTGGTGAGATCTTATGGATTACCTTCCTTTGATCCACGTAGTTAGTAACTTCAATACACCCATTCCATGGGCCTTATTTTTGGCACAAGTGACATGGCCTGTTTCTCAAGTTGCTTATAATCCAAATAGGATGCAAGATAAGCAAATGAAAGGGTTAAACTGCCACAGTGCCAACTGCATGGCTGAGTCAAAACCAAAGGGACACAGTAGAATCTCCTTCCTGTCCCATTGTTTGATTTCCAAACATGAAGATCTTAGCCCTTCTCTCATGTTGCCATTTCAGTATTTTCTATATCATAAAGAAAATACTTATCTAATCTAAACCTCCTGCTCCAATTTCATCGTGTTTCCTTTGTTTTCTCTCAGAGGAGATTTTATATCATAGGCAACTAGAACTGATCTTTTGACTTCTAACCACTCACACTCAATTGAAATGAAATTACACAGGGTTGTGGGCACTTCACGAGCGCTTTTTCTCTGAGTGAAAGAGACAGTGGCCAGAGCCTTCTGGCCCCACACGAACCCAATCCCTTTTGCTTTGTCTTGTGTCTTTGGGACCATCTCAATGTCACTGACACATCTTTTGATGGAAGCTTCTCCAAAAGGCTCACCGTTGCTACTTGACCTCCCCACGGAGCCGGTATGTGGGACACTTCAGGCTTCATTTGTTCTCAGCCTCTCAAACCCGATCCTGTCACTAACATCAGGGCACTGCTGTCCCTGAACAAACATCCTGAGCACCAAAACCAGGTCTGAAGAAATAAGGCTGGGTTTAAAGGCCGATATCCCACCCAGTGTCAAGATCCTGTTGGCTAATTCATTGTCTTATTTCTGAATGAGGTTAATGTCTTAAAACTTATACTCTAACTCGGGGCCATTTCTCTTCTCACTGAATATGTTTGAGAGGATGAGTTCAATTCTTGGTCAGCTGTGCTCTGTTTCATTAACTTTATTTAAGAAAGACAGGGGAAGGACTAGAGACAGAGTCTGAGTCCCGTCAGAGTGGAAAACATTGACCCCAAATGGCATTTAGCCTTTAGGCTGTGCTAAACTCATTAAAATGAAGGTCAGAGTAAAAATCAAGCTGTCCCTTACATTCTTATATCCAGAGGAAAGTCATTAAAAAATTACACACATACACACACACGCACATTTATCTCCCACTTTTGCTCATTTTTATCACCTCTCTTTACTACCTGTTTGCACATAGTAAGACATTGTTATTTATTTTTAAGTTATTTCCAAAAAAGGTCTGGATGGTTTGCAAGAGAGTGGAAGAGAAAGGTTACGATAATAAGAGTTGATGAAAGAACAAATGTCATGATAGATTAGCCATTTCCTGTTTTATTAGGAAAAATGCCTAAAAGGAAGAGGGGCACTGAAAACTCAGCTGTCAGATCAGTACTAACCTTGCCTGTAGAATTCTTCACAGACCCTTTCACTCCACTGCTTGCTCATCTCCCAAATTCTACAAGGATTGCAAATGTCAGCACACTTCAAGGCGATCTGAGAAATGACAGGGCAGGGAGAGATGGTCAGAGGATGATCCTTCAGCAGCAAATGTATCCGAAGCCCAAGGGGCTGTCCGACCCGCCAGTGTGCCTCAGGTACCAAGCCCGTGTTTACAGAGTGCCTCTTCAGGAAACAGCACTTACTCACCGCTGCACAAAACCTTCATTCAGAATTCCCACTTTATAGCTATGAGAAGGAGAGAAGAGCCACCGTCCAAGGACACGGAGCTTCCTGGAGGAGGCTTGGGGTGGGTAGGCCAAGGAAAGCCATGGCCTGGCTCCTTCTACTGCCCCACCCTTCATGGGCAAGGAAGCCGCAGGGGCCCGGTCAGGCTCAAGTGAGATCATTTGGACCTCATTCTCACAGTGGCCACATTGACAGACTCCATGTATCGCTTCAATTTATTTGCCCTCCTGTGCCCGTGTCTGTGAGTAAGCAAGCTCATACTGCAGTCCAGGGAGCTAAGTCCTATCAAACCTTGGAGTGTGTTGTTTGCAAAGATAACTCAAAGCTTACCGCACCCTGGTCTGGATCGGGGAGGCCAGCTTTTGTCAATAATGCTGACCCTAAGAGGGTTACCATGAATTCCCAGAAACGTAGATTCTCACCCTTCCTCACCAACCACCGAGATGGGCTCCTGGTAGCGTGCCCTGCCCACCAGCCGTGCCTATTTGTTTTGATCTAGTTCCTTGGCATCACAGAATCACTGGCATCTGGGAAAGCCCCAATCATATTAACTTACAAATTTGATTGTTCCTTTATTTCCCGGTTAATGGGGAAGCCAGTAACTACTGGAGTAGGAAAGGGGTAGAAGCGTCCTCCAGGTTCTGCCCTTTGGGAATTCATTTACAATTCATTTGCGTCAGCAAGCTTTCCCTTTGAAATGCAAATGTTCAGGCCAAATCTTTCAGCAACTCCCAACTTGGCTGGAGTCAGGAAAACCAGACACCTGGTTGATCGTTGTGACACTCAGGGACTAGAAAGACTAGTTTGGAAAAAAAGAAGGAGGGAGACGTAGTTCTACAGCTGGGAGGGAGGTATTTCCTGGGAGGGATGGGGCACTTTGGACAGCTGCAGGGGGCATCATGAAAGCATGGGACAAAAAAACACTATTCTGTTCAGTCTGCAAGGTGCGGTTCAGTTTCCCTGGTCAAAGTTGGTCTATGTACGTGAATCCAGGGTCCTTCCATCCAGTCTTTTGTGCCAAGAGGAAAGAAGGAAGCCGAGAGAAAATGGAAGATCAAGAAAATGGCTGTGGTTTGGACACCAGGTCAGACTTCCAGTTCTGAGGCCCGTTTGTCCTCTTCTTCTCCTGCCACAAATGGCTTCTTGCCGTGGAAAGAAGCCGAAAGCACTGGGCCTGATACGATTCGGTTCATTCAATTAACCTTAACATAGTTTATTTATTGGTGTCTAAAAATGGCAAGACTAGGTAAACATGTTTGTGAGAATATGAGTTTAGCTAGTAACAGGAAGTAAAGCAGGGTTTGATTAAATAGGTTTTATATGAAGGAACGGCTACTCGTTTTTCAGTTTTTGTTTGTACCATAGTTAACATAATATATCTTTGTGTTACAGAAACAGTATTTCTAAACCTCGCAGGTATGACCGTGGTCAATTTTACATCAAGCCACAAAATGTTGTAGATTCTTACTACATACAATTCCCCAGCAGGGCTACTTTGTGGGGCACCAGTTACCAGATAAGGAAAAGTGAGATATTATCAACTTACTGACATGAAACCCAGATTTTGCTTGCTTGGAAACCGCTTAAAAATTTCACATGTCTCGGAGCTTTCAATAAAGTAGGTCACCGTTCTAACTTCTACCCTGGGGGATACTCCATCTCACATGTGCTAAAATTATCGATCATGTCCCCAAGTGCTTTTACTCAGCAAGGATAAGGGCCTTTGTTGTTGTTGTTGTTTACCTGAAGCATAAAGTGCCTGTCGTGTACATCCTCCAGTCTTAAATCTTCATTGTGGAGGTGAGCTTTCAATCTGGTCAAAAATTCATTCTGCCTATTGATGTCTGTTGCCAAGATCAAGGAGCCCAGCTGCTGTTCAATATCCTGTCTGCATCCACAAGAGGGAAAGAGAAAACACACACACGAAGCAAATACTTTTGAGGTAGGTGATTGATTCTGTCACTATCAGGTGGTTTAGAATCTCATTTCTGCCTTTGATTCTGTTTGTTACTCAGAGTCCAGTCCCTCCGAGCCCAAGGGCCAGTCTGTCCTCCACCGCCACTTCTGTCTTTGGTCAGGAGCTATGCTAGTAACTGTAGAGAGTGATTGAAATCGCAAGTGAACAAAGTTGTGGTAGTTTACACGTTGCCACAGTAACTGTGAGTCTAAAAACTGAATGCATGCCTTAAGTAGGACACAAAAAGACTGACAGAATCACAGAAGTTTAGGTTGTGCTTTTAAAGAGCTGAAGCCAGCTCAACCATTCAGATTTGCATGGAGAGAGAAAGGGCATGATAATTAGTAATAATAAGGAAGACAATAATAATGGCTGATACTACATGGTATGGAAAGATCCATCAATTGAACAAAACAGACTGGAGAAAGTTACTGGAACTTCAGAAAGAATAATAGGTAGTTAAGACACTTAAAAACCAACGGGCAAGCAATATATTAGTCGACAAATGGTATGTAAGGAAAATGAGACAAAATGAAACATAAGCGAGTTAAAGCTTTACCTCACACATAGAAAGTAATCAATGGAAGACAAGATCCATAGCAATTTTAAAAATTAATCTTTAAAAATTAAGTATATTTAGGTTTGTATATAACACCTTCTGCATATAGCAGTTTATATTAAGTTGATGTCGCTTAAGTTTGAACCGGTTCTTTACTCCTCTGCCCCCCTCCCCCCCCCCCCCCCCGCCAATGTTTTGGGCATATGGGTCATACTTTACATCCTTTTACTTTGTAGAGTGCATTGAGCACACAGAGTTTAATGAATAGGTAGAAAGTAAATGTCTGTAATCACCAGCCAGGTCGAGACCATGAACAAACAGGCAACTGCATGTAAGCACTGGCCACTGTACTTCCCACCACATCCCTTTTCAGACTCTTGCATCACAATTATTCTTCCTACAAAAGTGATTTATAACACTGCATCCCATGAAGACATAAAAATATGGTATTTTATTTGCAATCCATAGGGATGTGTAGGAGGATCTCAGGAAATGAGTATAACTGAGCAACCAGCAGGATTAGTGTTGGTATTACAGAAACAAGTCTGGTCCTGCGTTCTTCCTCCTTTTTTCCTTCAGTTTTGTTCTTCCTCGTCCGCCCTCTCTCCTTCTTTCCCTTCTCTTCTTTCTTTAGCTGCCCCTGCCACTTACCTCCTCCTCCTTTCTTCTCTTTCTTACTTGATTTCTTACTCAAGTTTTCAGTTCTTATTTTATTTTATTTTTGAGAGACAGAGAGAGGAAGAGTGAGACAGAGAGAGTGAGCACAAGCAAGGGAGGGGCAGAGGGAAGGAGAGACAGAACCCCAAGTCTGATGCAGGGCTCCAACTCAGGGACTGTGAGAGCATCGCCTGAGCTGAGATAAAGAGTTGGATGCTCAACTGACTGCGCCTCCCAGGCACCCCAAGGTTTTAGTTCTTTTGCATTTAATTCTTTTGATCTTTGCAAGGACTATAGCAAAAAACACGGGATTCTATTCCGTGCATGAAGATTGGTTTTATTTCATCCCAGGAGGTAAAAAGCTATCAGAACTGAAGTTCTTCCTGCAAATTCCACATTCCTCTGGGTGCTAGGGAACAGCACCAGATAGTATCACAGGGCCGGGAGTAAGCACGAGCCAGAGCATACTGCCTGTTCTATATAGACGCAACTTGGCACTTGACTTTAACTTATGCACCCTTCGCAATTCTTCAGAAAGAAGGGTGCAGGGATCTATCTACTCTTTTGACTCTCTTGGGCCCTGTGCATTTAATTTAACAGATCAGAATTAGTGGTGACCTTGGAAGATGTTACAGCAGCTAATTAGGGACCATGTGGAAAATGAGGCAATGGCTTTGGATTTAGTAGGGCTTGGCCTAAATACCTGGGCTAACAAACAGTGGACCAGGAAACTAGTATTTCCCCTTCTGTTTAAAATGCAACAGACATAGGTAAATTAATGGCCAAAACAATGGCTGCGGCCAATTCAGTTACTTAACAAAAGACATTTCAGGACAGAATTTCTGACTTCTATTTTTGCTAAGATTGGCAATTACAAAACAAACTTGATTGAACTAGTGTTAAATCTAGCTTGAGATCTCCTGTGTTCCTGCTTGATAAATATTTATTATTTGGATCTTTATAGGAGGACAATTTTGCTAACATAACAGACAGGGATTTGACAAAGTGGAGCACTGATGCTGAAGAGTGTGAAAGCTGAGAGCTGTTTATTATCCTTTTTCCTGATGTCAGGTCATAGACTATCCAAGGCCCGTTCAAAGCTCAGGGAGAGATGTGGATTCTGGGCTGCTGTAACTGACACTGAGTCTCCTCTGATCGACAACCAAGCGCAGGCAGGAAGCACAGCCGGCTGGCTCCCTGCCATCAGCCCCGGGGTCTCAAGCATGCCCTAGAGAAAGCAGCTTATCTCCAACGTGTGGACATCAGTATGTTTCATCTCTACGCCACTTACGTCATTTCCTTTGGCAAGTGAGCAAGAAGCCTTGATTCTCGAAGCATGCCTATTGTAGATCGCCAGTGGTGATTCTCCAGCACAGACATATTCTAGAAAGAAAGAAAATTAAAGCTATAAACGAGAGAGAAGTCAGATTCTGATCTTTCACACTGAACAGTTTCACCGAGTGTTTTCATTTCAGCCAGTTGATACTTGCTGACAGAGAGGCAGACGAGAAAAGAAACATGAAAGAAAACCACCACAAGGCCTATCATGACGGTGGGATAGTGGCAGGGCTGACCCTTGTGACTCCGTTGGAGGACTGAATGAGAGTCTATTTCTGGTGTCATTCTCTCTTGCCAATGCCCCCATTTTGGGTAGCTCAGTCAGGCAGCACTCAATGTAGACGAAAAAAAGCGAAGCAGGTAAAAATAGGTACTAATGGATTCCATGTGGCTATATATATACCAATCCAAGATTATACTATACTACTCAGCTAAACAGAGGCAGGTCCCACAACCTCTACTTTGATCTACCGCACTGACCATCGTTTCTTTCTTTTTAAAAAATTATTTATTTTGAGAGAGAGAGGGGAGGAGGGGCAGAGAGAGAGAGAGAATCCAAGGCAAGCTCCATGCTGTCAGCCCAGAGCCTGATGTGGGGCTCGAACTCACGAAGCATGAGATTGTGACCTGAGCTGAAATCAAGAGTCAGACACGTAACCGACTGAGCCACCCAGGTGCCCCCTGACCATTGTTTCTTAATACTGATAAGAACCTTCTGAACCACCTCGGAAGCTGGTGACATACTCAGATTTCTGAGGCCCGGTCAATTCAGTTTTGATTTGGTAGGTTTGTGGTAAGTAATTTGTATGTTAACTCAAGTTTGAAAACCACTGCCATGGAAGCAGTACTATCAATAATCTTCGTGACCAGTATATTGGCATGTAGCCCATTAGGTCTGAGTTTGAATCCACAATTACTTCCTTCTTCAATTATCTTGATATTTCTTCCCTTGTGGGAACCTCTACTATGTTCCATCTCTCTTCTGACTTTATTGTTATCTTACATATGCTGCTGTGTACACATTAGCTAGCTGGTTAAATGATGACTATTTCTTACAATCCATTGTGCTTTATTCTAATAGAATAGAGCCCCTCTAGTCCCTAGGAAATATTTTTGCTCTATTTTCTTATTTATTTATTCATTCTCCATTTTTTTCATATGGGGTTATAAACTTACACAAAACACAGGAAGATCGATTCATTAAAAATGATTTTGCCTATCTGAGGTACTCAGAGTCAAATTCATAAAGACAGAAGATAGCCAGGAGCTGGGGTAATAGGGAGTTATTATGTAATGGGTACAGA
This sequence comes from Prionailurus viverrinus, assembly GCF_022837055.1. Taxonomy (NCBI): domain Eukaryota; kingdom Metazoa; phylum Chordata; class Mammalia; order Carnivora; family Felidae; genus Prionailurus; species Prionailurus viverrinus. The sequence continues at coordinate 123,368,889 of NC_062565.1, read as the reverse complement.
GTTTCAGTTTTGCAAGATGAAAAGAATTCTAGAGATGAGGGTGGCAATGCACTTAATGCCATTGAACTGTATACTTAGAAATGGTGGGCCGTTTGGGTGGCTCGGTTGATGAAGCACCTGACTCTTGATTTTGGCTCAGGTCACGATCTCATGGTTCGTGGGATCAAGCCCTGCATGGGCTCTTCGTGGACAGCACAGAGCCTTCTTGGGGTTCTCTTCCCCTCTCTCTCTGTCCCTCCCTACCTCTCACTCTCTAAATAAATACATAAATAAATAAATAAATAAATAAATAAATATTAAAAAATGGTGAAGATGGTGAACTTTGTATTATGTTAATTTTGCCACAATCAAAAAAAAAAAAAAAGTGAGAGGAAGCAAGGAGACTAAACAGAGCCAGGAGACAGATGGGGAAACATTCCATTATCATGCCCACCCCCCACTATACCTGAGTCACCCACACAATGCTCAACTTCTTCAGCAAATGAGAACAGAGAACCATCATGAGTGATAAAGTCTAGGGTCCATTAGGAAAAAGCAAGTTCAAGAAAACGTCAACTGTTCTTGGTTCTAATGCCAGACAATGATTTCTCTCCAGGACTTTGTAGAATGAGCTTCATGAGGCAGAGTCTTGTATCATCAGGTCCTCTGTATAGGCTGTTCTATTACTCTTTGTTTCTCTCCTTGCCACGAAGTTACTATTTATTCACCACTTGACTATGTTTGAAGCAGTGATGAGATTTTGTCCCTTTTATCAACTGGTCTATTATCTCCTTTTGGGCACGAGCCACATACAAGAGAATGTTTATTATAAATCACGTGCCAGACTAATTTGTTTTGACTGTAAAGATTTATGAGAGCAAAGAGTGATAGGTTAGTGTGATGTCATCGATGTTCTATACTGCTGTGACATTTAGTTCAGTCACTCATCAGTACTCACTTGCAAGACTAATTCTTGTAGATGTGGCCATGAGTGCCCTCATGTGAGTTTTTCAAGGGGCCAGAAAACTGTAACAAGACCTGATGATAAATCCCTGTTGAGTGGAAAAAAGAGTGTCTGGAGGATTGCCTTAAGTATTGTTATTCATGCCTGCCTGATTTTTACATCTTCATTAATAATTTTCCTGAAGACAGGATAAAAGGATACTTGAGAAATTGGCTTGTGAGACCATATTTAGAGATGAGCACCTGGGAAGTGGAAGGGAACTGAGTGAGCCTGGAGGCTGGCACAGAATAAAAGACAATAGAATACACGATTACAGTCACAACTTTTCGTGGAACAGTCGTTATAAATAAAAGTATATTTTGGCCAGAACTGTGTTAGAAGTAGGAGTACTTCAGTGGATTCCAGACAATAAGAAAAAGGGGGGGGGGGACTAACATTTATGAAGCACCTACTGTGTACCTGCTAGTACAGCATGTACTGGTTTACATGATCTCATTCAATCCTTACATAACTTTCTACTGTTTTTATCATTAACTCACAGATACTAAAATCTCAGGTTTCTCTGAAGGGCTGCACAGCTAGCAAGTGGTTGAAGAAGGCCTTAAACCCAGGCCTGCCGGATCTCAAGGCTGAAGCTTTGCACACACCCCTTGCCGCCTCCCAAGAATTTCCTCTGTGTGGCCATATCCAAGCATTCAGAAACCTGACATTTATAAACCGATGAAGGCCTACAGTTATGCTTAATTTTCCACAAGTTACCTATAGTTGCTGCTTTAAGGTCTATGGTTGATGATTTTATTTTGATATCAGTTTCTAGCCCCACATTGGAATCTTCATGTTTACCTTTAAATTTAGTTTCACTGCGAAAACTCTTGTAGTGGGAACGTTATGAGTTGAGTAGATTGAAGCTGTGTTGGGGGAGAACTCATCTGGCAGCCACTTTTAGCCCTCACGTGTGATGAGACCTGTTGGTCTCATGTTCTTGCAACACGGAGTCACTAATGTCCATCCCTTCCTTTCATTGAAGTGACCCTTTTTCAGTGCTTTATTATCCTTCTTAATTCTAACCTACTTCAATCCGTCCTCCCTACAGCTTCCAGAATGTGACTTGTTCACTGGACAGGCTTTTTTTTTTTTTTTTTTTTTTTTTTTTACCATCTCCTTAATCATTGGTTGAAATATAAACTAATATTTTTTGACTACCTATTAATATGCCAGGTGCTATGGTGGGTACTGACAATGGAAAGATTAATAAGACAAAATTGCTGCCCTCAGGGACCTCACTTAATTTCAGTATGATCATGCCACCTGCTTTCTCCCATGCCCTGCTCTAAATCCTACATGATTCTTTATCAGATAAATTGAGGCTAACTCCTTAGCTCAGCATTCAATGCTATCAGAAAATTGTCCCAGCTGCCATCCTGTTCCTACATGTTTGAGATAATTGAATATCATCACCTCTCCTTTCCTCTAAAGCTCTTACAGTCCAAACAAATGGTGCTGTATTAGTAAGACGATAATGTATTATTGATGTAATTATTAAATTATTAATATAGGAGTCTCCTTTCAGCGCCTTTTTGTTAAGTTCATGTCTTCCAAGGTGACTTATGATCCTCTAACCCCTCTTTCTCTGTATTGACTTATCAAACTATCACCTGTCTCTCAAAGTCCACTTGAAATACTCCATCCACAAAGCCATTTAGAATTAGTCCAGTCAGAGGCAGACTTGCTTTTTCCCTGAGTCATGTAGCTCTTTCTTTTGGCATTCCTCAAGTCCCGAGTCCTGCTAGACTCAGTGCCATAGATGTATGTCAGAGTTACTCATGCACTTACCAGATTATAAGCTACATGTGAGTAGAAAGTCTGTCTTGTTCGTTTTGTATCCAGTCCACTCTAAGCCTTGCACAGAGAAAGTGCTTTCTATTAATTTACAAAATACATTCTTGGACAAATTACTTGATTTCATTCAATAAATACATTGAGCACTTACTATGTTCTAGGCACTGAGTACATCAACAAACAAAACAGACAGAGAAATAGTGGTGGCAGGGATGGGGAGAGGCAGATAATAAACAACAATTTACTATTAGAAGATAGTAAATGCATGGAAAGGAGAAAAGATGAGCAGGCTAGTAGAAATTTGAGAGCCTTTGAGGGTGGGGCTGGTAAGGTAGTTGGGTAAGAGGTAAGATTTGAACAAAGGCTTGAAGGTAAGAGAGAGTGTGAGAGAGAAAGTATTAGGATAAGAAGTCGGACAATGAGAGACCAGATCATGCATGGCCTTCTGGCCGTTGTAAGGATTTTGGTTTTTACTCTGAGAGAGATAAGAGGCCACTGCAAGGGGAAGGAAATTATGTAAAATTTAAATAAGATTACTTAGGAAAGGGGAACCCTCTTGCACTGTTGGTGGGAATGCAAATTGGTGCAGCCACTCTGGAAAACAGTGTGGAGGTTCCTCAAAAAATTAAAAATAGACTTACCCTATGACCCAGCAATAGCACTGCTAGGAATTTACCCAAGGGATACAGGAGTACTGATGCATAGGGGCACTGTACCCCAATGTTTACAGCAGCACTCTCAACAATAGCCAAATTATGGAAAGAGCCTAAATGTCCATCAACTGATGAATGGCTAAAGAAATTGTGGTTTATATACACAATGGAGTACTACGTGGCAATGAGAAAGAATGAAATATGGCCCTTTGTAGCAATGTGGATGGAACTGGAGACTGTGATGCTAAGTGAAATAGGCCATACAGAGAAGGACAGGTACCATATGTTTCCACTCTTAGGTGGATTCTGAGAAACTTAACAGAAACCCATGGGGGAGGGGAAGAAAACAAAAAAAAGAGGTTAGAGTGGGAGAGAGCCAAAGCATAAGAGACTCTTAAAAACTGAGAACAAACTGAGGGTTGATGGGGGGTGGGAGGGAGGGGAGGGTGGGTGATGGGTATAGAGGAGGGCACCTTTTGGGATGAGCACTGGGTGTTGTATGGAAACCAATTTGACAATAAATTTCATATATTGAAAAAAAAAAGATCACTTAGGCTACTATGTTGCAAATGGACTTTGGTGGAAATAAGTGTACAAGCAGGTGTAGCAGGCTATTTGGGGGGTAAAAGCAGTCATCCCGGCAAGAGACAGTGAAGACTTGTCTTGGTGGTTAATCTGGCTCTGTAGGGATGGCTGCAGTGTTTTGGGCCTGAACAACTGGAAGGATGGCATTCCCATCACCTGTGGTGGGCAGGCTGTGGGTGGAGAGGGTTTACAGGAGTTCAGTGTTGGCCAGGTCAAGTTCGAGATACCTGTTGGACACGTGGGCATTACAGTGGAAATATCTAACAGCCTAAGCAGTGACCAAAACAAGAAAAGGGAAGTAAAATACTCGCATGAGTGTTGCAGTGATTCATGGACTGGAGACGGAATGTCACATAAAGGGAAAGACCATGCCGATTCATCATTCTGATAGTCTCAGCTTTAAAATCAAGCATCAGGTACAGTGGAGACTACTCAGTGTTCACCCCCTCAATCTGTTTTCTTTTTCTCCTTACTCACAGAGCCTCAGTTTTTACCTGGTCTCATGGCTGTCTCAAAGATAACATTTTCCAGCCTCCTTTATAATTAGGTGGCATCAGTTGCCTACATTCTGACTCATTAAATGTAAGCAGAAATGTGTGGGATTTCTGGGAAACTTGTTTAAAGGGAACTGACTTCTCTGGCAAAGGCCATCCACGAGGCTGTAGTTCCTACAGAACTAAAAGGATCCTTGGTCCCCTCATCCTTAATTTTGTGAAGCCCCTGTGCCTGCTCTGACCTGCCAACCTCCAGGCTTCTTTTATGGAGGATAGAGATAAACTTCTGTCCTTGTTTACATCACTAATGTATCAAGTAATTTAAAGTTAATTTACTACCTTCCATATTACGCCGGAAGAGTTAATGAAAAGCCTTCTCAATGTTTTGACCTATAAGAATGCTTGGTTTTTGTATAAGGGTGATAGCAAAGAATTTTATGAGTCCAAAAAGAGTGTCACCTAACAAAGTCGAAAACGTATGTGTGTGTGCACCCACCCGCCCATACCTGCTCCCCGCCTTCCACGCACACTTCTTCTAAGACGAACCACTGCTATCTGCTGGGAAAGACTTTCTTAGTTCTCTAAACAGAACTGACAGCTCCCTCTTGCACGCCCCCCCCCCCCCCCCCAAGCTTATCTCCTGGTGTTCAAGACACTTCATAGCAACTTTGTTCACTGGCTGGCTCCCACATATCAGTGATCTTCCCAGGTGTTTGTTTATTTACTCCTGAAAATAACTTTGAAAAACTATGCTCTTCGTGTACCTTTTAAAATCGGTATCTAGGTGCGCCTGGGTGGCTCAGTCGGTTGAGCGGCCGACTTCGCTCAGGTCATGATCTCGTGATCCGTGAGTTCGAGCCCCATGTCAGGCTCTGTGCTGACAGCTCAGAGCCTGGAGCCTGTTTCAGATTCTGTGTCTCCCTCTCTCTGACCCTCCCCCATTCATGCTCTGTCTCTCTCTGTCTCAAAAATAAACGTTAAAAAAAAAAGTTTAAAATAAAAAAAAAATCGGTATCTAAAATCATGGATTCCAGGGTGCCTGGGTGGCTCAGTTGGTTAAGTGTCCAACTTCAGCTCAGGTCATGATCTCGCAATTTGTGAGTTTGAGCCCCGCATTGGGCTCTATGCTGACCGCTCAGAGCCTGGAGCCTGCTTCAGATTCTGTGTCTCCCTCTCTCTCTCTGCCTTTCCCCTGCTCTCTCTCTCTCTCTCTCTCAAAAAGGAATAAACATTAAAAAAATTTTTAAATCATAGATTTAAATGGTAACACAAGATATAATGCTCTGCATATTTGCAACTACTGGTGTTTTATTTTATTTTATTATTTTTAAAATTTTTTTAAATGTTTATTTATTTTTGAGACAGAGACAGAATGCGAGTGGGTTAGGGGCAGAGAGAGACGGAGACAAAGAATCTGAAGCAGGTTCCAGGCTCCAAGCTGTTAGCAGAGCCCGACGTGGGGCTTGAACTCACGAGCTGTGAGGTCATGACCTGAGCTGAAGTCGGACGTTCAACCGACTGAATCACCCAGGTGCCCCTACTACTGGTGTTTTCATATAAAATCATCGTATCACTCTTTTCTGTATTGAATGTATCTAAGGAAATCTAAATACCAAAGGCATTTAATCCTCATTTATCACCTGTTGAAAAAAACCACATATGAATAATTTATTCTTTGAGTTAGAATTTTAAATGGATTCTTTTCCTTCTAGAACTTATATTTCCATTCTATTTCCCCATAGAATTTTATTTTAATGAAATATATTTTTGTGTGTGAAATTCTTTTATTGTCACCTGATCATATTTCTCTGCAACAGAAATAAGTACACTCATGGAAATTTTAATTTAAAAAGTATTTCTAACATCAGGCTCTCAGTAGGAAATGTTTTTCCAGCTTTGAGTTTACAATGCAACTGTTATTATTGATCAAAATGCATGTATGTTGCAAATCTGGAAAAAAAAATTGTGGCTAGGAACAAAACTTTTCTGGCAATACATCTATTTATGAGATGGTTGGGAGAGTGATAATCGCTCAACTGTAGGAGACTTCCTTTAATATTTTTAGTTGCTCCTTTGTTGGGACAAGATACAATATGGGTGCAATCAGGCAATATGCAATATGTGGGGTGGGTGAATGATGGGCTCTTCTTTTGTAAAGTGAGAGGAGCAGAAATACAGAAGTGGCTTGACTGGTCTGCAAGCACAGTCCAGGCAGGTCAGTGTAAGGACCTTAAGGATGGCACAGTGCCACTTAAACAAGTCAATCTTTGTTGAGTGGATATAGTAATTAATTTCTGAAACCTTAAAGTTCGGTAGCTACAAAAGCTTAAATAACTGTTACAAGAAAAGAGTCCTGTTAATTTTTTTTTAGTCAGTATCTGAAAGAAGCCAGACTTGGGGTCTTCTGATGGGAAATCCTTATATTGAGGTGAAAGTCAAAGAGATTTTTAGAATTATTACAGCAATGGGCTCTTTCCCACTACTCATTCGTAGATATCCAGGATCAGACATACTCCAGAAATAACATATATCAGATGGCATTTGTCAATTCCAAGGTAAACAAATCAGAAAATCATCATAAATAATTTTTCATTCAATCCTTTTCATTCTTCACGTGATAAGAACTTAATGATCAACAGGAAGTGAAGTGTGGAAGTGTGTGTCTTGATTTTGTGGTTTCCCTGTCTGAGTGTTATTGACTCTGCTTGTCAGATTTCCACTCTGGGTCTCTGCATGTACTTGCTGTTGCCAATATTTCTGATCTCTCAGTGTTACTCAGGTTCTGTCTTTGTTCCTGCATGGATCCAATCTGTCCATCCATCCATCCATCCATCCTTCTGCTTACTCATCCAGCAAACCTCCTACCACCCAACAAATATTCACTGAACACCAGGACTGTTCCAGATGCTGAGAATACAGTAGGGAATGAGGTAGGTTTCCAGAAGCTTTCAGACAATTTGGGGGGGTTGGGGGTGGGGAATGTGGACTTCTGACCAGGCAATGGCAATTTAGGGACATGAACGCTGTGATAAAGTAAGTGATGAAGGACTTTGAACTCTTACAGGAAAAGCATGGGAAATGGGCTTTTATTTATTTACTTTTTTGAGGGAGAGTGAGAGAGCATGAGCAAGGGAGGGGCAGAGGGAGAAAGAGAGAGAGAGACCCTCTTAAGCAAATGCAGAGCCCAATGCAGGGCTGGATCCTATGACCATGAAGTCAAGAGTAGGATGCTTAACTGGCTGAGACACCCAGGCACCCCAAAAATGGGCTTTTAAAGAAAAAGAAAGCTTTTGGGAAAAAGATATGTCCAAATTGAGCTCAAACGGATGAGCGAGAGAGGAATCAGAAAGTACAGTCAGTGGAGAGGAATACATTTCATTAAAATCAGCACAAGGAAGAGCATGTGTGTGAAAACCTGTAAGCAAGAGGGATACTTCCTTCCCTGTTTTATTTTTTTATCACTAAGAATGATCACTTTTAACCTATTACAAATTTTACTCAGTTATTGTGTTTCCCCTAGTAGAAAGCAGGGGTTTTTATTTGTTTTGTTCATCTTCTATATTCCCAGCACCTGGTGTGTATTAAGCACTCAATGAATATTTGTGGAGGAATGAATACAAGAGTGAGTGATATGTTTGGGAATCTAAAAGTAGTTCGGACTGGATGATGCACAGAGGCCTAGTTGAGTAATAGCAGGAAAAGAAGCTGGAAAGCGTAACAGGGCCAGATCACAACAGGGTTTGCAAATCGTGTTAGGATCCTTGGACTCAATCCTGAGGGAAATGGGGTTTTAAGCAGTCACCCATGGGGTCAGACTTGAGTTTCAGGAGACTCATCCTGGCTGCACAGCAGAAGGAGTTGGAGCCAGGCCAGGCTGTGTGTGGACAAGGAGATAATGTTGGTGCAATGCACTCAGGGGAGAGGCTGCAGTGAGCAGGTGCGGACATCCTGGTGCTTCACAGGAAGCGGCCAGTTATCTGTGTCCTCGCTAACAGGAGGATGGCTCAGTGACCATAGGCTCACCTGGCCTTCACAGTGGCTCAAAGACTAGGAGTAGCAAAGGGCAGATTGAAAAAAGAAGAAAATAATCTGAAATGCTGGTGAAGATCTGAACATGGGATGAAATGACGCAACTTGAGTATCTGCTGAAATCCCCGCCCTGTTTGGAGGCCTGCATCAGGGACCACATCGGCTCAGCAGTGTGTCGCACCATCTTCACGACAGTGTGCTCTCGTGTCCCTAACTCTTCATATTTGTAATTTCAAAGATGATCGTCAGCTTAGAGTTGAAAGAGTATATAGCTACCTTTGTAGGTAACAAAGCATATTGGAAATAACAAGGCTTATTAGAATTTTAATTCGGAAAAATAAAACTCTTAAAACCCGTATGGCAAAACCTGTATTTCCCTTTTTGCGGAGTTGTCAAGATATCATCCACCCTAAGAAGAAAACAATCCTTTTGTTCCTGAATAGCTTCACATCTGGCATTTAATAAACCACCAACCCAGGTCTTCAAATTAAATCAAGAGTCTGTTTGTCAAAGAGAATCTGGCAGAGCAGATTTGCTATCCTACAAGGTGGCTTTAAACTGCCCCCCCTCCCCCCCACCATTCATCTCTTTCTTTGACTAAAATCTGTTGCTAAGCTGAGAGGTCTGGTGTACCATAGGAATCAGAGTGAATGACACCTTTTAAAACAGAGGACACAGGAAGAAAAACAACAATAGGAACATCGTCTGTGTCTTCATTTTTAATTGCTCATGAACCAGAGAAGCAAGACTCTAGGAGATCACGGAGATGCTGAGCTCTTCCCTAACAAGCCAGGTGGTCTCCTTGAATCCTAAAGACCGTGGCCCTTGGAAAAGCTGTAGCACTACTGCCTGTTGCAAGAAATCTTTTTCTTGGTCAATCTGCATCTTCCCAAGACACTGCTCTGAGACCAAGGAAACTGGACATTAAGTACTGTCCTGTGGGGCAGGCCTGTGTTCAGATGAGGGCCACGGACAGGCAACATGCCAGTTACCTCACTGTGAACAGCAGAAACTTTATGAAACAGAAGATCCAATTTAAGCCTCCTTCCTACAATTTTCACACTACTTGCCAAAAACACCTTTCAGACTGCAGAAATTGTGAGGTTATGTATAGTCTTGGCAGTTGCTTATTTGAGTAGCGGTCATAGGACCATGTGGCAGGCTCTGTCAACTTCATATTTATGGCTCAGAGTCATTAAGAGTAAAAAGTGGTGAAAAATGCTGACCTGCTCTTAGTGCTTGCGATAAGTAACTAAGAAAAATGATTATAAACTTCTGCAAGACAGTATAGAATGTAATATTATGAAACATTATATTAGGCTATAAGGAACAATTAATTATTAATTATTTTATTCATTAGGTTGTTCTGTCAGTAGTTGGCCTCTTCTCGAAAGAAATTAAACTTGAAATTGAGCTGCAAGTGATTCCTTCTGCAATTGTAATAGCCAATATCTTATCTGATTCAAGGCTTACTTTGCTCAATTGCTGAGCAATTGTGTGTTGGGGACTTGCAGGGTGGAGGGACACAAGATAAATGCTTAGCTCAATCTCTCACATGTTCCTTTCTCAATCCACCATGGACAACTGGATGGCTTCCAGTCTGATGAGAGAGGTGCCAGGTGGAAGTGCCTTTATCACTTTCATGTTGAAGTTGGGTTGGCAATTCAGCAAATGAGTCCGGTCCAGATAGCAGACAATGGGAGGGAGCCCTCTGACCTGGCCTTCACTCCAGCTGCCCTGGCTCTCTCTTTATCTCGGGGCAGAAGCACAGGCTGGGAGTTATGCAATGATCTTATTTATTAGAACTAAAAGAGCACAGCCAACAAGAGGAGGGAGAGGAAGCTCTCTTCTATTTTATCTCATTTATAGTAAGGCTAGATTGTAGCAAAGTCACGCACAGGGTGTTCTCAACCCACATAATTCCTGGCACATCTTCTCTACTGGATTCTCATTAACCAAATGTGTGTGTGTGTGGGTGTGTATAATTTTTGTGTGTGTATATATATTCACAATATATTGTGTAATATATATAGTGTATATACATATTTATAATACATTGTGTAATATATATAGTATATAGACATATTTTTTACTCATTACCATGGTTCTTAATATTTTCAGAATCTATAACTCATTTTAAAATATGAGTGTAAGTTAGGGATCCTTACCCTAGAAAGACTTGCATAGGTATATCCTCTGGAAATCGGCACACAGTTTCCTAAAAGGTTCTTGGTAGGCTGAAAGTCTACATTTGCAAAGATTTTAAATATCACGTGTTGTTAATGGTCTTGCTCAGTTTATGTGTTATGTGGCACACTCTTTTTTTCTTGAAATTGAAAACCTGAAGTTATGCCAAGTTGCTCTGCAACCTGGTGCAGAGAAGAGATTTTCTGACCCACGTCGTGTTCTGTACAGCTAATGTACAGTTTCTACAAAAGAGAGAATATACACTTAATGAAAATATACCCAAGACACTGCTCTGAGAGCAGGGATGGTTTATGGCAGGATGATGCCCAGCTAACGGCCACAGACACAGTCTGTTTTTGGTTATTCTAGGGTTGTGGGTTTTAATCCACAAAGTACCCCAGCTCATGCTGCCTCTAGGGTGCCCTTCTCAGCTCTGCTACTCAAAATGCTACATGCCACGGCTCAGTTTACCATTCTTTCTCCAGCCAAGCCCTCTGCGGAATCCTTTTCTGTCTTTGCATCCCACTTTGTAGCTACACACCATCGGAAGAGTACTTCCCAAAGTCCCTCCCACTTGAAGCCACTTGGCTCTAACCCCTCTGTCTCCCTCACTGCAATAGGAAAACCTGGTGGAGAGCTCTTAGTGTCCTACCCACAGAAAGGAGGTGATCAATGTGAATTTTAGAGACAGTATGTATAATGCTTAGTCATTTTGGCTCTGGAGACAAAAGACTTATTCCAGCTTTGCCATTAATTAGCTATTTATTTTCAGGAAAAACACTTGAATTTCCTAAGTATCACTTCTCCTCTTTCTGAATAATAGGTATGATAATAGTATCCACTTAACTGGACTATTGTGCAGAGTAAATAATATAATACATAAAAAGCGTTTAGCACAGTTTTTGAACCATAGTAAGCACTGAACAAAGGTTAGTTATATAATTTGGTGAACTGTATTGGACGTAGAATTTTCATTACTGTTTTGAAATTCCCTCTGATAGTTAATAAATAATGGTATATAGCCAAATATAAAAGGCACCAGCAATTTGGGGGGCAGAATTGAAATCTCATAATATTTTCAGGTCCTCTTAGCAATTTTTACTTTTAATATGTTAGATCCCAATTTGGCTGATAAAAATTTCAGCTTTTATCCTCATCGGCTCTAAGATAGTAGACATTATGTTGATGATACTATGCGATCCTGGTTTGCCTTTAACACTATTTTTACAACCTGAAGACCAGAATCTCTATCTAGCTTCCAAGAGATCCTAACACTAGTTGAGCAGGATACTGATGAAGACAATATCTCGTATATGGGGTTTTTTTTTTCCAACGTTTATTTATTTTTGGGACAGAGAGAGACAGAGCATGAATGGGGGAGGGGCAGAGAGAGAGGGAGACACAGAATCGGAAACAGGCTCCAGGCTCTGAGCCATCAGCCCAGAGCCTGACTCGGGGCTCGAACTCCCGGACCTCGAGATCGTGACCTGGCTGAAGTCGGACGCTTAACCGACTGCGCCACCCAGGCGCCCCTCGTATATGGTTTTCAAGTCCTATATCCCAACTTCTTTTTAGTTATTATGAAAAGGATCCTTGTCTTTCCTATCAAGGATCAGGCCAGACAATTCAGATGGACAAATTTACTGCTAGAAAAAATACTGGCTCGCTTTATTATAGTAACATTTTGGATACAAAGAACAGAGCCGGTATTTATTCTTTCAAGACTTAAAAAAATTATATCTATATGTATACCTTTAGCTAAGTCCCCAAAACTTTCAAACTGAGATTAAGTCTTCTCAGATTTTGCACATTTTGAACATCTGAGCTTGAACAAATGTTTGAGGGCAGAGATTACATTTTATCCATCATTGTACTCCTAGATTTTAGCGTACCA